>NC_040093.1:7217688-7817688 GCF_003369695.1 Bos indicus x Bos taurus
GATGGCATTGCTGATAATGACAGCAGTTCCTGGAGGATGGACCTGGGGAAACTTTACCCAGTTACTGCATCTGTTTACTTAAAATTCTGAAATATGTTAACCTCAATAAAAGGGGATGGGCACTTTGGGAGGCCAAAAACAGCTTATTTTGACTCACGATTAAAAATGGACCAACTTGCCAAAAAAAAAAAAAAAAAGTGAATTCTTGGTTACTTAAGGAAATTATGAAGTGTGTTTTCAGTAAAGAAGCTATGAGGAATGGAACTGCATTTTGTGAAGGGAAAATGAAGTAAGCCTGACTTACACGTGGCTTTTTAGGATAGAAGGACAAAGTAATGGGTACAGAAAGTGAACCATGAAAAGTGAACCATGAGAAGTGAGTTTTGTACATGGTTTAAAATAAGTGTAAAATAAATTTAATTGTTTGCCTTTTAAATAAAGTAAAACTTATTTAGCTTTGAATTTTGCTTTTCTGTCTGTTGCAAAACTTGAATTTAGCTTTTCTGTCTGTTAAGATGACACCGTTTTTTCAGATGGTGAACTGCCTTTGATAACAGATTTAAATTTATTTATCTCTTAAATGATCTGTTCTGAAATCTTTTATTGTTACTTTAGCTATATGAAAAGCTATTGTTTCACAATGACCTATAATCCTATCTGGCTGAGTGTTCTAAACCTTTTTGATATTTGTTGACAAAACTTCCTAAGTCATTGTAATGAAGAACTTGATTTCTAGCTAACTTTGGGATGCTTCAGAGGGCCCGCAAACACCCCAAAGAGAGATATTACACTGCTGCTGATGCTAAGTTGCTTCAGTCGTGTCTGACTCTGTGCGACCCCAGAGACGGCGCCCCCAGAGTCCCCGTCCCTGGGACTCTCCAGGCAAGAACACTGGAGTGGGTTGCCATTTCTCTCTCTAAGGCATGAAAGTGAAACGTGAAAGTGAAGTCACTCAGTCGTGTCCGACTCCCAGCGACCCCATGGACTGCAGCCTACCAGGCTCCTCTGTCCATGGGATTTTCCAAGCAAGAGTACTGGAGTAGGTTGCCATTGCCTTCATTAGGCTCATTTTCTATACAGAATGACATGGGAAGTATTGTCAAGTGAGTAATAAGTCTTGGGTTATATTGTATGGTAAATGTTACTAATATAGATATCGTAGAAACCATACGGCGCTCCTAAAATTCTGATATGTTTGGGGAAAATGTTATCAGGCATTATTCTAATTACTATCTCAAAATATTGTCATAGCACTAATCAAGTTTCGCAAAAATACTTGCTCTTCAAAAAGATGTACAGAAGGGACTTTCGGATAAATACCATTTTCTGAACTGGGTAAGGATTCTAATGGAAAACCTGATGACTTCATAAAGCTTAACAGAAGGACTGATGAATGTGCTTATAACTTCTATGCTTTGTATCTGAAAAATTGCTGGTTAGAATATGTGTTTTCCAGGTGTAAGGGGGAAAAGAAAAACCTTCCCCGAAACTAATTATGACAGCAATTTGGGAAAATTATATTTTATACACAAGTTGAAACACTTGTCTTTTCTCTCTATCTGAACCCTTCAGGAATGCAAAAGTAGGAAGTCAAGAAACACCTGGAGTAACAGGCAAATTTGGCCTTGGAATACAGAATGAAGCAGGGCAAAGGCTTCTGCCAAGAGAACACACTGGTCATAGCAAACACCCTATTCCAACAACCCACATGGACATCACAAGATGGTCAACAGCAAAGTCAGATTGATTATATCCTTTGCAGCCAAAGATGGAGAAGATCTATACAGTCAGCAAAAACAAGATCAGGAGTGGACTATGGATCAGATCACGAACTCCTTATTGCCAAATTCAGACTGAAATTGAAGAAAGTAGGGAAAACCACTAGACCATTCAGGTACGACCTAAATCAAATCCCTTGTGACTATACAGTAGAAGTGAGAAATAGATTTAAGGGACTGGATCTGACAGACATAGTGCCTGATGAAGTATGGACGGGGGTTCGTGACATTGTAGAGTTGACAGGAATCAAGACCATTCCCAAGAAAAAGAAATGCAAAAAAGCAAACTGGCTGTCTGAGGAGGCCTTAAAAATAGCTGTGAAAAGAAGAGAAGTGAAAAGCAAAGGAGAAAAGGAAAGATATACCAATTTGAATGCAGAGTTCCAAAGAATAGCAAGGAGAAATAAGAAAGACTTCTTCAGTGATCAGTGAAAAGAAATAGAGGAAAACAATAGAATGGGAAAGACTAGAGATCTCTTCTAGAAAATTGGAGGTACCAAGGGAACATTTCATGCAAAGATGGGCTCAATAAAAAACAGAAATCGTATGGACCTAACAGAAGGAGAAGATATTAAGAAGACGTGGCAAGAATACATAGAAGAACTGTACAAAAAAGATCTTCACGACCCAGATAATAACAAAGATGTGATCACTCACACTCAGCTAGAGCCAGACATTCTGGAATGTGAAGTCAGGTGGGCTTTAGGAAGCATTACTAGGAACAAATCTAGTGGAGGTGATGGAATTCCAGTTGAGCTATTTCAAATGCTAAAAGATGATGCTGTGAAAGTGCTGCACTCAGTATGTCAGCAAATTTGGAAAACTCAGCAGTGGCCACAAGCCTGGAAAAGGTCCATTTTCATTCCAATCCCAAAGAAATGTAATGCCAAAGAATCCTCAAACCATGGCACAATTGCACTCATCTCACACTGTAGTAAAGTAATGCTCAAAATTCTCCAAGCCAGGCTTCAGCAATACATGAACCGGGAACTTCCAGATGTTCAAGTGGTTTTAGAGAAGGCAGAGGAACCAGATATCAAATAGGCAACATCCGCTGGATCATCAAAAACCAAGAGTGTTCCAGAAAAACATCTATTTCTGCTTTATTAACTATGCAAAAGACTTTGACTGTGTGGATCACAGTAAACTGTGGAAAATTCTGAAAGAGATGGGAATACCAGACCACCTGACTTGCTTCTTGAGAAACCTGTATGCAGGTCAGGAAGCAACAGTTAGAACTGGACATGGAACAACAGACTGGTTCCAAATAGGAAAAGGAGTATGTTAAGGCTGTATATTGTCACCCTGCTTATTTAACTTCTATGCAGAGTACATCACGAGAAATGCTGGGCTGGAAGAAGCACAAGCTGGAATCACGATTGCTGGGAGAAATATCAATAACCTCAGATATGCGGATGAGACCACCCTTATGGCAGAAAGTGAAGAAGAACTACAGATCCTCTTGATGAAAGCGAAAGAGGAGAGGGGGAAAGTTGGCTTAAATTTCAACATTCAGAAAACTAAGATCATGGCATCCGGTCCCATCACTTTATGGCAAAGAGACGGGGAAACAGTGGAAACAGTGGCTGACTTTATTTTTCTGGGCTCCAAAATCACTGCAGATGCTGATTGCAGCCATGAAATTAAAAGACACTTGCTCCTTGGAAGGAAAGCTGTGACCAACCTAGACAGAATATTAGGAAGCAGAGACGTTACTTTGCCAACAAAGGTCCGTCTAGTCAAGCCTATGGTTTTTTCAATAGTCATGTATGGATGTGAGAGTTGGACTATTAAGAAAGCTGAGAGATGAAGAATTAATGCTTTTGAACTGTGGTGTTGGAGAAGACTCTTGAGAATCCTTTGGACTGCAAGGAGATCTAACCAGTCCATTCTAAAGGAGATCAGTCCTGGGTGTCCATTGGAGGGACTGATGTTGAAGCTGAAATTCCAATAATTTGGCCACCTGATGTGGAGGGCTGACTCATTTGAAAAGACCCTGATGGTGGGAAAGATTGAGGGCAGGAGGAGAAGGGGACGACAGAGGATGAGATTGTTGGAAGGCATCACTGACTCAATGGACATGGGTTTGGGTGGACTCTGGGAGTTGGTGATGGATAGGGAGGCTTGGCATGTTGCAGTTTTTGGGGGTCGGAAAGAGTCGGACATGACTGACTGACTGAACTGAACTGAACCCTTCAGAGATTGGACACTCTTAGTTTCCAAAACTTTATCAGATAAGTTAGGAAGGTTATCTCACTAACAGGTACAGAACTGTTAATGAATTTTTGGAAACCTTGAGATGGGAGTAATTCATGTAAATCTGTGATAAGCCTGTGGCTTGACTTTCCTAGCCCTGAAAGATTTATTTTAAAAGTTCAGTTGAGACTCTAGACAAATCTCATCAATTCATGTTGAGGTTTGACAGAAAACAAGAAAATTATGTAAAGCAATTATCCTTCAATTAAAAAATAAATTTTTTTTTTAGAAAGTCTCAAAAGAGCAAAAAAGTCTATAATCAATTATGGTTATATAAATCATCAGGCCAAGTTTATTGAGACCAGACCTATATTACCAAGGGAGTTGTCTTAATTTGGTTATATTTGGTAAAAATGATGGTGATTTTAGGGAGAAAAAGATGTTTCAATGAATGTTAAATCCCAATTTGTTAATGGAGGTCTGTATCTAGTAAGACTCATTTCCTGGAGAGTTCTTTGCTGTTAGGGTATATTAATGTAAATTTTAATTCAATTATTAAGGACACTCTAGGTTTGTCTCTGAAGCTTATCTCCGTAATCTCTCTTTGGATGAAGATCAGATGCCTCATGCACGACCTGCAACCAAGACTGGAAAAAGACTTAATTTGAGAAACTATCTCAAACCTGGATGGAAGGACCTTTTTATAGGTACTCTTAACTAGTTCATGCATGGGGAAATTGAAGGGAAATTGACTCTTAGATTAATTCTCACTTCCAAAGGCCCCTAAGCTGGACTAGTCTATAGAGAGGTCTGCTGACCTCAAACTCACCTTAAAGCAATGCTCAAACAGAGGAAACTGCACTACACTAGGATGAGAGGACGACGACATCAGAAGCAGACAGCTTGCCCAAGATGCTGACCTGACTCGTATGATCATTTATAATGCTTTCATGATTCCTTGGAGCTGTGTATATCAGTCAAATGTTTTCTTTCATAGGTACAATTCTATGCTAGTTTAAAACTCAATCCAGTTGTTGGGTTGTGGCCAATTATCTGTATCTAGTACTTCTGGGTTACGTTGGTGGAGTTCTGTTCTTCAGGGCTCTGATTGGATACCACCTAGGAAATTTAGTTCAGTCCTCTTCTGCCTATTCATGATATTGCTAGATAGGATCCTCTCACCTGGCCAGTTAATAATACTTGCTCTGAGGTTGGCCATAGATTTAAGTTTTCTCTTAAGGTCATTCAAACTCAAAATTCTCTTAAGGTCGTTCAAAATCAGAGTGACGAGCTAAGTCTCAAAATTAACCTCTCATCTATTAAAAGGAAAAGTCTGACAATTATGTCATGTATCTGTATGGTTAACACAAGGCTATGGTTATTTAAGTTTGAAAGCTCCTGTATGTTAGGAACAACTAAATCATACTAAAAATGATCAACCTAGTAATATTATGAGACACAGCCAGGTGTTTATGAACTACGCTTATTATTACCCTTAGAGAGAGTGATTGGTGTGGAACTCAGTGGATTTGTGGCACTAATTTATGGCCTTGACATCTACAGGGATGCATACAAAGGTGTAGCCTGGGATTCACATGAATTTAAGGTCATACACATTAACAAATTAGAGGTAACCCCAACCAAACCTACCATTGGTATGATCCCAATGGGTCAAAATATCTTTATTCTACTGGTATGACCACGTAGCACCTATTTTCTTTGTGTGTGTGTGTACCTTCATTGAGATTGGAGGATGTAATTTGTCATATCAAAGCCTTGACAACTTACATAAGCTTTACATGATAGTAACTAGGCTATTAACCTATTGTATTCTGAGATCTCTATGAGGAGAAAGGCCATGCTGCACAACTCCAAGGCCCTCGACACCTTACAGCATCTCAGGGAGATACAAGTGCTGCAATTCAAAGTGAATGCTATAATTTCATACCTGATAAATCCTTTAATGTAACACATTTGGTGAAGCATATGAAAAATCAGATTTATGCTTTAAGTGACCATTCCCCAGTCTTGACGATCTTTTAAAACTGGTTTGGTGTGGGAGGCTCATGGCTAAATTATTTACTTTTAATTCCACTAATGTTATTAGCTATGCTTTTGAAATGTGGTGTTGGAGAAGACTGTTGAGAGTCCCTTGGACTGCAAGGACAGCCAACCAGTCCATTCCGAAGGAGATCAGCCCTGGGATTTCTTTGGAAGGAATGATGCTAAAGCTGAAACTCCAGTACTTTGGCCACCTCATGCGAAGAGTTGACTCATAGAAAAAGACTCTCATGCTGGGAGGGATTGGGGGCAGGAGGGGAAGGGGATGACAGAGGATGAGATGGCTGGATGGCATCACTGACTCGATGGACGTGAGTTTCAGTGATCTCTGGGAGTTGGTGATAGACAGGGAGGCCTGGTGTGCTGCGATTCATGGGGTCGCAAAGAGTCAGACACCACTGAGGGACTGAACTGAACTGAACTGATACTATTTTTATTTTTCCTGTTTCACAAGATTATTGTTTCCTGTATAACCAAGTGTATGCTGCTGCTGCTGCTAAGTTGCTTCAGTCATGTCCGACTTTGTGTGACCCCACAGACGGCAGCCCACCAGGCTCCACCATCCCTGGGATTCTCTAGGCAAGAACACTGGAGTGGGTTGCCATTTCCTTCTCCAATGCAACAAAGTGAAAAGTGAAAGTGAAGTCGCTCAGTCGTGTTTGACTCTTTGCGACCCCATGGACTGCAGCCCACCAGGCTCCTCCGTCCATGGGATTTTCCAGGCAAGGGTACTGGAGTGGGTTGCAATTGCCTTCTCTGAAACAAGTGTATAGCCTCCAGCAAAAATAATGCCTGGACTTGAAGCAGAAGATCAAGTGTAGAGCTCGATATGTGATCAGTGATTGTAATAATGTTACTCTATATATGGAGTAACTTCCACTTTCAGATGTTCAAGCTGGATTTAGAAAAGGCAGAGGAACCAGAGATCAAAATGCCAACATCTGCTGAATCATCAAAAATGCAAGCATTCCAGAAAAACATCTATCTGCTTTATTGACTATGCCACAGCCTTTGATTGTGTGGATCACAACAGACTGTGGAAAATTCTTAAAGAGATGGGAATATGAGATCACCTGACCTGCGTCATGAGAAATCTGTATGCAGGACAAGAAGCAACAGTTAGAACTGGACATGGAACAACAGACTGGTTTCAAATCGGGAAAGGAGTACATCAAGGCTGTGTATTGTCACCCTGCTTATTTAACTTATATGCAGAGTACATCATGCAAAATGAAGGGCTGAAAGAAGCACAAGCTGGACTCAAGATTGCTGGGAGAAATATCAATACCTTCAGATATGCAGGTGACACCAGCCTTATGGCAGAAAGTGAAGAAGAACTAAAGTGGCTCTTGATGAAAGTGAAAGAGGAGCATGAAAAGGCTGGCTTAAAATTCAACATTCAGAAAACGAAGACCATGGCATCCGGTCCCATCACTTCATGACAAATAGTTGGAGAAACAATGGAAACAATGAGAGACTTTTTTTTGAGGGTAGGGGGCTCCAAAATCACTGCAGATGGTGACTGCAGCCATGAAATCAAAAGACACTTGCTCCTTGGAAGAAAAGCTGTGACTAACCTGTACAACATATTAGAAAGCAGAGACTTGACTTTACTAAAAAAAGGTCCATGTAGTCAAAGCTATGATTTTTCCAGTAGTCATGTATGGATGTGAGAGTTGGACTATAAAGAAAGCTGAGCACCAAAGAATTGATGCTTTTGAACTGTCATGTTGGACAAGACTCTTGAGAGTCCCGTGGGTTGCAAGGAGATCAAATCAGTCAATCCTAAAAGAATTCAGCCCTGAATATTTATTGGAAGGACTGATGCTGAAGCTGAAATTCCAATACTTTGGCCACCTGATGTGAAGAACTGACTCATTGGAAAAGACCCTGATGCTGGGAAAGATTGAAGGCGGGAGGAGAAGGGGACGACAGAGGATGAGACGGTTGGATCACGTCACCGACACGATAGACATGAGTTTGAGTAAGCTCTGGGAGTTGGGGATGGACAGAGAGGCCTAGCATCCTGCAGTCCATGGGGTTGCAAAGAGTTGGACATGACTGAGTGACTGAATTGAACTGAGATATGGGAAGATGCAACAAGAAGGAATACTTTACTGGACCATAACTAGAAGACAGGTGTGCAGAGATCTTTGACTATGGAGACCTAGTCCAGTTATAGCACACTGAGTGACCTGTCAGCAAAAGCATTCTTCAGAAGTGGGAAGGAGTCTTCCCAGCAACGCGAGACAAAATGTTCATGAAATGCCCCCCAAAACATGATTGGCTGTATGACCACAAGAGGTCCGTGTCAACTACAAATTGGCATTTACCAAGGGCATTGCCAGTGAGTGAACCGCAAAGGCATTTACCCTCTGCCTCCACGGAGATTGAACCCCATTCTGCTAAAGCTCTTGACTTTCAACAGCCCCGTAAGGACTTGATAGTGGAGCGAGGCACTCTGCTCCAGGGACTCTGGTAGGACTGGTCTGTAGATAGTTGGATGTTTTTAAGAATAGACTTTATGATCTCAATCCTTGCATCTCCTCCTATCTAGAGAAGCACTAAATCCCTTCATGGTGACATCAGATCCTCATGACTAACAAAAAACCTTTTGTGAAATGAATGCTTCATGGTATTGAACTTCCCCTTCACCAAAACCTTATATATTGAACTTCCCCCACTGCTGCTTTGGAGCAGTCTCTCAGACTGCTCAGACTATTCTGCTGATATGAATATTTAGCAAATATGACCCTACTTTGGGGGGCATTTCATGACCATTTGGTCCCACGTTGCTGTGAAGGCTCATTCCCGGTTCTGAAGAACGTTTTTGCTGATATACCGCTCAATGTGCTATTACTGTACTAGGTCTTAATAGTCAAAAGATCTCTGGACACCTGTCAGAGCTATCTGAGATGCTGGCTCCCTGGCTGCAGTCCTCATTTTCCCCAAATAAAACTTAACTTGCAACTCTCAAGTTGTACATCTTTTTTAGTTGACACACCCTCTTCCGACAACACGAGATGACTCTCTACAAGGACATAACCATATGGTCAAAACCGATATCAGATTGATTATGTTCCCTGCAGCTGAAGATGGGAAAGCCCTATATAGTCAGCAAAAAACAAGACCAGGAGCTGACTGTGACTCAGATCATGAACTCCTTACTGCCAAATTCAGACTGAAAATGAAGACAGTAGGGAAAACCACTAGATACCATTCAGGTCGGACCTAAATCAAATCTCTTATGATTACACAGTGGAAGTGACAATAGATTCAAGGGATTCGATCTGATAGAATGCCTGAAGAACTATGGAGCGAGGTTCATGACATTGTACAGGAGGCAGTGGTCAAGACCATCATGAGGAAAAAGAAATGCAAAAAGGCATAATGGTTGTCTGAGGAGGCCTTACAAATAGCTGAGAAAAGAGAAGCGAAAGGCAAAAGAGAAAAGGAAAGATAAACCTATTTGAATGAAATGTTCCAAAGAATAGCCAGGAGAAATAAGAAAGCCTTCTCAAGTGGAAAATGCAAAGAAATAGAGGAAAACAACAGAATGGGAAAGACTAGAGATCTCTTCAAGAAAATTAGAGGTACCAAGGGAGCATTTCATGCAAAAATGGGCACAATAGAGGACAGAAATGGCATGGACCTAACAGAAGCAGAAGAGATTAAGAAAAGGTGGCAAGAATACACAGAAGAACTATACAAAAAGGATCTTAATGAGCCAGGTAACCATGATGGTGTGATTACTCGCCTAGAGTCAGACATCTTGGAAAGTGAAGTCAAGTGGGCTTTAGGAAGCATTACTGTAAACAAAGCTAGTGGAGGTGATGGAATTCCAGCTGAGCTACTTCAAATCCTCAAAGATGATGCTGTGAAAGTGCTACACTCAATATGCCAGCAAATTTGGGAAACCCAGCAGTGGCCACAAGACCGGAAAATGTGAGTTTTCATTCCAATCCCAAAGAAAGGCAATGCCAAAGAATGTTCAAACTACCACACAATTGCACTCATGTCACCCACTAGCAAAGTTAAGTTCAAACTTCTTGATTAGAAGTCAGCTTCCATCGTCAGTTCCTCCTCCTCGTCGGGCGGGGGAATTTTCTTCTCCTTACATGGTCAAGCTTGGACTCTCACAGCTCAATGGAAATGCACAAAAATTTGGTAAATCATCTCAGGTTTCAGCATAATGTCACCTTTTCCTTATATTTTTGTGTTTAGTGCACACAAAGAAGCATGTCCTAGGTGGTCATTAATTTACTGAACCCACCGGGCAGGATGTGGGGCTCATGCCACCGTTGTTTTATTCTTTGGGGGCCCGTCCTGTGCTTTTGCCACATGGTTTTGTGGCTGAGCAAAACTGCTTTCTTGACTGATCCTTTAACTTACAGAGTCTCCCATACTCTTTTCTTTACTTACAATCCCCTAGTGGGATTAACTACTTAATCACCTACTCTGTCTCTTTTCTCTATCCTTATCAACTTGATTTACTTTAGTCTGGTTGCCAGTCCTGAGCGACCCAGGTTCCTGTGTTGGGTCCCCATCTGGGGAGGTCTGACAGCAGTCTTTATTTTTAGCTTGGATCATGCAAGTTTGAGGGGCTCCCTGGATGGTCTTCTGCAGGTTAGGCTCCATTATGAACTTGTGAATCTGTTGTGGCTTCTCTTCTGGTGTGGGTGCTTTTATAGTGTGCTGTGGCACAGTGTGCAAGAGGACAGGACAGGAGTCAGGACAGTTCCACATGCACACATCTCCCCTGGGTGTGGTGTGGTCCAGAGTGAATCCCCACTCCTTTTCTGGATACGCCACCTGGTATTTTGACAAGTTGATCTGTAGTGACCCTCTCATGGCTTGAGAATCGCCTGCCTTTGCTGCCTGGCTTTGCAGCTTGGTCAGCTAACTGGTTGCTTTGGATTATATGAATTTCACCCTTCTGGTGGCCTGGACAGTACACTCTGGCCACCAGTGAGGGCTTGTGGATGGCTTCTCATAGTGACAGGATCTCAAAGCATGTTTTCTGTCTTTATTGTCCAACGCAAGGAGCCTCCTTCTCTGCTGGTGATGGTCCTGTGAGCAGCCACCACAGAGAACGCAGAGCAGGAGCCTCTGTACTTATCACTCACGTGCCTTCAGTGAGCAGTAGGGCTCTTGCCAGAGCAGTGACTCCTGCCTCCTGAGCTGAGCTCCCTAGGGGCAGGGCTTTTGCTTCTACCACCTTTTCAAGGGTTAGCAGCACAGGACTTCCCTGGCAGTCCAGTGGTTAAGACTCTGCACTTCTACTGCAGGGAGTGCAGGTTTGATCCTTGGTTGGGGAACAAAGACCTTGTAGGCTGTGTGGCAAAAAAACACAAAGGGTTTTCACTACATACCGAATATGTCCCCTGCCTTGGTCCATGAAGCTGCTTCCATCCATGAACAGGTCCACATCTGGCTCAGCCAAGGGTTGTGTGTTGAGCCCGGTCTGCTTGAGCCCGGTCTGCTCGTGCTCAGGGGGTTGTGCAGCAACCGTCGGAAGCAGTGATGCTGAATTTAGGGCCAAAATGACATGAAGTTTTAGAGGGGAATTGCCTGAGAGAATGGCTTGGTACTTCCCCATTCTCCCAGAAGTCAGCCAATAGCCGCCTTTTTGTTTCAGTGAAGAAAGCACATGAAATGAAGTGAAAGTCGCTCAGTCGTGTCCGACTCTTTGCAACCGCATAGACTATACAGTCCATGGAATTCACCCGGCCAGAATATTGGAGTGGGTAGCCTTTCTCTTCTCCAGGGATCTTCCCGACCCAGGAATCGAACTGGGGTCTCTTGCATTGCAGGCAAATTCTTTACCAACTGAGCTACCAGGGAAGCCCCAAGAAAGGACAGGGTGAGAGACATACACAGTGGTGGGTTGCCCCAGGGTGAACTGCTCGGTTTCCTGAAATCTGGCACAAGGAGCTGCTACCGCTCGAAGGCTAGGGGGCCACCCTGAACACTCTGTTTTAGTTGAGAAGTAAGTAGTGGGCCGAGGGATGTTCCCCAGAGCTTGAATTAATATCTGAGACTCATGCCTTGTCTCTCATGGACCTACAGTGTGAAAGGTTTCAGTCTGCTATTTCCAAAGCTGGAGCCAAGACTAACCTTGTTTTTATCATTTCCCAGCCTGTTTGGTGCTCTTTTGTTGAAGTAAAGAGCTCAACATATGTTCTTTTAAAGCCTTTATTCAGGATCCTAATTCGACAGAATCCTGCCTTTCCCAGAAGCCCCTCAGCTCTGTGTGTCTTGGGTGTTCCCAAGCCGGCAGTTGCCTATTTTCTGTCAGGCAGAGGATGAAACCCAGGTACATGACTTGTTACTTACACACTTGTGCCTTCTTCTGGGAGCTGTTCCATCCACAATTGGCTGAGTTCAGGGTTCTTATGGCATTTTTTAGACACTTTGCTTGTTGTAAGCAAGTCATCCACACATATTGGAGTAAGAGCCCGAGCCAACATTTCCCCAAACAAGGTAGGGGAAATCTTCAGTCCTTGAGGCAACACTGTCCAGCAGTATGGTTGGACTCCCTGTGTTTCTGGGTCCTGCCGCCAGAAAGCAGACAGCTGCAGTGGTTCTTTTGCAGTAGGAATGCAGGGGAAAGTGTCCTTCAAGCCCAGAACTGAGAACCAGCAGTATTGTCCCACAGTAGTTGTGCGCAGAACATATATGGATTACTTACTACAGGGTGCAAATCTTGGGCTGTCTCACAAATGGCCCTCATGTCTTCGACAATGATTTGTACACTGCTGAGTTCAGCTCTTTGGGAGGAAAAGAGTTTATATAGGAATCTACAAGGTTTAATTAGTCCCAGTTAAGCCAACTTTTCAAGAATTGTTTGAATTATCTTTGGGTCTCTTGCCTCAGAAGGTACTGTTTTAAATTAGGTGTCCCAGTGTCCTTTATTTTTTTCTGGCTGTCCTGCATAGTTTGCAGGACCCTAAGTTCCCTCACCAGGAATTGAACCCGGACCACTGCAGCAAAAGTGCCAACTTGTAACCACTGAACCACCAGGGAATCCCTCCAGTGTCCCTAATAACAGGATTTGTATTGGCCACGTGTTTGTCGGCCTTCCCTGGGGTGCTGTCAGCCCACACTTCCTGCCTTACCTTTTTGTATACTTGGGGAGGGGGAATCAGTCGCCTTCTCCAGAGTGTCCACAAGTGTCATCTGCCTGCTTACCGGGTGCCCCGACAGGATGCTGAGGTCAAGCTGTTTCGGTGAAAAAATCATTTGTGCATTTAATTTACAAAAGAGGGATTGGACACATTGGCATATATAAGAAACTGTGTTTCAGGTTGAGGTCCCCTAATCGGCATTGCAGAGGTTGTAAGAAAGAACAGCTTTGCACTTCTCCAGAAACTCTTGTGACCGGGATGGACTGAGTCTTTCTCTGCGCCATCTTGGTATCTACCAAGTATGCTGCACTGTAGCTATCAGAAGGTCAGTCAGCTTGTCCCCACTGTCACAGGTACCCAGGGCTCCTGGGGCATCATCAGAGTGTTCATCTCTTTCTACTGCAACGACAGGCTCCTGTCTGTTACTGTTTTCCTTCTCAGTCCTTAGCCAAGGACAGTCTGTGCCGGGGACCAGCCCCGGCTGATCCAGGGAATTCGAAGCGGGGACGGCGTCGGCGAAGATCAGGAAACAATTGCTTAATTAAACGTTAATTAAGGATATAAAGAGTAATAGAATGAGGATAGCTCAGTAGGAAAATTCAGTGGAGAAAAGAGGCTGAAATAAGGATAGCTCAGTGAGGAAATTCAGTGGAGAAAAGAGGCTGAATAATTCAGCCAGAAGGTAAGAGAAAGAACGACATGGTGAGACCAAGTTTCGGTGAACAAGGCCCGTACTTTATTTTCCAAAGTAGTTTTTATACCTTAAGTTATGCATAGAGGATAATGGGGGAAGGGGTAGAGTCAGGCAGCAAGCCAGGCTTTCTTCCTGCAAACTTATCATATGCAAAAGCTTAGGTGATTTGCATCATCTTCTGGCCCAGAGGCCTGTTAACATTTTAAGACCTTTTCTTCAGAAAACTTATTTTTCTCTAAAGGTGATTGGTCAGGAGCCACCCTCCAAAAGCATTAGATAAAGTTGCATTCCTACAGCGCAAAGGTGTGGTGGGCTATAACAAGAAAAAGAATTAACTCAAGGGTCCCAGGTTACAAACATTAAAGCTACTATTTACACCAATTATATTAATCAATACACTGCCAGGGACACAGCAGGTAAGGGATATGGAAACTTAGCAGCAAACATTGGCCCAACAAGTGAAAATCCCTTCACCAATACAATTTCTAATCAATCTTTTAACTACTCAAAAGAATCTGTGTTTAGACAGTTTAGAACATCTCCTGCCTCTCACAGTTGGGAGGCTCTGAACAATCACATGTGGCCGGAAAAACCTATTCAGGCAGGCTAGAGGATTTCCAAAGGAGTTTGTAGGTTAAACACTGTCACACCCAGGAATTATTAACTGGAGCTGTAAGCTAACTTTTTTCAGAGAGGTAGTGGGGGACAGCCCCCCGTAAAGTCAGAGGTGTAGGTGAAAGCACAAAGCAGAAAGTAGGCAGACTCTGGTTTTGGGGGTAGATTGCTCGAGAATTTCCAGGGAGACTCCTGAGGCTTGATCCCGCCTTTGCGTATGCCAAGCCTCCTTCCTCATGACCTTTGTCATGGGTGGAGTTCCTCACGCTGGCTACCGGCAGTGATAGAATTCCAGTTGAGCTATTCCAGATCCTGAAAAGTGCTGCACTCAATATGCAATATGCACTCAATATGCAATATGCCGGCTCCCGGCAAGTCTGTTTTCCAGTGCCCTCCTTACACTAAGCCTGTTGTTCCCTCCCCCGCGGTGGCTCACCTCTCCTCAGGTTACTCGTGCCCTGGGAGTCCACTGCTGCCACCAGGTAATGTGGCTTTCAGTCCTGCATCTTCTTGCTTCGTTTGCTGTTCCCTGTTGTTGAACACTTTTAAAGCAACATCTGCCAGTTGAGAAGGGGTCATTCCAAATGGACCATCTGACTTTTGTGAGTTTCTGATGTCTGGGGAGCTTTGTCCAATAAAGGTTATGTTTACCATTCTCATTATTTTCAAAGGCCTCAGAGTTTGCATCAGAGTAGTGCCTATAAGTATGATAAACTCTTTCTAGAAACTCTGATGGATCCTCATTGGGTGTTTGGTGTATCTCTTGAATTTATCTAAGCTCTTTTGCCCGGGTACTCCTTTTCAAAGACCTGCTCAGATACACTTACTGTAATGCTCTCAGTTCAGTTCAGTCGCTCAGTCATGTCCAACTGTCTGTGACCCCATGAACTGCAGCATGCCAGGCTTCCTGGTCCATCACCAACTCCAGGAGCTTACTCAAATTCATGTCTATTGAGTCAGTGATGCCATCCAACTATCTCATCCTCAGTCGTCCCCTTCTCCTCCCGCCTTCAATCTTTCCCAGCATCAGGGTCTTTTCCAATAAGTCAGTTCTTTGCATCAGGTGGCCAAAGTATTGGAGTTTCAGCTTCAGCATCAGTTCTTCCAATGAATACCCAGGACTGATTTCCTTTAGGATGGACTGTTGAGATCTCCTTGCAGCCCAAGGGACTCTCAAGGGTCTTCTCCAACACCACTCTGCAAAAGCATCAATTCTTCGGCACTCTGCTTTCTTTATAGTCCAACTCTCACATCCATACATGACTACTGCAAAAACCATAGCCTTGACTAGATGGACCTTTGTCGGGAAAGTAATGTCTCTGATTTTTAATATGTTGTCTAGGTTGGTCAAAGCTTTTCTTCCAAGGAGCAAGTGTCTTTTAATTTCATGGCTGCAGTCACCATCTTCAGTGATTTTGGAGCCCAAAAAATAGTGTCTCACTGTTTCCATTGTTTCCCAAACTATTTGCCATGAAGTGATGGGACAGAATGCCGTGATCTTAGTTTTCTGAATGTTGAGTTTTAAGCCAGCTTTTTCACTTTCATCAAGAGGGTCTTTAGTTCTTTATTTTATGCCATAACGGTGGTGTCATCTGCATATCTGAGGTTATTGATAATTCTCCTGGCAATCGTGATTCCAGCTTGTGTTTCATCCAGCCCAGCATTTTGAATGATGTACTCTGCATATAAGTTAGATAAGCGGGGTGACAATATACAGCCTTGACGTACTCCTTTTCCTATTTAGAACCAGTCTGTTGTTCCATGTCCAGTTCTAACTGTTGTTTCCTGACTTACATATAGATTTCTCAGGAGGCATGTCAGGTGGTCTGGTATTCCCGTCTCTTGAAGACTTTTTCATAGTTTGTTGTGATCCACACAGTCAAAGAGTATTCAATGAAGCAGAATGGGAGGAATAGATGGGAGGAATATTCTCTTTAAGGAAGGGGCAGGGTTTCTGAGAATTGGGCCTCTGCCTGCTTTTTGGCCTTTTATGGTTATCCTGTGAACTATCATTGTGCCTGTGGGTGTGTCGTTTAGGTGATGTGTTAGAGTGAGAGTGTAATGAGGCTTAAGGTCAACTGGAAGTAGACTCTTCCGCCATCTTGGGCCTCGTTGGTGTTCTAACTACTTTTTGTCAGGTCCTTTTTTTCTCAATGACTGTGTCATCCCCTCCCCTCACTTCTTTGAATGGTTGTGCCCTGCCCCCTTCCTTCTGTCTCATTGTGATCCTTTAGAATATTGAGAATGTTGTCTTCTAAGGAGTGATGTGGCTTGGTGCCAGAGGAAGAAAAATTGATTTTTATGTTTGAGCAGGTTCTTCCATCGAGGTCTGGTTAACAGAGGGCTCACGGGAGAGGAGGGAGCGGGCTAAAATGGGCAGAGGGAAAGTTTGCGTTTAATTTTCCTGTCTTGCCTTAAACTGTTGAGTTTTGATTTCATCAGTGCTGTCTCACGAGGCAGACATCTTACTTCATCCCACCTACTCTGAATGTGTGGGCAAGAGGGGTCAGGAGACAGAGTAACTGAGAGAAATAGAAACATGAGGAGAACAGAAGAGTGCGTGAGATCAGAGGACAGTGTGGAGGATGGGTGTTTTGCAAAGAGATGGTAAGAATGAACGAATAAACAGTGAAAGTAGCAGTTGGTAAAAAACAAAGTGAAAGAAAGTTGGGATCTCTTGGGACATGAAGGAGTAAAGACAGAATAGGAGAGGAGCCCCTGATCAGTATGAAAAGGGAAGGTTAGTCACTTAGTCGTGTCTGACTTTTTGTGATTCCCATGGACTGTAGTCCACTAGGCTCCTCTGTCCATGGAATTCTCCAGGCGAGAATACTGGAGTGGGTTGCCATTTCCTGCTCCAGGGCTGATCAGTATAGTGAGGGTATAAAAGGGTGGAAGACATGACCTAGGGAGAGACTTGATGCTGGGAGAGAAGGGCTGGAGTGGAGACAAAGTGAGCAGAGGAAGGGAGGGTGGAAAGGTAGTTTAGCCACCAGAGGCGGGGCAGAATGGGGATGAAGGGCATATCACGGATTCAATGGTGGTAACCTGGAGGACTGAAAGAGAGGGACACAAGGAAACAGGTCAGAAAGGTTGAGGGGGAACAATGTGCAGAGAGTCAGGACAGCAGAGGGGAACAGAGAGACAAACCAAATGAAAGGGAAACACGTAGAAGTGAGGGGGTGGAGATCTGGACCCAGATGAGTGCTGAGCTGTTTGCTTATGCATGATTAAGTTGTGATGTATTTGATTCGTGGCTTTGGACTCCAAAAAATACCTTTTAAAATTATTCTGATAAGGATGAGAATTGAAAATTTCCTGTCTGTATGTGTGCATCTTCTAATTGTTTGCATCACAATAGAGCTTCCGTTTGCCATCCTGTTCAGCCCAGGGGACAGTGACTTGACTCAGACAGCTGTGGGTCACCTCTTCTGTTTCCTGGTGTGGAGTAGAGGACAGGGAGACTGGTGGAGCCAGAAATGACATCTGTCACCATGCGGTGTCTGAAGGAATGTTAAAGGTGCTTTTATTCCTTCTGGTGATGGTTTTGCTTTTTGCTTTACATTGAATTGTTTTCTATAAAGAATTATTCTGAAATGTACTTTGCTGGCTTCCTATAATCCACTCATATTCTTATGCTATATTCTAAAAGCTTTTTAAATATTTGGCTATGCTGGGTCTTAGTTGTAGCATGTGGGATCTTAGCCACTGGATCACTAGGGTAGAAGGACCGTGACACCAGATATTTTTTAATTAAAAAATACTTTATAGTTTTTTTTTTTCCCACTCATTTCAAGTTTAGATCAGGACTTGTATGCTTTCTCCTCTTTATGTTACATATTGAAAAAGTTCGTTGGTAATAACTTAATAATTTTACACTTTTGATGAGTACTTGGTAAGAAGTATTACCAAGTACTTGGACTGTAGTCTGCCAGGCTCCTCCATCCATGGGATTTCCCAGGCAAGAATACTGGAGTGGGTTGCCATGTCCTCCTCCAGGGGATCTTCTGGACCCAGGGATAGAACAGGGGCCTCAGAATTGCAGACAGACTCTTTACCATCTGAGCCACCAGGAAAACCCTGTAAAGGAGCCTATTATACAGAGTGAAGTAAGCCAGAAAGAAAAACACCAATACAGTATACTAATGCATATATATGGAATTTAGAAAGATGGTAACAATAACCCTGTGTACAAGACAGCAAAAGAGACACTGATGTATAGAACAGTCTTATGGACTCTGTGGGAAATGGAGACCGTGGGAAGATTTGGGAGAATGGCATTGAAACATGTATAATATCACGTATGAAACGAGTCGCCAGTCCAGGTTTGATGCACGATACTGGATGCTTGGGGCTAGTGCACTGGGACGACCCAGAGGGATGGTATGGGGAGGGAGGAGGGAGGAGGGTTCAGGATGGGGAACACATGTATACCTGTGGTGGATTCATTTTGATATTTGGCAAAACTAATACAATTATGTAAAGTTTAAAAATAAAATTAAATTAAAAAAAAATAAATCTGAGAAGAATGCCAATAAACGTTGATTAAATGCTTGCCAACAGCTAGTAAGATGTCAGCGGATGGTATACAGCAAATTTCCTGGAATTCACATGTACTTAATTTCATTTTTTAAATTCAAATGTTATCTCCTTAAACGTAAGTAGCCCCTAGCCACTTCTGGACTGGGGCTCTACTCAGCTAAGGAAACGTTTATACTTCAAAAGAACAAAATATGAAAGAAAGCTAAGGGCTAAACAGAAGTTATGTGCCACTCTGCAATGCCAACAATGCAATTAATGTTTCTGCTTGCCAATTTTACCATTTGAAGCTTATCTATCTAGTTTGTACACACAGGAAGGCAAATTTTAAAAATATGATGTTAAGTATTATCATATTTATAATAACAAAAACAACTGAAGTAATAAAATAACATCAGCATGTAATATCTGGGAAAGTATAGAGTGGGCTGTACGCTGCACAAACCACATTGCTTTTTTTTTTCCTCAAATTTTTTAAAATTTTAATTGGAGGATAATTGCAATATTGTGATGGCCTCTGCCATACATTAACATGAAGCGGTCATAGTGAAACATGTGTCCCCTCCCTCTGGAACCCTCTCCTACCTCCCTCCCCACCCCATCCCCCTGGGTTGTCACAGAGCACCAGCTTTGCATTCCCTGTGTCATACATCAAACTCCCACTGACTGTCTATTTTATACATGGTAATATATAATATATATATTATATGTATATAATGTATAATTATCCCACCCTCTCCTTCAAAAAAAAAAAAAAGAAAGTTGATGATCATTTAACAGTCTCTTTTCTTCCCTTTTTTATAATGTAAAACAGTGAGCTGTGAGGTACTAAATAGACATTCACCTAAGTCCGTTCTCTGTAAATGAGAATCTGTCTATTCATGATGAGATAAATAGACATGTCTGTTCAGCATATTTCTAACCTAACTCCATTTCAGCGTTTTCCTGAGGATTAGCTATGTTTTTGTAACTCAGTATTTTTTTTAAGTATTTTATTTAGATTTTTCTGGCAAAGAGGAATTACATGGTTGTTATCTGTGTGACTAGGGATTCCTTGTTTGCTCAGTGGTAAAGAGTCCACGTGTCATGCAGGAGGTGTGGAAAGACCCTCTAGAGAAGGAAATGGCAACTCACTCCAGTGTTCTTGCCTAGAGAATTCCATGCACAGAGGAGCCTGGCAGGCTATATAGTCCATGGGGTTGCAAAGTTGGGCACTGAGCAATTAAATCACCACCAGTGTGATCAGATCTTGAAAGAGAGCTTTCCTTTGTGCTCATGGACACAGAAGATGGCCCCAGTGTTTTAAAGTGGAATGAACATAAGGACAAACTGCCCACTGACTAGCCCATCATCTGACCTCTCCAGAATTCAGTTATACCTGGTTCTTTCACTCAACTCAAGACAGTTTCAGAAATGTCTCCCTGGTGGGCTTGAGGGAGACTGAGAGACCCCTGAAGTGATTGGCTCAGTTGGGTGTGTGTCTGTGTGTTCACGAGGGTTTGGGTTAGTAGCCTACTTGTAATTCAAATTTTGAATGGATCCCAACAAATTCTCTGGCAGTCCAGTGGTTAGGACTCAGTATTTTCACTGCCTCCGGCAGGGACTTGAGGAACTAAGATGCACAAATCGTGTGGAATGCCAGTCCTTTCAGAATGAAAAACAAAGAATGCCAGAGTGCAGGCTGGTGGAGTCATATGTCTTTCTCTGCATTAGGATAAACATGAAAAATTATGTGCTCCACGGGCTTCTAGTTGTCTGTCTTCTGGACATGTAGTCACAACCCCACCCTAGGCACAGACCTTTTTCTCATGGTTCACTCTGCTCTGGTCACTTTCACCTTTTCTTTCTCAAAGTTGAGGTTCCTGTTCCTCTCCTTTGTCTCTCAGATCTTCAGGTCTAGGCTCAAAGATATCTTCCCATCCATCATGTACTTTTACCATGGTTTGATGGCCTCCCTATCAACTAATACATCAGAACTGCCCATCTCCTTTGATTGAGTTTTCCTTCTTTTCTCTTCATTGATGGGCACACAATGTTTATTTTCTTCCCTGAATGCCTGCAACATGTCACTCTGGGGATGTGTGTAGGGATGTGTGTAGGGGTTGAGATTGAGTAATCCTTAGGAAAGACCAAGGGATCAGGGCAGGTCTGGATGGTTCCATCTTTGTTCTGCAAAGTTCAAGTGAACAACCAGTGTCCTTGGATTTGCAGCTTGTGTGCATTCCTGTTGTGACACCAGTGCCTGGAGGGAAGAGAGTGTGGAGCTCTAGAGGAACCCAGTGAATGGTGTGCACCGCAGGTGATTATGGGATCAAGCAGTGTGCGGAACTGCTGGATGTCTCAGGTCTGATTGGAAGCCTGAGCCTGAGTTTGTGGGTAGTTTCAGGATCAAGGAATTGGTGTGAGATGCCACAGTGGGTGGTGAAACTCAGATTTGCGTGCCTGGGGTTTTAACTGAGTAATTGATAATCATATCTGGCACGGAAATGAAGGAAGTGGAATTAGGTAGAGAGAATATTATTAGAAACCAGCCTTGAGCTGAGCTCACATGTAGTATGCTCAGTGAAGAACAGGGACTTTGGCCCTGCGGTATTTATTCTTTTTGATATGGCAGACTGGGAGTTAGGGAAAACTCCCATTTGCCTGCCATGCCTTAATTTCTCTTTCTGACTCTTAACATATAGAAAATGCAACAGATTTCTGTATGTTTAATATCTTGCAACTTTTATAAATTTGGTGGGCTATAATTTTTGTTTTGGTGATATATACTTATAATGTCCCCAAACAGTGAGTTTCACTTGAATGCAAGCGGTATTTGGCATCTTTGCCTTAGTTTTTGATCTTAGAATGTTTTCAGCTTTTCACTCTCAACTGTGATGTAACATGTGAATTTTATGAAAAGGTCTTTTTTTGCATCTAACATTTACTTGACTGGAGTCTTTTCTTACGAATGCCACAGGTGTTACTTAGTTTCTGCAAAAATCCCACAATCAAAATGTTAATATGGTCTGGTATCACATGGATGAATTTACAATTATTGAATGTCTCCTTATGCCCATGGGAGATCCACTTGATCATGGTGCAGATTCCATTCAACCATTTCTTTTACCAGGGTGTTTGGTGGAGGCCTTGTTGAATAAGTCTTGGAAGCATCCTTCTCTCTAATTTTTTAGAGTAGCTTGAGAAGAATCAGTGAAGTCTGGTTTAGAAATCACCCTGTAAGCCAATCTGGTATTTTCTTTGTGGTTCACATTTGTCCATTTCATTGGCCTAGAGTTCTTTTTATTCTTATGTATTTTGTGGTGTTGATTGTAATTTCTTTTTCATTTTATTGATTTTGGCCCTCTTTTTTCTGGACTTCATCGATCTTTTTATTATCTTTTAAAATTTCATTTAGGTCTGTTCTGCTCTCTTTGGGTTTTCTTCTTTTTCTAGGTACAAAAATTCTTTGAGATTTTCCTTATTTCTTGAGGTAGGTGGTAGGTATCAGTTTCCCACATGTGAATTGTGTTTTCCTTTCATTTTTGTCTAGGTAGCTTTAAAAATTTATATATCTTGTCTTTGCACTTTTCCCCCTTGTAGTTTGATTCTCCCTTTCATAGCAGTCAGAGAAGATTCTTGATATGGTTTCACTTCAATTTACCGAGACTATAATGTTCTACGTGCAGTAATGTGTAATGAGCATTTTTAAGAATACCATGTGATGACAGAAATTCTTCCCTGTTACTGACAAATCACAAAAGCCATGTATTGTTTGGCTTTTGAGAAATCGCCTTATGGCTGGTCAGCTGCCAGGATGGCATGACTCTTAGATTGGAGGGCCATGGGTTAAAGGATACCAGACACAGAACACGTACAGAGTTTGATAAGGACTACAAACCTCATACTGAGCATCTCAAATATAAACCTTATTCCTTGACAAATCAGATCATGTACTTATGGAAGCTAATTTACTTGTTGTGTAATTTTATCTAGGTGGGGTATGGTGTATAAATTATATATTTCACATTGGGGGTAAGAGAAAGATTTCTTACAGGTGCTCCCCTACCAGGAGTCTGTAATGACTTTCATTATACTAGTAGTTAAACTTTGCAGGGAAAGCAATGCCTGGAGAAAGATTAAAAGGTAATATGTCAAAGCCAGGCATTCATGTTTAGCAAACAGGTCACACATCCCTGAGGAATTCCAGCCATGGGAGGAGCCAGATGTCTTGAGTATTCCTCTTTCGGGATTAAATGAAGGACATAGAAAATGTGGAATGAGAATATGGTAGATAGATTATGTTACATATCAATTAGGTGTTCAGTTCAGTTCAGTCGCTCAGTCATGTCTGACTCTGTGCAACCCCATGAACCACCTCCCTGTCCATCACCAACTGCCAGAGTCCACCAAAATCCATGTCCGTTGAGTCAGTGATTCCATCCAACCATCTCATCCTCTGTCGTCCCCTTCTCCCCCTGCCCTCAATTTTTCCCAGCATCAGGGTCTTTTCCAAAGAGTCAGCTCTTTGCATCAGGTGGCCAAAGTATTAGACTTTCAGCTTCAACATCAGTCCTTCAAATGAACACTCAGGACTGATCTCCGTTAGGATGGACTGGTTGGACCTCCTTGCAGTCCAAGGGACTCTCAAGAGTCTTCTCCAACACCACAGTTCAAAAGCATCAATTCTTCAGGGTTTAGTTTTCTTCACAGACCAACTCTCACATCCATACATGACCACTGGAAAAACCATAGCCTTGACTAGATGGACCTTTGTTGACAAAGTAATGTCTCGGCTTCTTAATATTCTGTCCAGGTTGGTCATGACTTTCCTTTCAAGGAGTAAGCGTTTTTTAATTTCATGGCTTCAATCACTGTCTGCAGTGATTTGGAGCCCAGAAAAATAAAGTCAGCCACTGTTTCCACTGTTTCCCCATATCTTTGCCATGAAGTGATGGGACCGGATGCCATGATCTTCGTTTTCTGAATGTTGAGCTTTAAGCCAACTTTTTCACTCTTCTCTTTCACTTTCATCAAGAGGCTCTTTAGTTCCTCTTCACTTTCTGCCATAAGGGTGGTGTCATCTGCATATCTGAGGTTATTGATACTTCTCCCAGCAATCTTGAGTCCAGCTTGTGCTTCTTCCAACCCAGAGTTTCTCATGATGTACTCTGCATATAAGTTAAATAAGCAAGGTGACAATATACAGCCTTGAAATACTCCTTGTCCTATTTGGAACCAGTCTGTTGTTCCATGTCCAGTTCTAAGTGTTGCTTCCTGACCTGCATACAGTTTTCTCAGGAGACAGGTCAGGTGGTCTGGTATTCCCATTTCTTTCAGAATTTTCCAGTTTATTGTGATCCACACAGTCATAGGCTTTGGCATAGTCAATAAAGTAGAAATAGATGTGTTTCTGGAACTCTCTGGTTGACTTCACAAGCTAAACAGTTTTATCACTTACTGGATCTGAAAATGCACCACACCAGTGTACCACTAACTCAGAATGCAGCTTGTTTTTTGTGGCCTTTAACAAGGATGACCAAGAGGAGTTGCCCCTCGTCCAAGGTCAGGGGCAGTGGCGGAGAGGAGCTACCCCACGTCCAAGGTCAGGGGTGGTGGCCGAGAGGAGCTATCCCATGTCCAAGGTAAGGAGCAGTGGTTGCGCTTTGCTGGAGCAGCCATGAAGAGATACCCCATGTCTAAGGTAGAAGAAACCCAAATAAGACGGTAGACACTGAGAGAGGGTATCAGAGGGCAGACAGACTGAAACCACAATCACAGACAGCTAACGAGTCTGATCACACGGACACAGCCTTGTCTAACTCAGTGAAACTAAGCCATGCTGTGTGGGGCCACCCAAGACGGATGGGTCATGGTGGAGAGGTCAGACAGAATGTGGTCCACTGGAGAAGGGAATGGCAAACCACTTCAGTATTCTTGTCTTGAGAACCCCATGAACAGTGTGAAAAGGCTAAAAGATAGGACACTGAAAGATGAACTCCCCAGGTCGGTAGGTGCCCAATATGCTACTGGAGATCAGTGGAGAAATAACTCCAGAAAGAATGAAAGGATGGAGCCAAAGTGAAAACAACACCCAGTTGTGGATGGGACTGGTGATAGAAGCAAGGTTCAATGCTGTAAAGAGCAATATTGCTAAGGAACCTGGAATGTCAGGTCTATGAATCAAGGCAAATTGAATGTGGTCAAACAGGAGATGGCAAAAGTGAACATTGACATTTTATGAATCAGCGAACTAAGATGGACTGGAATGGGTGAATTTAACTTTGACCATTATATCTACTACTGTGGGCAGGAATCCCTTAGAAGAAATGGAGTAGCCGTTATAGTCAACAAGAGTCCAAAATGCAGTACTTGGATGCAATCTCAAAACGACAGAATGACCTCTGTTCATTTCCAAGGCAAACCATTGAATATCACGGTAATCCAACCAGGAACACTGAAGAAGCTGAAGTCGAACAGTTCTATGAAGACCTACAAGACCTTCTAGAAGTAACACCCCAAAAAAGATGTCCTTTTCATTATAGGGAACTGGAATGCAAAAGTAGGAAGTCAAGAAACACCTGGAGTAACAGGCAAATTTGGCCTTGGAGTACAGAATGAAGCAGGGCAAAGGCTAATAGAGCTCTGCCAAGAGTTTCTCTTTTAGTCCTCCATTAATTATGATATGATTTCTAACAGATAATAAATTATTGTTACTCTAAAGGGTTTTATCTCTTCCTCATGATTCTCTTCTAAACCTCAGCAACCACAATCTTGTTCAATTACTTCAGTAGTTGGCACCAATTTAGACTTGTTCTTGGCTAAAAGGAAATGTGTCTTCTCTATCAGAATGAACCTCTCTTGCCTAAACAAATACAACTTCACCTTGGATAATCTCTCCTCTAGGATTATACGGTAATCAGTGTACCTACATCTTATTTAAACATTCATTGGCAACACTGACTGATGAAACGTAACTAAAGACATGGTCTGGAGATATTGTGGGTTCGTTTCCGGACTACCACAACAAGGCACTTATCACTGGGTCATGGTGGCGTAGTGGTAAAGAAGAGTTTGATCCCTAGGTCAGCAACATACCCTGGAGGAGAGCATGGCAATCCACTCCAGTATTTTTACCTGGAGAATCCCATGGACAGAGGAGCCTGGGGGGCTACAGTCCATAGGGTCACAAAGAGTCAGGCATGACTAAAGCGCCTTAGCACACACACATGGTGCATATAAAAGTTACATTTTCACTATTCTACAGACTATACTATGCAACATAATTAGGTCTTAAAAAAACAGTCTAAATACGTTAATGAAATGTTTATGCCTTGTCTTTTTCTCATGGGAGGTGGCCCACTGGACACAGATATTTATTGGATTGGCCAAACAGTTTTGTTCAGGTTTTTCTGTTAAGTTCTTCCAACAGATCTTTGTAAATACACTGAGATCATCCTAACTGACCAGCAGCATTTGATTTTTGTGGGCACAGAGCTGCTGGATGGCCCTACTCTCTCAGAATTCCTATATGCAGAGCACACCTGCACTTGGTCTGCTGCCTGAGGTGCCACCTCAGGGAGCCTCCCCTTAGCAGTTTCCCCAGAAATACAACTGGGACAAGGTGACTTGTCCCACGCTTTGTGCCTGCCTGCACCTCAGCCCTGTCAACTGCAACAAGAATTACTGTAGCCATGCCAACAAACTAGGCCTCAGTGTAGCAACATGGTGAAGAGATCTGAGGTGAGATAACGTGGATTCAAGGTCCGATTTAGTCACTTCCTGGGATGGGGTGCTTTTGTTCCATTCAAGTTGCTTCATATAGGAAACGAGAAACAACATCAGTACTTATTTTGGAGTTCAAATTCAAAAAGATAGCATGCATAAAGCATTAAGAAAGGGATTCTCAAACTATGATATAAAAGTGAATTTGAGTCCAATTTAACATCAGTTATCAAGGAAAGTATTTTCGGTTGGGAACAAAGAACACATCTCACTTTCTCTGCAAGATCTTCGGGCTCTAAATATGAACACAACACTGAGAAACGGCAGGATGGTTTGCAGGCATTTGGCCCTGGAGACTAGTTTCCTGTCACAAAATACAGTTGGAATCCATAGTCATTCCCTTCATTGTGTGCTTGTGCATCTCTACTCATTTGACTTTCAAGCACCTGATCAAAGCCAACTCCCAAATTAAACATTTCATTTCACCATTTTGCCATTTCAGTTTTTTCATGGAAGTAAACCCACCCCTGAAGAACCTCACCTTCTTCGCTGCATCTACTTTGTTCATGTCATGGCAGTTATGAGCATATTCAGGTTACAAAAGCTTGAAAACAACCCACTGGTTCATATATACCTTGGTGTAAAGAGGACAAACAACTTCTGGGAGCACCTGTTATTTACCAGGTGGGATGCTGACCAACCCATGAATCAATGAATAAGGCCATAGAAATCTTTATTTACTTTTGAAGACCAGTGGGCCCTGACTACAGGGGACCCACAGAAATGGGGAAAACAGAGACTTAACTCTTAACAGGTGCAGACGAAGCCTCGTGCACACTGAGACGAAGCTGAGATAAAGGGCAAAACACAATCGTTTTCTAGGATCCTGGATGGTGGGACCTGCCTGCTGGCCTTGAAGGATCTCCGGGGGGTAGTGGGTGGGCTGTGGCTCTCTGTGGGGACACAGATCCTGAGGGCAGAACTATGAGAGAGCACTCCTCTGTGTGAGGTCTCCATCTTGGCCTGACACTGGCTCCACTCAGAACGTTAGGCTACAGCAATGGGGCCCCTAAGGCCAAAGGATGAAAGGCCCAGGATGCAGCCATAACCATCAGCAGACAGGCTGTCCAAAGGCTTCCTGTACACATGCCTTTTGATGTAACTCTACCCACAAAAGGGTCAAGACCCAGTTCTAACCACCACTGTGCAGGCACAAGCCTCCAGACCAGCCTCACACAGCAGGGCTGTTGGTCAGCCAGTTAGTCGTGTCCGACTCTTTGCAACCCCATGGCCTGCAGCATGCCAGGCTTCCCTGTCCTTCACCATCTCCCAGAGTTTGCTCAAACTCATATCCATTGAATCGGTGATGTCATTCAACCCTCTAGTCATCTGTCGCCCCTTTCTTCTCCTGTTTCAATCTTTCCCAGCATCAGGGTCTTTTCCAATGAGTTGGCTCTTCACATCAGGGGGCAGACACCAAAAGCAAGAAAAGTCGAGCCCCACAGCTTGCAAACCAAGTCCACAAATACACGTGGGACACCACCCTGGGATCAGATGTCCTCTGGCTCTTGGATTAGGAGAAGGATGCCTGGGATATCTTCTGTAGAGGGCCACTTCCCCAAGGTCAAGAAACGTAACTACGCTACCAGATAGATTAAAATACAAAGAGAAACTTACACAAAATGAGGTGACAGAGGAATGTGTTTCAGAGGGAGGAACAAGACAAAACCCTAGAAGAACTAAGTAACATGGAGATAGACAATCTACCTGAAGAGTTCAAAGTAATGATAATAAATATGATCAAAGAACTTGGGAGAAGAATGCATGACCTGAGAAATGAGAAGGATTTAATGAAGACTTAGAAAATATAACAACCAACCAAACAGAACTGAAGAATATAGTAAATGAAAAAGAAAAAAAAAAAAAAAAACAGAAAGTAAAATGAATCAGAACAGGCTAAATGAGGCAGAAAACACATCAGTGAGCAGAAGAAAGAGCACTGAAAATCACCACTACTGAACAGAAGAAAAAAGAATAAAAGGAGGACATTTTAAGAGACCTCTGGGACAACAAGCCACTAATATTTGCCCTGTAGGGTCCCAGAAGAAGACAGGAAAGATCTTAGGAGGAGAAAACAGCTGAAACCACTCTAATCTTCGAAAGGAAACAGTCACCCAAGTCTAAGAAACACCAAGAGCCCATATCTAAATAAAAACTTCATAGTAAGGACAAGCCAAAAATCTGTAAAGATACGCAATCAAAATGCACATGAAAGTACCCTCAACATCCTGATTCTGTCCACTGTGTCAGGCTCCTTGGTGCACCCATTTACCAGGTTGAATTCTGCCCAATGCATCAATCATTGAATAAAGCTAATCAGGGACTTTCCCAATGTTTTCCAGAAACTGATAAGGAACAGAGAGTCTTGAGAAATGGCACACAAAGGAAGAAAATGCAACATATTGGATCCCTTAAAGTTGAATGTCCCCTGACAATTCCCCCTTTTTTATTTTTTCATAATTGGGGGTGACTGTAGATACTTTTTGTGAAAAAGGCCCTGACCAATTGAGTTTGTTTAGTTCGAACAATTTTAGTTGAAAAGCATCAGTATACAACAAATATAATCACCAGGATAATTATCAGCATTATAGCTCCAGATCCACTAGTACGTGTAATTCTTTGAAACCATCCTTGAGGGTCTAGTCCACATAACTGATCAGCTAGCTGTTTGCTAAGGTTTCCAAATTGTTGGAAGAGGGTAGACTCTTAGAGAAGGTTTCAAAGATTTCCTTTTGTAATAATTGTACATTAAGGAAGCATTATCATGTATGTCTTGCAATGAAATTTGATTTGTTCCCAATAGTAGGCACTACAGTTGAACCAAACAGGGGTAATACAAAATTGAGTAGAATTCCAGTCACATTTTACTATCACTTGTTTTTGTAAATCTATTAATTGATCGCCGACTCATTGGATGGCTGTTTTTATTTCCTGTATTTCATCTTAAACTTCCTCGTTTATCTGAGCCTGAGTTCTGGAGTCCAGCCCCAGTTGGATCCAGGGATTCCCTCAGCG
Source organism: Bos indicus x Bos taurus (assembly GCF_003369695.1). Taxonomy (NCBI): domain Eukaryota; kingdom Metazoa; phylum Chordata; class Mammalia; order Artiodactyla; family Bovidae; genus Bos; species Bos indicus x Bos taurus. The sequence continues at coordinate 7,247,478 of NC_040093.1, forward strand.
ATTAAGGGATAGCAAAGGCTGAGAGATTTGTTAGATGCTCAATAATAACTGGTTTACACAGGAAATCAATAAAGTTCATGACACTAAACTTGCTCTGACCACGGAGGCCGCAGGCGCCCTCTTAAATAGCGGAAGATGCCCCACCTTAGGCACTTTTTCGATTGGGTCTTAGAAGCCCAGGCAAATAAGTGGTCGCAGAGGACCCCCGCACTCTAAATTATTTTGGCATGAAGGAAGAACAGAAGAGAAAAAGAGGAAAAGGAAACAAGAAAGAATGACAAGGGGAAAACAAGCTTCAGTGAGCAAGGCCTGTAGCTTTATATTCAACAGAGGCTTTTATACCGTAAGTTGTACATAGAGGATAACAGGGGGCGTGAAATCATGCAAAGTCAGCAGTCTTTGATCCTTATCAAAACCAGGGTTTCTTTCCTGCAAATTTATCTTATACAAATGGTTTAGGTGATTTACATCATCTTCTGGCCAGAAGGCCTATTAACATTTTATGACTCTTGACAAAGGTTTGTCAGCAGTAAGACTTATTTTCTCTAAGAGTAATTATTTTAAGGTTTGGCACCATCCTCCGAAGGTGTTAGATAAAGTTGCATTCCTATAGGGCAGAGGTGCAGTGGGTTTACAACAAAGGAAAGAATTTATTACCTTAAGGGTCTAAAGTTGCTAACACCAAGGCCACTACTTATTTTTCCTACCTACCAACTATATTAATTAATACACATTCAAGGATACAATACAGGGGATGTGGAAACTTGGCAGCAAGCATTGGCTCATCAATGAAATCTTTTACTAGTTTTATTCTGACAGTTTCTAACTCTCTGAGAGGCTCTAAGCTATTTGAGTATCTTCAGCTTCCTGTGCCTCTCAAGGCTGGGAGACTGTAAACAATCCTATGCAGAGCTGTAGGAGTCCCAGTAAACTTGTCAGGTGAGTTAAAGAGCTATCTAAGGGGTTTGGATTTAAACACTCCTAATGCCCAGGAACTTAACTGGAGCTGTATGTTAACTCTTTATCAGAGACAGCGAGATGGTGGTGGGGGACAGCCCCCGTAAAGTCAGAGGTGAGAGCACAAAGCAATAAAGTAGGCAGGCTCTGGTTTTTGGGGGTAGATGCTGGAGAATATCCAGGGGGACTCATGAGGCTCGATCCCACCTTTGCGTATGCCAAGCCTCCTTCCTCATGACCTTTGCCATGGGTGGAGCTTCTCATGCTGGCTGCTGGCACCTGAGTGGTCCACATAGTGTGAGCATCTTTGGTCCCATTTTGAATAAAGTTGTGTGTTTGAATTGAGGTTTGTAAAGCAATGCCTCCGACAGTGGCAGTAGTGCAAATGGCTATTAATCCCCAAATTCCAAGAATTAACCATCCAGTGAATCGTTTAGATCATCAAAGTAATTTAGTAAGTAACCAGGAGGCAAGTCCTGCCATGGGACCCTCTTCCCAGGGTCATTGGAGATCTACTGGCAACCATAGATTACGTCGAGATTGAAGAATCAAAAGGGATTCATTTTTCAAAGAAACATAGGAATTAAGACAAGTATACAATTTGCAATCTATACAAGTCACAGAACATAAAGTCTTATTAAACTGCAAGTTCCCTATAGCTATAACAAAAGGAAGGAGAACAGAAGTTTGTATGAAATATGAATGATTATAACGAAAGGAATAGTTACTATGACTACAGCTGGTTCCTATGAAATATCCAGTCCAAGTTCCAAGTTCTTCGGTACTTGTGGCAACTTTCCAGATGTCCCATTGTTCAGGCCTAATCCGTTTATTGAGCACGATTCGAGGTGAAGGGGTGCCATTTCACCATCAAGTCAGCCAAGAAGTCCTTTGTCATGGTTATGTTCCATCATAGTATTAGTAACCTTCTATGCTACTTAAATGGAGAGGGAAATGGCAACCCACTCCAGTGTTCTTGCCTGGAGAATCCCAGGGACAGCGGAGCCTGGTGGGCTGCCGTCTATGGGGTCGCACAGAGTCGGACACGACTGAAGCGACTTAGCAGCAGCAGCAGCAGCAGCATGCTACTTGAGTAGCATAGTCACATACAGTGCTAACATCTGAACAGTTAGACAACCACATACCATGGGTTCCCCAATCAACAATGGTGTAATTGGCCACAAACATTAATTTCCCTGATTTAGCTTGACATCTGTATATTCATATATATGAACAGGAGTATATTTAAAGTTCTTTTATGTAAACGCTTTGCATAATGATTTTTGACCTTTGCTTAGAGTTTCAGTAGTGTTGATATGGTTCTCATAGAAAGAAAGGGCAATAAACAGTCCAAGCAATGTCCAAAGTTCTTCTTTGGAGGCAGAACAAAAGCCCATGTTTGTCGGCTAATGTTAATGCATAATTCTGCTGGACCCATGCAGACACAAAGGACTTCATACGCTAGAAAAATATTAATTATTCTCCCTTCTTCCTCAGGATGAAAGGGCCCCTCCAAGCTCCAACGAGGAGGCATGTGTACTGAGTCATTGGTGGATATGATTGGTCCTTTATCTGTCAATTCTACAACCTGCAGTAAAGGGGGGTTGGGTATATAGGCCCAGTTGCTGCTGCTGCTGCTGCTACTAAGTCAGGTCAGTCGTGTCCGACTCTGTGTGACCCCATGGACTGCAGCCTACCAGGCTCCTCCATCCATGGGATTTTCCAGGCAAAAGTACTGGAGTGGGTCGCCAGTGCCTTCTCCAATAGGCCCAGTAGGTATGATTAATTAATTCAGCTTGAGCAGAGGAAGCAAAAGCAAGCAAAGCAACAAAAATATTTTCTGGATTCCAAGACATTCCCTATTGAGAAACCAGATTCTCAGCTTGATTAGTAAGGGTTTTTATTTGTCCACAAGTAGGGAGATCATGAGGTCGATGACATCGAGGGCAGTGCTTCTTGAAGATTTTTAGAGCCGCCATGACCTGTACTGGAATATTTTCCTCCCGCGGTTTTCTTTTTTGGTCTTTATTTTGAACACTGGACACTCCCCTGGGGCGGATCTTCCAAAGAGGAAGCCAACTGAGTTCGTTGGATACATCTGGAGAAATACAAGCATACTCCTTTACGTGTAAGATTAATTACCCAGATTTCCATTGCTTAGTTAGCCCGTCTTGATACCAAATGGGCAAAGGAAGAGAGGTATCCTTTAATTCCTTGAAATGTTTTTCTGCTCGTGTCAAGATAGCTCCTTGTGGTAAGTTTAAAAAATTTAAAACAAATAAAGCTGTATTAACAATAGTTATAGGATTAGAGAGTATATAGTGTTGAGATCTAGTAAAATCTGTTCTGGATAAGGAAGATAGAAATGTTCCTGTGTATTCCCCCCCTTTTTAATTTGCAGTTTCAGTGTTTGATGTGCTCGTTCAACTATGCCCTGTGCTTGTGGATTGTAAGGAATGCCTGTAATATGTTTAATAGAAAAAGGTTGTAAAAATTGTTCGAATTGCCTAGAAGTATAGGCAGGGCCATTGTCTGTCTGTTTTTATAGAGTTGGAAGTTCCCATTATTGCAAAACAATCTAATGGGTGGGTTATAACGTGCCACGTAGCCTCACCTCGAAGAGTGGTGGCCCGTATAAAAGAATTTGTGTCGATACAGACATGTAGGAAAGAAGATCGAGAAAGTTCAGGACAATGAGTGCATCCACTTGCCATAATTCATTGGGTTGTAATCCTCGAGGATTAACATCCTGTGCAATGGGTCGAAGATGTAGGGGTCTACAAGTAGAGCAATTATTAATGATTTCTTTAGCGTGGCAGTACGGAAGTTTCTAAATTTGGTTTAAGGAGCCAGCATTATTGTACAATAGAGAATGTTGCTCCTCGGGAGTAGCAAAAGAAACAAGTTTATCGGCTTGTTCATTACCATGAGTCATAGGGCCGGGAAGGCAGGAATGTGTTCGAATATGGGTAATATAAATGCGGGAAGTTCAGTCCCTAATAAGAGACTGTAGTTCGAGAAAAAGTTGTTGAATAATAGGTGGATTGGAATTTATAATAGAGGTTATCCTAATATAAAAACTGAATATAAGGAGTCAGAGACTATATTAATAGGGTAAGGATGTAGGTGAATAACTTAAATAAGAGTATATAATTCGTTTTGTTGAGCAGAATGAAATTTAGTATAAAAGACTTTATATTCTTTGACAGACCAGAATGAGGCTTTGGTGTTTTTAGTCCCATCTATATAGAAAACATCAGCTTGAGGTATAGGTTGTAATGTGACAATGCAAGAGATAATAAATTCAGTATTTTCGAAGAAATTCCAGAGTTTGTTAGAAGGATAATGAAATGAAATATCTTTAAAATATTCCAGAAAGGCTATTTGGAAATTGGTAGACATTTGTAGTGCATTCTCCAATTGAGATTTATTAATTACAATTTTATGAGGATCGGAGCCAACTAGAGTCTTAGTTCTATTTCTCCCATTGATAATTATTAGAGTGATCAAATCAAGATAGCCCGTAAGTGACCTTGTCCCTCTAAAATGGGTATAGATCCATTCTATCGGGTGTTCTTGTTGGGCAAGAAGTCCCGTGGGGGAATGGAGAGAAGGGAGTATAAACAACTCGAGAGGTAATTCAAGTCTAATGAGTCAGGAACTGTTTCTGCAATTTATTTTGTATTAAACGAGGGCTATTTAAATAGGGATCTCCTTTCAAAGTATTCAATACATTTGTCAGTTGATCATTTGCAATGCCTAAAGTGGGTCTAATCCAGTTTATATCGCCTAAAAGTTTTTGAAAATCATTCAAGGTTGATAATTTGTCAACATGAATCTGTGTTAGTTGGGGAGTAATATTTTGTCTATTAACAACAGATCCTAAGTAATGGTAAGGAGTAGAGGTTTGAATGTTTTCAGGAGCAATGATTAATCCAGTGTCTTTCAAGCATTGTTGAGCTATGCCAAACATTTGTTGAGTTTCTAATACAGATGGAGCTGAAAACAATATATCATCCATATAATGAATAACAAGAAAGTTAGGAAATTGTTTTCTCACAGGTTCAAGGGCTTTGGCTACAAATGACACGTGGTGGGAGAATTCATCATTCCTTGAGGCAATACAGTCCACTGATGTTGTTTATTAGGCCCGATATGATTAGGATAAGGAAGAGAGAAAGCAAATCTCTCTGGGTCTAGAGGGTGTAAAGGTATAGTAAAAAAGCAATCTTGTAAATCTGTAATAATAATATGCCAGTTTTGAGGGATAGTGGCAGATGATGGAATTCCTGGTTGCAATGCACCCATGTTTCATAGGTGTATTAATTTTTCTAAGGTCTGTTTAGAGATGCCATTTGCCAGATTTCTTTATTACAAAAATGAGAGAATGCCAAGGGGAATAAGATTCCTCAATGTGCTTTGATAACAATTGTGTATTGATAAGTTCTTTAGTAGCCTCCAATTTCTCTTTTGTGAGGGGCCATTGCTCTGTCCAGATAGACTCATCATTCTTCCAAGTAATTTTAATAATTGCATTGATTGTTAAGTGAGCAGTAGCCCCTAAGAAAAATGTGGAATATATATTTGAGTTTGCCATTGCAGAAGTAAATCTCTTCATATTAAATTGAGGAGTGTATCTATCACATAAGGTCATAATGTTGCAGGCTGGCCTTTTGGTCCCTCATATGGATATATTTGGACACTTTAATAAACCTCCTGTACTTTGGTTTGAGAAACTCCTACAATTGGGCAAGAAATTCTCCGTATAGGCCAAGATTTGGGCCATAAATGTTTAGAAATAATAGTAAAGTCGGATCCAGTATCAAGAAGACCAGAAAATCTTTTGCCATTAATTTTGATATTTATATTTGGTCGTGCATATTCAGATACTATTGACGTCCATAAGGATTGTTTTTGATCTGTACTGCCAAATCCACCTGTCCAGATGCCAATAGAGGAGTTAATAGACATGTAAGGTACAAGAAGTAGTTGGGCAACTTTGTCCCCCTTTTTGAACTGCCATAGTATCGGGGATGACATCATAATTTGAATTTCTCCCTTATCATCTGAATCAATTATACCAGTTCAGTACAGTTCAGTCGCTCAGTCATGTCCGACTCTTTGCAACCCCATGAATCGCAGCGCACCAGGCCTCCCTGTCCATCACCAACTCCCGCAGTTCACTCAGACTCAGGTCCATCGAGTCAGTGATGCCATCCAGCCATCTCATCCTCTGTCCTCCCCTTCTCCTCCTGCCCCCACTCCCTCCCAGCATCAGAGTCTTTTGCAATGAGTCAGCTCTTCGCATGAGGTGGCCAAAGTACTGGAGTTTCTGCTTCAGCATCGTTCCCTCCAAACAACTCCCAGGGCTGATCTCCTTCAGAATGGACTGGTTGGATCTCCTTGCAGTCCAAGGGACTCTCAAGAGTCTTCTCCAACACCACAGTTCAAAAGTATCAATTCTTCAGCACTCAGCTTTCTTCACAGGGTGAACAGTAATTCCTTTAGAAGTCAAACTAGATAGGTTAAGTAAAAGGCAGACGGTTTGTGGGGGTAGAAAGAGTATCCACCTCATTAGTTTAAGTGGGACCTTATATACTTCTCAACTAGTTGCTGAGAACAGATAAAAATAATACCTCAACGTTGTAAGAAGTCTATTAGGCCCTTTCTCAAGACATACATGCTGAGATAACTTTGGTACAAGATTAGCCAGGGAGAACAGGTTCCAGACAATGTCTCTATGCAAGATATACTGTTGCTGTGTAAGCAGGGGTACAAGTCTTGAGATATAGCTTCCCAGGCAGGATTTGTTGCAATTATAATCATTAAGATAGAGCCTAAGAAAAGCATTTCCATGACTAAGACATTCTGTTGTGTAATCATTAGTTCTGGACCTAAAGAAAGGTCAGTTCTCTGGCAAGATACATTGTTGCACAAGGTTTAAGGAAAGCATGAATGAGAATGTTTGTCTCCTCCTTACAGGGCCTTGGACTGCCTGCCTAAGCTTTAACTCTTTCATTTCCTCCTGCTTTTAGGAGATTATTGTTGCCAGGGAAAAGGGTGGAGATATCGTTCTGTAACTTCTTCCTGATGGAAAGGAGCATAGACCCTAAATTGTTGAGGCAACATATTCTCCTTATCCTCATATTGAGGATCTCTGATCCAGGGGCCCTGAGTAATAGCTAGAGAAGGCAGTGGAAACTGCAGGAGCATGAACAATCACTTGTAATTTAAATGCCTAAGCCACTTAGATACAAAGTTCATTATATAGTTACAGATATAAAAGCAAACAGCAAGAACCAGATGACTACAGTTATTACAGTCAAGATAGTTTTCCACCAAAATGAAGTGAAGTCGCTCAGTTGTGTCCAACTCTTTGCGACCCCATGGACTGTAGCCTACCAGGCTCCTCTGTCCATAGGATTTTCCAGGCAAGAGTACTGGAGTGGGTTTCCATTCCCTTCTCCAGCAAGGAGGGCTTTGTATTTGAGCTTCTATAGCATCACATTGCCCTATACTGGTTAACATTTCAAAAGTAATTTGGTTTTAGGGAGTACCTGCTTGAGCATTAGAATTGGCATGATATTGGGCCACACTCTGAAGCCCCATTGTCAACTGAAGATATTCTCCTGGTTTAGGAGGAGCCCTTATCAAAAGTCGCCAATCATAAGTTTAAAATTTTCCAATAGAAGATGCCATAGCATTTAAAAGTTCCTTAGTAAAAGGCGAATGAGGGCCATCATAATTACAGACTTTTTCATTTGTTGCATGTGAGAAAAATCAATGCCTTCCTATTGAGGTATTATTTGCCCTTGGGTGTTCAGTTCAGTTAAGTCGCTCAGTCGTGTCTGACTCTTTGCGACCCCATGAATTGCAGCACGCCAGGCTCCTTGTCCATCACCAACTCCTGGAGTTCACCCAGACTCACATCCATCGAGTCAGTGATGCCATCCAGCCATCTCATCCTCTGTCGTCCCCTTTTACTCCTGCCCCCAATCCCTCCCAGCATCAGACTCTTTTGCAATGAGTCAACTCTTCGCATGAGGTGGCCAAAGTACTGGAGTTTCAGCTTCAGCATCATTCCTTCCAAAGAAATCCCAGGGCTGATCTTCAGAATGGATGGGTTGGATCTCCTTGCAGTCCAAGGGACTCTCAAAAGTCTTCTCCAACACAGTTCAAAAGCATCAATTCTTCGGCGCTCAGCTTCTCAAAAACAGGAAAAGCAGAGAATCCATCAGCCTCAGAGATTCGAGACTGCAAAGCCAGTAACTCAGAAAGCCTTTGTCGTGAAGGAGAATGAGTGGACAGTATTTTTTCATAAATACCAGTGGGTGCCAAAGGCTTATCATTGTCATCAAGAAAAGTATTGTCAGCCTTAGTGTCAAAAAGAGTCTCAGAGAACTATTGTCAGGGTCATCTTGTTCTTGAATTGAGGGGACTTTTGGTTTTGCGCCCGTTGCAAGAGGAGGAAGAGGAGCACTTGGGGGCAGGGCTGGTGGGAAAATTTTGAAGTATTTTATGTTGTTCTAATTGAGCCTTTTGTAAAGTGTCATCATCTAATTGATATTCATGTAAGAAGTGTTCCACCTGTTGTCAAATATTGGGGAGGGGAGGGGCTAGAATTACCTTGAAATGGCAGAATCACAGCTTTAATAAGAGCCCATAAGGGCCAGAAATGTATTGGAATAGTTTTTCCCCATCTTGAGGCTCGTTTAAGATTCTCTTTAATTTGGTTCCAAATTGCTAAATTGAAACTGCCTTCATCGGCGAACCAGGGATTATGTTCAACCACTGTTTGGAGATAAGCCTCTATTCACTGACATGAAACTGAAAGTCCTTGAACTTACACAAAGGAAGAAAATGCAACGTATTGGATCCCTTAAAGTTGAACGTCCCCTGACACTTATCCAGAGCAGAGTTTACTAGATTCCTGTCAGGGAATGTTTAACAGGAGGATTCCTATGTGCTGTTTCTCATAAATCCTCTGTTCCTTATCAGTTTCTGTTGTCAGAAACCAGTGGAACAGCACGCTGCTCCCAGGACTGAGGTCATAGGATGAGACAGGCTTGAATCTCCTTCAGTAAACATGCTCCTTACAACAAAACTGCTTAGTCTCGATCCTCTTTCTTAAGATATGGATTGTCTCCTGACCTTGTGACCATTATTAATCCCTTGTTCCCTTGGCAACGGTTGCTGTACGTTTGGTATTCTGATCTTTATCATTATCGAAAGAAATTTCTTGCACAACAGCCTATATATACTCACAGAAATATTAAAGCACTTTTGCTCCATCAAAGCTTGGGTCCCCGTGTCTTTCTTTCTTTCTCTCTCTCTCTTTTTCTCTCTTTCACTTTCTTATCATCGACTCCAGACCGCCAGGTTCCAGGGCCATTAAAGGACTGCAACAAGTGGCGCCTGAACAGGGACTCTGGTATATGTGGCATTTCGGATGGAGGGACTCAGGGCCTATTGAGGTCGGGACCTATTGAGGACGGTAAGTACTAAGACATGGGTCAAACGGCTGGAAAGCCCTATCAGTTCTCTACTTTACTTTACCATTTGTTTAAAGCTCAGGGACTTTTGGTTTCATGCCAATGAATAGAGGCTTGCTTTCGAACAGTGGTTAAATGAAATCCTTGGTTCCCTGATAAAGGTAGTTTTGGTTTAGAAATTTGGCACCAGGTCAAAGAAAATGTTGAACGAGTCACCAGGCAGAGAAAAAACATTCCAGTTGATTTCTGACCCCTATGGGCTCTCATTAAAGCTGTAATTCTGCCATTTCAAGGTAAATTCTAGCCCTCCCAATACTCGACAACAGATAGAACATTTATTGCATGAATATCAAGTAGATGATAAAACTTTACAAAAGGCCCAATTAGAACAACATAAAATATTTCAAAATTTTCCTACTCGCCCTGCCCAGTGCTTCAAATGCTCCTCCTCTGCCAACAGGCACAAATCCAGAAGTCTCTCCTTTGTTAGAACCTAATGATTCTGATGATGACTCTCCTAAGACATTTTTAAAAGGTTCTTTAGACTGCCCTCCTGCAAGCTCCTGCTTTGAGCTTGCCCACAGGGTCAGAATTTAATTTGTTTGTCACTGAAAGAAAAGGTGTGGCCTTGGGAGTTTTGACACAACCCCAAGGGCCTCACCAGCAACCTATTGCTTATCTAAGTAGAGAATTGGATGTAAGTTCACATGGGTGGCCCCACTGCCTAAGAGTAATTGGGGCAGCAGCTTTATTAGCACCTGAAGCTTTGAAAATAATTAATTGCTGAAATCTTACTGTACTGACTTCTCATGATGTGAGTGGAATCTTAAATTCTAAGGTTAATATTTGGATGACAGACAATAGGCTTCTTAAATATCAGTCATTGTTGTTGGAAGGACCAGTAACTAAGCTTAAAGGCTGTGGAAATTTAAATCCTGCCACTTGCCTTCCTGAGAAGGAAAATGAAACACCTGATAACGATTGTTCCCAGTTTCTAACTTTAAACTATGCAGCTTGGGAGGATTTAATGGATACCCCATTAGACAATCCTGACATGGCAATATTTACAGATTGCAGCTCTTTTGTTTGGGATGGAAAGCATAAAGCAGGTTACACTGTGGTGGCTGCTGAACAGGTTTTAGAAGCAAAATCTCTCCCCCAGGGAACCAGTGCTCAGTTAGCGGAGCTTGTGGCTTTGACCCGAGTTGTACAGTTAAGCAAAGGGCAGCAAGTAAATATCTACATGGATTCTAAGTATACTTATTTGACTTTATATGCTCATGCTGCAACAAACAGCTAGAGAAATTACTTGCTTATCAGAATGCAAATCAGGAATGTCAAAGAGCTATCGTTCCAATTCGTGAGACTGGGACTATTATTATTTGAAGGCTTGTTGCATCTAGAATCAGAAACTTAAAAGATGCAAATACTAGCTAAGGCAATGGCTACTGCCTTCTAGAAAGGGGAATGAAGGATACTTTACATGTGGAGATGAATACCATTTAGAAAGGGACTGTCCCAAGAAGGCTAATAAAAAACCGCTGCCATAGAGGAATGCATTGGGCCAAAGACTGTAAATCTAAATTTGATATTGAAGGAAAACCTATTCTGGGAAACTCCAAACAGGCGACCCCCAGGTCCCCTACAACAAAAACCAGGGGCAAATTCTATCTTTTACCTCAAACCCTCAACATCTGGCAGTTTTGCCATCAATATACCAGCCCTAAATGATTTTTTCCTTTACCCTCAAGCAGTCCCTTCTAGAGTACCTACCGGACTTTTTGGACCCCTGCCCCCACAAACCTTTGGTCTTTTACTTGGCCAATCTAGTTTGACTTCTAAAGGAATTACTGTTCACCCTGCAGTAACTGATTCAGATTATAAAGGACAGATTCAAATTATGATGTCATCTCAGATTCTATGGCAACTCAAAAAGGGGGACAAAATTGCTCAATTACTTCTTTTGCCTTACATTTGTATTAACTCCTCTAATAATGTATGGACAAGCAGATTCGGCAGATCAAAAACAATCCTTATGGACATCAGTGGTATCCTAATATGCCCCCACCAAATGTAAATATCAAAATTAATGGTAAAGATTTTCTGGTCTCCTCAATACTGGATCTGATATTACTATTATTTCCAAAGACTTATGGCCCAAATTCTGGCCTATACAAAAAATCTCTTGCCAAATTGCAGGCATTTCTCAAACCAAAGTACAAGAAATTTATCAAAATATTCAAATCTACCCATATGAAGGACCAAAAGGCCAGCCTGCAACATTAAGACCTTATGTGATAGATGCATCCCTTAATCTAATAGAAGGGACAAACCTATGCAATGGCAAACTCAGATATACATTCCACATTTTTCCTAGGGGTAACTGCTCATTTAACAAACAAAGCAATTATTAAAATAACTTGGAAGAATGACGAGCCTATTTCCACAGAACAATGGCCCCTTACGAAAGAAAAATTACAGGCTACTAAAGAACTTATAGACACACAATTAGAATTAAAACATATTGAGGAATCTTACTCTCCTTGGAACTATCCTATTTTTGTTATAAAAAAGAAATCTAACAAATGACATCTCTTAACAGACTTTAGAAAAGTTAATGCATCTATGAAACCCATGGGTGCACTACAACCAGGGATCCCATCACCTACTACTATTCCTCAAAACTGGCACATTATTATTACTGATTTACAAGATTGCTTTTTAAATATACCTTTACACCCTTTAAACCGAGAGAGATTCACTTTCTCTCTCCCTTTTCCTAATCACATTGGGCCTCATAAAAGATTTCAATAGACTGTGTTACCTCAAGGTATACTTAACAGTCCTACTATTTGTCAAAATTTTGTAGCCAAGGCTTTATATCCAATGTGACAGCAATTCCCTCATGCATATATCATTAATAATATACTGTAACTACAAAAAGGAGAAGTGATATTTTTCACACTGAATGGCCATGGTATTCTTTAGACTCCAGAAAAAACTGATTAAAATAAAATCTTTTTTGAAATTGCAGAACCGGTTCTTCTTACACGTGCAGTTAGGAAAAGGTTAACTTGTTAAAATACTTTTTTGGAGCTCCAATTCTGCCTGGGAAACAAAAACAGGCCTAAGAAAAAACCTAAAGTTAACTCTTAGCATGTCCTTGGAATACACAGCCCACTCTATCTGGAACTCCAGCCATAATCAAATTGCTGGAACTCAGGAAAAAAAAAAAAAAAAAAAATGTATATATATATATATATATATCAAAAAGATATTTTAAATGTCAAGTGGAAAACTGTGTCTGTCTATCTAAAATTATCTATGTCTCAATGTATGTCTTTGTTTTTGGATAATATGAAATTAATGAGCTCTGTTTAAATTCAAGTTCATGTGAACTGAAAAATATTCAATATTAAATATAATGTTTACTTAAATATAAATATAATTTAATTGTTTGCAAATCTAATTAAGACATGTCTTAAATCATCATTATATAATACTTTTATTGTGCCTAGATTTAAGGTAAATTAAGTTTGTCAACAAAAAAGTAACTCTCTCTCTCTATATATATATAAATAGGTAAATGAGATGAAAACTTTTAGATAAACTCTAATAAAAATAATTATATTTTTTAAAATGTCTGTCTAAAATAATCTCTTAGGATTGGGGTAACTTAAATTCATAAAATTGTACTAAACAAAATAATAAAATTTTATTAAATAGCTAGGTCATTTCCAAATAAAGTAAGATTTTAAAACATTAACTACTGAACACTAACTTCCTCTTACAAAAAGTTTTTCTTACAGAAAAACTAAAGAGATTTTAGGCTATTAATAAATACATAGAAAAATATATATTTAATAAAAAATATATATTATACTATAAAATATATTCACCAATCTATAAAATGCTAATATACAAGACACTTCATAGTTGCTAAAGAAAAGTAAGATGTATGCTTTCAATAAAAAGATATAAGAAATGGCAAATTAAATGATGAATAAGTAAGCGAAGTCATTCAGTCGTGTCTGACTCTTTTCGACCCCATGGACTGTAGCCTACTAGGCTCCTCTGCCCATGGGATTTTTCAGGCAATAGTACTGGAATGGATTGCCATTTCCTTCTCCAGAGGATCTTCCCGAGCCAGGGATCGAATCCGGGTCTCCGGCATTGTAGACAGACGATTTACCACCTGAGCCACCAGGGAACTCCAAAATGATGAACACAAACATATAAAAAAGGTTTCTGACAAATGAAAGAGAATTTTATGGCAAATGGATGTAACTCATTGCTCTGAACTTTCTTCCTCTTTCTTCTTACATGTCTTGATCGATACAAATTCTTCCTTTATATGGGCCATACCTCTCCGAGATGAAACTACACGTTATAACTCACTTGTTAGCTTACTTTGCAATAATGAGAACACCTAATTCTATAAAAACAGACAATGGCCCTGCCTATATTTCAAAGCAGTTCAAACAATTCTTACATTCATTCTCTATTAAACAGATTACAGGCATTTCTTATAATCCACAAGCACAAGACATAGTTAACCAAACACATTACACACTGGAACTACAAATAAAAATTAAATAAGGGGGAATACACAGAAACACTTTTATCTTCCTCATCCAGAGCAGACTTTACTAGATTCCAATGCAATACATTCTTTAAGCCTATAACTATCGTTAATATAGCTTTATTTGTTTTAAAATTTTTTAACTTACTGCAAGGATATCTTGACACAAGCAGAGAAACATTTCGAGGAATTGAAGGACTCTTCTCTTTCTCTGTCCATTTGGTACCAAGACAGGTTGAATAAACAATGGAAATCTGGGAAATTAATCTTATAGGGAAAGGGGTAGGCCTGTATTTCCCCAGATGGATCCAACGAACTCACATGGCTTCCTCTCTGGAAGATCCGACCCAAGGGGGCCCCCCCGGCTTCAATATAGAGGTGAGACAACAAAAACCCCAGGAGGAAGAAATTCCAATACAGGCCATGGCGGCTCTAAAGATCTCCAGAAAGCACCACCCTCGGCGGCATCAACCTTATGATCTCCCCTCTTGGGGACAAATAAAAACCCTTACTAATCAAGCTGAAAACCAGGTTTCTCAATAGAGAATGCCTCGGAGTCCTAAAAATATTTTTCTTGCCCTGCTTGCTTTGCTTGCTTGCGCCTCTCCCCGACCCCTCCCCGCTCAAGCTGAACTAATAAATCACACTTACTGGGCTTACATTCCCAACCCCCCTTTACTTCAGGTTGTAGAATGGACGGAGAAAGGACCAATCGTATTAACCAATGATTCCATACATATGCCTTCTCCCTGGAGCCTTAAAGGGCCCTCACACCCTGAAGAAAGGAAAGTAATTAATATCTCTTTAGGTTATGAAGTCCTTCCTTTGTGTATGGGCCCAGCAAAATTATGCATAAACATTAGCAGACAAACTTGGGCTTTTGCCCTGCCTCCAAAAGAGGACTTTCGGACATTCCTTAGATTATTTACTGCCCTTTCTTTGTCCGTGAACCATGTTTTATACTACTGAAACGTTAGGGAAAGAACAAAGAACACTATGCAAAGGGTTTACTAATAAGAACTTTAAATATACTCTGGTTCGTTGGGACAAATGTCAGGCCAAATCAGGAAAATTAATGTTTGTGGCTAATCATACAATTGCCAATTGGGGACCCCATGGTATGTGGTTATCTAACTGCTCAGATGATATTAACAGCACTATGTGTGATTATGCTACTCAAGTACCATAGAAGGTTAGTAACACTACAATAGAACATTACCATGACAAAGGACTTCTAGGGTGGCTTGACAGTGGAATGGCACCCCGCTCATCCTCGAATTTCCTTGATAAACAGATTGGGCCTGAACAATGGGACACCTGGAAACTTGCTGCGAGCACCGAAGAACTTGAGACTTGGACTGGACATTTCACAGGGACCAATCGTAGTCATAGAAACTATTTCTTTCATGATAATCAATCATATTTCATACAAGCTTGTGTTCCCCTTCCTTTTGTTCTAGCTATAGGAAGTTTACAATTCAATAAGACTTTATGTTCTGTAACTTGTATAAACTGCAAATTATATACTTGTCTTAACTCTTCTGTTTCCTTAAGAAATGAATCCCTTTTGATTCTTCAATCTCGATGTAGTCTGTGGTTACCAATAAATCTCCAGCAGCCCTGGGAAGAAGGCCCCATGGCTGGACTTGCTTCCCGGTTACTTGCTAAAGTGCTCCAGTGATCTAAATGATTCATTGGATGGCTGGTTCTTGGCATTTTGGGATTAATAGCTATTTGCACCACTGCTGCCATCACTGGCATTGCTTTACAAACCTCAATTCAAACACATAATTTTATCCAAAATTGGACTAAAGATACTCATACTATGTGGGCCACTCAGGCTCAGATAGATGAGGATATTCAAGATGAAATACAGGAACTAAAAACAGTCATCAAATGGGTTGGAGATCAATTAATAGATGTACAAAAACAGGTGATGCTAAAATGGGATTGGAATTCTACTCAATTTTGTGTTACACCTGTTCCATTCAATAATAGTACCTACAACTGGGAACAAATCAAATTTCATTTACAAAACACACAATAATGCCTCTCTGAATGTACAATTATTACAAAAAGAAATCTTTGAAACCTTTTCTAAAAATCTGCCCTCTTCCACGAATTTGGAAACTTCAGCTGAACAAACTAGCTGATCAATTATCTGGGTTAGACCCATGCTGATGGTTTCAAAGCATTACTCAAAGCCCTGGGTCTGGAACTGTAATTTTGGTGATTGTCTTGACAATTATATTTGTCGTTCACCATTGCCTTCATGCAAAAAATTTTTAAAACTAAACAAACTCAAATGGTCAGAACCCTTTTTACAAATATAAATAAGGGGGAATTGTCAGGGAATGCTTAACAGGAGGATTCCAATGTGTTGTTCCTCATAAATCCTCTGTTCTTTACCAGTTTCTGTTGTCAGAAACCAATGGAATGGCACACCACTCCCAGGACTGAGGTCATAGGATGAGACAGGCTTGAAACGCCTTCAGTAAACATTCTCCTTACGACAAAACTGCTTAGTCTCGATCCTCTTTCTTGAGATACGGATTGTCTCCTGACCTTGTGACCATTATTAATCCTTTGTTCCCTTGGTAACAGTTGCTATACGTTTGGTTTTCTGATCTTTATCATTATCTAAAGAAATTTCTTGTACAACAGCCTATATATACTCACAGAAAGATCATTAAAGCACCTTTGCTCCATCAGAGCTTGGGTCCCCGTGTCTTTCTTTCTCTCTCTTTCACTTTCTTATCATCGACTCCGGACTGCCAGGTTCTGGTCCATTAAAGGACCCCAACAGATTCCAACGCAATATATTCTTTAATCCTATAACTATTGTTAATACAGCTTTATTTGTTTAAAAATTTTAAACAAATTGCTGCAAGGGGATATTTTGACAAAGCAGAAAAACATTTTGAGGCATTGAAGGATATCTCCCTTCCTCTGCCCATTTGGTATCAAGACGGGTTGACTGAACAATGGAAATCTGGAAAATTAATATTACAGGGAAAGGGATATGCTTATATTTCTCCAGATGGACCCAACGAAATCAGGTGGCTCCCTCTTCAGAAGATCCGGCCCAGGGGAGCCACCGGCATTCAGGATAGAGAAGAAATGGCAAAATCCCCAGGAGGAGGAGTTTCCAGTACAAGCCATGGCGACTTTAAAATTTTCCAAGAAACGCCGCACTTGAGGTCATCGACCTTATGACCTCCCCACTTGGGGACAGAAAAACACCCTTACTAATCAAGCTGAAAATCTGGTTTCTCAACAGAGAATGCTTTGGAATCCTGAAAATATTTTTGTTGCTATGCTTGCTTTTGCTTCCCCCGCTCAGGCTGACTTGATTAATCACACTTATTGGGCTTATATACCTAACCCCCCTTTATTGCAGGGTGTAGAATGGACAGATATAGGACCAGTTGTATCCACTAATGACTCAGTACATATGCCTCCTCCTTGGAGCTTGGAGGGGACTTCTCATCCTGAGGAAGAAGGAAGATTGATTAACATTCCTCTAGGCTATGAAATCCTTCCTTTATGCATAGGCCCAGCAGAATTATGTATAAATGTTAGTCGACAAACATGGGCTTTCATCCTGCCTCCAAGAAAGAACTTCCACACATTGTTTAGACTGTTTACTGCCCTGTCCTTTCATGAGAACCATGTCAATACTACCAAAACTCTAGGAAAAGGACAAAAATTGGAATGTAAGGGGTTTACTTATAAGGGTTTTAAATATACTCCTATTTATTGAGATAGATGTCCAGCTAGATCATGGAAATTAATGTTTGTGAACAATTACACCATTGTTGATTGGGGACCCTATGGCATGTGGTTATCTAACTACTCAGATGATATTAACAGTACTATGTGGGATTATGTTACTCAAGTAACATGGAAGATTACCAAGAGTTCAATGGAACACTTCCATGACAAAGGACTCCTTGGCTGGCTTGATGGTTGAATGGCACCTCCTTGCCCTCAAATTGTCCTCAATAAACAAATTGGGCCTGAACAGTAATACATCTGGAAACTTGCTCCAAATACTGAAAAACTTGGAACTTGGACTGGATATTTCACAGGGACCAGTCATAGTCATAGTAACTATTCCTTCCATTACACTCATTCATATTTTATACAAGCTTGCATTCCCCTTCCTTTGGTTATCACCATAGGAAACTTACAATTTAATAAGACTTTACGTTCTGTGACTTGTATAGATTGCAAATTGTATACTTGTCTTATTTCCTCTATTTCTCTAAAAAACGAATCCCTTTTGATTCTTCGATCTCGACGTAATCTGTGGTTGCCAGTAGATCTCCAATGACCCTGGAAAGAGGGTCCCATGGCAGGACTGACCTCCCAGTTACTCACTAAATTACTCTGACGATCTAAGTGATTAATTAGATGGTTCATTCTTGGCATTTTGGGGTTATTAGCCATTTGCACCACTGCTGCTGTCGCATATACTGCTTTACAAACTTCAATTCAAACACAAAACTATTCAAAATTGGACTGAAGATGCTCATACTCTATGGGTCACTCAGGTTCAGAAAGATGAAAAAGTTCAAGATAAAATTCAGGAATTAAAAACAGCCATCCAATGGGTTGGAGATCAATTAATAGATTTACAAAAACAAGTATTACTAAATTGTGATTGGAATTCTACTCAATTTTGTATCACTCCTCTTCGGTTCAACCATAGTGCTTACAATTGGGAAAAAAAAAATTCATTTGCAAGATATGCATAATAATGCTTCCTGAAATGTACAATTGTTGCAAAAGGAAACCCTTGAAATCTTTTAGAAGAGTCTACCCTCTTCCAACAATTTGGAAACCTTAGCTGAACAGCTAGCTGATCATTTATCTGGGCTAGACCCTCGAAGATGGTTTCAAGGCATTATACATAGTATTGGATCTGAAACTATAATGCTGATAATAATCTTGGTGATTATACTTGTAACATACCAATGCCTTTCAAGTAACATTGTTCAAACTAAACAAACTCACTTGTTCAGGGCCTTGTTCACAAAAGTATCTACAGTTCAGTTCAGTTCAGTTCAGCTCAGTTGTGTCCGACTCTTTGCGACCCCATGAATCCCATCATGCCAGGCCTCCCTGTCCATCACCAACTCCCAGAGTTCACTCAGACTGACGTCCATCGAGTCAGTGATGCCATCCAGCCATCTTATCCTCTGTCGTCCCCTTCTCCTCCTGCCCCCAATCCCTCCCAGCATCAGAGTCTTTTCCAATGAGTCAACTCTTCGCATGAGGTGGCCAAAGTACTGGCGTTTCAGCTTTCGCATCAGTCCTTCCAGAGAACACCCATGGCTGATCTCCTTCAGAATGTACTGGCTGGATCTCCTTGCAGTCCAAGGGACTCTCAAGAGTCTTCTCCAACACCATAGTTCAAAAGCATCAATTCTTCGGCGCTCAGCTTTCTTCATACTCCAACTTTCACATCCATCCATGACCACTGGAAAAACCATAGCCTTGACTAGACGGACCTTAGTTGGCAAAGTAATGTCTCTGCTTTTCAACATGCTATCTAGGTTGGTCATAACTTTTCATCAAAGGAGTAAGCGTCTTTTAATTTCATGGCTGCAGTCACGATCTGCAGTGGTTTTGGAGCCCAGAAAAATAAAGTCAGCCACTCTTACACTGTTTCCCCATCTCTTTGCCATGAAGTGATGGGACCACATGCCATGATCTTTGTTTTCTCAATGTTGAGCTTTAAGCCAACTTTTTCACTCTCCACTTTCACTTTCATCAAGAGGCTCTTTAGTTCCTCTTCACTTTCTGCCATAAGGGTGGTGTCTTCTGCATATCTGACGTTATTGATACTTCTCCTAGCAATCTTGATTCCAGCTTCTGCTTCTTCCAGCCCAGCATTTCTCATGATGTACTCTGCATAGAAGCTAAATAAGCAGGGTGACGATATACAGCTTTGACGTACTCCTTTTCCTATTTGGAACCAGTCTGTTGTTCCATGTCCAGTTCTCACTGCTGCTTCCTGATCTGCATACAGGTTTCTCAAGAGGCAGGTCAGGTGGTCTGGTATTCCCATTTCTTTTAGAATTTTCCACAGTTTATTGTGATCCACACAGCCAAAGGCTTTGGCATAGTCAATAAAGCAGAAATAGATGTTTTTCTGGAACTCTTGCTTTTTCCATGATCCAGCAGATGTTGGCAATATCATCTCTGGTTCCTCTGTGTTTTCTAAAACCAGCTTAAACACCTGGAAGTTCATGGTTCATGCATTGCTGAAGCCTGGCTTGGAGAATTTTGAGCATTACTTTACTAGCGTGTGAAATGAGTGCAATTGTGCAGTAGTTTGAACATTCTTTGGCATTGCCTTTCTTTGGGATTGGAATGAAAACTGACCTTTTCCAATCTTGTGGCCACTGCTGAGTTTTCCAAATTTGCTGGCACATTGAGTGCAGCACTTTCACAGCATAATCTTTCAGGATTGAAATAGCTCAACTGGAATTCCATCACTTCCACTAGCTTTGTTCATAGTATTGCTTTCTAAGGCCCACTTGACTTCACATTCCAGGATGTCTGGCTGTAGGTTAGTGATCACACCATTGTGATTATCTGGGCTGTGTAGATCGTTTTTGTACAGTTCTTCTGTGTATTCTTGCCACCTCTTCTTA
This sequence comes from Bos indicus x Bos taurus, assembly GCF_003369695.1. NCBI lineage: Eukaryota > Metazoa > Chordata > Mammalia > Artiodactyla > Bovidae > Bos > Bos indicus x Bos taurus. The sequence goes on from NC_040093.1 coordinate 7,268,174, forward strand.
ATATCTTCTGCTTCTGTTAGGTCCATACCATTTCTGTCCTTTATCGAGCCCATCGTTGCATTAAATGTTCCCTTGGTATCTCTAATTTTCTTGAAGAGATCTCTAGTCTTTCCCATTCTGTTGTTTGCCTCTATTTCTTTGCATTGATCCCTGAGGAAGGCTTTCTTATTTCTTCTTGCTATTCTTTGGAACTCTGCATTCAGATGCTTGTATCTTTCCTTTTCTCCTCTGCTTTTCACTTCTATTTTCACAGCTATTTGTAAGGCCTCCCCATACAGCCATTTTGCTTTTTTGCTTTTCTTTTCTATAGGGATGGTCTTGATCCCTGTCTCCTGCACAATGTCACGAACCTCCATCCATAATTCATCAGGCACTCTATCTATCAGATCTACTCCCTTAAATCTATTTCCCACTTCCACTATATAATCAATCATAAGGGATTTGATTTAGGTCATAGCTGAATGGTCTAGTGGTTTTCCCTACTTTCTTCAATTTAAGTCTGAATTTGTCAATAAGGAGTTCATGATCTGGGCCACAGTCAGCTCCTGGTCTTGTTTTTGTTGACTGTAAAGAGCTTGTCCATCTTTGGCTGCAAAGAATATAATCAATCTGATTTCTGTGTTGACCATCTGGTGATGTCCATCTGTAGAGTCTTCTCTTGTGTTGTTGGACGAGGGTGCTTGCTATGACCAGTGCATTGTCTTGGTAAAACTCTATTAGTCTTTTCCCTACTTCATTCCGTATTCGAAGGCCAAATTTGCCTGTTTCCCCAGGTGTTTCTTGACTTCCTACTTTTGCATTCCAGTCCCCTATAATGAAAAGGATATCTTTTTCGGGTGTTAGTTCTAAAAGGCCTTGTAGGTCTTCATAGAAACATTCAACTTCAGCTTCTTCAGCATTACTGGTTTGGGCATAGACTTGGATTACTGTGATATTGAATGGTTTGCCTTGGAAACGAAGAGATCACTCTGTCGTTTTTGAGACTGCATCCAACTATTGCAGTTCGAACTCTTGTTGACCATGATGGCTACTCCATTTCTTCTAAGGGATTCCTGCCCGCAGTAGTAGATATAATGATCATCTGAGTCAAATCACCCATTCCAATCCATTTTAGTTTGCTGATTCCTAGAATGTCGACGTTCTCTCTTGCCATCTCCTGTTTGACCACTTCCAATTTGCCTTGATTCATGGACCTGACATTCCAGGTTCCTATGCTCTTTACAGCATCGGACCTTGCTTCTATCACCAGTCACATCCACAGCTGGGTAGTGTTTTTGCTTTGGCTCCATCCTTCATTCTTTCTGGAGTTATTTCTCCACTGATCTCCAGTAGCATATTGGCCACCTACTGACCTGTGGAGTTCCTTTTTCAGTATCCTATCATTTTGCCTTTTCATACTGTTCATGGGGTTCTCTAGGGAAGAATACTGAAGTGGTTTGCTATTCCCTTGTCCAGTAGACCACATTCTGTCAGACCTCTCCACCTGACCCGCCCGTCTTGGGTGGCCCCACATGGCATGGCTTAGTTTCACTGAGTTAGACAAGGCCGTGGTCCTAGCGTGATTAGATTGACTAGTTTTCTGTGATTATGATTTCAGTGTGTCTGCCCTCTGATGCCCTCTTGCAACAAGCACCATCTTACTTGGGTTTCTCTTACCTTGGGCGTAGGTTATCTCTTCACGGCTGCTCCAGCAAAGCACAGCCGCTGCTCCTTACCTTGGACGAGGGGTATCTCTTCACCGCCGCCCCTCCTGACCTCGAACGTGGAAAAGCTCCTTAGGCCCTCCAGCACCCGCGCACCCACCACTCCTTGGACGTGGGGTTGGTCCTCCGGGCAGCCACCCCTGACCTCGGATGCAGGGTAGCTCCTCTCGGCTTCCTACCCTGACCTTGAACGTGGGGTAGCTCCTTCCAGCCATTCCTGCGCCATCGCAGCCTGGCATTCTCAGACGCTGCCCCTGACCTCGGACGTGGGGTAAATCCTTTTGGCTGCTGCCCCTTGGGCATGGGGTCCTCCTGGCCTCTGCCCCTGACCTCAGGACTTGGGGTAGCTCCTCTTGGCCGCACTCTGTGTGCCGTCGCAGCCACTGGTGCTTTGTGCGCCGTCATACAGTAATCCTCAATTATGAAAAAATAAAAAGGGGGGAACTATCAGGGGACATTCAACTTTAAACGATCCAACATGATATTTTCTTCTTTTGTGAGCCATTTCTCAAGGACTCTATTCCTTATCAGTTCCTGGAAAACAGGAATGAGCAAAGCTGCACGCAGTTCTCAGGACTGAAGTCATGAGAAAGAGCATCTGCTTGGATTCCCTTCAGTGACCTTTTACTTAAAGGTAATCTATTCAGTTATGCCTCTCTTACTCAAGATATGGAATGCTTTCTGGCCCTTTCAAGATTATTAATTGCTTGGCTTTGTTTTCGCTCAATTTTTTACTGCCTAAAGCTGCCTTGTATAAAGATACATAAACATGCATTTCTGCAAATAAAGCATCCTTGTTTCACTCGAGACTTGGGTCCCCTGCTTCCTTCTTCTCATCAACTCCAGTCCCCAGGTCCCGGTCGGTCTACAAAGATCGTGACAGTTCTGTCTTCAAATTCCACAAATAAGAGTAACTCTTCTTTAATCATATATACAACAGTTATTTCTATCCAATGGAGAACATGACCCTTTTCCTATGCATTGTTCCTAGCACACCATCAGTCCCTGGTAACTGTCCCTCTCCTACAAAAAGCCCAGTCCTTTTAACATCTTGCCTAATCTGTTCAAGGTCAGTTGGTAGAACATTATGTTTTATAATAGGCTGGACTATGTACGGAAGGGCTTCCTGATCCTACTGACCATGAGGAGTCATGTCCTAGTTTTACATTATTTTCTGCTCTCCCTGTTGCTAATTCACACACACTATTGAATTTTGTAATTCAGGCTGTGTGTTTTTCCAGGAAACGTGGATGTGAATGAATTGTATCTAATGAAGTCAGCCCCTTCATCTCATTGATTCCTTCCCAGAGACCATCATGAAACGCATATGGCAAATGCATTTGATCAATGTATTACCAAAGCCAAGCTCATAGAGCTCAGCACACAACAGGCCAATAAACTGAGAGACTACTTGTTGGGCAAGGAATAGTGACTTTATTCAGAAAGCCAGGAGACCAAAAAATGGTGGACTACTGTCCCAAAGAATCATCTTTGCTGAGTTAGAATTCGGGTTTCTTTTACACAAAAAGATCTCTGTAGCTTCTCTTCAAATCTGGACTTACTGCAGTTGCTGAGTACCTGAACTAAAGTCATCAGAGAATACATAGAGTGAAAAAGGTAAAGGATTTGCCACAACCACTGAGTCTGGGAAGTATGGCTCCATTGCTGTGTGTTTTCTCCAGGATACATACTCTGATACTACTGGTGAGATGTGAGATGGGAGGATAGGGTTTTCTTTCTTTTTTTAACATTTATGAAATCAGTGAGTAATCTTTCTAGAATGAATTCATGTTCTAAAGACCTGACTAATCAATACATATATATCTGGCTTCTAAGCAGTATGAATTTTCTCATGAAGCCTAAGATGTCGTCACACTCACGATATTTGTATGGTTTCTCAGTAGTATGAATTCTCTGACCAACAGTAGGGTGTGCATTTTCAACTTTGAAGTTTGAAGACTTCTACTATATACCACATTCACATAAGTTTCTCTTATGTATGGATTTTCTGATGTTTAGTGAGTGCTGTGACCTGAGTAAAGGATTTTCCACACTCAAAACATTTGAAAGGTTTCTCTATATGTATTCTCCGATGTCTTTTAAGGTGTGAATTTTGACTGAAGAACTTGCCACATTCATTACATCTAAAAGGTCTCTCTCCAGTATGAATTCTGCAGTGACGTTGAAGCTGTGGTTTTTTACGGAAGACTCTTCCACACTCATCACATTTGTAAGGTTTCTCACCAGTATGAACTGCCTGATGACTTAAAACGGTTGACTTTACACGAAAGGCCTTGCCACACTCGTCACATTTGTAAGGTTTCTGTCCAGTATGAATTGTCTGATGCTTTAAAAGGACTGACTTTAAACGAAAGGCCTTGCCACACTCATCACATTTGTAAGGTTTCTCACCAGTATGAATTGTCTGATGCTGTGAAAGGGTTGACTTTATAGGAAAGGCCTTGCCGCATTCATCACATTTGTAAGGTTTCTCACCACTATGAACTGTCTGATGCCTTAAAAGGGTTGACTTTACAGGAAAGGCCTTGCCACACTCATCACATTTGTAAGGTTTCTCACCAGTATGAATTGCCTGATGCTTTGAAAGGGTTGACTTTACAGGAAAGGCCTTGCCACACTCATCACATTTGTAAGGTTTCTGACCAGTATGGAGTGTCTGATGACTTAAAAGTGATAACTTTACACGAAAGGCCTTGCCACACTCATCACATTTGTAAAGTTTCTCTCCAGTATGAACTGTCTGATGACTTAAAAGGATTGACTTTACATGAAAGGCCTTGCCACACTCATCACATTTGTAAGGTTTCTCGCCAGTATGAATTGTCTGATGACTTAAAAGTGATGACTTTACACGAAAGGCCTTGCCACAGTCATTACATTTGTAAGGTTTCTCACCAGTATGGACTGTCTGATGACTTAGAAGTGATGACTTTACACGAAAGGCCTTGCCACACTCATCACATTTGTAAAGTTTCTCTCCAGTATGGACTGTCTGATGACTTAAAAGGATTGACTTTACATGAAAGGCCTTGCCACACTCATCACATTTGTAAGGTTTCTCGCCAGTATGAATTGTCTTATGACTTAAAAGTGATGACTTTACACGAAAGGCCTTGCCACACTCATCACATTTGTAAGGTTTCTCGCCAGTATGAATTGTCTGATGACTTAAAAGTGATGACTTTATACGAAAGGCCTTGCCACAGTCATTACATTTGTAAGGTTTCTCACCAGTATGGACTGTCTGATGACTTAGAAGTGATGACTTTACACGAAAGGCCTTGCCACACTCATCACATTTGTAAGGTTTCTCGTCAGTATGAACTGTCTGATGAACAGCAAGGTTTGAATTTCTGCTGAAGACTTTGCCACATATATCACATTTAAATAATTTATTTCCTGTATGAATTTTCTTATGTCTCCTGAGGTGTGAGCTGTGACTAAAAGCCTTGCCACACTCATCACATTTGTAAGGATTTTCCTTGTGTGCTTTGAGTTCTTGTGTTATTACTGAAGGATTCATAAAATCATTCCCATATATATTAGAAACACTGGTTTGGACACAAGGAGGAATTCTTTGAAGTGGTTTAAATAAGAAACTGTTGTTGACAGACCTCTCAACTTCATTATATTCAGAAATTATCCTGCCAGTTTGAAATATCTGCAGTTTATCTTGAAAGTTAAATCCAAACCTGTTTCCAAAGGGCTTGATTCCTGCATCCTTTCTATCATGCAAATCTCTTCCATCAGGCACATTTCCATTAAGGCTTACAGATGTCCCTTTGTAATTGCTTCTGTCATCTCTCCCCTGACACTCAAAGTCACACATATTTTCCTCACTTTGCCAAAGATGAAAATGTTTGATTTCACAGCTTTCAGGTCTTCCCAGCATCAATGTTTGGAATGTTTCTACTTTATCACTGTTCGCTTCCAGTTGTAAATGCTTAATCACATGTGTAGGAGAGATATCTACAAGATAAAAAGAATCATAGGTATCCTGCTCACAATAATTCAAAAATAAATGTTTCATGTTGAATATATATTATACCAAAAGTAATACTTGTGCCAAGTTATGAAACACCACAATGATGACCTTAAGTTTTAGAAACACTAAAGGAATAGAATTCTTAACTTAAGAAAGCATAGTATAAATTCACCGTTAAGGTAGCCTAGTTTTAAAAACCATATGCCAAACACACTCACATTGGACAATCTTACGCCAACTCTCAAAAACAGAGTATTTTTCTACCAGGACCCTTAGGAAGGTATCAATCAATAGTTGTCTCAAATTGAAAAGAAAAATATTACACTATCACTGTATTCTCCATACTTACTATACATAAATAAATTCTAAACACAATATTATATATTATAACAGTAAATAATTCTAATTGAAGCTTACCCAATTAATAACTATTCATAATTGGTTGTTTACAATTAAAAACAAATGAGAAAATGAAGAATATGACTAAAACCATTTTTTGGAAACAACGTAGTTTTCTAAATCTGCTCTAGAACTACATACCCAAAAAGAAAAGGCATTTTACAATGTTAACAAGTAGTTATGTGTCAGCTGTATTGCAGAATACACGCTAAAAGACCATCATCTGTAAATGATACATAAATTAAGACGTAAAATATTCACCAGTTTTCTCACAGCCAATAAACAAAGCAATCCCTACCTATGTTGTTGTTGTTCAGTCGCTCAGTCGTGTTTGACTCTTTGCGACCCATGGACTATAGCTCACTGGACTCCTCTGTCCATGGGATTTCCCAGGCAAGAATAGTGGAGTGGGTTGCCATTTCCTTCTCCACGGGATCTTCCTGACTCAGGGATCAAACCTGCATCTTCTGCATTAGCAGGTGAATTCTTTACCACTGAGCCATCAAGGAAGACTGATGTCTAGCCATGCACTATTCTTAATTACCTAGTTTAATGGCACCAAAATATAATAAAGAGTGCTTTGTGTATTTATTGACTAGGATTAGACACAATATTGCTGAAAAATGTTGCAAGTGAAAAGCATACAAGATATAATGTAGTTGAGGTTTGACAGAAAACAAAATTCTGTAAAGCCATTATCCTTCGATTAAAAAATAAATAAAAATTTAAAAAGATAAAATATAGATAAAGTCGTATCATAAAGAACATGACAGAATATAGATATTACCGTTTTTAAACAAAAATACATTTTGAGTATTTACTATAAAACATGTACTACTGACAGCACTAATTTGCTTTAAAAGGCTTGAGGTAAAATAACATGTTTTTCTCTAATCAGAGCAGGAAACACACCCAATTGGCGCACTAAGTGGTAAGAGAACCAGGATATGAATCTGAACCTACAGACTGAGAAAACTTATTTGTAAACATGACGACCCACAAAATGAATAGACTAGAAAATATTTTAAAAAAGAAAGAAAAAAAAAAAAAACATACAAAGAACTAAGAAAGAAAATGTCAAGGAACATACAAGTCAGAAGTAGTCTGTTTAACTATTATTCAACCATCCCATCTCAAAATGGGTTGTGAGTTATCATGGATGCACAGAGTGATTTAGGTCATGTCCTGAGAAACTTGTTCAATAAATGACCAGATATTATCTTTACAGTGAGAGTATGTAGAACATAGAGGGATGTGATAGGTAAGAACAATGTTTCCATCCATATCAAGGTACTCTGTGACAAATGGTCAGGACAAAGAAAGGGCCTGCGTGGAGCATAGGGTACACAGGTTTATGTCAGATATCAGCTTGTGACTGCATGTCTTTGGGAAAATAACTGAGAGCACAAACTAATATACTGACCTTAAAAGAAAAGAACTGGTTCAGCAAGTTTATGGGCATTATACTATGGGTATGGGACAGAAACAGAGAAATTTTTAAAAATGACTGTGATATATGGAGAAAGCAGGATAATACCTGTTATACTATTTACAATGGAATGTATCCAACTGTGAATTTTGTAAGTTACAATGGAATGCTTATATTCAAGAAAAACATACACAATATTCCAGGATATTGTGTAAGAATCTTATCAGCAGAAATTAGAAGGAAAATCCAGGAAAAGGCTATCTAAATCTGGGTTCCTCTGTCAAGTATGATTAACCTCTCTATTGGACATTTATTTCATTTCTTCTTCCACACATGTTCATCTCAAGATTGAGGAGTATCAAAGAAAAGGAGGGACTGAAACTGACTCTGGAAGACCTTCCCAGTTACAAAAGCCTTTCTGAGGCACCCAACTCTTTTTCGTAGAAAAAGGCTTTATTCTCCTAGACCTTCCCTGAGTTCAAAAGAGCAGATTCAAACAGTTACTAATACACAAAAGGATCATACCATGATCAAGTGGGATTTATTGCAGGGATGCAAGATTTCTCAGTATCCACAAGTTAATCACTATGATACACCACATTAACAGTTGAAGACTAAAAACCATATGATCATCAATAGATGCAGAAAAGGTTCTGACAAAATTCAAGTGCCATTTATGATAAAAACCCTTCAGAAAGTCAGCACAGATGGACCCCACCTCAACATAATTAAGACTGTATATGTCAAACACACAGCTAACATCATACTCAACAGGGAAACACTGAAAGTATTCCCCTTAACAACATGAATAAGACAAGAATGTTCACTATTGCCACTTTTATTGAACATATTTTTGGAAGTCCTAGCCACAACAATCAGAAAAGAAAAAGAAACAAAAGGAATTCAAGTTAAAAAAATTTAAAAAGAAGTAAAACTGTCACTATGATGCCACCGACAGAAAATCCCGAAGATGCCACCGGATGACTACTAGACCTCATCAATGAGTCAACTTGCTGGATACAAAATATATAGAAAACTGCTGCATTTCTATACACTAATAATGATATATCAGAAAGTGAAATTAATCAAACAATCCCATTCACCATTTCATAGAAAAGAATAAAATTCTAAGGAATAAACCTACCTAAGAAGTCAAAAGAACTGTACTCATAAAACTATAAGATGCTGATGACTGATACCAAAGATGACACAAACAGATGGCACAAACATATACATAAGAAGTAGCACTGTCAAAATGACCATACTATCCAAGGCAATCAACATTTTCAGTGCAACCCTTATCAAATTAACAATGACATATTTCATAAAACAAAGAAAAACTTAATTTGTACCAAAATACAAAAGACTTTGATATCTAAAATGATCTTGACAAAGAACAGAGCTGGAGGAATCATGTTCCCTGAGTTCAGACTATGCTACAAACCGACAGTCAACAAAGTGAAAGTGAAGTCACTCAGTCGTGTCCAACTCTTTGTGATCCCATCGACTGTAGCCTACCAGGTTCCTCTGTCCATGGGGTTCTCCAGGTAAGAATACTGAAGTGGGTTGCCATCTCCTTCTCCAGCAGATCTTCCTGACCCAGGGACTGAACCTGGACCTGGGTCTCCTGCATTGTAGACAGATGGCTTTACCGTCTGAGCCACTAGGAAAGTGGTATGATGATGGCACAAAACAGAAACACAGATCGGTAGAACAGGATAGAAAACCCAGAAATAAACTAATTTACTTAGTGTCAATTATTCTGTAACAAAGGAGGAAAGAATATAGAATGAAGAAGTCTCTTCAATAAGTGATGCTGGCATAAATGGATAGTTACATGAAAAAGAATGAGATTACAACATTCTCTAACACCACATACAAAAATAAACTCAAAATGTGTTAAACATCTAAATGCAAGGCCGGATACTATAAAATTCATAGTGGAAAACAAATGCAAAACACTGACATAAATGTCAGCAAATTTTTTTGGATCTATCTCTTAGAGTCATGGTAATAAAAGCAAAATCAAACAAATGAGACCTAATTAAATTTAAAACCTTTTTGCAAAGCAAAGGAAACCAAAAAAAGAACAAAAATTCAACTTTTGGACTAGCAGACTATATATGCAAATAATGATACCTATAAGGGATTTATTTCCAAAATATACAAACAGTTCATACAGCTTGATATCAAAACAAACAAATAACCCAATCAAAAACTGGGCAGAAGATCAAAACAGATACTTCTCCAAAGGAGAGAAACAGATGGCCAACAGTCACCTGAAAAGATGTTTGACGTCTCTACTTATGAGAAAAATGCAAATCAAAACTACAAAAATGTATCACCTCACGCTGGTCAGAATGACCACCATCAAAAAGTCTACAAACAATAAATGCTTGAGAGGGTGTGGAGAAAAGAGAACCCTCCTACACTGTTGGAAGGAACATAAATTGGTACTGCCATTTTGGAGAATAGCATGGAGGTTCCATAAAGAACTAAAAATAGAGCTATCACATGAACCAGCAATTCCAATCCTGGGCATGTATCCAGAAAGGATGAAAACTAATTCAAAATGATACATGCACCCCAATGTTGTTAGCAGCACTATTTATACCAGCCAAAACATGGCGGCAACCTAAATGTTCACTGACAGACAAAGGGATAAAGAATATGTGGTACATATATACAAGGGAATATTGTGAAGTGAAAGTAGCTCAGCCGTGTCCAACTCTTTAAGACCCCATGGCCTGCAGCCTGCCAGACTCCCCTGTCCATGAAATTCTCCAGGCAAGAACACTGGAGTGGGTTGCCACCTCCACCGCATAAAACACAATGAAGTAATGCCTTTTGCAGCAATATAGACAGACTTAGAGATTATTCTAATGGATATCAGACAGAGAAAGACAAATATCATGGGATATTATATGTTGAACTGAAATAAATGATACAAATGAACTTATTCACAAAATAAACTCACCAGCATAAAAAACAAAGTTATGGTTACCAAAGGGGATAGTACAGGATGGTGATGGGGGCAGGAAAGGGAGAGATAAATTAGGAGTCTAAATATATACAAACTAATATATATACAAAACAGATAAACAACAAGAACCTACGATATAATGGCTCAGGGAAATATATTGAGTATCTTGTAAACTGCTGTATACCTGAAACACAACATTGTAAATTAACTATACTTAAAAACTGGAGAAGGAAATGGCAACCCACTCCAGTACGCTTGCCTGGAGAATCCCAGGGACAGAGGAGCCTGGTGGGCTGCCATCTATGGGGTCGCACAGAGTCGGACATGGCTGAAGTGACTTGGTGTACATGCATGCATGCATTGGAGAAGGAAATGGCAACCCATGCCAGTGTTTTTGCCTGGAGAATCCCAGGGACAGAGGAGCCTGGTGGGCTGCCGTCTGTGGGGTTGCACAGAGGCACCCATGACTGAAGCGACTTAGCAGCAGCAGCAGCATCATACCTAAAAAGAATGGTTAAAACAAAAACAAAAACACCTCTTGTGCAAATGTTCAAAAGATGTTTCGCAAGGGTGTAAAAACTACTAAATGGGGGAAGCAGTCTATGAAACAAGACATGTTGACAAACTGAATACCCACCAGCAAAAGAATTTACTTGGAACATTATCTTACACTATAGACAAAAATGAACTCAAAATGGTTCAAAGACCTAAACCTAAGTCCCAAATGTATAAAACTCCTGGAAGTAAACATACAGGAAATGTTTCTGGAAACTGGACCCACAAATGATTTACCAGATATAACACCAAAAGCACAGGCCACAAAATAAAACCAGATATCAATAAATTGAACTATATCAAAATTATAAACTACTGTGCATTAAAGTGCAGTGAGTTTGAAAAGACAATCAACAGTAAAAGAGAAAATATGTGGAAGTCATACATCTGATAGTAAATGAGTACAAAGAATATATAAAGAATTTTAAGAGGGACTGATCACCAGTTCCACCATAGGGACCATTTCCCAATCAACCATCCAACGCATTGCAAATACAAAACAGAAACATTAAGAGTAATACAGAAATTTGAACTTAATGATAAAATAAAAAATACCTACAATGCCCAGAACAACAGTGCAGCCAATAGCCTCATAGATATGAGAATGTGAACTTGGACAAAGCTGTCCTGAGATAAATTCCCATACCATTTACAGAGGCTAAAATATATGGTCCTTGATACACATGAACAACACTGTCACGGTGACCTTGACAGAGTCTCCAAAGCCATAAAATAACCTGGAAAGATGTATCGGGCTCTCGTGATACTTTCTCTCTCATAATCCTAGAACATACTGACCACTCTACTGGATAGCTTCAAGTGGTGACTTTGTACAGAGCAAGAAAATAACATTAGGGATAGTGTCTCCATCACAGTTTTCTGTTACCTAGTAAATCCACTCCACAGAGACTCACCAGAGGTTGCCAATTAAACATAGGTGGATTATCACAGCAAGGAAACTAGATAAAATTTCAGACCCTCAGGAATATATTTCAAAGAAATTTAAGAGGAAAAAGGATACAAAGTAAGGAGAATGTAACATCAGGAACAGTTCACATTCCTAGACTGGGTAGGGCAGTACAAGAGTAAAAATAATACAACATGAACGTCAGACATCACAGCATCTTGAGATGTGACCATGCTCTCAACCTACAGATGGCAAGCTAAGAGCCTGCGAGATTCACATATGCTCCCCTCGTAGGATCTAGGATCAAAAAGACGATCTCTCTATCCACTCTCCTTACATTTTCCTAAGTAACAACCACAGAGGATCCAATCACCAACTTGTCCCACTCCTAAACAGAAAAAAACAGCCCTTTTGAAATACTTGTTTTTCTTTATACATTGTATTTTTGGCTACTTTTACATCACTCCCCACTGTCCAGAGCTTTTTCTCCTGCTCCAATGTTGAAATACTATTCAGATCAGAAACAGAAATTCTGGGACTCCCCTGGTGATCCAGTGGTTTAGACTCTGCATTTCCAATGCAGGGGGTGCAGGTTTCATCCTTCGTCAGGGAACTAAGATCCCACATGCAGAATGGCACAGCAAAAAAAAAAAAGTAAACAAGCAAGCAAAAACAAACAAATAGATATTCAGCGTTATCAGAAGAGAGAAATCTAAAGTGCTGTGGATTTTTTAAAACACTGAGCCAAAAGTCAAAAGGTACAAAATAGGAAATCGGGTTTTTTGGTATTTAACACTTGCCAGTGAGCTTTGTACATGATTAAGCTCTGGGACAACCTCAGATATGACATGAAACAGACACAGCATCTGAAGAGGGTCAGTTTAACCTTGTGAAGCTGTGTCATGCCCCAGTCACCAGAACTCTCAGATGAAAGACATCAGGGCCTCCCAAGGGGGCACACAGGGAAAATGCAGATACCCAAGGGCAGCTCGGGAAGGAAGTCATCCTCACCCACAGATAGCAGGTTCCTATAGGTCTCCAGCATCACGTCCCTGTATAAGGCCCTCTGAGCAGGATCCAGAAATACCCACTCCTCGTGAGTGAATTCGATGGCCACATCCTCACAGGTCAGTCGTTCCTGAAATGAAACCACACGTCACCAAAAGGGCCATGAAAAGTTCTCATTTTCATGCAAAAGAGAAAGGGTAGTAAGGGCTAAGGATTGACTTCGTTCAAGTATGTGTTCTAACAGATCCATGCAGGGGTATCTGGAGAAATTATGGATCTCTAATTTTAATTTCTTATGCTTTGCCCTAAGACCTTATGAGATCCTCCAATTAATATGGATTTCTCATCATTGTTCAAAATCCATGAAATAAATAAAGCTCAAAACTGTTGTGGCTATACAGAAGTGTCAGATATTATGTTCTACCCAGTGAGTGCAATTCATTATCTAGATGAGGTACAACATGAGTGGCATCTTCAGAGATGATGAAATCCACGGCCCTTTCAATGGAAAGGTCAAAACTTTCAGTTATGATGTTGATAACAGCAGCAAGGACCAAAAGCGTCTGAAGGCTTCCTGTTGCTCTAAATTACTATAGTATTACTCTAAACATTAAATAAGTACTTTACAGGCAAGAATCTGTCATCAATGTAATAGCTCATTAAACAATGATCTGTTCCCACCTTACAGAAGAAAACCTGTGTCACAGACACTCTGAGAAACTCGACTCAGGTCAAGAAGGTAAGAAATGTTACATGAAGCACCTGAACTCAAAAGCTTGGGCTCAGCAACTGAAGCTTAAACATCTAACAGTTAAGTAATACAGAGAACATTAAAAGTCCTTTGACAGAGGGCTTCTAAAGAAAACTTGAAAGAAGTCCAAGGTGAGCCTCCTCCCTGCCCCTCTGTCTTCTCTGCAAGGGGAGCAGCTCTCGGGCCTTGGGCCTTCATCCCTTGAAAATGGACACCTGCGCCAAATTAGTCTCTACCCCCTCCCTGATCAGGAGAACCTCCTCCCTGTTGAGTGATCACTGTCCACAGTGGTGGTGAAGGACTGGAGATACTGACCGATGAGAGCCACAGCAGCTTGGCAGCCCCAGGTCCCCCGACCATCTCACTTATTCCTAGCCTCAGCTTCCTAACCAGTGCCATTTCAAAGGACTTTGACACAGCAGCCAAGTTCCCTGAAGCTGGAGCTGCCACAGCAAGGGTGGCTGGCTCCAGGCCTGGAAGTGGGACTGTGTTCGGGAGCTTCATCACTGTTATGCCAGGAACCCTTCTCTCAAACAATAGCTCTTCTATGCCATGGGCTTGGCCCTCAAAGGCCATGGGGCTCTTTTGCCTGATGGTGGTCTAGCTCATCTTCTTCACGATATGAAGGAGCTGTTTCCACCTCCCATAGTTCTTTCTCCTTTGTCTGCCCTGTATGTTCCCTTTCCTGTAACTCCTCAGGCAGCCTGGGGAAAGTGGTGGGCTCAGGGTTTGACAGAAGGAAAACAAATAAATATTGTATTAATATGAAAAAAAAAAAAAGTCCACGGTGAACAATTTGGACTGGCATGAAAGGTCATTATAGACGTGGATACAGAAACACAACTGTTAGTAATTTACTACTTAAAACACTAACAGGATTGTTTAGAAAATTCCAAGGCCACAGATTATACTGATAACATAATTTCAACTTAAAAAAAAAAGGTGATATGTAGTTTTTAAATCATGATGTCTTCTATCTAAACCACAGACTTGCACATGTATGCATGCTTATCTATAAAAAATTAACTGACACGAGAGGATTTGTCTTTTGACAGATTTTTTTGGACAATTTTATATCATCCTTTTATTTACATGTATTTCAACACCTTTGAGATGATAAAAATGTATCCTTTGTACTCAGTTGAGTTTGTCAACAGGATTCTATACTAGGCTACCAAGAGAAAACAGGTAAAAACAGTAAAAAAAAAAAAAGAATACTTGAACTCAATTCATAATAAAATTACCATATACAAAGATACAAATAAAATTTTACCCATTTAAATTTACATAGCAAGGCATTAACAGAAGCCAAAGACTTTCTTTACTTTTTTTTTCCATTAATAAAACAGTGATTTGAAATTAGAAGAGTCATTAGATTATGACAAAAAAAAGTATCACAATAGCAAAGTAAAAAAACTTCTTGGAGAATTAAAAATCATGGCAAAAAAGAATATGGAAAAAAATATAGTTATTAAGCAAGACTATCTCAAGAAACATCATGATAGGAAGGAAACATTCAATACATTCTTTCTGAAATTACAGTGGCATGAAAGGAGCAGTCCAGGGGGCCTGTCTTTCACCACCATACGATGCGCATGGGCAGGGGCCACCGGAAGTAACAGGAGGAAAATCCCAGGGCAAGAGACACAGAGTTTGTCAGAGAGGTGAAACAGGTAGTACTCATGTTTGTGAGGACATGGAAAGGTGAAAAGTGAAAGGATGGAAAAAGACAGTCCATCCTACAGAGAGCAGGGGAGACTGTTATATCAGACAAAATAAACTGGAAAAAAAAAAAAAACTGCAACGAGATAAATATTGTATAATGATAAAATGGTCAATTTACCAAAAAGCTGTAACAAGTAAAATATACATATACATCTAACATTAAATATCTCAGAAAAATGAAGCAAACATTGAACAGGCATGTACAGACCACATGGCCCAACAAAAGCATAAAACACATGTATCTCAAGGACACATAAAGCATTCTCTATCAGAGACCACATGTTAGGCCAAAATTAACCATCTTAAGAGACTGATAGCAGGAAAGTATCTTCCCTGACAACAATGAAATAAACACAAGAAAAAAAGAAAATTCCTCAAATGTGGACATTAAACAGCTCACTCTTACACCACAAATGGGTCTAAGAAAAAATCACATGGAAATTTTTAAATACATGGATGAAAATGAAAAGAAAACATTACAAAATTTATAACACACAGAGAGCACTGTACTAAAAGGAAAGTCTGAACTGTTAAATGCTTACAGTAAAAAACAGAAAAGATCTGATATCTGAAATCTATTTTTAGACCTTTAGGAAGCAAAAAACGGAAAACAAACTAAACTCGTTTAGCAGAAGGAAACATGTAAATAAGAAAGATTAAACCAGAGATACAACAGAAAGTAGAAAAATACAAAAATCAACAAACCAAGAGTTGATGTTTTGAAAAAACTATGTAGGAAAATCCCCACCTAGACTAAGGAAAAGAGAAAAAAAGATTCAAGTAACTAAAAACAGATATGAAACAGAAGTGAATACAACTGAGGTCAAAGAAAGTTTCTAAAGATAAGGAAGTACTATGACCAATAATGCCAATAAATGACAGAATATAGGAGATACTGGCAAATTCTCAGAAACATACAAACTATTTTACTTATTAAGAAATAAAAAAATTGATAAGTGTTGAAAGTGAAAGTGTTAGTCACTCAGTCATGTCTGACTCTTTGTGACCTCATGGATTGTAGCCCACAAGGCTCCTCTGTCCATGGAATTTCTCCAGATAAGAATACTGGACTAGACAGCCATTCCTTTCTCCAGGGAATCTTCCAACCCAGGGATGGAACCTGGGTCTCCCACACTGCAGGCAGTTTCTTTATGATTTGAGTCACTAAGGAAGCCCATTATAACTAGAGAGATTTAAAAAGTAGTCAGAAACCTCTAAGAAAAATACAGGACCAAATTCTACCAAACATTTACAAAAGAATTACCACTAATCCTGTAATTCTATGGAGCAAGCATGATTCTAATAGTTTGCTGATTTCCCAAAGACACAAGAAAGGAAAACTAGAAACCAATACCCCTGACAAATACTGATGCAAAATTAAAATACTTACAAACCAACTTCAACACATATTTAAAAGATCTGGAGAAATGGAAACAGAACAGATGGGGGGGGGGGGGGGGAGGAAGGAGAGGGTGAGTGAGATGTATGCAGAGAGTAACATGGAAACTTACATTACCATATATAAAAGTAGAGAGCCAATGCGAATTTGCTGACTGACTCAAGGAACTCAAACAGGGGCTCTTTAACAACCTACAAGGGTGGGATCGGGAGGAAGATGGGAGGGAGGGCACATATGTATACCTATGGCTGATTCATGTTGGTATTTGGCAGAAAACAACAACTTCTGTAAAGCAATTATCTTTCAATTAAAATAATTTAAATAAATAAATAAAAAGATCTGACACCATAACCAAACGGATTTTATTCATATAAGGCAAGGAGAAGTCAACATACAAAAATCAATTAATATGACACACTACATTAACAGATTAAAGGGGAAAAAAAAAACCAGGATCATCTCGATGAAGGAAAAAACCATTCGACAAAACTTTGACAACCTTTCAAGATGGAACACTCAATAAACTACAAACAATACATTATACCAACATCAACATAATAAATGCCATTATGAAAACAGCACAACAATGGGGAAAGAATGAAAGCTTTTCCTCTGAGGTCAAGAAGAAGGCAAGGATGCACACTCTGCACTACAGTTCAACAAAGCACTGAAACCCTTAGAGCAATTAGATGAGAAAAAGAAATCAAAGGTCCCCAAATTGAAAAAGAAGTAAATTTATCTTCTTTCCCACAAGACAAAGTTTCATCAGTAAAAATCATAAAGATTACAAAAGAAACATACTATATGAAAAAAGATTCTTTAATAACCAAAGGATCAATAAACCAATTAATTCATTATCAAAACTGCCAAGACAATCTTTATAGAAGCAGAATAAACCATGGTGAAATTCATAGAACTATTCAAAGAGCAAACAGCAAAACTCTTGAAGAAGGAAGATGGAGGTCTTTCTATTTCAACAACTATTACAAGGTAATCAAGGTGAGGTGGTACTGGTATAAAAACAGACAAATAAACCAACTGAACAGAACACAGTACTCAGACATAATTCTTTGTGGATATGTAAAGTATATTCACAAGGATGTCAAGATACACAAAAGGGAAAGGACAGGCTCAATTGATCTGATTCCCAGATTTGACCAGCTACTGTGCACACACCTGACTTCCACATGCAGTTTCCTTACCCTGGTTGACAGCAGACAGCGCATCCAGATAGGCCCTAAGCAATCCCTGCTGCCCAACAGCACTGAGACCCTGTCTCCAACCCATGGGTGAGAAGTTCGGCCCAGGATGGTGCCCAGGGGAGCCTCCTCACAAGGGCCAGGTCACCGGGTCATGGGGAGATGGGATCTAAGTGGAGACGACAGGGCCTGAGGGAAGGCCCCAGGTGAGTGTGCGTGTACAGGAGTCACACAGGACACTCCAGAGTCAGACATGATTAGCGAGTCCAGAGAAGGGCATTTCAGGAAGGACAGACTAAATATGACCTTACCTGAGAAAGAGCCATGCCTCACTCCTTTTCTTTCCTCTTCCTTAACTTCAGGGCTTCCTAGGCAACACGAGTCTTCAGAGGTCTATTATCAAAGTTGAAAACATGCTGTTTAATGCTTAGAGTCAACACATCCTCTTCCTGAGCCCCAGCCACACACACAGCGAAGCCCTCACCATGAGGAACAGACAGTCCCCTGTGGCCACTGTCTCAGGAGGGACTCAGGACAGTCAAAACCTGCAGAGAGACCACCATGGGACATTCCCACACTTTCCCTCAGATCACACTCCCCTCCTGGTGAGGCCTCATGTACACAGCAGCAGGAGGCACCTCTGCTGACCAGGCAATCTCCTTCAGGTCACACAGCAGGCCCTGATCCATCCCCACTCAGAACAGAGCATCCCCTCCTCAGCCCAGATCTGAGCCCTCAGGACTGGGAGGACTCAGAGTCCTGATGCTCAGTGAGGGATCCAGACTGGAATCAACTGGGGCATCTTAAACACTCTCGAGCTGTGGACCAACACAAACTACCTGAAGGGGAATCTCTGGTCAGAGGGTACAAAACGTGTGTCGGGAGCCGCGTTAGGCATTACTGACAAAATGGAGGCACGGCCCCAAACCCCTCTATTTGTCCCACAGGCATGGACCCGGGATGAAGGAGTTAGGTCTTGTGATTCTGACCTGTTTTTTCATTTCCTCGGTTGAGTTGACTGAAAAGAATGTTAAGGTGCTTATTGTCCTTGAGAGGAGGATGAGAAGGCACAAAGCCTTGTGCAGTTGTGCCCAGAGAAGAATCCATAAAGTTAACCATTGACATTTGTTCAAGGATCTTTACAAAGAGTGTTCCAGGATGAGCACGTAGGCCACAGCTTGAGGCCATGGGAAGGATTGTCATCTGAGATCTATTTGTGAGGGAAATGTTTATGGCAAAGGAAGTTTGCTGAATTTAGGGTTTAGGAATAATTAAGAATAGTTAGAAGCTAAAAATTTAAGGAATGTTGTAGTGCTAGCATATTTTACTATAGCTTATAGAGATTAAGAATTTCAGAGATATTAACAGCTAGAAGCCATTTCAGGAGATAGTGAGCTTAGAATGCTAGGGGCAAACAGGATTTAGAAAGATAAGAAATAAACTGAGGAATGTGGTATGCAGCCCAGACATAAGCATGAGTTACAATGTAATCACAAGTTAAACAGGATTCTGAGAGAATTGCTGAAGCAGAAACTCTGTTTGAAGGGCAACAATGTTTTATGGAGACAATAAATCTGGGTGAGGGGAACTGAAAATGCCAAACTTCTGACTTAATGCTTTTGTCAAAGTATAAAAGAGAACCTGAAGCTTGAAATAAACATGCAGTCCCGTACCTTGAGTCAGAGGCTGCATCATCCTCCGCCGACACTGCTCATCTCTTCAGGCTGATTCCCTGGCTGCTAGAGCTGGACTCCGGCACATGTGTATGCAAAATGTGTCATCAATGAAACGTGAAGCCCGGACTGAGCACCATTCAGAGGAGAAAAGCACCCCCCAACTCTCTTTTTCTTTCCCAGCCTTACTAAGGTGTAACTAACAAAAATGGTATAAATGTACTGTGTACAAAGTGATCATGTCATAGACTCGTACACTGAATAATTATTATACTCGAGTAAGTTACACATCCACCTATGAGTACACTGTATTATTTCTCTCTGGGCGAATTTCAAGGATATAGAAACACTACAGGCAGCATGCAGTACCTCAGATCCCCAGACCTTACTTATTTTACAATTGAAAATCTCTACTCTTTGACTACCAGTGCCCCATTTCCCCTTCCACCCGGCTCCTGGTAACAGCCTTATTACTCGATGGCTCTATGAGTTTGACAATTCTAGTATCCACATAGTGTCTGTCCTCCTTTGTGAGGCTTATTTAACTTGGCATAATGTTCTCTAGGTTCATTCATTCTGGCATAAATGCAGGATCCTTGATTTTTATATTTATATACAGAGAAAAAATAGTTCATGAATATACAGTATATAATAAATATTTCTATACCACACTTTTGTAACCTATTCTTTCGTCAAGAGACATCTGGGCTATGTCTATGCCTTGGCTACTGTAAATCCAGTCACACTCATGGGACTGGACATATCCCTGAAAAACTGATTGCTTTTCCTTTGGATATCTGTCAGAAATGGGTTTGATTGACTGTAGGCCTGTAGGCCTGTTCTAATGGAGAAGGCAGTGGCACCCCACTCCAGTACTCTTGCCTGGAAAATCCCATGAATGGAGGAGCCTGGTAGGCTGCAGTCCATGGGGTTGCTAAGAGTCGGGCAGGACTGAGCGACTTCACTTTCGCTCTTCACTTTCATGCATTGGAGAAGGAAATGGCAACCCACTCCAGTGTTCTTGCCTGGAGAATCCCAGGGTCGGGGGAGCCTAGTGGGTTTCTGCCTATGGGGTCGGACAGAGTCGGACACGACTGAAGCCACTTAGCAGCAGCAGCAGGCCTGTTCTATATTAATTTGTTAAGGAACTTCCATTTTATTTTCCCACATAGCAGTACCATTTACATTACCACCAACAGTGCAGTTAAGATTCCGTGTTTTCTGTACTGTGCCTGTATGTGTGCTTACTAGGGGAGGGACAGTAGTGGATAACAGAGAACACAGCCTGGCAGCAAGACAGTTGCAGCTGCATCTTCTAGAGGACAAGCCTCCAGGCTGCAGATCACTGTGGCATCGCTGCCCTCTGATTTTTTGGAGCCATCCTCCCCTACATCACAGGAGTTTATGACTCTTCTCAGGTTGGGCCCAGAGATCGCTATCGAGCAGGACCACCTTATAACAAGCATTCTGTGATCTTAACCTTAGTACTCCTATTTTCCCGGCGGGACTCAAACAAACTTACAAACTTTCATGGTGTCCAACAGAGTGTCCACAGAGCCCACAATGAGCCTCTGACCCTCTTGTACAAACACAAAGCATTCCAAGCCCTGATAACTCATGCATGAGGCAAAATACAAAGAGGACACCCAAGGATCCACAGACACAAGACACCATATTTTCATTTACAGTGAGTGATCCAGGTCAAACATCAAAATCTCCAAAGACTATGAAAACGACGGATCATTCCAATGATGCACATGGCCCACTGAGACCTCAGCATCTTCCAAGGAAACACTCCAGATTCTCTTGGCATCTTCCCAAATGCACATGAAGCTTTCTTCACCGGCAACCCCAAGTACACAATGATACCAAAGTTGATGCAAAAAATGACCTGAGATGTTCCCTGTTACTCTATGGTGCCTGCCTGCTAAAAGAGCCAACAAAAGCCAGGGAGTGAGTGGATGCTGGGGGCACCTGCTAGAACCAGCCCCTCAAGCCCAAGGCTCCCATCCTCCTGCACACACAGGTATCTGCGGGCTCAGCCCAGGCCACAGTTCTAACAGTGGAAAAGACTTCTCTTGGCTGAATTCCACGTCCTTCGTTGCTGCTCACGTGTGGTCACAAGTTGTCAAATCAAACCTGCGCAGGCAAGTGTCAGCCTCAGCACTGCTGTCCCAGGAACACGAGCTAAGGCATTGGAACCTCAAACCATTCCATGCGGGCTTTCCAACAAACCCACTTCCAGGTTCTGCAACCTGAACTGAGACACTATTTTCCAACAGATCCACACCTGCCTTGTCCCTGCAACTACACTTGGGATGGGCGCATGCTCCATTCACTGGGCTCACCTTGATGCCCCCAAATACTGCTCCAAGCCTCCTGCAGACCCCACCAGGCTCCCTCCACTTTCCCCATTTGTCTACCTCTCCTCCCTGCATGACTGAACTAAGCAAGACTAAAGCACACAGGGATTTCTTGGCAAAGGGGATCACAAGACATGTGCACACGAACTACCACCCAAAGGACACTGCACATTTAGTATGAAAATCAAGAAACTGGCCCTCCTGGGAAAGTCTGCCACCACCTGGGGACATTATGGAGTCCACGTACAAAGGCATTTGTGATGAGGAAGTCTCAAAGCAAGGGTGTCCAGGTCTCACTATCTCCTGTTTTCTCCATCCACACCTATTTGGAAAATATTCTGCCTCTTGGGGGGAGCGGGGGGCAGCGTCCCCTTCCTGCCCCATTAGGTTTTGGATTTCTGCTCATCCTCAGTGCACTGAAATCACAATCACTGACAAGAGCACATGAACTCCTAGATGGCAAAGCTGCTGTCCACGATGGTGACTGGTCCTGGATGGACAGAGCTTAGATCTGGGGGCTGCAGAGGACGAAACCCAGCAGACTAAACATGGGGACATCTTAGCACACTGCTTGAGGACACCAGCTCTGTAGGGCTTTTCAGGACTTCCTATATTTCTTGGCTCATCTTTTGAGTAATTAAGTAGTCACATGGGGTAAAGATCAATTATAGCTGAAATGTCCAGAACATGGGAAACATCTTCATCACCTGCCCTGTTCTCTTGGTCTTCCCTGAGGATTATTCAGCTCAACCCATAGTCCAGTCATCTAAAGACATTTCCAGTATCAGGTACTGCAGCCACACTGGGAAGAAGAAGAACACTATCAGCCCTAAAAAGAGGGGAACCAGGAAGGACTCAAAATAACCCATGAAGAAGGGCCTTAATTTCTGCTGATGGCAACTGATACAGAGGCAATAAACCTGGGTAACATGAGAGAGACTGTTAGGAGGGGATGGGGAGACCTCTCTGAGCCTAAACTTGAAGGGTGACAAAGGGCCTGAGCCAGGGTGACCTGAAGGTGAGAAAAGGAACTATGATGCCAGACAGAAATGGTTTTGGTATTTAGAAACAGAGAAAAGGTAAATGAGACCAGGACAGGCTAAACCATGAGCAAAGAAAGGGTCAGCTCCCGGGATGAGGCTGGAGACACTGACAGGGCCCTGAGCTTGACAGAGAGTTGTGGAGCCACAGCAAGGAGTAAGCTTTTGTCCCAAGAACAGATGAAAGCCAGTGGAGGTCTGAATGTCAGGACATAAAAAAAAAAAAAAAAAACTCCCTTCAGATTTAGCCTTATTCATAGAAGTCATCTAATTCTGAGCCTGTGATCCTGCCTCCATCCTACAGTTTTCCTTTTCGTTTTTCATTGAGGGAGGATTGGGATCTATTTAAAATTCGAATTACCACCAGAAACTCCCTCCAAACCAGAACTGCCACACACAGACACACAGCCAATTTGGCTAATCATTTCAGGGGTCAGTGTTGCTCACGCTCAGAGTTTCCGGTCTAGTTGCTCATCTCCATGTTACAAGTGGGCTCCCTCAGGCCCAGAGAGAAGCCGTTTATGAGAAGGTCTGAGCTGAGTGAAGACAACTGGGTATAACTGAATAGTGAAATGGGAGGCTGAAGGGCAAGGGGGCCAAGTTTGTCCTTATTGCCCGTCCCATTTAAGACCATGAACATCTGTCATGTATCTGAGCAAAAGAAACTTTTCTTTCAAGATTGGGTCAAAGTGATACCAAGCAGGTAATTCTTTATTATAAGACTGCAGTAAAATATTTTAAAAATACAGAATTGCAAATATATATCCACTGGTACAAAAAACAGTGTAACGGGTCAGCTTAGAAATAGGATCTGAGCAATCTTTTTCATTATGAATAGAGAGGCTCTGTTGGAAGGTCCCAAGTCAATCCAGTCCATCCTTCCTCATTTGCACAGAAAAGTCAAAAAGGGACCTGAGGGAAACATCTTCATATCACCACACAGCTCACTTTTTTTTTTTCACTGATCATAGAAAATGGAGAAAACAGACCACTAAACTAACCAGTTAAACTAGGTGTTTTGTTTTGTTTTTCTTTTTTTGAAAGGAAAGAATGAAGCATGTTGGGAGCCGCGTTAGGCATTACTGACAAAACGGAGGCACGGCCACAACCCCTTCTCTTTGTCCCGCAGGCACAGAACCGAGATGAAGAGGTTAGGCTTTGTGATTCTGACTTGCTTTTTCCTTTCCTTGGCTGAGTTGACTGAAAAGAATATTAAGGTGCTTACTGTTCTTGAGAGGAGCATTCTAATGCTAAGTCGCTTCAGTTGTGTCCGACTCTGTGTCACCCCATAGATGGCAGCCCACCAGGCTCTGCAGTCCCTGGGATTCTAGAGGCAAGAATACTGGAGTGGGTTGCCATTTCCTTCTCTAATGCATGAAAGAGAAAAGTGAAAGTGAAGTCGCTCAGTCGTGTCCGACTCTTAGCGACCCCATGGACTGCAACCTACCAGGCTCCTCTGTCCATGGATTTTCCAGGCAAGAGTACTGCATGAGAAGGCACAAAGCCTTCTGCAGCTGTGCTCAGCGAATAATTCATAAAGTTAATCACTGACATTTGTTCAAGGAGTTTTACAAAAGAGTGATTGCTATCTGAAGCCTATTTGTAAGGAAAGTGTTTTTGGCAAAGGAGTTTGCTGAATTTAGCGCTTAGGAATATTTAAAATAGTTAGAAGCTAAAGACTTAAGGCATGTTGTAATCTTAGCATATTCTATTATAGCTTATAGAGTTTAGGGACTTTAGAGATATTAACAGCTAGAAGCCCTTTCTAAGAAATAGTGAGCCAGGATACTAGGGGCAAACAGGACTTAGAAAGATAAGAAATAAACTGAGGGATGTGGTATGCAGCCCAGACATTAGCATGAGTTACAACGTATTCACAAGGACACAAGAGAAGAAGTAAATAAGAGAATCTCTGAGGCAAGAACTCCTTTTGAGGGGCAACAATGATTCATGGAGACAACAAATCTGGGTCAGGGGGAACTGAAAATGTCAAACCCCTGACCTAATGTTTTTGTAAAAGTATAAAAAAGAATCATAAGCTTGAAATAAATAGGCAGTCCAAGAAAACTGAGAGGCTGTCTCGTTTCGTGCTGACACCGCTCACCCCTTCAGGTTGAATCCCTGGCTGCTGAAGCTGGATGCCGGTAGAAGCATTTTATTTTGTTGGTTTTATCATGTTAAATGTTCTTTTTTCCCCCCATTTCTCAAAGAAATGCCTTTAATTTCACAAGATCTAATGTCATACCTCCGTTATTCTCTGGTAAAGAGCTAAGACCAGAAATATCCATTTGTGTGTGCACACATAACAACATACACACAATTCATGTCTTTGGTAAAACCACAGTTGAAAATATGTCTGTTTTATTACACGATGTTGAGAGGGTAACAGGCAGGAAGGCCAGGGGGTCTCCAAATGGAGGAAATAGGCTGCAAGTGTCAGACATTTTTATCTCTCTTAAGCGGCAGGAGGAAACAAACTAGCGATATTTTTTTCCTTCTCTATACAAACTTAAAAGGAGGTTTCTCTTAAAATACTGTGTTGTCATAATGATACCTGGGGTCACACTCTCAAGACAACCAGGACTGAAGGTGCCCAGGGGTCCCCACACAAGCTCCCATCCTAATTACACCTGAGGAACCCCAAGTATTAATAACTGTGGGGGGCCAATCTGTCGATTTTCTTTTAGATACTGGGACAACTTACCCCGTGCTTACTGAATCCCCTGGCCCACTTCCTTCCCAATCCACTTCCGTAATGGGACTGTCTGGACGAGCCAAAGGGTATTATTTCAGTTATTCTTTATGCTGTAACTGAGATTCTGTGCTATTTTCATTCGAGTTTCTGATTGTGCCAGAGTCTCCATCACCCCTTTGGGGAGGAATATACTGATCAGTTTGCATTCCGATCTCAAAGAAAGGCAATGCCAAAGAACGCTCAAACTACCACACAATTTCACTCATCTCACACGCTAGTAAAGTAATGCTCAAAATTCTCCAAGCCAGGGTTCAGCAATATGTGAACTGTGAACTTTTTGATGTTCAAGCTGGTTTTAGAAAAGGCAGAGGAACAGAGATCAAATTGCCAACATCCGCTGGATCATCAAAAAAGCAAGAGAGTTCCAGAAAACCATCTATTTCTGCTTAACTGACTATGCGAAAGCCTTTGACTGTGTGGGTCACAATCAACTGTGGAAAATTCTGAAAGAGATGGGCATACCAGATCACCTGACCTGACTCTTAAGAAATCTATATGCAGGTCAGGAAGCAACAGTTAGAACTGGACATGGAACAACAGACTGTTTCCAAATAGGAAAAGGAGTATGTCATGCAGAGTACATCATGAGAAATGCTGGGCTGGAAGAAGCAAAAGCTGGAATCAAGATTGCTGGGAGAAGTATCAATAACTTCAGATATGCAGATAACATCACCCTTATGGCAGAAAGTGAAGAAGAACTAAAAAGCCTCTTGATGAAAGTGTAAGTGGAGAGTGAAAAAGTTGGCTTAAAGCTCAACATTCAGAAAATGAAAATCATGGCATCCGATTCCATCACTTCATGGGAAATAGATGGGGAAACAGTGGAAACAGTGTCGGACTTTATTTTTTGGGCTCCAAAATCACTGCAGATGGTGACTGCAGCCATGAAATTAAAAGACGCTTACTCCTTGGAAGGAAAGTTATGACCAACCTAGACAGCATATTCAAAAGCAGAGATATTACTTTGCCAACAAAGGTCCATCTAGTCAAGGCTATGGTTTTTCCTGTGGTCATGTATGGGTGTGAGAGTTGGACTATGAAGAAGGGTGAGTGCCGAAGAATTGATGCTTTTGAACTGTGGTGTTAGAGAAGACTCTTGAGAGTCCCTTGGATTGCAAGGAGATCCAACCAGTCCATTCTGAAGGAGATCAGCCCCGGGATTTCTTTGGAAGGAATGATGCTAAAGCTGAAACTCCAGTACTTTGGCCACCTGATGCGAAGAGTTGACTCATCGGAAAAGACTCTGATGCTGGGAGGGATTGGGGGCAGAAGGAGAAGGGGACAACAGGATGAGATGACTGGATGTCATCACTGACTCGATGGACATGAGTCTGAGTGAACTCTGGGAGTTGGTGATGGACAGGGAGGCCTGGCGTACTGCGATTCATGGGGTCTCAAAGAGTAAGACACGACTGAGCAGCTGAACTGAACTGACACAGAACAAGGTCCATGCCTCTGTTTTCCTGATTATGGAGCCCTCCCTTTCTCTCCCTTTAGTTGAACAAAATATAAATCCTAGAGTATGGGCTGATGGAAAATCTGTGGGTCGAGCACAAAATGCTATTCCTGTAGTTGTCAAGCTCAAAGACCCACACTTACTTCCACATAAGAAGCAGTATCCACTGAAACCTGAGGTTAAGGAAGGGTTAAAACCCATCATCGAAAATTTAAAGGTGCGGGGACTATTAGTTCCCTGTAACACTCCATGCAACACTCCTATTTTGGGTATAAAGAAATCAAATGGAAAATGGAGACTAGTTTAAGATTTACGAATAATAAATGAGGCTGTAATTCCTTTACACCCCGTGGTGCCTGATCCTTATACTCTATTGTCTGAAATTCCTGAGTGAGCCAAATATTTCTCAGTACTTGATTTAAAAGATGCTTTCTATGCTGTGCCTTTGGCGGAAGAAAGTCAATTTCTATTTGCCTTTGAAGACCCTACACAGCCAGCTTCTCAGTTAACCTGGAGAGTTTTGCCCCAGGGATTTCATGACAGTCCTCACTTATTTGGACAAAGTTTGTCACGGGATCTACAAAACTTTAATAGCTCTGAAGTGGTGGTGTTACAATATGTAGATGATATTTTGCTCTGTGCTGAGACAGAATAAGCTTGTTCAAGAGCCTCAGAAGATTTCTTAAACTTTCTGGCAGGCTGCAGTTATAAGGCATCAAGAGAAAAGGCTCAGCTTTGTCAACCATCGGTTAGATATCTGGGCCTAATCATATCAGAAGGGATTAGGGCCATAGGCCCTGAAAATTAAACCCGTACTAAATCATCCCCTACCTATGACTTTAAGACAATTGCGAAGATTTCTGGGAATCACAGACTACTGTCGTATTTGGATTCCGGGTTATGGGGAACTTGCCTGACCTTTATATAAACTTAGAGCTGAAACTCAGCAGGCCCCAACAGACAAACTGGTTTGGTCTCCAGATACTCAAAAGGCTTTTAAGGTTCTTCAGACTGCCCTCCTGCAAGCTCCCACTTTGAGCTTGCCCACAGGGTCAGGATTTAATTTCTCACTGAAAGAAAAGGTATGGCCTTGGGAATTTTGACACAAGCCCGAGGCCCACACCAGCAACCTATTGCTTATCTACGCAGAAAATCAGATGTAATTTCATTTGGGTCGCCCCACTGCCTAAGAGTAATTGGGGCAGCGGCTTTATTAGCACCTGAAGCTTTAAAAATAATTAATGGACAAAATCTTACTGTACTGACTTCTCATGATGTGAATGGAATCTTAAATTCTAAGGTTAATATTTGGATGGCAGACAGTAGACTTTTAAATATCAGTCATTGTTGTTAGAAGGACCAGTAACTAAGCTGAAAGTTTGTGGAAATTTAAATCCTGCCACGTTCCTTCCTGAGAAGGAAAATGAAACACCTGATCACGACTGTTCCCAATTTCTAACTTTAAACTATGCAGCTTGGGAGGATCTAATGGATACCCCATTAGACAATCCTGACATGGAAATATTTACAGATGGCAGCTCTTTTGTTTGGGATGGAAAGCATAAAGCAGGTTACACCTTGGTGACTGCTGAATAGGTTTCAGAAACAAAATCTCTCCCCCAGGGAACCAGTGCTCAGTTAGCAGAGCTTGTGGCTCTGACCCGAGCTGTAGAGTTAAGCAAAGGGCAGCTAGTAAATATCTACATGGATTTTAAGTATGCTTATTTGACTTTATATGCTCATGCTGCAATATGGAACGAAAGTTTAAAACAGCAAGAGGAGAACCTATTAACTGCTATATATTGTCCTAAAGAAGAAGCTGTTATGCATTGCAAAGGGCACAGCAGGGATGGGAGTAAAGCAGCTGAAGGTAATCAGCAGGCTGACTGCCAAGCCAGAAAAGCAGCACTTTAGGAAACCCCTTCACTGCAGAGGCCTTTGATCTGGACAGGTCCTGTGGAACAGGAAAAACCACAATATACTGAGGAAGAATTAGAAAGATATGAGAAAAGAGGAAGTAAGATTACAGATAACGGATGGTTACAGTCTGAGGATGGACGATTAATAATTCCTGAAAATGCTCAATGGAAAATTCTTAAAGGGTTTACACCAGAGTTTTCATTTGGGTGCACAGAGTACTTACCAAATGGCTTCGCGTTTGTTTGAAAGTAAAAACGTAATGAAAACTTTAAAGAACGTATCAAAATGTGTGAGGTTTGTCAGAAAAATAACCCGAAGACTGAGAACCTAGCAATATCTGGATTACAACGAAGTGGAAAGTATCCTGGAGAGGCCTGGGAAATTGATTTTACTCATATGCCAAAAGCTATTTGATATTCTTGCTTACAAGTTTGGGTAGATACTTTTACTGGATGGACTGAGGCTTTTCCCTGTCGTAGTAAGCAGGCTAAGGAAGTTCTAAAGATTTTAATCCATGAAATTATCCCCAGGTTTGGGCTGCCAAGGAGCCTTCAGAGTGACAATGGCTCCGCATTTAAAGCTGCTGTAACTCAGGGGGTATCTAAAGCTCTAGGAATAAAATATCACTTACAGTGATAAATGAAGATTGGGAAACCCCAATCTTCAGGAAAGTTTGAAAAAGCTAATGACATTATCAAAAGACATCTCTGCAAATTAACTCAAGAGATGGAGGACAATTGGATTAAAGTCCTACCCATAGCTTTAGTGAGGGCTCGAACTGCCGCCAAAAAGGAGGGACTGTCCCCCTTTGAATCTATTTATGGAAGGCTTTTCTTGTGCACAGACATCGTTATAGACCCTGAAGCCTTGGAATTAACTAGTTATGTAACTCAGCTCTCAGCTTTTCAACAGGCATTAACAGAACTCTGGGAGACAACTCCTGACCCAGGCTCTGAGTCAAGCAAGCCTCTATTTGAGCCAGGAACCAAGGTCCTCATAAAAACATTGGGATCTGGGGTCCCATTCCTCGAGCCCCTCTGGGAAGGCCCTTAACAGGTTATTCTTTCTTCTCCCACAGCTGTCAAAGTGCCAGGAATTGATTCGTGGTTACATCACACTTGAGTTAAGAGATGGCACCCTGACCAGAACTAAGTGACTTCATTTTATGTCTTTACTTTCTATGCTCTGACTTTGTACTTTTCAGATAGGCCTGTAATCTATGTAAGCCTACTTCTGCTGACTCCAAAAATCCTGAGTGTGCCGTTTGATCCTCAAGACAATGCCTACCTGTCCTGGGCTCACCCCTAGGCTGCATTGCACATTGGTCTAACTGCTGGGTCTGCGGAGCGCTCCCCTCTTCATCAGTGAAAGGCTTCCTGTGGTGGACATCTCACTTCAAGAAAAAGACTTTCTCCAAGTCTGTGAATACTTTTGACAACAATCATATGTCATGCCTCGTCTTCATCTGATGACATCTACCAGCCCTAAAATGGACTGGTGCAACACTTTGTACTTTAACTATGGACATAACATGACGTTTAATTTTGATTATACATTGTCTCGGTTTAATGACTATTGTGCTACACATAACACAAATGGGTCTGGATCTAATGGTTTTTTACCTGATGTTTATCAAATATGGGATGAGGTTATATGGCTAACTCCTGAAAAAGGACGTCAAGTATCTACTGCCCCTATATGCTGGGAACAAACAGAGCCATCCCCAAAAGTTAGCCAACAACTTAATTACAATGATTGGAAACAATTGGGATTTTTGCCTCAGGGAATATGCACCATAATCATTCCCCTGTTTTCCAACCCCAATTCAGGTCCTCCCTTTGTCTGGCCAGGCACTAACTGGGACTGGATATCTCAGTCAGGTGGCTTGATCCAAAAGGGACCTATTGGATATGTGGCTCTTACCTATGGGCATGGCTTCCCCCTGGTTGGATAGGGAGATGCACCCTGGGTCTAGCCTTTACTCACAGCTTTATATTTTCAGAGCTTCCAGAAAAGCCTGCTAATTTACACCACCTTAAAACTCGGTGGGCAAGGTCTGTATTTCACTGGTATGATTATTTGGCTGAAGTCTTTGTTCCCTCTTTGGGAACTACAGATGTTATGCTACGAGTGGATGCTTTGACTAACTTTATTCAACAGGCATTACAAGATTCTCAAAAAGCTATTTCAGCTCTTAATGCTGAATAAGCACTAATTAGAAAGGTGGTTTTACAAAACAGATTGGCTTTAGATATTCTGACAGCTGCACAAGGAGGAACTTGTGCCATTATTCATACCCAATGCTGTACATATATACCTGATAGGAGCACTAATGTTACTCATTTTACTGAACACATGAACAAGATGACTGGGGCTATGGATATTCCTGAAGCCTCAATTGCCTCATTTTGGGAGATGGTAACTAGTGCCCCATGGTGGAAAACTATCTGACTTACAATAATTCTGATTGTTTTGTTTTTGCTGTTTGCTCCCTGCATCTGTAACTGTGTAACTGGATTTGTTTCTAGTTGCATGAAAGCTTTTAAGTGACAAATGGTTGTGTTAGGGGAAGCACACTGATTGAAACCGCCCACCCTGGCCAGGCACCATAGTAACCATTTGCATGAGTTGTTTTATGACAGGAGATCCTGATAAGGAATATGGAACTAATGAGCCACCACCAACCTGAAGAGTTCGGGAAAGGATGAAAGGAGACACGGAGTGTCTGTCCACTTCCCAGAATCCCTCTTGCTAGCATCCATCTTGGCTGAGCGATGCATGTGCCACCAGGAAAGACTCTGAATTAGAATGATTGGCTAAAGAGCACCCGGAAACTAATCTCATCACCATAAAACCCGAGACTTGGAGCCACGTGGCAGAGCAGTTCTCCTGGGTTCCGTTTCCCTACTGCTCTACACGCGGGTGCCCTCTCCCAATAAAATCTCTTGCTTTGTCAGCACACGTGTCTCCTCGGACAATTCATTTCCGAGTGTTAGACAAGAGCCCAGTTTCAGGCCCTGGCAGGGGTCCCCCTTCCTGCAATAGTTGCTCAAACTCCTGCTACTGCTGCAGCTTCTTCCAACTATTATTTGGGGCCCCTGGATCAGACATCTTCAGTACGAGGGTTAGGAGAATATGTTGCCCCACCAATTTAGGGACAATGCCCCTTGTCAGCTCGAAAGCAGTTATGGAACGAGAACGATGCCCCTTTCCCCTAGGCAACATAATTCTTCTAAAAGAAAAGGGGGCAATGAGACGGTAACAGGCAGGAAGGCCAGGGGTCTCCAAATGCAGGAAATAGGCTGCAAGTGTCAGACATTTTTATCTCTCTTAAGTGGCAGGAGGAAACAAACTAGCGGTATTTTTTCCTTCTCTATACAAATTTAAAAGGAGGTTTCTCTTAAAATACTGTGTTGCCATAATGACACCTGGTTTCACCTGAAGTTAACTATTCTCAAACCTTGAGTAAACCAATGCATGTTTTTTATGGAAATGTTTGTCTTAAGCTATGTTAATAGACTATGCATTTACCCCAGACTCTGTCTTCAAGTTGGTTCTGCCTAATGGCTCAGAACCTACTTCACAAACCAGTATGTTGTACTCAGATACTGTTCCCCTAATCTATGTAAACAAAACTATTTGTATGGTAATCTGCTCTTCTACAAGATTCAAGTTAATCATTTTATGGCCTGGGATGAATCATCTGGTGCCAAGATTATCCCAAAATGCATCTTATGGACCAGGGGCCTGGTGCCATTCTGAGTTTTAAAACATTCCTTTCCTTCATTTACAGACTGCTACTGACTATAATGGCACCCACTCCAGTACTCTTGCCTGGAAAATCCCATGGATGGTGGAGCCTGGTAGGCTGCTGTCCATGGGGTCGCTAAGAATCTAAGAGTCGGACACGACTGAGCGACTTCACTTTCCCTTTTCACGTTCATGCATTGGAAAACGAAATGGCAACGCACTCCAGTGTTCTTGCCTGGAGAATCCCAGGGTCAGAGGAGCCTGTTGGGCTGCCGTCTATGGGGTCCCACAGAGTTGGACACGACTGACACGACACAGCAGCAGCAGCAGCCCCCCCATTCTGAACCCTCTCCCACCTCTCTCCTTACCAGATCTCTCTGGGTTGTTCCAGAGCACTGGCTTTGGGTGCCCTGCTTCGTGCATTGAACTTGCACTGATCATTCTATCTTACATATGGTAATTTACATGTTTCAATGCTATTCTCTCAAATCATCCCACCCTCACCTTCTCCCACTGAGTCCAAAAGTCTGTTCTTTACATCTGTGTCTCCCTTTGTTGCCCTGCATGTAGGGTCACTGGTACCATCTTTCTAAATTCCATATATATGCATTAATATACAGTATTTCTCTTTCTCTTTCTGACTTATTTCACTCTGTATAATAGGCTCTAGGTTCATCTACCTCATTAGAACTGATAAACGAGGTGACATTTTTGCTAAGTATGCCACAAAATAGTCTAAGATGATTTACTACTTACCAAAGAAAATTTCAAATTTATGAGATGAAGGGAAGAAAGCACTCAGGCAAGGAATGAATCTGAAAAAAAGTTGAAAAAAAAAAAACTGTGAAATATTTTTAATCTAAAATTCTGGTGTCAAAGTTTTAAAAAATGTGGAGAATAATCATATTTAGAAAAGGATGATACAAGTCGAATACTGGAAACTAACAAAGGTTATTTCTAAAGCTAAAAATGATTACAGAAACTGAATGAATTAAGACCTATTCCAAGCTACAAAAAGCACCATACATAAAGAAAGGAGAAAATGTGAATCCGTTTAAAAAAAAAAGTGTCCCCTTAAAAACGCTACCCAATAATGATACAGTGAATAAGAATCTGCCTGACATTGCAGGGGACATGGGTTCTATCCCTGGTTCAGGAAGATCCCACAAGTACAAGCAACTAAGCCTGTGCACAACTACTGAGCCTGTGCTTTAGAACCTGGGAGCCTCAACTCCTGAGCCCAGGGCACAGAACCGAAGACACACAGCCAAGAAATTAATTTAAAAAAAAAAAAAAAAAAAAAGCTACCACAGGGTGACACTCTAGAGTCAGTCATTTCTTGCCCCAGGTCTCTTCTTCCCTGACCTCTATCTTATGATAGGACAAGGGAAGGGGGTCACTCACAACTCAGTGAATCAAGCCACTGCCCCAGGCTCAACAGGGTTTGCAAATGAAAGTTATCTTCTGCCACAAGTAATAAAAAAAAAAAAAGACACAAGCCTTATAGACAGGAGTTTTGAAATTCTCAGCCTCCTCTGTATAACTAAAAAAATCATCTGTATCCAAACAACTGGCCACACCTGGATCGAGCTTACCCCTCTGTTCACCTATCTACCTGTTTCATCTAGGTTTCTTTTTCTCCCCCTCTGCTCTCCTGCTGTTCCTGTCCTATTTCCTCCCTCACACGTGTCCTGTCCCAGGCTGCTGCAATTCGTTCCCCCTCGAAATGCTCTCTCTCTCCAACCTTCCTGAGTCTTTCAAAAATCCATACCTATGTCTGCCTCTTTCTTCTCCCATTTCGGCTCCCTCTCTGCGCTCCAGATTACTCCCCTTCTCTCGCTGTGACTCTCCCTTCCTCCCCACTCTCTGGCAGGCCATGTGGCTATGCTTCCTTCCAGCCCCTTTCTTCCTCTGCTTCTTACCTCTTTCTCTGCCAGCACCATAAAACCGGCCACCTCGGATTGAGACGTGAACCCTTGTGGCGGGACTCCATCCGGGTGAAAACACAACCCCGGACTGTAACCCAAGAGGCCTGGACTCAAACCCGGCCAAAACCCAGTTAGGGACTCTCCACCTCTGATGTCCTCATCGCCCTTCGCCTCCCCGCTCTCATCACTGATACAGGGCAGTTCTCCCTACGCTGTTTTCCAATCCCTGGAGATCTGGCTTTCTAATTTATTAATACTTCTCTATTTTACTCACTTGGCTATTTTCAAGGCTTAACCTCTTTGACTTGCCTATCCCTTTGCAAATCCCTCAGCCATTCTCAGTTTTCTTATTGGTTCTCCCTGATGCTTTTCTCCTCAGTTGCAGTTATTTCTCTCAGTCCTTCTGACTCTGCTTCTCCTGATCCTCCTGCCTCCTGAATTTACTGAGTGGGCCACAGAACGAGACGCCCCCGGACCGGAAGATCACCTTTTCCGACCGAGATGAATTGGGCATGGAACAGCACTGGCGGTCACAAGGCTGGACCAGGTCACCTACCCTACGCGGGGTGAGGGGACGGGCTGACAGGAAAGGGGGCTGCTGCGGGGCAGAAGGACCGGCCTCAGGAGACGCGAGGACAGACGGGCTGGGAGGGACGGGGCTCAGGAGCGAGACGGACTCTCCGGAATCCCGGGACCGGGGAGACGGCGCGGCCTCTCTGGGCTCTGCCTCTAGCGGTCGAGAAGACGACGCGGCGGGCGCGACTCCAACTCGCGAGAGAGGGCTTTACTTGGCGAGGCCAGAGGTAAAAAGGGGTTTTAAGCCGGAAAATGTCGCCAGAGGCGGTGCCTACGCGGACCGAGAGCCGAAACCGCCTCAGCAACACTTAAAAACCAAACGAAAAGATAACTGGGCCGCCAACGGCAGCGGCAGCGTTTTTTCGGTGCTGAGCACCGGGTGCCACGGTTTTCAGGTCGCTGGCAATTCCCACACCATGAGGACGAGTGAGCGGGGTCGGAGGTGTGGATTTGAGGGGTGGCGTGCTCTTCAAACTTACTCTAGAAGGAAGCTTAGGCGCAGCTCGGGGACCTCGGGTCCGCGCTCTCCAACTTCCGGCTCTGTGTGAAAGGGGTTTTGGTATTAGAGCTGAGCTGAGGCTTCCGATCGGGGGCGGGGACGAGCACCGGCTGCGCGCAGAGTTCGTGGGAGGAGCGGGCCGCGAAGGGGGCGGGGCCTGTTACCTTGACAGCACTAAGTTACCTTCTGTAACACAGCTCAAGTAAAACTTCAAGCTTCAGCTGAGGCTGAAACTCCAATACTTTGGCCACCACGTGCAAAGAGTTTGAGAGGGTAACAGGCAGGAAGGCCAGGGGTCTCCAAAGGGAGGAAATAGCCTGCAAGTGTCAGACATTTTTCTCTCTCTTAAGCAGCAGGAGGAAACAAACTAGTGATATTTTTTCCTTCTCTATACAAATTTAAAAGGAGGTTTCTCTTAAAATACTGTGTGGCCATAATGACACCTGGTTTCACCTGAAGTGAACTATTCTCAAACCTAGTGATAACCAATGCCTTTTTCTTATGGAAATGTTTGTCTTAAGCTATGCTAATGTGCTATGCATTTACCCCCAAACTCTGTCTTCTAGTCGGTTCTGCCTCTTGGCTCAGAACCTACTTGACAAACCAGTATGTTTTACTCAGGTATTGTTCCCCTAATCTATGTAAATAAAACTATTTGTATGGTGGTCTGCCCTTCTTCAAGATTCAAGTTAATTATTTTATGGCCCAGGATAAACCATTTGCTGCCAAGATTATCCCAAAATACATCTTACGTGGGAGGGGCCTGGTGCCATTCTGAATTTTAAGACATTCCTTTCTTTCATTAACAGACTGCTAGTGATATATAACATCCAGCTGAAGACTAGCAGGGGGTTACTCTTTCTGCCCACTTCTGATGCCTATATCAGAAGCTTTCTCTATCTCCTTTATACTTTAATAAAACTTTATTACACAAAAGCTCTGAGCGATCAAGCCTCATCTCTGGCCCCGGATTGAATTCTTCTCCTCTGGGGGCCAAGAATCTCGGTGTCTTTGCGTGATTCAACAATAACCTTTCATCTTGGGGGCTCGTCCGGGATCCTTCAGGACAAGGTAAGGACGCTTGGAGCTCTAGTTCTTTGTTCTCTTAGCGAACACGTTTTCTGGTGTGCTTTACTAACGCTATGGTGTGCTTGTGTGAATGAATGACATGCCCTGCGCGAAGCAAGTGAGGAGCCCTACTCTGCGGTTCCACGGTGATCTCATACGGCTTATGGCAGAAACCTGTCGGGGGTTTATACCGACCTGCCAATGCCAAGAGGCACCCAATGTTCAGAAACTGACCAGAAATGGACAACGCGTGTGGACCGAACTCTCCCTTCTCGGTCAAACTTTTCCGTCTCTTTGACCGTTTCATAACTCCTTGGGAATTAGAAGTACTAACCTAATCTATCAGATCATAGACTTTCAAGGGACTGGTGATCTATACTGTTACTGTGTACTGTGGCTTAGGTCCCAAACTTAGATTGGTAGTCAAGAAAGCGCCTAGCCTCGCTAGGAATCAAAAGTTCGGAAGCTAGATGGAGCTCTAGCTCCAAGAACATCTCTAAGGTTAAAGGTTACTCAGATTGGGACTGCAATGGTTTTTTTTCCCTTTGGTAACGCTGGCTCTTAGTGGACCAGATGGAGGCTCTTATATTGGTGTGGTGATGCTTGGTAAGAACATCTCAACTTCATGTTCGTATCAGTCTTATTGTGGTCAGGAATATGCTCAAGGTCGTGCACAGGCACTCAGGTCTTAGCTTGGGAGACATTCCGGAAGGTTACTCTGATTCACCCCTGGTGACATCAGAGGCAAGCAAGGTTAAAGGTGAAGAGCTGGACGTCAAGTAGGGATGCTATCAGGTCTACCCCTGGTACATCCCCACCCCATCTCGGTTGTAGAACCGGGAGGGACGCGGACAGCGCCTACGTCGGTAAGGGACAGACTAAATCCGACCAGGAAGGAAAAGCTTTTGGTGTAAAGTCTGTCTACACCCCCATCTAGCGCACGGAGGGACGCCTCCAGTAGAAAAAATGGCGCTGGTTGCTTTTTTTCTCTCTTACAGACGGGAGCTAACAATTCCAGCCTCACTCCTTTGAACTGTATCCTGAAAAACTGGGATAGATTTGATCCCCAGGGCTTAAAGAAGACACACCTGGTCTTCCTATGTGATACTGCATGGCCACGGTATCCATTGGAGGATGGCGAACGGTGGCCAGTTGGAAGGTCTCTTAAGTATAATACTGTTTTACAATTAGACTGGTTCTGTAAGGAACTAGGAAAAAGTGATCTTAAAAGATAGCTTTCTCACTCAGTTGGCTCCAGATATCCGCCGTAAGCTATTAAAATGGGCGTATAGACCAAATCAGTCTTTAGATACTCTGTTACAACTGGCTCAGACAGTCTATTATGGTAGGGAATATCAGGGAAAGAAAGAAAGGCAAAAAAAGACAAAGGAAAAGGCGGAAGCCTTCACCATGGCTATGAAAATCGTTCTTAAACAGCCTGAAAAAAATGCCCAGGTAAAAAGGGATGGGCTTGCTATTACTGTGGAAAGGAGGGGCACCTCAAGCGGGATTGCCCTCAGGCATGTAAGCCGCCTCAGGCATCTAAGCCACCCCGGCTCCATGTCCGGTCTACAAAGGACCACACTGGAAGAGAGACTGCCCTCAGAAGCCTAGGTCTCCGGGGCCGGACTCTCAAGACAATCCAGACTGAAGGTGCCTGGGGGTCCCCACACAAGCTCCCGTCCTAATTACACCTGAGGAACTCCGGGTATTAATAATTGTGGGGGGCCGATCCGTCGATTTCCTTTTAGATACTGCGGCAACTTACTCTGTGCTTACTGAAGCCCCTGGCCCACTTTTTTCCCTATCTGCTTACAAAATGGGACTGTCTGGACGAGCCAAAAGGTGTTATTTCAGTTATTCTTTATTTTGCAACTGGGATTCTATTTTCACACGAGTTTCTGATCGTGCCAGAATCTCCCTCACCCCTTTTGGGGAGGGATATACTAAACAAGGTCCATGCCTCTGTTTTCCTGATTATGGAGCCCTCCCTTTCTCTCCCTTTAGTTGAACAAAATATAAATCCTAGAGTATGGGCTGATGGAAAATCTGTGGGTCGAGCACAAAATGCTATTCCTGTAGTTGTCAAGCTCAAAGAACCGCACTTATTTCCACATAAGAAGCAGTATCCACTGAAAAACCTGAGGTTAAGGAAGGGTTAAAACCCATCATCAAAAATTTAAAGGAGCACGGACTATTAGTTCTCTGTAACAGTCCTTACAACACTCCTATTTTGGGTATAAAGAAATCAAATGGTAAATGGAGACTAGTTCAAGATTTACGAATAATAAATGAGGTTGTAGTTCCTTTACACCCCTTGGTGCCTAATCCTTATACTCTATTGTCTGAAATTCCTGAATGAGCCAAATATTTCTCAGTAGTTGATTTAAAAGATGCCTTCTATTCAGTGCCTTTGGCAGAAGAAAGTCAATTTCTATTTGCTTTTGAAGACCCTACACAGCCAGCTTCTCAGTTAACCTGGACAGTTTTGCCCCAGGGATTTCGTGACAGTCCCCACTTATTTGGACAAAGTTTGTCACGGGATCTACAAAACTTCAATAGCTC
Source organism: Bos indicus x Bos taurus (assembly GCF_003369695.1). Lineage (NCBI taxonomy): Eukaryota > Metazoa > Chordata > Mammalia > Artiodactyla > Bovidae > Bos > Bos indicus x Bos taurus. The sequence continues at coordinate 7,307,831 of NC_040093.1, forward strand.
TGAAGCGGTGGTGTTACAATATGTAGATTATATTTCCCTCTGTGCTGAGACAGAGGAAGCTTGTTCGCGAGCCTCAGAAGATTTCTTAAACTTTCTGGCAGGCTGCGGTTACAAGGCATCAAGAGAAAAGGCTCAGCTTTGTCAACTATCTGTTAGATATCTGGGCCTAATCATATCAGAAGGGACTAGGGCCATAGGCCCTGAGAGAATTAAACCTATACTAAATCATCCCCTACCCATGACTTTAAGACAATTGAGAGGATTTTGGGGAATCACAGGTTACTGTCATATTTGGATTCTGGGTTATGGAGAACTTGCCCAGCCTTTACATAAACTTATAGCTAAAACTCAGCAGGCCCAAACTGACAAACTGGTTTGGTCTCCAGAAACTCAAAAGGCTTTTAAGGTTCTTCAGACTGCTCTCTTGCAAGCTCCAGCTCTGAGCTTGCCCACAGGGTCACAATTTAATTTGTTTGTCACTGAAAGAAAAAGTATGGCCTTGGGAGTTTTGACACAACCCTGAGGGCCTCACCAGCAACCTATTGCTTATCTAAGCAGAAAATTAGATGTAAGTTCACGTGGGTGGCCCCACTGCCTAAGAGTAATTGGGGCAGCGGCTTTATTAACACCTGAAGCTTTAAAAATAATTAATGGACAAAACCTTATTGTACTGACTTCCCATGATGTGAGTGGAATCTTAAATACTAAGGTTAATATTTGGATGACAGACAGTAGGCTTCTTAAATATCAGTCACTCTTGTTAGAAGGACCCATAACTAAGCTTAAAGTTTGTGATCCTGCCACTTTCCTTCCTGAGAAGGAAAATGCAACACCTGATCACGATTGTTTCCAATTCCCAACTTTAAACTATGCAGCTCGGGAAGATCTAATGGATGCCCCATTAGACAATCCTGACATGGAAATATTTACAGATGGCAGTTCTTTTGTCCGGGATGGAAAGCGTAAAGCAGGTTACGCCTTGGTGACTGCTGAATAGGTTTCAGAAACAAAATCTCTCCCCCAGGAAACCAGTGCTCAGTTAGTGGAGCTTGTGGCTCTGACCAGAGCTCTAGAGTTAAGCAAAGGGCAGTGGGTAAATATCTACACTGATTCTAAGTATGCTTATTTGACTTTACATGCTCATGCTGCAATATGGAAAGAAAGACAGTTTAAAACAGCAACAGGAGAACCTATTAAACATTTCAGAGAGGTCGAAAGACTTTTAACTGCTATATATTGTCCTAAAGAAGTAGCTGTTAAACATTGCAAAGGGGACAGCAGGGATGGAAGTAGCCGAAGGTAATCAGCTGACTGACTGCCAAGCCAGAAGAGCGACACTTTATGAAACCCCTTCACTGCAGACGCCTTTGATTTGGACAGGTCCTGTGGAACAGGAAAAACCACAATATACTGAGGAAAAATTAGTAAGATATGAGAAACGAGGAACAAAGATTACTGATAAAGGATGGTTACAGTCCGAAGATGGACAATTAATAATTCCTGAAAACGCTCAGTGGAAAAATTCTTAAGGGCTTACATCAGAGCTTTCATTTGGGTGCAGAGAGTACTTACCAAATGGCTTCTCGTTTGTGTGAAGGTTAAAATGTAATGAAAACTTTAAAAAATATTATCAAAAGGTGTGAGGTTTGTCAGAAAAATAACCCAAAGACTAAAAAGCTAGCAAAATCTGGATTACAACGAAGTGGAGAGGACCGCGAAATTGATTTTACTCATATGCCAAAAGCTAATAGATATTCTTGCTTACAAGTTTGGGTAGATACTTTTACTGGATGGATTGAGGCTTTTCCCTGTCGTAGTGAACAGGCTAAGGAGGTTATAAAGATTTTAATCCATAAAATTATCCCCAGGTCTGGGCTGCCACGGAGCCTTCAGAGTGACAATGGCTCTGCCTTTAAAGCTGCTGTAACTCAGGGGGTATCTAAAGCCCTAGGAATAAAATATCACTTACACTGTTCCTGGAGACCCCAATCCTCAGGAAAGGTTGAAAAAGCTAATGACATTATCAAAAGACATCTGCGCAAATTAACCCAAGAGACGCAGGACAATTGGATTAAAGTCCTACCCATAGCTTTAATGAGGGCTCGAACTGTCCCTAAAAAAGAGGGACTGTCCCCCTTTAAATATATTTATGAAAGGCCTTTCTTACGCACAGACATTGTTATAGACCCTAAAGCCTTGGAATTAACTAGTTATGTAATTCAGCTCTCAGCTTTTCAACAGGCATTAACAGAACTCTGGGAGACAACTCCTGACCCCACCTCTAAGTCAAACAAGCCTCTATTTGAGCCAAAAACTGAGGTCCTCATAAAAACATTGGGATCTGGAGGCCCATCCCTCGAGCCCCTCTGGGAAGGCCCTTACCAGGTTATTCTTTCTTCTCCCACATCTGTCAAAGTGCCAGAAATTGATTCGTGGGTACATCACACTCAAGTTAAGAGGTGATACCATGACCAAAACTAAGTGACATCTGTTTATATCTTTACTTTCTGTACTCTGACTTTGTACTTTTCAGATGGGCCTGATAACCTAGGTGAGCCTACTTCTGCTGACTCCAGAAATCTTGAGTGTACGGTTTGATCCTCAAGACAATGCCTTCTTCTGGGCTCACTCCTACCCTGCATTCCACAATCGGTCTAACTGCTGGGTCTGTAGAACACTCCCCTCTTCATCAGTGGGAGGTTTCCCATGGTGGACATCTCCACTTAAAAGAAAAGACTTTCTCCAAGTCTCTAAATACCTTCAACAATAATCACATGCGATACCTCTTCTTCATCTGATGACATCTACCAACCCTAAAATGAACTAGTGCAACACATTTCACTTTAACTATATACATAATGTGAATTTAAATTTTGGTTTTAACTTGTTTTAATGACTATGTTGCCTTACATCTGTAACTGTGTAACTAGATTTGTTTCTAGCCACATAAAAGCTTTTAAGTTACAAATGGTTGCTCAAACTCCTGCTACTGCTACAGCTTCCTCCAACTACTACTTGGGGCCCCTGGATCAGATATCCTCAATATGAGGATTAGGAGAATATGTTGCCTCACCAGTTTAGGGACAATGCCCCTTGTCAGCTCCGAAGCAGTTATGGAACAAAAAAGATGCCCCTTTTCCCTAGGCAACATAATTCTCCTAAAAGAAAAGGGGGGAATAAGAGGGTAACAGGCAGGAAGGCCAGGGGTCTCCAAATGGAGGAAATAGCCTGCAAGTGTCAGACATTTTTCTCTCTCTTAAGCGGCAGGAGGAAACAAACTGGTGATATTTTTTCCTTCTCTAAACAAATTTAAAAGGAGGTTTCTCTTAAAATACTGTGTTGCCATAATGACACCTGGTTTCACCTGAAGTTAACTATTCTCAAACCTAGAGATAACCAATGCCTTTTTCTTATGGAAATGTTTGTCTTAAGTTATGTTAATGGACTATGCTTTTACCCCAAACTCTGTCTTCAAGTCCCTTCAGCCTCTTGGCTCAGAACCTACTTGACATACCAATATGTTATACTCAGATATTGTTCCCCTAATCTATGTAAATAAAATTATTTGTATGGTGGTCTGCCCTTCTTCAAGATTCAAGTTAATCATTTGATGGCCCAGGATAAACCATTTGCTGCCAAGATTATCCCGAAATACATCTTATGAGTGAGGGGCCTGGTGCCATTCTGAATTTTAAGACATTCCTTTCTTTCATTAACAGACTGCTAGTGATATATAACATCCAGCTGAAGACTAAGAGGGGGGTACTCTTTCTGCCCCCTTCTGATGCCTATGTCAGAAGCTTTCTCTATCTCCTTTATACTTTAATAAAACTTTATTACACAAAAGCTCTGAGCGATCAAGCCTCATCTCTGGCCCTGGATTGAATTCTCCTCTGGGGGCTAAGAATCCCAGTGTCTTTGCCTGATTCAACAACAACCTTTCAAGTTGACTCACTGTAAAAGACTCTGATGATGGGAGGGATTGGGGGCAGGAGGAGAAGGGGACGACAGAGGATGAGATGGCTGGATGGCATCACCAACTCGATGGACATGAGTTTGAGTGAACTCCAGGAGTTGGTGATGGACAGGGAGGCCTGGTGTGCTGCAATTCATGGGGTCGCAAAGAGTCGGACTCGACTGAGCGACTGAACTGAACTGAAGATAATATAACAACAATGAATCCTGCTTGAGGACATGTTTCTCCTTCTTGAGAACCTTCTGATTAATCCTGTCATCTTGAAATGTAAATTCTGGGCATGGGTCTCTTAAGACCTTTACAACCTTGAGACATTCTTTTGACTTACTGTAATAACTAATTGAGAAAGTATATAGCTCCCTTGCTAAGACTAGCGAGGGGGGTGGGGGGCATTCTCCATCCCCCTTCTGATGTTTATATCAGAAGCTTTCTCTGTCCCATTTCATACTTTAATAAAACTCTGCTACACCAAAGCTCTTGAGTGATCAAGCCTGGTCTGTGGTCCCAAAGCTATATCTACTTCTTCGGAGATCATGAATCTGACATTGTTCACTGTAAGCTATCATCTCTATGTACATTACAAGAGGTTTCCAACCACTATTAATGTTGTGCTTTCCTCTCTGCCCTGAGATCTCATCTCTGTTTACACTTTTGATACATTCCCGTCCATTTGGGGGATATGTTTTGTTTCCAAAACAAGTATCTCAAACTAAAATATATGATGTATGAAAAGAGCACACCTAACATTGTTTTCAATGGTGAAAGACTGAAAACTTTCCCTCTGAGATCAGGAAGAAGGCAAGGACGCGCACTCTGCATCACTGTTCAACAAAGGACTAAAAACCCCTAACCAGAGCAATTAGACAAGAAAAAGAAATCAAAGCTTCCCAAAGTGAAAAATTAGAAAGTTATCTTCTTCCCTAGAGGACAAGGTCTTTTATGTATAAACTGTAGATCCCACACAGACACAAAAAACCCCTGCCACATCAAATAGCAGCTTTAGCAAACTTGCAGGATACAAAAGTCAACGTGCAAATCAGCTGCATTTCTATACACAATGAACAATGTTAAAAGAAAATCACATAACAATTTTATTTACTACTGTATTAAAAATGGATGAAATATTTAGGAATAATTCACCAAGGAGGTGAAACATATACACTGAAAACTACTTAACCATTTCTAAAAGAAACCCAAAATAAACAAATAAATCTAGTAGTCATGGGCTGGAAATCTCAGTACTCTATATTTCCAAGTTACTCAAAGTGCTCCACAGATTTAATGAATTCATTATGAAACTTACAATAGAAGTGTTTGCAGAAATAGAAAAAACTTGCCAGAAGTCATAAAGATTCTCAATGGGACCACAAACTGCAAAAATACTCTTCAATAAGTACAAAGATGCAAGATGAAGGCCACCCTTTTTAAAATTTCAAGCCATATCACAATATAATCCAGATGGTGTAGTATTGGCATAAACACAGATTTATACACCAAGGGAACAGAAGAGAATGCTCAGAAACAACCATTTGCATATATTTAAAATCTAATGACAAGGATGCTAAGAAAACCCAGTGGAAAAAAGACAGTTGCCATAATAAATGGTGAATCTATGAGTTAAACAATGAAGAGGAAACCTCACCTGCATCAAAAGTAAAAGCATCTCTGTGCCAAACCACAAAATGAACACCGTGAAAAGACAAAATCTGAAGAATGAAGGCAATGAAAGTGAATTTCCAGCTTTCAGAGATTTAGATTCATGTCACAGTTTCAAACAGATGATGGAATAGCACATCCTCTATCACTGATACCTGATTCTGAACTTTCCATCCCATTTCCAATCAAGATTTTGAAGTCAGTGACTCACTCACTTAGCTTCAATTACGTTAGAACAAATTTCTCTTTTTAGGTCTTCTTCCAGATTTTACCAGGTACTCTGCATGTTAGTACCTGACTTCCACCCACAGCTTCTTAATCCTGACTGACAGAGAGCAGACTGCACATCCAGAAGGACCCGAGGCAATCCCTGCTCCCCAACAGCACTGAGACCCCTTCTCAAGCCTGTAGGTGAGAAGCCCTGCCCAGGATGGTGCCCTCCACACAAGGTCCAGGCCACTGGGTCATGGGGAGATGGGATCCAAGTGGAGACGACAGGCCCTGAGGGAAGTTTCCTGGTGAGTGTGCATGTACAGGTGTCAGGAAGGATACTTCAGAGTCAGAGATGATTAGTAAGTCCAAAGAAGGGATTTCAGGAAGGACAGACTGAGAATCAACTGAGAATATGATTTTACCTGAGAAAGAGCCATTCCTGTTTTCTTTCCTTTTTTCCTCCTCTTCCCAGCTTCTTCCTCAGACAATGTAAGTTTTTAGAAGTTGATCTTGCAAGTGGAAAACAGGCTGCTTAAGGCTTAGAATCAACATCCCCCCTTCGTTTGCCACAACCACAAAAACAGGAAGACCTCACTATGTGGAACAGTCCTTTGGTGTTCACTGCCTTGGGTGGGATGCTGTTTCTGCCCTCCTATTTCTTCCCTCACACCTGTCCTGCTCCCCTCTGCAACTTGTTCTCCTCTTGCTGCTCTTCTCCCTACCCCCACCCTTCTAATTGTCCTAAATATCTACACATCTGTCTCTTTCTCCAACTCTGCTCCCTCTCTGCCTTCTTGTCACACCCCTTCTCTCCCTGTTACACTCCCACTCTGGGGCACTCCAGGTGTCTAGGCTTACTTCCTTCTCTTCTCTTCTAGTCAACACCTATCCCTGTTTCTCTCCTAGGATCACCCCTGTCAGCCCTCCTACCGCAGACGCAGGGCCCCTGTCTCCTTGTCTCCAACTCCTGGAGATCCCATGCCTTTGTCCGTTATTCTTTCACCCACCCGCTACTTTAAGGGCTAACTCTATTTCATTTTACCATCCCTTTGCAACTGCCTCAGCCACCCTGGGCGACCCCGTCGCTTCTCATTGTTTTCCACTTCTGACTTTGCCTTTCACTCTCAGTCACTGCTTCTTCAGATCCCCCTCGCCCACGTATCTACAGAAATGTTGAGTAAACGAAATGCCCACCTATCAAAGAGCACATTTTCCAACCAGATGGACTAGTGACGGAAAAACGCTGGGTGTCACACGTCCAGCCCAGGGGTGAGGAAAAGGGACTGACCAGGAAGGGAGGCCTGCGGGGCAGAACGATCGGCCTCAGGAGACGCGAGGGCAGAGAGGCTGGGAGCGAGGGGAGGTCTCGGGCAGGGCGGGCTCTCCAGAATCGCAGGACCGGGGAGAGGACGCGGCTTCTCCGGGAGCGGGGCTGTAGACGCGGCCTCCAGGGGCCGAAAGGGTGAGGCGGTGGAGGTGGGCGTGCCACGGGCATAGGTACTAACGGTTAAGTTTTAAGCAGGAAAATATCCCGAAAGGCGGTGTCTCTGGGGCCGAAAGCCGAAAAGCAAACGGCAAGGACAAGCCTCAGAGCAATTTCTAATACTCGATCTGCAACCGCGGCCTCTGGGTTTATTTGGGGCGGAGGAAGGGTATTGGGATATTACTTTCGCAGAACCAGCGGGACCCTGAAGATGGGCGTGGCGAGGGCTGGCTGGACGGCTAAGCGCGCAGCACACGTTTACACTCAGTTCAGTTCAGTTCAGTCGCTCAGTCGTGTCCGACTCTTTGCGACCCCATGAATCGCAGCACGCCAGGCCTCCCTGTCCATCACCAACTCCCAGAGTTCACTCAGACTCACATCCATCGGGTCAGTGATGCCATCCAGCCATCTCATCCTCTGTCTTCCCCTTCTCCTCCTGCCCCCAATCCCTCCCAGCATCAGAGTCTTTTCCAATGAGTCAACTCTTCGCACGAGGTGGCCAAAGTACTGGAGTTTCAGCTTTAGCATCATTCCTTCCAAAGAAATCCCAGGGCTGATCTCCTTCAGAATGGACTGGATGGATCTCCTTGCACTCCAAGGGAGTCTCAAGAGTCTTCTCCAACACCACTCTGCAAAAGCATCAATTCTTCCGCCCTCAGCTTTCTTCACAGTCCAACTCTCACATCCATACATGACTACTGGAAAAACCATAGCCTTGACTAGACGGACCTTAGTTGGCAAAGTAATGTCTCGGCTTTTCAATACGCTATCTAGGTTGGTCATAACTTTTCTTCCAAGGAGTAAGCGTCTTTTAATTTCATGGCTGCAGTCACCATCTGCAGTGATTTTGGAGCCCCAAAAAATAAAGTCTGACACTGGTTCCACCGGTTCCCCATCTACTTCCAATGAAGTGATGGGACCATGTGCCATGATCTTCGTTTTCTGAATGTTGAGTTTTAAGCCAACTTTTTCACTCTCCACCTTCACCAAGAGACTTTTTAGTTCCTCTTCACTTTCTGCCATAAGGGTGGTGTCATCTGCATATCTGAGGTTCTTGACACTTCTCCCAGCAATCTTGAGTCCAGCTTGTGATTCCTCCAGCCCAGAGTTTCTCATGATGTACTCTGCGTATAAGTTAAATACACAGGGTGACAATATACAGTCTTGACGTACTCCTTTTTCTATTTGGAACCAGTCTGTTGTTCCATGTCCAGATCTAACTGTTACTTCCTGACCTGCATACAAATTTCTCAAGAGGCAGGTCAGGTGGTCTGGTATTCCCATCTCTTTCAGAATTTTCCACAGTTTATTGTGATCCACACAGTCAAAGGCTTTGGCATGGTCAATAAAGCAGAAATAGATGTTTTTCTGGAACTCTTGCTTCTTCCATGATCCAGCAGATGTTGGCAATTTGATCTCTGGTTCCTCTGCCTTTTCTAAAACCAGCTTGAACATCTGGAAGTTCCCAGTTCACGTATTGCTGAAGCCTGGCTTGGAGAATTTTGAGCATTACTTTTACTAGCATGTGAGATGAGTGCAATTCTGCAGTAGTTTGAGCATTCTTTGGCATTGCCTTTCTTTGGGATTGGAATGAAAACTGACCTTTTCGAGTCCTGTGGCCACTGCTGAGTTTTCCGAATTTGCTGGCACATTGAGTGCAGCACTTTCACAGCATCATCTCTCAGGATTTGGAATAGCTCAACTGGAATTCCATCACCTCCACCAGCTTTGTTCATAGTTATGCTTTCTAAGGCCCACTTGACTTCACATTCCAGGATGTCTGGCTCTAAGTGAGTGATCACACCATCATGATTATCTGGGTCGTGTAGATCTTTTTTGTACAGTTCTTCTATGTATTCTTGCCACCTCTTCTTAATATCTTCTGCTTCTGTAAGGCCCATGCCATTTCTGTCCTTTATCGAGCCCATCTTTGCATGAAATGTTCCCTTGGTATCTCTAATTTTCTTGACGAGATCTCTAGTCTTTCCCATTCTGTTGTTTGCCTCTATTTCTTTGCATTGATCCCTGAGGAAGGCTTTCTTATCTCTTCTTGCTATTCTTTGGAACTCTGCATTCAGATGCTTATATCTTTCCTTTTCTCCTTTGCTTTTCGCTTCTCTTCTTTTCACAGCTATTTGTAAGACCTCCCCAGACAGCCATTTTGCTTTTTTGCATTTCTTTTCCATGGGGATGGTCTTGATCCCTGTGTCCTGTACAATATCACGAATCTCAGTCCATAGTTCATCAGGCACTCTATCAGATCTAGTCCCTTAAATCTATTTCTCACTTCCACTGTATCATCATAAGGGATTTGATTTAGGTCATACCTGAATGGTCTAGTGGTTTTCCCTACTTTCTTCAATTTAAGTCTGAATTTGGTAATAAGGAGTTCATGATCTGAGCCACAGTCAGCTCCCAGTCTTGTTTTTGTTGACGTTTACACTAGAAGTAAAAACTCAATGGGTGCCCGGTGACCTTCCCTTGTGGCCTTCCGCTTCCTCAGGAAACTGCACAGGTGCAGATTCCGAGGCGGAGCTTAGAGGTAGCCACGCAGGTCTGATCCCTGCAGGCGAGGGGAGGGGCGACGAGCATCCAGGTCTGCAGAGCGAGAGCAAGGCGGGGCAAGGGGCAGGGAGGTGTTTAACAGTCCTGTGATTCCCCGTAAATTACATCCTGTTTTTTTTTAAATGTGTTGCTTTAACATCTAAATACATAGCATATTCTTCTATAATTACAGTATGGAAATGTCTCTGAACAAAATAAACTTTTTGTCATATGTTCAGGAAAGAACGGTGGTAGTAGTGAAAGTCGCTCAGTCATGTCAGACTCTGCGACCCCATGGTCTATACAGTCCATGGAGTTCTCCAGGCCAGAATACTGGAGTGGGTAGTCTTTCCCTTCTGCGTGGGATCTTCTCAAGCCAGGGATCTAACCCAGGTCTCCCGCATTGCAGGCAGATCCTTTACCAGCTGAGCCACAAGGGAAGCCCCTCTTAGTAAGATTCATCCAGTGTTTTAGCAACAACATCTAAGCAGCCACGATATGGTCAGTGTTTGGGGACAGACTTAAAAATCTGCAATCCGTGCCTACCTTTGATTTCTTCTTTGAGTGCCTATTGGCTGCTAGGCAGTACTCTCCTCCTTAAATTCTTCCGATTTAATTTGAATTTTATACATTCCCCCACAGCCTCCTGGAAATTGTGAGGATTTGGGCCGCTTTGAGCTCCCCCTCGGGATGAGAGGAAAACATGCACTGGGCACAGTGGAGAGGAGGAAGCTGGTGGGTTCCGCGGACCAGAGGCGCTGCTGCGGTGGGGCTTTCCGCCACCATTCCGGCAGAGGCGGCCGGCCTTCCCAGGTCGCTGTGTCACCCCGTTACACTTTTAAGACAAAAGCTATAACTTTGTAGACCAGTATGTTGGAAACTAGGATATGTCCTCCTAACAAGTAAAAAAGTTTCAATAAAGATTTTATTTTCCTTTTTAAAATTGTTTGAAATTACAAAAGTATGACAACACATTTACATGAGGCTTTGAAAATAGGTACAGACAGTTCCACTATATATTACAATTTTTTTAAGAGTAGACAAATTAAGATTTTTAGTTGGAATTTCAATATTAAACTCTCAAAAATTAATAGAATGGACAGGAAAGTAGGATATACTAGACCTGAAAAGAATTGTGAACCAATTCAACATAATTAAGACTTATACAATTTTCACACAAGAGCAGGATACAAATTTTATTCAAGTTCCCATAGACTATTAACCAGGAGACACTGGCACATGACGTAAAACAAGGTGCAAAAGTTTCATGGCCTAAATAAAGAGTATTGAAATCATTCAGAGCCTATTCTCTTATTACTGTGAAACTATGTGAGAAATCAATACCAAAAGGTATTTGAAAATAACCCACATATTTTCAAGTGCAATAAATAATAAATAAATGTTTTTGTGAGCAGGTTCTTGCCTCTCCTGCTCCTGGCAATTCAGGGGTTGGGAACCTGGGTCTCCAAAGAGTTCCTGTAGGGCAATACTTGGATACAGAACATTTCCTGCCATTAGAATACTTGAACCATCTTAAGAAAACAAGAAATTTTTTTCTGGATATCTCTCTGTACTGCAAACTAAAATAAGAAATATAAAACTATCCCTGGGGAAAACGTGCCATTTTACAGTGACATCCCGTATAACAACTTTTCCTCTTTGTTCTTCATTCAGCTGGAAGGCCAAACTCCACATGGCTCAGTTCCAGAGACACAAGGTCAAAACCTACAGTCTGAGACTGGAGGACTAAGGTATGTGATGGGAACTTCCATCAGTACCTTTTTTTTTTTTTTTTTAAATTTTGAAATTGACAAAGTTTACCAACCATTACTTTAAAAAGAGCAGTTTTGTTTGATGCACGATACTGGATGCTTGGGGCTAGTGCACTGGGACGACCCAGAGGGATTGTATGGGGAGGGAGGAGGGAGGAGGGTTCAGGATGGGGAACACATGTATACCTGTGGCGGATTCATCTTGATATTTGGCAAAACTAATACAATTATGTAAAGTTTAAAAATAAAATTAAATTAAAAAAAATAAAAAGAGCAGTTTTCATTGATCAGTTGCTAAGTCGAATCTGACTCTGCAACTCCATGAACTGCAGCACACCCGGCTTCCCTGTCCTTCACTATCTCCCAGGGTTTTCTCAAACTTGTATTCATTGAGTGGGTAATGCCATCCAACCATCTCATCCTCTGTCACCCTCTTCTCCTGCCCACAATCTTCCCCAGCATCAAGGTCTTGTCCATTGAGTCTGCTCTTTGCATCATGTGGCCAAAAAGAGCAATACATCTTTAAAAATTGATGAAAGCCACATTGTTCCTTTAGTTCACATTCTAAGCTTCTACTGCTCTCCACACAACAGGCCAATAATTGAGAGACAAGTTGCTGGGGCAGGAATAACGACTTTATTCAGAAAGTCAGCAAACCGAAAATATGGTGGACTGTACCCCCAAAACCATCTTATCCGAGTTAGAACTCAGTCCCCTTTTATACTAAAAGAGAAGGGAGTAAAGTCAAGTCAAATTCCTTTGAACCTAAGGAATCAAACAGTTAAGTAACAGAGCATAAAAGTCCATCAATAAGAGTTCCCTGAGAAACCTCAAATAACATCAAGGAATTTGAAGAGCAATGGAAGGCCATAAAAGATCATTGTATAGGGTCACTCCTCAACCCCTCCCTCCACACAATATCAGTAATCTTATTACTATTTAAATCATTCCTGTGCTGGGGTAGAAAAAATTTAAGGCTACATAATATATTTAAGATATAATTTCAACTGTTAAAAAGTACAAAGCTTATTTATGAGATGATGTTTTGTAATAAAACCATGGAGTTGCATATCCATGCACACATGCATGCACATGTAAATACACAATTGACTGAAATGAAGAGTTGCCTCTTGACAGATTTTTAAATCATTTTCTCATTATCACTTTTAGTCATATGTATTTCAGCATCTCTGGGGCCATGAAAATGAGTCAACTGTACTTAAGTTTGTCAATATTACATTTTTTTTAAAGCTTGTTTATTTATTTAGGTTGTGCTGGTCTTTGTTACTTTGTGTGGCTTTTTCTAGTTGCACTGAGCAGGAGATACTCTGTAGTTGTGGTGAGTGGGCTTCTCACTGCAATGGCATCTTTTGTTACAGAGAACAGGTAGGTGAACTGCAGGCACAAGGCTTCTGTAGTTGCAACACATGGGGTCTGCAGTTTTGGCTCACAGCCTCTCGAGCATGAGCTCAGTAGCTGTGGTGGATGGGCTTAGTTCCTCCCAGGCATGCGGAATCTTCTCAGACCAGGGAGATTAAACCCATATCCCCTGCATTCGCAGACACATTCTTATCCACTGTACCAATAGGGACATCTCAACTCTAATACTATATTAGTTTAAAAAAAAAAAAGAAAAAGTAGTAGACATATAAAAAACATATATAAAATACTTTGAGTCCTATCTCTATAAAATACCTATATTCAAAAATAATATGAGGGCATGTCTCCTGGTGCAATGCTAAAGAATCCACCCGCAAATGCAGAAGACATGAGTTCTGCTCCAGGATAACGCCACATGCCTCGGGGCAACTAAGACCAAGTGACACAACTACTGAGCCTGTGCTGTAACGCCCAAGAGCCCAAACTACTAGGCCCACGTGCTGAAACTACTGAAGCCCAAGCATCATACAGCCCATGCTCTGCACCAAGACACAAGAATCCCATGCACCACGACTAGACAACAGCCCCCACTGCTGGCAACTAGAGAAAAGACCAAGCAGCAACAAAGACCCAGAACACCCAAATAAATATTTTTTCTTAAAAAAAAAAGATTTTATCTGCAGTTAACTTTAGTTCTGTAGTTATTAACAAAAACCAAAGTCTATTTGTTAATTCCATAATAAAACAATGAACCAAGGTTAGTAAAGTTGGGCACTTCCCTGGCAGTCCCATGATTAAGACCTCGCACTTCCATTTCAGGAGTTTCCGGTTCAATCCATACTCAGGGAACTAAGATTCTGCAAGCTGCACCATGTGACAAAGAAGACAAAAAATATCAGTAAACTTGGATTTCATACTGAAAAATAGATGATGGAATGAAAAGCCCCCTAGCCCTGAGGTCTCTTTCTGAACTTTCCATTCCATTCTCAAACACCAAGATTTTCAAGGAGGTCCTTAAATGTACTATAAATAGTCAGGGCTGATTTCCCCTTATTGGCCCTTTTCCAGATTTTGCCACGTACTGTGAGTGTTAATACCTGATGTCCACATGCAGCTTCTTTATTCTGGTTGACAGAGAGCAGACAGCACATCCAGATGGGCCCTAAGCAAACTTGCTGCCCAACAGCACTGAGACCACGTCTCCAACCCATGGGTGAGAAGCCCTGCCCAGGACGGTGCCCACGGGAGCCTCCTCACAAGGTCCAGGTCACTAGGTCATGGGGAGACGGGATCTAAGTGGAGATGACAGGCCCTCAGAGAGGGCCCCTGGTGAATATGCATGTACAGGAGACAGACAGGGTACTCCAGAGTCAGACACGATTAGTGAGTCCAGAGATGGGCATTTCAGGAAGGACAGACTGAGAATCAACTCAGAATATGACATCTGAGAAAGAGCCATTCCTGACACTTTTTCTCCCCTCTTCCATATTTTTTCTCAGGCATCCTGCAGAGATGGATACTGAAAGTTGAAAACATGCTGTTTAATACCTACAATCAACATTCCCCCTTCCTGAGCCCCAACTACTCACGAAGGGAAGCCCTCCATGGGGAACAGACAGTCCTCTGTGCCCACTATCTCAGGAGGGACTCAGGACAGTCAGTTCCAGCACAGAGACCAACAGAGGAGCTTTCCCACACTTTCCCTCGGATCACACTCCCCTCCTGGTGAGGCCTCACGTACCCAGCAGCAGGGGGCACCTCCGCTGACCCCACGATCCCCTTCAGGTCACACAGCAGGCCCTGGTCCATCCCCACTCAGAGCAGAGTGGCCTCCTCATCCCTGGGGCTGTTCTCAGTCTCAGAAGTGGAGCCTAAGAGCCTTGGTTCTCAATGTAGGATCCAGATCAGATTTGCTGCACTGTGAACATACCTGGGACTAGGACCCACACAGGTATCTGAGGACGTCTGATAGGGCAGGGGGCACCATACATGGTTTTGCAAAATGCTTCATGGATCTCATGGGAAACATGGGTTGAACACCATTAAAGGTGGCAAACCCAGCCCACCTCCTACTTTCTTCTTTTCCAGCCTTACTGAGATAGAACTAATGAAATGGATATGTGTATACTTATCAGGCATGATGTGCCATTTGTCAGATGTATACACTGTGAAATATTATCACAATTCAGTCATCAACACATCCATGAACTCCCAGTTTCCATGTTTGTATGGTGAGAACACTTCAGATTTACTCTGCTGGCAAATTTAAAGTATGTAGTAACACAGAAGAATTTACTGCAGTTAGAATGCTGCACATAGCTCCCCAGAACTTACTCATTTTACAACTCAAAGTTCATACATGAGCACCTCCCCATCTATAGAATGCTTTGGGTAGAATACTCATTTTCACTCTATTGATTCTTCCAATCCATGAACATGGTATATTGCTCCATCTATTTGTGTCACCTTTCTTTCACTAGTGTTTTATAGTTTTGTACACGTAAGTCTTTTTGTTTCTTTAGGTGAATTTATTCATAAGTACTTTATTCTTTTCATTGCAATGGTGAATGGGATTGTTGCCTTAGTTTCTCTTTTTTTCATTGTTAGCATATAGGAATGCAAGAGATTTCTGAGTATTAATTTTATATCCTGCAACTTTACTATATTCATTGATTAGCTCTAGTAATTTTCTGGTGGTATCTTTAGAGTTTTCTATGTAGAGGATCGTGTCATCTGCAAACAGTAAGAATTTTACTTCTTTTCCAATCTGGACTCCTTTTATTTCTTTTTCTTCTCTGACTGCTAGGACTTCCAAAACTGTGTTGAATAGTGGTGGTGAGAGTGGGCACCCTTGTCTTCTTCCTGAAGAAGTTAGATAGAGGAAATAGCATGCACAACTTTTGTGTGGTTTCTTTGAAAGACATATATTTTTAAGTCTAATACACTCTGATGTCTTGAGAAAGCCCTTGCCTACACAGTTCATAACTTCTATTCAATATGGACTCTTATGGCATAATACTTCAACTCAAGGTAGAACTTATTTCACTCCGATCGCATCTGTAAAGCATTGCTGTAGTATCATCCCCAAACTTTGCTCTTTCAGAAAATTCCTTCCTACAAACACATTTGTGTGGCTTGTCTCCAGAATATATATTCCTACATACCTAAAGAGTGAGTAGTAATTGTAAAAGCTGCCATAGTCATTGCATTTTTAAGTATAAGCATTTGATAAATCCTGAGTTTAAGGCAGCACCTAAAAGCCTTGACACATTACATACACTTATAAGGATTTCCCTAGTATGGATCATCTGATGATTGGTGAAATATGAGCCCCCAGTGAAGGTTTTACACATTCATTATCACTTGTAAGCTTGTCCTTCAGAATGACTTCTTTGGCTAAGTGGCTAAGTCACATCAGTCGTGTCCAACTCTGTGTGACCCCATAGACGGCAGCCCACTAGGATTCCCCCATCCTTGGATTCTCCAGGCAAGAACACTGGAGTGGGTTGCCATTTCCTTCTCCAATGCATAAAATTGAAAAGTGAAAGGGAAGTCGCTCAGTCGTGTCCGAATCATCGCAATCCCATAGACTGCAGCCTACCAGGCTCTTCCGTCCATGGGATTTGCCAGGCAAGAGTACTGGAGTGGGGTGCCATAGCCTTCTCGAATGACTACTTTCAGTTCAGTTCAGTCACTCAGTTGTGTCCGACTGTTTGCCACCCCATGAATCGCAGCACACCAGGCCTCCCTGTCCATCACCAACTCCCGGAGTTCACCCAGACTCACGTCCATCAAGTTGGTGATGCCATCCAGCCATCTCATCCTCTGTCATCCCCTTCCCCTCCTGCCCCCAATCCCTCCCAGCATCAGAGTCTTTTCCAGTGAGTCAACTCTTCGCATGAGGTGGCCAAAGTACTGGAGTTTCAGCTTTAGCATCATTCCTTCCAAAGAAATCCCAGGGCTGATCTCCATCAGAATGGACTGGTTGGCTCTCCTTGCAGTCCAAGGGACTCTCAAGAGTCTTCTCCAACACCACAGTTCAATTGAGACTGTCGTCTATAAGCTCTCTATAAGACTGTTGTCAAGACACACTCATTACATCAACATAGCTTCTAGTATCAGGGTATGAGTTTTCTCATGAAGGCTAAATGGAAACACCTGACAAAAGCCTCACCACAATGAGTACATTTGTAGGGTCTCTTGCGTATGGATCACCTGATGTCTTTTTAGGCCTGAATGCTACCTGATGCATTTGCCCCACTTATTACATTTCCTTTCTCTGGATTATGAATTCCCTGATGATGTGACTAATGAGACTTGTATTGAAGCACTGGTCACATATATTACATTTACATCCTTTCTCTCATGTACATTTGAATGCCTTCTAAAACATTTGCCACAATCACTACATGGGTAAGATCTCAGAATTCATTACATGACGGTTAGTTAGTTCTGAACTCAGAATCCAAAGCTTTGCCACACCCACTGTATTTGTGCAGTTTTCCTACAGTTTGACTTTCCTGAAGGTCAAAAGGATGATATACTTTACTGCATTTATTACATCTGTAAGGTTTCACTCCAGTATGGGTTCACTGATTATCTGCAAAACGATTCCTGTGACTGAAGGCTTTGACATATAAATTACATTTATATCATTTTCCCTAATGGTCAGTTACAGATGAATGTGCAATGAAAGCTCTGCCACACTAATTACATTTGTATTATTTCTCTCTAGTATGAGTTCCCTCATGAACTACAAGCTAGAAATCCGACTAAAGGCTTTGTCACACACATTACATTTGTAAGGTTTCTCTCCAGTATGAATTCTCTGAATACTTCCAAGGTTTCCATTTTGAGTAAAGCACTGGCCACAAATATCACATTTATATGGTTTCTCTCCAGTATTAATTCTCCAATGAACTACAACATTTGCACTTTGACTAAAGGTTTGCCACATATATCACATTTATATGGTTTCTCTCCAGTAGATAGGCAGAGTGCCTGATGAACTATGGATGGAGGTTTATGACATGTACAGGAGACAGGAATCAAGACTATTCCCAGGAAAAAGAAATGCAAAAAAGCAAAATGGCTGTCTGAGGAGGCCTTACAAATAGCCTTGAAAAGAAGGGAAGCAAAAAGCAAAGGAAAAAGGAAACATATATGCATTTGAATGCAGAGTTCCAAAGAAGAGCAAGGAGAGATAAGAAAGCCTTCGTTAGCGATCAATGCAAAGAAATAGAGGAAAAGAATAGAATGGGAAGGACTAGTGATCTCTTCAAGAAAATTAGAGATACCAAGGGAACATTTCATGCAAAGATGGGCTCAATAAAGGACAGAAATGGTAGGGACCGAACAGAAGCAGAAGATATTAAAGGAGAGGTGGCAAGAATACACAGAAGAAGTGTACAAAAAACATCTTCATGACCCAGATAATCACGATGGTGTGATCACACACCTAGAGCCAGACATTCTGGAATGTGAAGTCAAGTGGGCCTTAGGAAGCATCACTATGAACAAAGCTAGTGGAAGTGATGGAATTCCAGTTGAGCTATTTCAAATCCTGAAAGATGACACTGTGAAAGTGCTGCACTCAATATGCCAGCAAATTTGGAATACTCAGCAATGGCCACAGGACTCGAAAAGGTCAGTTTTCATTCCAATCCCAAAGAATGCTCAAACTACCACAGAATTGCACTCATCTCACACACTAGCAAAGTAATGCTTAAAATTCTGCAAGCCACCCTTCAGAAATATGTGAACCATGAACTTCCAGGTGTTCGAGATGGATTTAGAAAAAGGCAGAGAAATGAGAGATCAGATTGCCAACCTCCACTGGATCATCAAAAAAGCAAGAGAGTTCCAGAAAAAACATCTATTTCTGCTTTATTGACTATGCCAAAGCCTTTGACTGTGTGGATCACAATAAACTGTGGAAAATTCTGAAACAGATGGGAATACCAGACCACCTGACCTGCCTCTTGAGAAACCTGTATGCAGGTCAGGAAGCAACAGTTAGAACTAGACATGGAACAACAAACTGGTTCCAATTAGGAAAAGGAGTATATCAAGGCTGTATATTGTCACCCTGCTTATTTAACTTCTATGCAGAGTACATCATGAGAAACGCTGGGCTGGAAGAAGCACAAGCTGGAATCAAGATTGCTGGGAGAAATATCAATAACCTCAGATATGCAGATGACACCACCCTTATGGCAGAAAGTGAAGAAGAACTAAAGAGCCTCTTGATGAAAGTGAAAGAGGAGAGGGAAAAAGTTGGCTTAAAGCTCGACATTCAGAAAACTAAGATCATGGCATCTGGTTCCATTACTTCATGGCAAATAGATGGGGAACCAGTGGAAACAGTGGCTGACTTTATTTTTCTCGGCTCCAAAATCACTGCAGATGCTGATTACAGCCATGAAATTAAAAGACGCTTACTCTTTGGAAGGAAAGCCATGACCAACCTAGACAGAATATTAAAAAGCAGAGACATTACTTTGCCAACAAAGGTCCATCTAGTCAATGCTACGGTTTTTCCAGTGGTCATGTATGGATGTGAGAGCTCGACTATAAAGAAAGCTGAGCACTGAAGAATTGATGCTTTTGAACTGTGGTGTTGGAGAAGACTCTTGAGAGTCCCTTGGACTGCAAGGAGATCCAACCAGTACATCTTAAAGCTGATAAGTTCTGGGTGTTCATTGGAGGGACTGATGTTGAAGCTGAAATTCCAATACTTTGGCCACCTGATGTGAAGACCTAACTCATTTGAAAAGACCCTGATGTTGGGAAACATTCAGGGCAGGAGGAGAAGGGGACGACAGAGGATGAGATGGTTGGATGGCATCACCGACTCAATGGACATGGGTTTGGGTGGACTCTGGGAGTTGGTGATGAACAGGGAAGCCTGGCGTGCTGTGGTTCATGGGGTCACAAAGAGTCAGACACGACTGAGCAACTGAACTGAACTGAATTCCAGCATGAATTCTCTGATGAACCGTAAGGTGTGCATTTTGACTAAAGTGTTTGCCACATATATCACATTTATATGGTTTAACTCCAGGATGAACTCCCAGATGAATTCCAAGGTGTGCATTTTGAGTCAAGCACCGGCCACACACATCACATTTATATGGTTTCTCTCCAGTATGAATTCTCCAATGAACCGTAATATAAAACCTGTAACAGAAGGCTTTGCCACATAAATTACATTTATACGATTTCTTTCCTGTATGAACTGCTTGATGGTTGGTTAGAGCTGAACGTGCATTGAAATCTTGATCACACTCATTACATTTGTAAGTTTTCCCTCTAGTATGAATTCTCTGAAGAATTCCAAGGCTCGCATTTTGAGTAAAGCGCTGGCCACAAACATCACATTTATATGGTTCCTCTCCAGTATGAATTCTCCGATGAACTGTAAAATAAGATCTGTAACTAAAGGCTTTGCCACATACATTTAAAAAGTTTCTCTCCTATATGTCTTAACTGTTTGATGGCCAGTTAAGACTAAATGTGCACTATAGGTTTACCACCCTCATTACATTTCTATGGTTTCTCTCCATTATGTACATGTTGATGAATTATAAGGCCCCAACACCAACTAAAGACTTTTCCACATTCTTACATTTGTAACTTTTCTTTCCAGTATGAATTCTCTGATGAATTCCAAGGTGTGAATATTGATTAAAGCATTAAAGATGGAAAGAACAATACTTCACAAATTTGTTCACTCTCTACCTCCTTCTGAATGCATAAGGAATAGTACAATATGAAAATATCTATTACTTTTAAAGAACTACTAAACCAAGACCATAGGGGTAGAAAATAGGAAATTGGATATTGCAAAAGGTTGAAATCAACTTTATAAATAATTAAGCTCTGGAAAAACTCCTTGTGTATCATGTAGTGGACAGATCACCTGAAGAAAGGACAAGTTTAAATTCCTAATGCCAGTCATGAGGCTTTTCTTGTCTGAGTCAACAGGGCTTTGAGCTGAGTCACTAAAACGGGCTACCAAGAGGCATACAGAGAAAATGTAGAGACCCACCCCCAGGGCAGACCCCAAACTTCAGAGGCAAGTTATCCTTAACCACAGAGAGCATGTTTCTGAGGGTCTCTATCATCACATCCCTGTACAAGGCCCTCTGAACAGGGTTCAGGCATTCCCATGCCTCAGGAGTGAATTTGATGGCCACATCCTTGAAGGTCAACTGTCCCTGATATGAAAATACATTTCACCAATAGGCCCTGAGCAGAGTTTTTATTTTCACACAAAAGGAGAAGAAGAAAAAGAGGTAAGGATCATTTCAGTAGAAATAATATTCTGATAATTCAATGGAAAGCTATTTGGAGCCAATTCTTAGTCTCTAATTTCCTACATTAAATATTGTTTCCAAAATAAATAATGAATCAAAATGAGTAAAGTTGGGACTTCCCTGGTAGTCCAGTGCTTAAGACCCTGCATTTCTGCTGAAGGGATTTTAGGTTCAATTCCTCCTCAGGAACTAAGATCCTGCAAGACGCAACTTGCAACCAAGAAGAAAAGACAAAAAATATTAGTAAACTTGATTTCATGATTTAAATAGACAATGGAAAGATGGGAAAAAATGAAAAGAATTTAAAAAAGGGGAAAAAAGAAACTGAAAGAGAAGCAAAAAGATAAAACAGACAGTGATATGAAACACCATCTAGTCCTGAGATCTCTTTCTGAACATTCCATTCCATTCCCAAACACTTAAGTTTTCAAGGAGATGCTCATTTAGTTTTAAATGTACTATAAAAAGTCAGAACTGATTCCCACTCATTGGCCTCTTTTGCAGATTTTACCGTGTACTGTACATGTTAATACCTGAGGTCCACATACAGCTTCTTTACCCTGGTTGACTGAGAGCAGACAGTGCATGCAGATGGGCCCTAAACAATCCCTATTGCCCAACAGCACCGAGACCCCATCTGCTACCCGTGGGTGAGAAGCCGTGCCCAGGACGGTGCCCACGGGAGCCTTCTCACAAGGTCCAGGTCACCAGGTCATGGGGAGATGGGATCTAAGTGGAGATGACAAGCCCTGAGGGAAGGCCCCAGGTGAGTGTGCATGTACAGTAGTCAGACAGGACACTTCAGAGTCAGATACGATGAGCCAGTCTTGAGAAGGGCATTTCAGGAAGGCAGTGTGAGAATCCACTGAGAATATGACCCTACCTGAGAAAGAACCATGCCTGACTTCTGCTTTTTCCTCTTCTGGTCTTCTTCGTCCATGAGTCTTCACAGTTCTATCATGAAAGTGGAAAACATGCTGTTTAATGCTTAGGATCAACACACCCCCTTCCTGAGCCCCAACCACACACACAGGGAAGCCCTCATCATGAGGAACACACAGTCCCCTGTGGCCACTGTCTCAGGAGGGACTCAGGATGGTCAACTCCTGCACAGAGTCCAACATGGGACTTTCCCACACTGTCCCTCAGATCACACTCCCCTCCTGATGAGGCATCATGCACACAGCAGCAGGGGGCACCGCTGCTCATCCCATGATGCCCTTCAGGTCACACAGCAGGCCCTGGTCAGCTCTGCTCGGAGCAGAGCACCCTTCTCTCCCCCAGGGCCTGATCTCAGTCTCAGAAGTAGAGGCTAAAAGCCCTGGTGCTCAATGCAGGATCCAGATCAGAATCATCTGAGGCTCTGTGCACATTCCTGGGGCGAGGCCCCACTAGAGAACCTGAGGAGTCTGTCTGATGAGGGAGGGGTACAAAACATGCCCAGACCCCCAACACATACCTTTCAGTAACAGCACTGCAGGCGGATTCTTTACCAGCTGGGCTACATAGCTCAAAACAGGTTCCAAATCTGGAAGAGCATCACATAAGGCCTCAGTCTGTTTATTTGTAGCTAGACCCAGAACCTCAGTATTCGTACTGCAGCCTCTATTAAGTCTTTTATCTCAGTTATAGAGTTAATCTGTTTTTTAGTTTTGTTAGCATCATTTGGTCGTAAGGGTGGCTTCCTTGTCCCTCAAGAATCAGAGTGGAGCCTAATTTAACTAGTAAGTCCCTTGAGTTAAAAGAGAGGTGACAGGCACAAAAATCGATATAGAAACCACTGACCATTGTTGGAGCACGAAGGGGGTTCCTGGAAAGTGGGCCTGTGTTGGTACTGATGTTCTGATTATGTGTTTTTTATGGTTGTTAAAATTTCCAGCCCTTCGGGTTAAGATGGAAAGGACTGCACTGGTGTCCGAGGAATTCCATCTCGGCCCCTGCTTCAGTGACCCCCCAAGCTTCAGTGACCCCTCGAGCTTCAGCACTAGTCATATACACGGTGCTGTAGGCAGAGCCACTTGTGACTTCAGGGCCCCTCAGTGTTGGGAAACCATCCAAGGCCGAGGGGCCCCATGGATCTCAGGTGTCTGGGGCATTCCCTCCTCCAGTTCCCTAGCTGTCTATAAAAGGGCGAGTCTGCCACAGTCTCTCCTCCAGTGCCCTTCTGTCCACACAGGGCACCCTGGGTTGGTCTGGGTACCTGTGGGCTTTGTGGTCCATCATGGCCAGCTTGGTCTGCAAAGACTGACCTCCCCTCTGGTGGTCTCTAGGTGGACAAAGCTACAACCATCATTTCAGCCCATTGTGTATTTCTCTGGGAGTGTTCAGCCTTTTCAACCATGTCCCTATTATCAAAAACTGAATAAGCCACTTGGAGCAAATCGCTCAGAGGGGTCTGAGGGCTAGCAGTTGCTCTTTGAATCTCGCTCCTGATGTCTGTGGCAGGGTGGGCTATGAAATGCATAGCCAAAAGGGCCTGTCCTTCGAGGGAGAAGGGACCCACACTCCTATATATATATTTTGTCTATGCTCTGTCTTTGTTGCTGTGTGAGCTTTCTCAGCATGGGCTTCTCACTGCAGTGGCTTCTCTTGTTTCAGAGCGCAGGCTCTAGGGCCTGGGCTTCAGTAGTTTCAGCTTCTGGGCTTAATTGCTCCATCAAACATGGGATCTCCCTGGATCAGGGATAGAGCTCATGTGCCCTGCATTGGCACATGGATTCTTTCCCAGTGAGCCACCAGAAAAGCCCCTGCTATATTTTTTTAAAGCTTCTACCAACCTCTCTTGAAATGTTTTCCGATTTTCATCTCACCCCTGTTGTACTACCTGCACTTTTTCATAACGGACAGGTTTTACTGTAAGTGTTTTCATAACCTCTGTTAAACAATCATGTAGCCGCGGACCTGCCTCAGGGACAGTGGCAGTGCCCCCCACCCCGCGCGTGGCCCGTTGGGCTTGGGCTGCCACTGGGTCAGCACGGACCCTACCTGCCTGTGGGAGAGTCTGCAAATTTCCCTTTGGATGAGATCAAAAGATCTCATTAACTGGGTAAATTCCATCCTGAAAAGTTCAGGGTTCTCAGCAAAATGTATCAATTTATCTTCTGCTGACTATGGACAAAGAGATGGACAAGGAGAAAGGCAGAGAAAGATGGACATGGAGAAAGGCGCTTCTCACAGAGGCGGAGCCATGGGGCAATTGGTCCGTAACTTACACGCTGCAGGTGCTGTCTGGGCTGAGATTTGGCCCTTGGGCAACTCGGGGTACAGAGAAGGAGCTCCTGAATATAGTGGGCAGTCTCCTCACCCTTGGGTGCCCTTGACTCTGGGCTAGTGGCCTTGGCTGGAGCAGCGGCTGAGACAGTCCTTGACATTCCCATCCCTCGAGCAGTAGTTAGCTATCCAGAAGTTACGTTCCTGTGTCGCACTTCACTGTGCAGTTTAATCAGGACTTGTGCTTACAGCTTTAGATGTTATCCCTTCCGAGTAGCCTCTCAGCGAGGTGTGAATGGCTGAGAAACTGTCCCAAAGGAATAGTACAGAGTGTGTGTCCAGTGGCATTGACAGGGAGCTTTCAGGAAGTGGTCTGGCTGCAGATTAGAAGTAAAGGGTCAGGGGAGGAGGGTAAATCCTGGAAGCTGATTCCCTTCAGTATACTTGTGCAGGATGTTGAGAATACCTCATAAGAGGCATTTATCCAGGCTGGACATAATCCTTTAAATGATGTGATTTTTTTTTCCCCTAGAACATATAATCCCCTGGTTATAGAGTATGGGCATCTGATCTGCATCCAAAGATAGCTTACACTGCTGAACTTCAGACCCAAGCCTAGACTATCTTCCTAACAACTCAATTAAACTTTAGAATAATATGACAAAAGCGCTATTTAAAAAGTGAGTTTTAGACAGTAGATACTGATCTCAGCCAAACTAAAATTTAATATCTATTAAAACATAATTCCTTTCTTCTTAAATCACCCTCATTTGGCCCAAACGTAACCAAGTTAAGATTAATTTGCTTGTAAAATGAGTCTGGTAAATTGATAACATAGGCTTGTAAAATTTGTCCAGGATAGTGAGTGTCTTGATCACTAAAAATTGTACAAGGTATACCCCAAGTGAAAAACATATTTCAAAAATACTTATTTATTTAATTTTGGCTGTGCTGGGTCTGCGTTGCTGCTCGAACTTTCTCTATTTGCAGCAAGCAGGGGCTACTGTTTGCTGAGGTGCACTGGCTTCTCACTGTGCTGGCTTTTGCAGAGCATGGGCTCTAGGGCACGTGGGCTTCGGTAGTCGTGGCTTCCAGGCTTTAGAGCACAGGCTCGGTAGTTGGGTCGCATGGGCTTAGTTGCTCCACAGCATGTGGGGTCTTCCCAGATCAGGGATCGAACCCACGTCTCCTGCATTGGTAAGGGGATTCTTCACTGCTGAGCCTCCGGGAAAGCCATGAGCTAATTTTCTTGCTGACAAACTTTACAACAAATATACTTACTGACTTTGAGTAAACCTGGGTACCATAAAAACGTTGTGCTTAATAGTGATGTGTCTAAATGACATGTCTCTATTAAATAACAAGCAAACCACAAACTTTAATGCCAGATGTTAATTTAATACTAAATGTTTCTTGGGTCATCTGAATCCAAAATCCATTTAGCTTAGTTTCTATTATATTTAGAAATGTTTAATTTGTAAGCACTTTTTAAAAAGACAGTTAAATAGAGCCCACCTACAAATTAACCTGAGCAATACATATATCCCAATAGAGATCTCATAGTTTCATTTTAAAACTTAGTCACAAAACAGGCATTGCAATGTGAAACTTACCAGCTTAGAGATATTTGAGGACTTCCCTGGTGGTCCAGTAACTAAGACTCCATGCTTCCAATGCAGTGGGCCCAGGTTCCATTCCTGGACGGGAAACTAAATCCCACTTGCCACAACTAAGAGTCATTGCAGCCAAATAAATAATAAATAAGTATTTATTTTTTAAAAATACATAAATAGCAGGTAGAATACCTAAATTTACAGACTTGAGTTTTAACAGGGTTAGACTTAGAACATAGAAAAATCCCCAAATTAAGAAGAATGTCGATTTTCAGATCCTGTGAGCAGCACTCAGACAGTAAAATTTCTTCCGCCTCACATACCATCTACCCTGTCTCCTGTGCTAGCAACAAGATCTCTTCTGTGTCTCTAGACATCTATATCATATTTCTATGGCAGCTTGTGCTGATTGAAAATAAACAAAAAAAAAGATAGGAGATTTGTGAGGCTTACAAGCAGAGGGGGAGAGGGTGCTGCCCAGAGTAATTAGTGGGCTACAGTTTAATAATAAAAGGAGAAGTGGGGAGGGGGAGAGTGTCCTTCTCTCTCTCTTCTGCTTCCTCTTCTTAAGTTGTTGTTCAGTTGCTCAAGTTGTGTCCAACTCTTTGTGACCCCATGGACTGCAGCACACCAGGTTCCCCTGTCCTTCCCATCTCCCGGAGCTTGCTCAAACTCATGTCCATTGAGTCAGTGACGCCATCCAACCATCTCATCCTCTGCCCTCTTCTCCTCCTGCCTTCAATCTTTCCCAGCATCAGGGTCTTTTCTAATGAGTCACTTCTTTGCATCAGGTGGCCAAAATATTGAAGCTTTGGCTTCAGTCCTTCCAATGAATATTCCAGGTTGATCTGCTTTAGGATTGACTGGTTTGATCTCCTTGCCATCCTAGGGACTCTCAAGATTCATCTCCAACACCATCACTCAAAAGCATGAATTCTTCAACACTCAGCCTTCTTTATGGCCCAACTCTCACATCTATACATGACTACCAGAAAAAATGACTACTGGAAAAATTAAAGCTTTGTGGGCAAAGTAATGTCTCTGCTTTTAAATATGCTGTCTAGGTTGGTCATACTTTTTCTTCCAAGGAGCAAGTGTCTTTTAATTTCATGGCTGCAGTCACCTTCTGCAGTGATTTTGGAGCCTAAGAAAATAAAGTCTCTCACTGTTTCCATTGTTTCCCCATCTATTTGCCATGAAGTGATGGGACCAGATGCTGTGATCTTAGTTTTTTGAATGTTGAATTTTAAGCCAGCTTTTCCACTCTCCTCTTTCACTTCAGTCCCTCTTCACTTTCTGCCATAAGGGTGCTATCATCTGCATATCTGAGGTTATTGATATTTCTCCCAGCAATCTTGATTCCAGCTGGTGCTTCATCCAGCCTAGCATTTTGCATGATGTACTCTGAAGCTAAGTTAAATAAGCAGAGTGACAATATACAGCCTTGACGTACTTGTTTGTACTCCATTCCCAATTTGGAACCAGTCCATTGTTCCATGTTTGGATCTAACTGTTGCTTCTTGACCTGCATACAGGTTTCTCGGGAAGCAGGTAAGGTGGTCTGGTATTCCCATCTCTTTAAGAATTTTCCAAAATTTGTTGTGATCCACACAGTAAAAGGCTGTAGTGTAGTCAGTGACGCAGATGTTTTTCTGACATTCTATTGATTTTTGGATGTTAGAAATTTGATTTCTTGTTCCTCTGCCTTTTCTAAATCCAGTTTGAATGTCTGGAAATTCTTGGTTCGTGTACTGTTGAAGCCTAGCTTGGAGAATTTTGAGCCTTACTTTGCTAGCATCAACACTATGAAAAGGCAAAAAGATACGACACTGAAAGATGAACTCCCCAGCTTGGTAGATGCCCAGTGTGCTACTGGAGGAAAGCAGAGAAATAGCTCCAAAAGGTGTGAAGACGCTGAGCCAAAGCAAAAACTGCGCCCAATTTCAATGTCTCTAGTGGTGGAAGTAATGTCCGAAGCTGTAAAGAATGTATTGTGTAGGAACCTGGAATGTTAGGTCCATGAATCAAGGTAAATTGGAAGTGGTCAAACAGGAGATGGCAAGGGTGAACATCAACTTTCTAGGAATCAGTGACCTAAAATGGACCAGAATGGGTGAATTTAATTCAGATGACCATTATATTTACTACTGTGGGCAAGAATCCCTTAGAAGTAATGGAGTAGCTATCATAGTCAACAAAAGAGTCCAAAATGCAGTACTTGGATGCAATCTCAAAAACTACAGAGAATGATCTCTGTTCATTTCCAAAGCAAACCATTCAATATCACAGTAATCCAAGTCTATGCCCCAGCCACTAATTTCAAAGAAGCTGAAGTTGAACAGTTCTATGAAGACCTACAGATTTCATAGAACTAATACCAAAAAAAGATGTCCTTTTCATCATAGAGGACTGGAATGTAAAAGTAGGAAGTCAAGAGATACCTGGAGTAACAGGCAAGTTTGGCCTTCGAGTACAGAATGAAGCAGGGCAAAGCTAACTATTTTGTTAAGAGAACACACTGGTCATAGCAAACGCCTGTCAACTACAAAGTGGCATTGACCAAGAGCACTGCCAGTGACTGAACAACAAAGGCATTTGCCATCTGCCCTATGGAGAGTGAACCCCATGATCCTATAGCTGTTGCCCTTCAACAGCTGTGGAGTGAGGCACTCCACGTTCCAGGGCATCCGGTGAGATGGGTCTTTAGACAGTTGGATTTTTTTTTTTTAATGTTTTTAGGAACAGATTTTTTTTTTTTTTTTCTATATTGTGCATCTTTTTTTTTTTTTTAAATGTTCTTTTATTTATTTTTTTAATTTTATTTTATTTTTAAACAGGAACAGATTTTATGGTCTCAATCATTGCATTTCCTCCTATCTAGAGAAGGAGATGTCACTCTTTATGGTGACATCATATCCTCATGACCAACAAAAAACCTTTTGTAAAATAAGTGCTTCATGGTATTGAACTTCCCATTCACCAAAACCTTATATATTGACCTTCCACACTGCCGCTTTGAAGCAGTCTCTCAGAGCTATCTGAGATGCTGCCTCCCGGGCTACAGTCCTCATTTTGCCCTCATTTTGTTTGGTGTCATCCTAAAATGTTCTCTCTAAGAAAACAAAGGTTTTAGAAATTATCACTGGTATTTATGCTCACCAATCTACAAAATGCTAATATAAAAGTCAGTTCTTGGCAGTTAAGGTGTCCTCCCGGGAGAGGCAGCATGTCTCAAGCATTCATGAATAGCAGGGTCCAGTCTGGGAAGGTGGTCGTGTTCATCAAGCCCACCTGCCCCTACTGCAGAAGGACTCAGAAGCTCCTCAGTGAACTACCCTTCAAACAAGGGCTTCTGGAATTTGTTGATATCCAAATATTGTATCTCATTGGTGCCAACGGTGACACCGATGAGATACAAGATTACTTGCAACAGCTCACAGGAGCCAGAACGGTACCTCGGGTCTTCATCGGTAAAGACTGCATAGGTGGATGCACTGATCTAGTAAATATTCATGAGCGAGGGGAACTGTTGACACGGATAAAGCAAATTGGAGCTCTGCAATAATTACAGAGCAGATTCAGGCTGATATCCCCCTTGAAGACTGGATGGCATTGCTGATAATGACAGCAGTTCCTGGAGGATGGACCTGGGGAAACTTTACCCAGTTACTGCATCTGTTTACTTAAAATTCTGAAATATGTTAACCTCAATAAAAAGGGACGGGCACTTTGGGAGGCCAAAAATAGCTTCTTTTGGCTCATTGTTAAAAATGGACCAACTTATCGGAAAAAAAAAAAAAAGGCAATTCTTGGTTACTTAACGAAGGTACGAAGTGTGTTTTCAGTAAAGAAGCTATGAGGAATGGAACTGCATTTTGTGAAGGGAAAAGGAAGTAAGCCTGACTTACAGGTGGCTTTTTATGATGGAAGAACAAAGTAATGGGTACAGAAAGTGGTAAGGTTTGTGAAAAGTGAAACATGAGAAGTGAGTTTTGTACATGGTTTAAAATAAGTGTAAAATAAATTTAATTAAGTTTGCCTTTTAAATAAAGTAAAGCTTATTTAGCTTTGAATTTTGCTTTTCCGTCAGTTGCAAAACTTGAATTTAGCTTTTCTGTCTGTTAAGATGACACCTTTTTTTCACATGGTGAACTGCCTTTGATAACAGATTTAAATTTCTTTATCTCTTAAGATTTCAGATCTGTTCTGAAATCTTTTATTGTTACTTTAGCTATATGAAAAGCTATTGTTTCACAATGACCTATAATTCTATCTGGCTGAGTGTTCTAAACCTTTTTGATATTTGTTGACAAAACTTCCTAAGTCATTGTAATGAAGAACTTGATTTCTAGCTAACTTTGGTATGCTTCAGAGGGCCCTCAAACACCCCAAAGAGAGATATTACACTAATTAGGCTCATTTTCTATACAGAATGACATGGGAAGTATTATCAAGTGAGTAATAAGTCTCGGCTTATATTGTATGGTAAATGTTACTAATATAGATATCGTAGAAACAATACGGCACTCCTAAAATTCTGATATGTTTGGGAAAAATGTTATCAGGCATAACCCTAATTACTATCTCAAAATATTGTCATAGCACTAATCAAGTTTCGCAAAAATACTTGCTCTTCAAGAAGATGTACAGAAAGGACTTATGGATAAATACCACTTTCTGAACTGGGTAAGAATTCTAATGGAAAACCTGATGACTTCATAAAGCTTAACAGAAGGACTGATGAATATACTTATAACTTCTATGCTTTGTATCTGAAAAATTGCTGGTTAGAATATGTGTTTTCCAGGTGTATGGGAAAAAAAACCTTCCCCGAAACTAATTATGACAGCAATTTGGGAAAATTATATTTTACGCACAAATTGAAACATTTATCTTTTCTCTCTATCTGAACCATTCTGGAATGCAAAAGTAGGAAGTCAAGAAACACCTGCAGTAACAGGCAAATTTGGCCTTGGAATACAGAATGAAGCAGGGCAAAGGCTTCTGCCAAGAGAACACACTGGTCATAGCAAACACCCTATTCCAACAACCCAAGAGAAGAGTCTACACATGGACATCACAAGATGGCCAACACCAAAGTCAGATTGATTATATCCTTTGTAGCCAAAGATGGAGAAGTTCTATGCAGTCAGCAAAAACAAGACCAGGAGCGGACTATGGATCAGTTGATGAACTCCTTATTGCCAAATTCAGACTGAAATTGAAGAAAGTAGGGAAAACCACTAGACCATTCAGGTATGACCTAAATCAAATCCCTTATGACTATACAGTAGAAGTGAGAAATAGATTTAAGGGACTGGATCTGACAGACATAGTGCCTGATGAAGTATGGACGGGGGTTTGTGACATTGTAGAGGAGATAGGAATCAAGACCATCCCCAAGAAAAAGAAGTGCAAAAAAGCAAACTGGCTGTCTAAGAAGGCCTTAGAAATAGCTGTGAAAAGAAGAGAAGTGAAAAGCAGAGGAAAAAAGGAAAGATATACCAATTTGAATGCAGAGTTCCAAGGAATAGCAAGGAGAAATAAGAAAGACTTCTTTGGTGGTCAGTGCAAAGAAATAGAGGAAAACAATAGAATGGGAAAAACTAGAGCTCTCTTCTAGAAAATTAGAGGTACCAAGGGAACATTTCATGCAAAGATGGGCTCAATAAAGGACAGAAATGGTATGGACCGAACAGAAGGAGAAGATATTAAGAAGATGTGGCAAGAATACATAGAAGAACTGTACAAAAAAGATCTTCACGACCCAGATAATCACAAAGGTGTGATCACTCACACTCAACTAGAGCCAGACATTCTGGAATGTGAAGTCAGGTGGGCCTTAGGAAGCATTACTAGGAACAAACCTAATGGATGCGATGGAATTCCAGTTGAGCTATTTCAAATCCTAAAAGATGATGCTGTGAAAGTGCTGCACTCAATATGTCAGGAAATTTGGAAAACTCAGCAGTGGCCACAGGACTGGAAAAGGTCCATTTTCATTCCAATCCCAAAGAAAGGTAATGCCAAAGAAGCCTCAAACTATGGTACAATTGCACTCATCTCACACCCTAGTAAAGTAGTGCTCAAAATTCTCCAAGCCGGGTTTCAGCAATATGTGAACCGGGAACTTCCAGATGCTCAAGCTGGTTTTAGAGAAGGCAGAGGAATCAGATATCAAATAGCCAACATCCGCTGAATCATCGAAAAAGCAAGAGAGTTCCAGAAAAACATATATTTCTGCTTTATTAACTATGCAAAAGACTTTGACTGTGTGGATCACAGTAAACTGTGGAAAATTCTGAAAGAGATGGGAATACCAGACTACCTGACTTGCTGCTTGAGAAACCTGTATGCAGGTCCGGAAGCAACACCTAGAACTGGACATGGAACAGCAGAATGGTTCTAAATCGGAAAAGGAGTATGTCAAAGCTGTATATTGTCACCCTGCTTATTTAACTTCTATGCAGAGTATATCATGAGAAACGCTGGACTGAAAAGCACAAGCTGGAATCAAGATTTCTGGGAGAAATATCAATAACCTCAGATATGCAGATGACACCACCCTTATGGCACAAAGTGAAGAAGAACTAAAGAGCCTCTTGATGAAAGTGAAAGAGGAGAGGGAAAAAGTTGGCTTAAAGTTCAACGTTCAGAAAACTAAGATAATGGCATCCAGTCCCATCATTTCATGGCAAAGAGATGGAGAAACAGTGGAAACAGTGGCTGACTTTATTTTTCTGGGCTCCAGAAGCACTGCAGATGCTGATTGCAGCCATGAAATTAAAAGACACTTGCTCCTTGGAAGGAAAGCCATGACCAATCTAGACAGAATATTAAGAAGCAGAGACATTACTTTGTCAACAAAGGTCCATCTAGTCAAGCCTATGGTTTTTCCAATAGTCATGTATGGATGTGAGAGTTGGACTATTAAGAAAGCTGAGAGATGAAGAATTAATGCTTTTGAACTGTGGTGTTGGAGAAGACTCTTGAGAATCCCTTGGCCTGCAAGGAGATCTAACCAGTTCATTCTAAAGAAGATCAGTCCTGGGTATTCATTGGAGGGACTGATGTTGAAGCTGAAACTCCAATAATTTGGCCACCTGATGTGGAGAGCTGACTCATTTGAAAAGACCCTGACGGTGGGAAGGATTGAGGGCAGGAGGAGAAGGGGACGACAGAGGATAAGATTGTTGGAAGGCATCACCGACTCAATGGACATGGGTTTGGGTGGACTCCGGGAGTTGGTGATGGACAGGGAGGCTTGGCATGTTGTGGTTTTTGGGGTTGGAAAGAGTCGGACACGACTGAGCGACTGAACTGAACTGAACCCTTCAGAGATTGGACACCCTTAGTTTCCAAAACTTTATCAGATAAGTTAGGAAGGTTATCTCACTAACAGGTACAGAACTGTCAAGGAATTTTTGGAAACCTTGAGATGGGAGTAATTCATGTAAATCTGTGATAAGCCTGTGGCTTGACTTTCCTAGCCCTGAAAGATTTATTTTAAAAGTTCAGTTGAGACTCTAGACAAATCTCATCAATTCATGTTGAGGTTTGACAGAAAACAACAAAATTATGTAAAGCAATTATCCTTCAATTAAAAAATACATTTTTTTTTTAGAAAGTCTCAAAAGAGCAAAAAAGTCTATAATCAATTATGGTTATATAAATCATCAGGCCAAGTTTATTGAGTCCAGACCTATATTACCAAGGGAGTTGTCTTAATTTGGTTATATTTGGTAAAAATGATGGTGATTTTAGGGAGAAAAAGATGTTTCAATGAATGTTAAATCCCAATTTGTTAATGGAGGTCTGTATCTAGTAAGACTCATTTCCTGGACAGTTCTTTGCTGTTAGGGTACATTAATGTAAGTTTTAATTAAATTATTAAGGACACTCTAGGTTTGTCTCTGAAGCTTATCTCAGTAATCTCTTTTTGGATGAAGATCAGATGCCTCATGCACAACGTGCAACCAAGACTGGAAAAAGACTTAATTTGAGAAACTATCTCAAACCTGGACGGAAGGACCTTTTTATAGGTACTCTTAACTAGTTCATGTATGGTGAAATTGAAGGGAAATTGACTCTTAGATTAATTCTCATTTCCAAAGGCCCCTAAGCTGGACTAGTCTATAGAGAGGTCTGCTGACCTCAAACTCACCTTAAAGCAATGCTCAAACAGAGGAAACTGCACTACACTAGGATGAGAGGACGACGACATCAGAAGCAGACAGCTTGCCCAAGATGCTGGCCTGACTCGTATGATCATTATAATGCTTTCATGATTCCTTGGAGCTGTGCTTATCAGTCAAATGTTTTCTATCATAGGTACAATTCTATGCTAGTTTAAAACTCAATCCAGTTGTTGGGTTGTGGCCAATTATCTGTGTCTAGTACTTCTGGGTTACGTTGGTGGAGTTCTGTTCTCCAGGGCTCTGATTGGATACCACCTAGGAAATTTATTTTAGATGAGAGTTCAGTCCTCTTCTGTCTACTCATGATATTGCTAGATAGGATCCTCTCACTTGGCCAGTTAATAATACCTGCTCTGAGGTTGGCCATAGATTTAAGTTTTCTCTTAAGGTCATTCAAACTCAAATTTCTCTTAAGGTCGTTCAAAATCAGAGTGACGAGCTAAGTCTCAAAATTAACCTCTCATCTATTAAAAGGAAAAGTCTGACAATTATGTCACGTATCTGTATGGTTAACACAAGGCTATGGTTATTTAAGTTTGAAAGCTCCTGTATGTTAGGAACAATTAAATCATACTAAAAATGATCAACCTAGTAATATTATGAGACAAAGCCAGGTGTTTATGAACTATGCTTATTATCACCCTTAGAGAGAGTGATTGGTGTGGAACTCAGTGGATTTGTGGCACTAATTTATGGCCTTGACATCTACAGGGATGCATACAAAGGTGTAGCCTGGGATTCACATGAATTTAAGGTCATACACATTAACAAATTAGAGGTAACCCCAACCAAACCTACCATTGGTATGATCCCAATGGGTCAAAATATCTTTATTCTACTGGTATGACCATGTAGCACCTATTTTCTTTGTGTGTGTGTGTACCTTCAATGAGATTGGAGGATGTAATTTGCCATATCGAAGTCTTCACAACTTACATAAGCTTTAAATGATAGTAACTAGGCTATTAACCTATTGTATTCTGAGATCTCTATGAGGAGAAAGGCCATGCTGCACAACTCCAAGGCCCTCGACACCTTACAGCATCTCAGGGAGATACAAGTGCTGCAATTCAAAGTGAATGCTATAATTTCATACCTGATAAATCCTTTAGTGTAACACATTTGGTGAGCCATATGAAAAACCAGATTTCTGCTTTAAGTGACCATTCCCCAGTCTTGATGATCTTTTAAAAAACTGGTTTGGTGCGGGAGGCTCATGGTTAAATTATTTACTTTTAATTCCACTAATGTTATTAGCTATGCTTTTGAAATGCGATGTTGGAGAAGACTCTTGAGAGTCCCTTGGACTGCAAGGACAGCCAACCAGTCCATTCTGAAAAAGATCAGTCCTGGGATTTCTTTGGAAGGAATGATGCTAAAGCTGAAACTCCACCTCATGCGAAGAGTTGACTCATTGGAAAAGACTCTAATGCTGGGAGGGATTGGGGGCAGGAGGAGAAGGGGACAACAGAGGATGAGATGGCTGGATGGCCTCACTGATCAGTCATGTCCGACTCTGTGTGACCCCATAGACAGCAGCCCACCAGGCTCTGCCATCCCTGGGATTCTCCAGGCAAGAACACTGGAGTGGGTTGCCATTTCCTTCTCCAATGCAGCAAATTGAAAAGTGAAAGTGAAGTCGCTGAGTCGTGTCCAACTCTTTGCGACCCCATGGACTGCAGCCTACCAGGCTCCTCCGTCCATGGGATTTTCCAGGCAAGAGTACTGGAGTGGGTGGCCACTGCCTTCTCTGAACCAAGTGTATGAGCCTCTGAGAAAAATAATCACTGGACTTGAGGCAGATGATCAAGTGTATAGCTTGATATGTGATCAGTGATTGTAATAATGTTACTCTATATATGGAGTAACTTCCACTTCCAGATGTTCAAGCTGGATTTAGAAAAGGCAGAGGAACCAGACATCAAAATGCCAACATCTGCTGAATCATCAAAAATGCAAGCATCCCAGAAAAACATATACTTCTGCTTTATTGACTATGCCAAAACCTTTGATTGTGTGGATCACAACAAACTGTGAAAATTCTTAAAGAGATGGGAATACGAGACCACCTGACCTGCCTCCTGAGAAATCTGTATGCAGGTCAAGAAGCAACAGTTAAACTGGACATGGAACAACAGACTGGTTCCAAATCGGGAAAGGAGTACGTCAAGGCTGTGTACTGTCACCCTGCTTATTTAACTTCTATGCGGAGTACATCATGCACAATGAAGGGCTGGAGGAAACACAAGCTGGACTCAATATTGTTGGGAGAAATATCAATAACCTCTGATATACAAGTGACACCAGCCATATGGCAGAAAGTGAAGAAGAACTAAAGAGCCTCTTGATGAAAGTGAAAGAGGAGAGTGAAAAGGCTGGCATAAAACTCAACATTCAGAAAACGAAGATCATGGAATCTGGTCCCATCACTTCATGGCAAATAGTTGGGGAAACAATGGAAACAGTGAGAGACATTTTTTTGAGGGTAGGGGGCTCCAAAATCACTGCAGGTGGTGACTGCAGCCATGAAATCAAGACACTTGCTTCTTGGAAGAAAAGCTGTGACTAACCTATACAGCATATTAGAAAACAGAGACTTGACTTTACTAAAAAAAGGTCCATGTAGTCAAAGCTATGGTTTTGCCAGTAGTCATGTATGGATACGAGAGTTGGACTATAAAAAAAGCTGAGCACCAAAGAATTGATGCTTTTGAACCATCATGTTGGACAACATTCTTGAGAGTCCCTTGGGCTGCAAGGAGATCAAATCAATCAATCCTAAAATAAATCAGCCTTGAATATTTATTGGAAGGACTGATGCTGAAGCTGAAATTCCAATTCTTTGGCCACCTGATGTGAAGAACTGGCTCATTGGAAAAGACCCTGATGCTGGGAAAGATTGAAGGCGGGAGGAGAAGGGGACGACAGAGGATGAGACGGTTGGATCACGTCACCGACACGATAGACATGAGTTTGAGTAAGCTCTGGGAGTTGAGGATGGACAGGGAGGCCTAACGTCCTGCAGTCCATGGGGTTTCAAAGAGTTGGACATGACTGAGTGACTGAATTGAACTGAGATATGGGAAGATGCAAAAAGAAGGAATACTTTCCTGGACCATAACTAGAAGACAGGTGTGGAGAGATCTTTGACTATGGGGATGTAGTCCAGTAACAGCACATTGAGTGACCTGTCAGCAAAAGCCTTCTTCAGAACTGGGAAGGAGCCTTACCAGCAACGTGAGACAAAATGTTCATGAAATGCTCCCCAAAACATAATCGGATGTATGACCACAAGAGGTCCGTGTCAGCTACAAATTGGTACTTACCAAGGGCATTGCCAACGAGTGAACGGCTAAGGCATTTACCCTCTGCCTCCACGGAGATTGAACCCCATTCTGCTAAAGCTATTGACTTTCAACAGCCTCAGAGGGACTTCAGAGTGGAGTAAGGCACTCTGCTCCAGGGACTCTGGTAGGACAGGTCTGTAGAGAGTTGGATGTTTTTAGGAACAGACTTTATGATCTCAATCCTTGCATCTCCTCCTATCTAGAGAAGCACTAAATCCCTTCATGGTGACATCAGATCCTCATGACTAACAAAAAACCTGTTGTGAAATGAGTGCTTCATGGTATTAAACTTCCCCTTCACCAAAACCTTATATATTGAACTTCCCCCACTGCTGCTTTGGAGCAGTCTCTCAGACTGCTCAGACTGTTCTGCTGATATGAATGTTTTGCAAATATGACCCTATTTTGGGGGACATTTCATGACCATTTGGTCCCACATTGCTGGGAAGGGTCATTCCCAGTTCTGAAGAAGGTTTTTGCTGATACGCCGTTCAATGTGCTATTACTGGACTAGGTCTTAATAGTCAAAGATCTCTGGACACCTGTCAGAGCTATCTGACCTGCTGGCACCCTGGCTGCAGTCCTCCTTTTCTCCAAATAAAACTTAACTTGCAACTCTCAAGTTGTACATCTTTTTTAGTTGACACACCCTCTTCCGACAACACGAGACGACTCTATACAAGGACATCATCAGATGGTCAAAACCGATATCAGATTGATTATGTTCCCTTCAGCTGAAGATGGGAAAGCCCTATACAGTCAGCAAAAACAAGACCAGGAGCTGACTGTGACTCAGATCATGAACTCCTTACTGCCAAATTCAGACTGAAATTCAAGAAAGTAGGGAAAACCACTAGATACCATTCAGGTCGGACCTAAATCAAATCTCTTATGATTACACAGTGGAAGTGACAAATAGATTCAAGGGATTCAATCTGATAGACAGAATGCCTGAAGAACTATGGAGCGAGGTTCATGACATTGTACAGGAGGCAGTGATCAAGACCATCATGAGGAAAAAGAAATGCAAAAAGGCAAAATGGTTGTCTGAGGAGGCCTTAAAAATAGTTGAGAAAAGAAGAAAAGCGAAAGGCAAAAGAGAAAAGGAAAGGTAAACCTATTTGAATGAAATGTTCCAAAGAATAGCCAGGAGAAAGAAGAAAGCCTTCTCAAGTGGACAATGCAAAG
This sequence comes from Bos indicus x Bos taurus, assembly GCF_003369695.1. Classification (NCBI taxonomy): domain Eukaryota; kingdom Metazoa; phylum Chordata; class Mammalia; order Artiodactyla; family Bovidae; genus Bos; species Bos indicus x Bos taurus. The sequence goes on from NC_040093.1 coordinate 7,346,729, forward strand.
AAATAGAGGAAAACAACAGAATGGGAAAGACTAGAGATCTCTTCAAGAAAATTAGAGGTACCAAGGGAGCATTTCATGCAAAGATGGGCACAATAGAGGATAGAAATGGCATGGACCTAACAGAAGCAGAGGGGATTAAGAAAAGGTGGCAAGAATACACAGAAGAACTATACAGAAAGGATCTTAATGAGCCAGGTAACCATGATGGTGTGATCACTCACCTAGAGCCAGACATCCTGGAATGTGAAGTCAAGTGGGCTTTAGGAAGCATTACTGTGAACAAAGCTAGTGGAGGTGATGGAATTCCAGATGAACTATTTCAAATCCTCAAAGATGATGCTGTGAAAGTGCTACACTCAATATGCCAGCAAATTTGGAAAACCCAGTAGTGGCCACCAGACTGGAAAAGGTGAGTTTTCATTCCAATCCCAAAGAAAGGCAATGCCAAAGAATGTTCAAACTACCGCACAATTGCACTCATGTCACCCACTAGCAAAGTTAACTTCAAACTTCTTGATTAGAAGTCAGCTTCCATCGTCAGTTCCTCCTCCTTGTTGGGTGGGAGAGTTTTCTTTTCCTTACATGGTCAAGCTTGGACTCTCACAGCTCAATGGAAATGCACAAAAATTTGGTAAATCATTTGAGGTTTCAGCATAATGTCACCTTTTCCTTATATTTTTGTGTTTAGTGCACACAAAGAAGCATGTCCGAGGGGGTCATTAACTTACTGAGCCCCCTGGGCAGGATGTGGGGCTCATACCACCATTGTTTTATTGTTTGGAGGCAGGTCCTCTGCCTTTGCCACATGGTTTTGTGGCTGAGCAAACCTGCTTTCTTGACTGATCCTTTAACTTACAGAGTCTCCCATACTTTTTTCTTTACTTACAATCCCCTAGTGGGATTAACTACTTAATCACCTACTCTGTCTCTTTTCTCTATCCTTATCAACTTGATTTACTTTAGTCTGCTTGCCAGTCCTGGGCGACCCAGGTTCCTGTGTTGGGTCCCCATCTGGGGAGGTCTGACAGCAGTCTTTATTTTTAGCACGAATCATGCAAGTCTGAGGGGCTCGCTGGATCGTCTTCTGCAGATTAGGCTCCATTATGAACTTGTGAATCTGTTGTGACTTCTCTCCTGGTGTGGGTGCTGTTACAGTGTGCTGTGGCACAGTGTGCAAGAGGACAGGACAGGAGTCAGGACAGTTCCACATGCACACATCTCTCCCAGGTGTGGTGTGGTCCAGAGTGAATCCCCAATCCTTTTCTGGATACGCCACCTGGTATTTTGACAAGTTGATCTGTAGTGACCCTCTCATGGCTTGAGAATCGCCTGCCTTTGCTGCCTGGCTTTGCAGCTTGGTCAGTTAACTGGTTGCTTTGGATTATATGAATTTCACCCTTCTGGTGGCCTGGACAGTGCACTCCGGCCACCAGTGAGGGCTTGTGGATGGCTTCTCATAGTGACAGGATCTCAAAGCATGTTTTCTGTCTTTATTGCCCAAAGCGAGGAGCCCCCTTCTCTGCTGGTGATGGTGCTGTGAGCAGGCACCACAGAGAACGCAGAGTGGAAGCCTCTGTACGTATCACTCACGTGCCTTCAGTGAGCAGTAGGGCTCTTGTCAGAGCAGTGACTTCTGCCTCCTGAGCTGAGCTCCCTAGGGGCAGGGCTTTTGCTTCTACCACCTTTTCAAGGGTTAGCAGCACAGGACTTCCCTGGCGGTCCAGTGGTTAAGACTCTGCACTTCCACTGCAGGGAGTGCAGAATTGAGCCCTGGTTGGGGAACGAAGATCTTGTAGGCTGTGTGGCAAAAAAAAACGCAAAGGGTTTTCACTACATACCGAATACGTCCCCTGCCTTGGCCCATGAAGCTGCTTCCATCCATGAACAGGTCCACATCTGGCTCAGCCAAGGGTTGTGTGTTGAGCCCGGTCTGCTTGAGCCCGGTCTGCTCGTGCTCAGGGGGTTGTGCAGCAACCATCGGAAGCAGTGATGCTGGATTTAGGGCCAAAGTGACATGAAGTTTTAGAGTGGAATTGCCTGAGAGAATGGCTTGGTACTTCCCCATTCTCCCAGAAGTCAGCCAATAGACCCCTTTTTGTTCCAGTGAAGAAAGCACATGAAATAAAGTGAAAGTCGCTCAGTCATGTCTGACTATTTGCAACCGCACAGACTATACAGTCCATGGGATTCTCCCGGCCAGAATACTGGAGTGGGTAGCCTTTCTCTTCTCCAGCGGATCTTCCCGACCCAGGAATCGAACTGGGGTCTTTTGCATTGCAGGCAAATTCTTTACCAACTGAGCTACCAGGGAAACCCCAAGAAAGGACAGGGTGAGAGACATACACAGTGGTAGGTTGCCCCAGGGTGAACTACTCGGCTTCCAGAAGTCTGGCACAAGGAGTTGCTACCACTCAAAGGCTAAGGGGCCACCCTGAACACTCTGTTTAAGTTGAGAAGTAAGTAGTGGGCCGAGGGATGTTCCCCAGAGCTTGAATTAATATCTGAGACTCATGCTTTGTCTCTCATGGACCTACAGTGTGAAAGGTTTCAGTCTGCTATTTCCAAAGCTGGAGCCGAGACTAACCTTGTTTTTATCATTTCCCAGCCTGTTTGGTGCTCTTTTGTTGAAGTAAAGAGCTCAAGATATGTTCTTTTAAAGCCTTTATTCAGGATCCTAATTTGACAGAATCCTGCCTTTCCCTGAAGCCCCTCAGCTCTGTGTGTCTTGGGTGTTCCCAAGCCGGCAGCTCCCTATTTTCTGTCAGGCAGAGGATGAAACCCAGGTACATGACTTGTTACTTACATACTTGTGCCTTCTTCTGGGAGCCGTTCCATCCACAATTGGCCGAGTTCAGGGTTCTTATGGTATTTTTTAGACACTTTGCTTGTTGTAAGCAAGTCATCCACACATATTGGAGTAAGAGCCCGAGCCAACATTTCCCCAAACAAGGTAGGGGAAATCTTCAGTCCTTGAGGCAACACTGTCCAGCAGTACGGTTGGACTCCCTGTGCTTCTGGGTCCTGCCGCTAGAAAGCAGACAGCTGCAGTGGTTCTTCTGCAGTAGGAATGCAGGGGAAAGTGTCCTTCGAGCCCAGAACTGAGAACCCACAGTATTGTCCCACAGTAGTTGTGCGCAGAACATATAGGATTACTTACTACAGGGTGCAAATCTTGGGCTGTCTCACAAATGGCCCTCACGTCTTCGACAATGATTTGTACACTGCTGAGTTCAGCTCTTTGGGAGGAAAAGAGTTTATATAGGAATCTACAAGGTTTAATTAGTCCCAGTTAAGCCAACTTTTCAAGAATTGTCTGAATTATCTTTGGGGTCTCTTGCCTCAGAAAGTACTGTTTGAAATTAGGTGTCCCAGTGTCCTTTATTTTTTTCTAGCTGTCCTGCATAGTTTGCAGGATCCTAAGTTCCCTCACGAGGAATTGAACCTGAACCACTGCAGCAAATGTGCCAACTTGTAACTACTGAACCACCAGGGAATCCCTCCAGTGTCCCTAATAACAGGATTTGTATTGGCCACATGTTTGTCGGCCTTCCCTGGGGTGCTGTCAGCCCACACTTCCTGCCTTACCTTTTTGTATACTTGGGGAGGGGGAATCAGTCGCCTTCTCCAGAGTGTCCATAAATGTCATCTGCCTTCTTACTGGGTGCCCCGACAGGATGCTGAGGTCAAGCTGTTTCGGTGAAAAAATCATTTGTGCATTTAATTTACAAAAGAGGGATTGGACATGTTGGCATATACAAGAAACTGTGTTTCAGGTTGAGGTCCCCTAATTGGCATTGCAGAGGTTGTAAGAAAGAACAGCTTTGCACTTCTCCAGAAACTCTTGTGACCGGGATGGACTGAGTCATTCTCTGTGCCACCTTGGTATCTACCAAGTATGCTGCACTGTAGCTATCAGAAGGTCAGCCAGCTTGTCCCCACTGTCACAGGTACCCGGGGCTCCTAGGGCATCATTAGAGTGTTCATCTCTTTCTACTGCAACGACAGGCTCCTGTCTGTTACTGTTTTCCTTCTCACTCCTTAGTCAAGGACAGTCTGTTTTCCAGTGCCCTCCTTACACTAAGCGTGTAGTTCCCTCCCCCGTGGTGGCTCACCTCTCCTCAGGTTACTCGTGCTCTGGGAGTCCACTGCTGCCACCAGGTAATGTGGCTTTCAGTCCTGCATCTTCTTGCTTCGTTTGCTGTTCCCTGTTGTTGAACACTTTTAAAGCAACATCTGCCAGTTGAGAAGGGGTCATTCCAAGTGGACCATCTGACTTTCCTGAGTTTCTTATGTCTAGGGAGCTTTGTCCAATAAAGGTTATGTTTACCATTCTCATTATTTTCAGAGGCCTCAGGGTTTGCATCAGAGTAGTGCCTATAAGTATGATAAACTCTTTCTAGAAACTCTGATGGATCCTCATTGGGTGTTTGGTGTATCTCTTGAATTTATCTAAGCTCTTTTGCCTGGGTACTCCTTTTCAATGTCCTGCTCAGATACACTTACTGTAATGCTCAGTTCAGTTCAGTCGCTCAGTCATGTCCAAATGTCTGAGACCCCATGAACTGCAGCATGCCAAGGCTTCCTGGTCTATCACCAACTCCAGGAGCTTACTCAAACTCATGTCTATTGAGTCAGTGATGCCATCCAACTATCTCATCCTCTGTCGTCCCCTTCTCCTCCCACCTTCAATCTTTCCCAGCATCAGGGTCTTTCCCAAGAAGTCAGTTCTTTGCATCAGGTGGCCAAAGTATTGGAGTTTCAGCTTCAGCAGCAGTCCTTCCAATGAACACCCAAGACTGATTTCCTTTAGGATGGATTGGTTGGATCTCCTTGCAGCCCAAGGGACTCTCAAGAGTCTTCTCCAACATCACAGTTCAAAAGCATCAATTCTTCAGCACTCAGCTTTCTTTATAGTCCAACTCTCACATCCATACATGACTACTGGAAAAACCATAGCCTTGACTAGATGGACCTTTGTCAGCAAAGTAATGTCTCTGGTTTTTAATATGTTGTCTAGGTTGGTCAAAGCTTTTCTTCCAAGGAGCAAGTGTCTTTTAATTTCATGGCTGCAGTCACCATCTTCAGTGATTTTGGAGCCAAAAAAATAGTGTCTCACTGTTTCCATTGTTTCCCCAACTATTTGCCATGAAGTGATGGGACAGAATGCCATGATCTTAGTTTTCTGAATGTTGATCTTTAAGCCAGCTTTTTCACTCTCCACTTTCACTTTCATCAAGAGGCTTTTGAGTTCCTCTTCACTTTCTGCCATAGGAGTGGTGTCATCTCCATATCTGAGGTTATTGATATTTCTCCTGGCAATCTTGATTCCAGCTTGTGTTTCATCCAGCCCAGCATTTTGAATGATGTACTCTGCATATAAGTTAGATAAGCGGGGTAACAATATACAGCCTTGACGTACTCCTTTTCCTATTTAGAACCAGTCTGTTGTTCCATGTCCAGTTCTAACTGTTGTTTCCTGACTTACATATAGATTTCTCAGGAGACATGTCAGGTGGTCTGGTATTCCTGTCTCTTGAAGACTTTTTCATAGTTTGTTGTGATCCACACAGTCAAAGAGTATTCAATGAAGCAGAATGGGAGGAATAGATGGGAGGAATATTCTTTTTAAGGAAGGGGCAGGGTTTCTGGGAATTGGGCCTCTGCCTACTTTTTGATCTTTTATGGTTATCCTGTGAACTATCATTGTGCCTGTGGGTGTGTCGTTTAGGTGATGTGTTAGAGTGAGAGTGTAATGAGGCTTAAGGTCAACTGGAAGTAGACTCTTCCGCCATCTTGGGCCTCGTTGGGGTTCTAACTGGTTTTTGTCAGGTCCTTTATTTCTCAATGACTGTGTCATCCCGTCCCCTCACTTCTTTGAATGGTTGTGCCCTGCCCTCTTCCTTCTGTATCATTGTGATCCTTTAGAATATTGAGAATATTGTCTTCTAAGGAGTGATGTGGCTTGGTGCCAGAGGAAGAAAAATTGATTTTTATGTTTGAGCAGGTTCTTCCATCGAGGTCTGGGTAACAGAGGGCTCACAGGAGAGGAGGGAGGGGGCCAAAATGAGCAGAGGGAAAGTTTGCATTTAATTTTCCTGTCTTGCCTTAAACTGTTGAGTTTTGATTTCATCAGTGCTCTCTCACGGAGCAGACATCTTACTGCATCCCACCTACTCTGAATGTGTGGGCAAGAGGGGTCAGGAGACAGGGTGACTGAGAGGAATAGAAACGTGAGGAGAACAGAAGAGTGCATGAGATCAGAGGACAGTGTGGAGGATGGGCGTTTTGCAAAGAGATGGTAAGAATGAAAGAATAAACAGTGAAAGTAGCAGTTGGTAAAAAACAAAGTGAAAGAAAGTTGGGATCTCTTGGGACATGAAGGAGTAAAGACAGAATAGGAGAGGAGCCCCTGATCAGTATGAAAAGGGAAGGTTAGTCACTTAGTCGTGTCTGACGTTTTGTGATTCCCATGGACTGTAGTCCACTAGGCTCCTCTGTCCATGGAATTCTCCAGGCGAGAATACTGGAGTGGGTTGCCATTTCCTGCTCCAGGGCTGATCAGTATTGTGAGGGTATAAAAGGGTGGAAGACATGACCTAGGGAGAGACTTGATGCTGGGAGAAAAGTGCTGGAGTGGGGACAAAGTGAGCAGAGGAAGAGAGGATGGAAAGGTAGTTCAGCCACCAGAGGCTGGGCAGAGTGGAGATGAAGGGCATATCACGGATTCAATGGTGGTAACCTGGAGGACTGAAAGAGAGGGACACAAGGAAACAGGTCAGAAAGGTTGAGGGGGAACAATGTGCAGAGAGTCAGGACAGCAGAGGGGAACAGAGAGACAAACCAAATGAAAGGGAAACACGTAGAAGTGAGGGGGTGGAGATCTGGACCCAGATGAGTGCTGAGCTGTTTGCTTATGCATGATTAAGTTGTGATGTATTTGATTCGTGGCTTTGGACTCCAAAAAATACCTTTTAAAATTATTCTGATAAGGATGAGAATTGAAAATTTCCTGTCTGTATGTGTGCATCTTCTAATTATTTGTATCACAGTAGAGCTTCCATTTGCCATCCTGTTCAGCCCAGGGGACAGTGACTTGACTCAGACAGCTGTGGGTCACCTCTTCTGTTTCCTGGTGTGGAGTAGAGAACCGGGAGACTGGTGGAGCCAGAAATGACATCTGTCACCATGCGGTGTCTGAAGGAATGTTAAAGGTGCTTTTATTCCTTCTGGTGATGGTTTTGCTTTTTGCTTTACATTGAATTGTTTTCTACAAAGAATTCTTCTGAAATGTACTTTGAAGGCTTCCTATAATCCACTCATATTCTTATGCTATATTCTAAAAGCTTTTTAAATATTTGGCTATGCTGGGTCTTAGTTGTAGCATGTGGGATCTTAACCACTGAACCACTAGGGTAGAAGGACCGTGACACCAGATTTTTTTTTTTAATTAAAAAAAACTTTATAGTTTTTTTTTTTTTTTCACTCATTTCAAGTTTAGATCAAGACTTGTATGCTTTCTCCTCTTTATGTTACATGTTGAAAAAGTTCGTTGGTAATAACTTAATAATTTTACACTTTTGATGAGTACTTGGTAAGAAGTATTACCAAGTATTAGCAAGTACTTGGACTGTAGTCTGCCAGGCTCCTCAATCCATGGGATTTCCCAGGCAAGAATACTGGAGTGGGGTACCATGCCCTCCTCCAGGAGATCTTCTGGACACAGGGATAGAACAGGGGCCTCAGAATTGCAGACAGACTCTTTACCATCTGAGCCACCAGGAAAGACCTGTAAAGAAAGTTGATGATCATTTAACAGTCTGTTTTCTTCCCTTTTTTATAATGTAAAACAGTGAGCTGTGAGGTACTAAATAGACATTCACCTAAGTCCATTCTCTGTAAATGAGAATCTGTCTCTTCACGATGAGATAAATAGACATGTCTGTTCAGCATATTTCTAACTTAACTCCATTTCAGTGTTTTCCTGAGGAGTAGCTATTTTTTTGCAACTCAGTACTTTTTTTACGTATTTTATTTAGATTTTTCTGGCAAAGAGGAATTACATGGTTGTTATCTGTGTGACTAGGGATTCCTTGCTTGCTCAGTGGTAAAGAGTCCACCTGTCATGCAGGAGGTGTGGAAAGACCCTCTAGAGAAGGAAATGGCAACTCACTCCAGTGTTCTTGCCTAGAGAATTCCATGCACAGAGGAGCCTGGCAGGCTATATAGTCCATGGGGTTGCAAAGTTGGACACTGAGCAATTAAACCACCACCAATGTGATCAGATCTTGAAAGAGAGCTTTCCTTTGTGCTCATGGACACAGAAGATGGTCCCATTGTTTTAAAGTGGGATGAACACTAAGGACAAACTGTCCACTGGCTAGCCCATCATCTGACCTCTCCAGAATTCAGTTATACCTGGTTCTTTCACTCAACTCAAGACAGTTTCAGAAATGTCTCCCTGGTGGGCTTGAGGGAGATTGAGAGACCCCTGAAGTGATTGGCTCAGTTGGGTGTGTGTCTGTGTGTTCACAGGAGTTAGGGTTAGTAGCCTACTTGTAATTCAAATTTTGAATGGATTCCAGCAAATTCTCTGGCAGTCCAGTGGTTAGGACTCAGTATTTTCACTGCCTCCGGCAGGGACTTGAGGAACTAAGATGTATAAATTGTGTGGAATGCCAGTCCTTTCAGAATGAAAAACAAAAAATGCCAGAGTGCAGGCTGGTGGAGTCATATGTCTTTCTCTGCATTAGGTTAAACGTGAAAAATTATGTGCTCCACGGGCTTCTAGTTGTCTGTCTTCTGGACATGTAGTCACAACCCCACCCTAGGCACAGACCTATTTCTCATGGTTCACTCTGCTCTGGTCACTTTCACCTTTTCTTTCTCAAAGTTGAGGTTCCTGTTCCTCTCCTTTGTCTCTCAGATCTTCAGGTCTAGGCTCAAAGATATCTTCCCATCCATCATGTACTTTTACCATGGTTTGATGGCCTCCCTATCAACAACCACATCAGAACTTCCCATCTCCTTTGATTGAGTTTTCCTTCTTTTCTCTTCATTGACAGGCACACAATGTTTATTTTCCTCCCTGAATGCCTGCAATATGTCACTCTGGGGATGCGTGTAGGGATGTGTGTAGGGGTTGAGATTGAGTAATCCTTTGGAAAGACCAAGGGATCAGGGCAGGTCTGGATGGTTCCATCTTTGTTCTGCAAAGTTCAAGTGAACAACCAGTGTCCTTGGATTTGCAGCTTGTGTGCATTCCTGTTGTGACACCAGTGCCTGGAGGGAGGAGAGTGTGGAGCTCTAGAGGAACCCAGTGAATGGTGTGCATCGAAGGTGATTATGGGATCAAGCAGTGTGTGGAACTGCTGGATGTCTCAGGTCTGATTGGAAGCCTGAGGCTGAGTTTGTGGGTAGTTTCAGGATCAAGGAATTGGTGTGAGATGCCACAGTGGGTGGTGAAACTCAGATTTGCATGCCTGGGGTTTTAACTGGGTAATTAATAATCATATCTGGCACGGAAATGAAGGAAGTGGAATTAAGCAGAGAGAATATTATTAGAAACCAGCCTTGAGCTGAGCTCACATGTAGTGTGCTCAGTGAAGAACAGAGACTTTGGCCCTGCGGTATTTATTCTTTTTGATATGGCAGACTGGGAGTTAAGGAAAACTCCCATTTGCCTGCCATGCCTTAATTTCTCTTTCTGACTCTTAACATATAGAAAATGCAACAGATTTCTGTATGTTTAATATCCTGCAACTTTTATAAATTTGGTGGGCTATAATTTTTGTTTTGGTGATATATACTTATAATGTCCCCAAACAGTGACAGTTTCACTTGAATGCAAGCGGTATTTGGCATCTTTGCCTTAGTTTTTGATCTTAGAATGTTTTCAGCTTTTCACTCTCAACTGTGAGGTAACATGTGAATTTTATGAAAAGGTCTTTTTTTGCATCTAACATTTACTTGACTGGAGTCTTTTCTTACGAATGCCACAGGTGTTACTTAGTTTCTGCAAAAATCCCACAATCAAAATGTTAATATGGTCTGGTATCACATGGATGAATTTACAATTATTGAATGTCTCCTTGTGCCCATGGGAGATCCACTTGATCATGGTGCTGATTCCATTTAACCATTTCTTTTACCAGGGTGTTTGGTGGAGGCCTTGTTGAATAAGTCTTGGAAGCATCCTTCTCTCTAATTTTTTGGAGTAGCTTCAGAAGAATCAGTGAAGTCTGATTTAGAAATCACCCTGTAAGCCAATCTGGTATTTTCTTTGTGGTTCACATTTGTCCATTTCATTGGCCTAGAGTTTTTTTTTTCTTATGTATTTTGTGGTGTTGATTGTAATTTCTTTTTCATTTTATTGATTTTGGCCCTCTTTTTTCTGGACTTCATCGATCTTTTTTATTATCTTTTAAAATTTCATTTATGTCTGTTCTGCTCTCTTTGGGTTTTCTTCTTTTTCTAGGTACAAAAATTCTTTGAGATTTTCCTTATTTCCTGAGGTAGGTGGTAGGTATCAGTTTCCCACATGTGAATTGTGTTTTCCTTTCATTTTTGTCTAGGTAGCTTTAAAATTTTATATATCTTGTCTTTGCACTTTTCCCCCTTGTAGTTTGATTCTCCCTTTCATAGCAGTCAGAGAAGATTCTTGATATGGTTTCACTTCAATTTACCGAGACTATAATGTTCTAAGTGCAGTAATGTGTAATGAGCATTTTTAAGAACACCATGTGATGACAGAAATTCTTCCCTGTTACTGACAAATCACAAAAGCCATGTATTGTTTGGCTTTTGAGAAATCGCCTGGCTAGTCAGCTGCCAGGATGGCATGACTCTTAGATTGAAGGGCCATGGGTTAAAGGATACCAGACACAGAACACGTACAGAGTTTGATAAGGACTACAAACCTCATACTGAGCATCTCAAATATAAACCTTATTCCTTGACAAATCAGATCATGTACTTGTGGAAGCTAATTTACTTGTGTAATTTTATCTAGGTGAGTGTGGTGTATAAATTATATATTTCACATTGGGGGTAAGAGAAAGATTTCTTACAGGTGCTCCCCTACCAGAAGTCTGCTATGACTTTCATTATACTAGTAGTTAAACTTTGCGGGGAAAGCAATGCCTGGAGAAAGATTAAAAGGTAATATGTCAAAGCCAGGCATTCATGTTTAGCAAACAGGTCACACATCCCTGAGGAATTCCAGCCATGGGAGGAGCCAGATTGCCGGGGTCCAGCCCCGGCTGATCCAGGGTATTCGAAGGAGAGACAGCATCGGCGACCTATTTATTTAAATATTTATCAAAGATATAAAGAGTAATAGAATGAGGATAGTTCAGTGAGGAAATTCAGTGGAGAAAAGAGGCTCAAATAAGGATAGCTCAGTAGGAAAATTCAGTAAAGAAAAGAGGCTGAATAAAATTCCAAAGCAGGGAATTTATGTCACCTACAAAGGCCGCAGGCATCCTCCCATTCTCCCGAAGGAGAGGAGACACTAAGGCCTCCCCAGTCAGATCTTAGAAGCCCAAGCAAAATTAGTAGGCTTGATGAGCTTCCCCGCCTCAGAGGAAAAATTCAGCCAGAAGGTGATAGAAAGAATGACATGGGGAGATGAAGTTTTGGTGAACAAGGCCCGCACTTTATTTTCGAAAGTAGTTTTTATACCTTAAGTTGTGCATAGAGGATAATGGGGGAAGGGGTGGAGTCATGCAAGGACAGCAGTTCCTGATCCTAATCGAAGCCAGGCTTTCAAACTTATCATATGCAAAAGTTTAGGTGATTTACACCCTCTTCTGGCCAGGAGCCCTGTTAACATTTTAAGAAACTTATTTTTCTCTAAAGGTGATTATTCTAAAGTCAGGCTCCAGCCTCCAAAAAGCACTGGATAAAGTTGCATTCCTATAGGCTGAAGGTGAGGTGGGCTCAATCAAGAAAAGAATTAACTCAAGGATCCAAGGTTACAAACATTGAGGCTACTACTTACATTTCTATACACCCATTATATCAATCAATACACTGCCAAGGACACAGTAGGTAAGGGATATGGAGACTTGGCAGCAAACATTGGCGCAATAAGTGAAAAACCCTTCACCAATACAATGTCTAATCAATCTTTTAACTGCTCAAAGGAATCTGTGTTTAGACAGTTTAGAACATCTTCTGCCTGTCACAGTTGGGAGGCTCTGACCAATCACATGTGGCCGGAAAAATCTATTCAGGCAGGCTAGAGGACTTCCAAAGGAGTTTGTAGGGTGAAACACTGTCACACCCGGGAATTATTAACTGGAGCTGTAAGCTAACTCTTTTTTCAGAGAGAGGTAGTGGGGGACAGCCCCCCATAAAGTCAGAGGTGTAGGTAAAAGCACAAAGCAGAAAGTAGGCAGACTCTGGTTTTGGGGGTAGATGCTCAAGAATTTCCAGGGGGACTCCTGAGGCTCGATCCCGCCTTTGTGTATGCCAAGCCTCCTTCCTCATGACCTTTGCCACAGGAGGAGTTCTTCACGCTGGTTCCTGGCAGTGATAGACTTCCAGTTGAGCTATTCCAGATCCTGAAAGATGATGCTGTGGAAAGTGCTGCACTCAATATGCAATATGCAATATGCACTCAATATGCAATATGCCGGCTCCCGGCACCAGATGTCTTGAGTATTCCTCTTTCGGGATTAAATGAAGGACATAGAAAATGTGGAATGAGAATATGGTAGATAGATTATGTTACATATCAATTAGGTGTTCAGTTCAGTTCAGTCGCTCAGTCATGTCTGACTCTGTGCAACCCCAAGAACTGTCTCCCTGTCCATCACCAACTCCCAGAGTCCACAAAAATCCATGTCCATTGAGTCAGTGATGCCATCCAACCATCTCATCCTCTGTCATCCCCTTCTCCCCCTGCCCTCAATTTTTCCAAGCATCAGTGTATTTTCCAGTGAGTCAGCTCTTTGCATCAGGTGGCCAAAGTATTAGACTTTCAGCTTCAACATCAGTCCTTCAAATGAACACTCAGGACTGATCTCCTTTAGGATGGACTGGTTGAACCTCCTTGCAGTCCAAGGGACTCTCAAGAGTCTTCTTCAACACCACAGTTCAAAAGCGTCAATTCTTCAGCCCTTAGCTTTCTTCACAGACCAACTCTCACATCGATACATGACCACTGGAAAAACCATAGCCTTGACTAGATGAACCTTTGTTGACAAAGTAATGTCTCGGCTTCTTAATATTCTGTCCAGGTTGGTCACAACTTTCCTTTCAAGGAGTAAGCGTTTTTTAATTTCATGGCTGGAATCACCGTCTGCAGTGATTTTCAAGCCCAGAAAAATAAAGTCAGCCACTGTTTCCACTGTTTCCCCATCTCTTTGCCATGAAGTGATGGGACCGGATGCCATGATCTTCGTTTTCTGAATGTTGAGCTTTAAGCCAACTTCTTCACTCTTCTCTTTCACTTTCATCAAGAGGCTCTTTAGTTCCTCTTCACTTTCTGCCATAAGGGTGGTGTCATCTGCATATCTGAGGTTACTGATATTTCTCCCAGCAATCTTGATTTCAGCTTGTGCTTCTCCCAGCCCAGCGTTTCTCATGATGTACTCTGCACAGAAGTTAAATAAGCAGGGTGACAATATACAGCCTTGAAATACTCCTTTTCCTATTTGGAACCAGTCTGTTGTTTCATGTCAGTTCTAAGTGTTGCTTCCTGACCTGCATACAGTTTTCTCAGGAGACAGGTCAGGTGGTCTGGTATTCCCATTTCTTTCAGAATTTTCCAGTTTATTGTGATCCACACAGTCATAGGCTTTGGCATAGTCAATAAAGTAGAAATAGATGTGTTTCTGGAACTCTCTGGTTGACTTCACAAGCTAAACAGTTTTATCACTTACTGGATCTGAAAATGCACCACACCAGTGTACCACTAACTCAGAATGCAGCTTGTTTTTTGTGGCCTTTAACAAGGATGACCAAGAGGAGGTGCCCCTCGTCCAAGGTCAGGGGCAGCAGCTGAGAGGACCTACCCCACGTCCAAGGTCAGGGGCAGCAGTGGAGAGGAGCTACCCCACGTCCAAGGTCAGGGGTGGTGGCCTAGAGGAGCTATCCCATGTCCAAGGTAAGGAGCAGTGGCTGTGCTTTGCTGGAGCAGCCATGAAGAGATGCCCCATGTCCAAGGTAAGAGAAACCCAAATAAGACGGTAGACATTGAGAGAGGGTATCAGAGGGCAGACAGACTGAAACCACAATCACAGACAGCTAAGGAGTCTGATCACACAGATACAGCCTTGTCTAACTCAGTGAAACTAAGCCATGCTGTGTGGGGCCACCCAAGACGGATGGGTCATGGTGGAGAGGTCAGACAGAATGTGGTCCACTGGAGAAGGGAATGGCAAACCACTTCAGTATTCTTGTCTTGAGAACCCCATGAACAGTATGAAAAGGCTAAAAGATAGGACACTGAAAGATGAACTCCCCAGGTCGGTAGGTGCCCAATATGCTACTGGAGATCAGTGGAGAAATAACTCTAGAAAGAATGAAAGGACGGAGCCAAAGTGAAAACAACACCCAGTTGTGGATGCGACTGGTGATAGAAGCAAGGTTCAATGCTGTAAAGAGCAATATTGCTAAGGAACCTCGAATGTCAGGTCCATGAATCAAGGCAAATTAAATGTGGTCAAACAGGAGACGGCAAAAGTGAACATTGACATTTTACGAAACAGCAAACTAAGATGGACTGGAATGGGTGAATTTAACTTTGACTATTATATCTACTACTGTGGGCAGGAATCCCTTAGAAGAAATGGAGTAGCCATCATAGTCAACAAGAGTCCAAAATGCAGTACTTGGATGCAATCTCAAAAACGACAGAATGATCTCTGTTCATTTCCAAGGCAAACCATTCAATATCACGGTAATCCAACCAGTAACACTGAAGAAGCTGAAGTTGAACAGTTTTATGAAGACCTACAAGACCTTCTAGAAGTAACAGCCAAAAAAGATGTCCTTTTCATTATAGGGAACTGGAATGCAAAAGTAGGAAGTCAAGAAACACCTGAAGTAACAGGCAAATTTGGGTTTGGAGTACAGAATGAAGCAGGGCAAAGGCTAATAGAGCTCTGTCAAGAGTTTCTTTTTTAGTCCTCCATTAATTATGATATGATTTCTAATAGATAATAAATTATTGTTACTCTAAAGGGTTTTATCTCTTCCTCATGATTCTCTTCTAAACCTCAGCAACCACAATCTTGTCCAATTACTTCAGTAGTTGGCACCAATTTAGGCTTGTTCTTGGCTAAAAGGAAATGTGTCTTCTTTATCAGAATGAACCTCTCTTGCCTAAACAAATACAACTTCACCTTGGATAATCCCTCTTCTAGGATTATACGGTAATCAGTGTACGTACATCTTATTTAAACATTCATTGGCAACACTGACTGATGAAACGTAACTAAAGACATGGTCTGGAGATATTGTGGGTTCGTTTCCGGACTACCACAACAAGGCACTTATCACTGGGTCATGGTGGCATAGTGGTAAAGAAGAGTTTGATCCCTAGGTCAGCAACATACCCTGGAGGAGAGCATGGCAATCCATCCACTCCAGTATTTTTGCCTGGAGAATCCCATGGACAGAGGAGTCTGGGGGGCTACAGTCCATAGGGTCACAAAGAGTCAGGCATGACTAAAGCACCTTAGCACACACACATGGTGCATATAAAAGTTACATTTTCACTATTCTACACACTAAACTATGCAACAGAATTAGGTCTTAAAAAAAACAGTCTAAATACATTAATAAAATGTTTATGCCTTGTCTTTTTCTTCTGGGAGCTGGCCCACTGGATACAGATATTTACTGGATTGGCCAAACAGTTTTGTGCAGGTTTTTCTGTTAAGTTCTTCCAACAGATCTTTGTAAATACACTGAGGTCATCCTAACTGACCAGCAGCATTTGATTTTTGTGGGCACAGAGCTGCTGGATGGCCCTACTCTCTTAGAATTCCTATATGCAGACCGCACCTGCACTTGGTCTGCTGCCTGAGGTGCCACCTCAGGGAGCCTCCCCTCAGCAGTTTCCCCAGAAATACAACTGGGACAAGGTGACTCGTCCCACGCTTTGTGTCTGCCTGCACCTCGGCCCTGTCAACTGCAACAAGAATTACTGTAGCCATGCCAACAACCAAGGCCTCAGTGTAGCAACATGATGAAGAGATCTTTGAGGTGAGACAACGTGGATTCAAGCTCCGATTTAGTCACTTCCTGGGATGGGGTGCTTTTGTTCCATTCAAGTTCCTTCATATAGGAAACGAGAAACAACATCAGTACTTATTTTAGAGTTCAAATTCAAAAAGATAGCATGTATAAAGCATTAAAACAGGGATTCTCAAACTGTGATATAAAAGTGAATTTGAGTCCAATTTAACATCAGTTATCAAGGAAAGTATTTTCGGTTGGGAACAAAGAACATATCTCACTTTCTCTGCAAGATCTTCGGGCTCTAAATATGAACACAACACTGAGAAACGGGAGGATGGCTTGCAGGCATTTGGCCCTGGAGACTAGTTTCCTGTCACAAAATACAGTTGGAATCCATAGTCATTCCCTTCACTGTGTGCTTGTGCAAGTCTACTCACTTGACTTTCAAGCACCTGATCACAGCCAACTCCCAAATAAAACATTTCATTTCACCAATTTGCCATTTCAGGTTTTTTCATGGAAGTTAACCCCACCCCTAAAGAAACTCAGCTTCTTCGCTGCACCTACTTTGTTCATGTCATGGCAGTTATGAGCATATTCAGGTTACAAAAGCTTGAAAACAACCCACAGGTTCATATATACCTTGGTGTTAAGAGGACAAACAGTTTCTGGGAGCACCTGTTATTTACCAGGTGGGATGCTGACCAACCCATGAATCAATGAATAAGGCCATAGAGATCTTTATTTACTTTTGAAGACCAGTGTGCCCTGACTATAGGGGACCCACAGGAATGGGGAAAACAGAGACTTCACTCTTAACAGGTGCAGACGAAGCTTCATGCACACTGAGGCAAAGCTGAGATGAAGGGCAAAACACAATCGTTTTCTACGATCCTGGATGGTGAGACCTGCCTGCTGGTCTTGAAGGGTCTCCGGGGGGTAAGGGGTGGGCTGTGCTGTGGGGACACAGATCCTGAGGGCAGAACTATGAGAGAGCACTCCTCTGAGTGAGGTCTCCATCTTGGCCCAACACTGGCTCCACTCAGAACCTGTAGGCTACAGTAATGGGGCCACTAAGGCCAAAGGATGAAAGGGCCAGTATGCAGCCATAACCATCAGCAGACAGGCTGTCCAAAGGCTTCCTGTACACATGACTTTTGATGTAACTCTACCCACAAAAGGGTCAAGACCCAGTTCTAACCACCACTGTGCAGGCACAAGCCTCCGGACCAGCCTCACACAGCAGGGCTGTTGGTCAGCCGGTCAGTCGTGTCCGACTCTTTGCGACCCCATGGCCTGCAGCATGCCAGGCTTCCCTGTCCTTCACCATCTCCTGGAGTTTGCTCAAACTCATATCCATTGAATCGGTGATGCCATTCAACCCTCTAGTCCTCTGTCGCCCCTTTCTCCTCCTGTTCTCAATCTTTCCCAGCATCAGGGTCTTTTCCAATGAGTTGGCTCTTCACATCAGGGGGCAGACACCAAAAGCAAGAAAAGTCGAGCCCCACAGCTTGCAAACCAAGTCCACAAATACACGTAGGACACCACCCTGGGATCAGATGTCCTCTGGCTCTTGGATTGGGAGAAGGATGCCTGGGATATCTTCTGTAGAGGGCCACTTCCCCAGGTCAAGAAACATAACTATGCTACCAGAGAGATTAAAATACAAAGAGAAATTTACACAAAACGAGGTGACAGAGGAATATGTCTCAGAGGGAGGAACAAGACAAAACCCTAGAAGAACTAAATAACGTGGAGATAGACAATCTACCTGAAAGAATTCAAAGTAATGATAGTAAACATGATCAAAAAACTTGGGAGAAGAATGCATGACCTGAGAAATGAGAAGGATTTAATGAAGACTTAGAAAATAAAACAACCAAGCAAACAGAACTGAAGAATATAGTAAATGAAATGAAAAACAAAACAAAACCAGAAAGTAAAATGAATCAGAACAGGCTAAATGAGGCAGAAAACACATCAGTGAGCAGAAGAAAGAGCACTGAAAATCACCACTACTGAACAGAATAAAAAAGAATAAAAGGAGGACATTTTAAGAGACGTCTGGGACAACAAGCCACTAATATTTGCCCTGTAGGGTCCCAGAAGAAGACAGGAAAGATCTTAGGAGGAGAAAACAGCTGAAACCACTCTAATCTTCAAAAGGAAACAGTCACCCAAGTCTAAGAAACACCAAGAGCCCATATCTAAATAAAAACTTCATAGTAACAACAAGCCAAAAATCTGTAATAGATAGACAATCAAAATGCACATGAAAATACCCTCAACATCCTGATTCTGTCCACTGTGTCAGGGTCCTTGGTGCACCCATTTATCAGGTTGAATTCTGCCCAATGCATCAATCATTGAATAAAGCTAATCAGGGACTTTCCCAATGTTTTCCAGAAACTGATAAGGAACAGAGAGTCTTGAGAAATGGCACACAAAGGAAGAAAATGCAACATATTGGATCCCTTAAAGTTGAATGTCCCCTGACAATTCCCCCCTTTTTTATTTTTTCATAATTGGGGGGGTGACTGTAGATACTTTTTGTGAAAAAGGCCCTGACCAATTGAGTTTGTTTAGTTTGAACAATTTTAGTTGAAAAGCATCAGTATACTACAAATATAATCACCAGGATAATTATCAGCATTATAGCTCCAGATCCAACAGTACGTGTAATTCTTTGAAACCATCCTTGAGGGTCTAGCCCAGAAAATTGATCAGCTAGCTGTTCCGCTAAGGTTTCCAAATTGTTGGAAGAGGGTAGACTCTTAGAGAAGGTTTCAAAGATTTCCTTTTGTAATAATTGTACATTTAAGGAAGCATTATCATGTATGTCTTGCAAATGAAATTTGATTTGTTCCCAATAGTAGGCACTATAGTTGAACCAAACAGGGGTAATAAAAAATTGAGTAGAATTCCAGTCACATTTTAGTATCACTTGTTTTTGTAAATCTATTAATTGATCGCCGACCCATTGGAAGGCTTTTTTTATTTCCTGTATTTCATCTTGAACTTCCTCGTTTATCTGAGCCTGAGTGCCAGAGTCCAGCCCCGGTTGGATTCCCTCAGGATTACGGTGTCAGCGATTAAGGGATAGCAAAGGCTGAGAGATTTATTAGATGCTCAATAATAACTGGTTTACACAGGAAATCAATAAAGTTCATGACACCAAACTTGCTCTGACCACGGAGGCCGCAGGCGACCTCTCGAATAGCGGAAGGTGCCCCACCTTAGGCACCTTCTCGAGTGGGTCTTAGAAGCCCAGGCAAATAAGTGGTCACAGAGGACCCCCGCACTCCAAATTATTTTGGCATGAAGGAAAAACAGAAGATAAAAGAAGGAAAAGGAAACAAGAAAGAATGACACGGGGAGACCAAGCTTCAGTGAGCAAGGCCCGTAGCTTTATATTCAACAGGGGCTTTTATACCATAAGTTGTATATAAAGGATAATAGGGGGCGTGAAATCATGCAAAGTCAGCAGTCTTTGATCCTTATCAAAACCAGGGTTTCTTTCCTGCAAATTTATCGTATACAAATGGTTTAGGTGATTTACATCATCTTCTGGCCAGAAGGCCTATTAACATTTTATGACTCTTGACAAAGGTTTGTCAACCTTAAGACTTATTTTCTCTAAGAGTAATTATTTTAAGGTTTGGCACCATCCTCCGAAGGTGTTAGATAAAGTTGCATTCCTATAAGGCAGAGGTGCAGTGGGTTTACAACAAAGGAAAGAATTTATTACCTTAATGGTCTAAAGTTGCTAACACCAAGGCCACTACTTATTTTTCTACCTACCAACTATATTAATTAATACACATTCAAGGATACAATACAGGGGATGTGGAAACTTGGCAGCAAGCATTGGCTCATCAATGAAATCTTTTACTAGTTTTATTCTGACAGTTTCTAACTCTCTGAGAGGCTCTAAGCTATTTGAATATCTTCAGCTTCCCGTGCCTCTCGAGGCTGGGAGACTGTAAACAATCGTATGCAGAGATGTAGGAGTCCCCGTAAACTTGTCAGGCGAGTTAGAGAACTATCTAAGGGGTTTGGATTTAAACACTCCTAATGCCCAGGAACTTTATTAACTGGAGCTGTAAGTCAACTCTTTATCAGAGAGAGCGAGATGGTGGTGGGGGACAGCCCCCGTAAAGTCAGAGGTGAGAGCACAAAGCAATAAAGTAGGCAGGCTCTGGTTTTGGGGGGTAGATGCTGGAGAATATACAGGGGGACTCCTGAGGCTCGATCCCACCTTTGCGTATGCCAAGCCTCCTTCCTCATGACCTTTGCCATGGGTGGAGCTTCTCATGCCGGCTGCTGGCACCTGAGTGGTCCACATAGTGTGAGCATCTTTGGTCCCATTTTGAATAAAGTTGTGTGTTTGAATTGAGGTTTGTAAAGCAATGCCTCAGACAGCGGCAGTAGTGCAAATGGCTATTAATCCCCAAATTCCAAGAATTAACCATCCAGTGAATCGTTTAGATCATCAAAGTAATTTAGTAAGTAACCAGGAGGCAAGTCCTGCCATGGGACCCTCTTCCCAGGGTCATTGGAGATCTACTGGCAACCATAGATTACGTCGAGATTGAAGAATCAAAAGGGATTCGTTTTTCAAAGAAACATAGGAATTAAGACAAGTATACAATTTGCAATCTATACAAGTCACAGAATATAAAGTCTTATTAAACTGCAAGTTCCCTATAGCTATAACAAAAGGAAGGGGAACAGAAGTTTGTATGAAATATGAATGATTATAACGAAAGGAATAGTTACTATGACTACAGCTGGTCCCCATGAAATATCCAGTCCAAGTTCCAAGTTCTTCGGTGCTTGCGGCAACTTTCCAGATGTCCCATTGTTCAGGCCCAATCTGTTTATTGAGCAGGATTCGAGGGTGAAGGGGTGCCATTTCACCATCAAGCCAGCCAAGAAGTCCTTTGTCATGGTAACGTTCCATCATAGTATTAGTAACCTTCTATGCTACTTGAGTGGAGAAGGAAATGGCAACCCACTCCAGTGTTCTTGCCTGGAGAATCCCAGGGATGGCGGAGCCTGGTGGGCTGCCGTCTATGGGGTCGCACAGAGTCGGACACGACTGAAGCGACTTAGCAGCAGCAGCAGCAGCATGCTACTTGAGTAGCATAGTCACATACAGTGCTATTAATATCATCTGAACAGTTAGACAACCACATACCATGGGTTCCCCAATCAACAATGGTGCAATTGGCCACAAACTTTAATTTCCCTGATTTAGCTTGACATATGTATATTCATATATATGAACAGGAGTATATTTAAAGTTCTTATATGTAAACGCTTTGCATAATGATTTTTGTCCTTTTCTTAGAGTTTCAGTAGTGTTGACATGGTTCTTATAGAAAGAAAGGGCAATAAACAGTCCAAGCAATGTCCAAAAGTTCTTCTTTGGAGGCAGAACAAAAGCCCATGTTTGTCGGCCAACGTTAATGCATAATTCTGTTGGACCCATGCAGACACAAAGGACTTCATACCCTAGAGAAATATTAATTATTCTCCCTTCTTCCTCGGGATGAAAGGGCCTCTCCAAGCTCCAACGAGGAGGCATATGTACTGAGTCATTGGTGGATACGATTGGTCCTTTATCTGTCAATTCTACAACGTGCAGTAAAAGGGGGTTGGGTATACAGGCCCAGTTGCTGCTGCTGCTGCTAAGTCAGGTCAGTCGTGTCCGACTCTGTGCGGCCCCATAGATGGCAGCCCACCAGGCTCCCCCGTCCCTGGAATTCTCCAGGCAAGAACACTGGAGTGGGTTGACATTTTCTTCTCCAATGAATGAAAGTGAAAAGTGAAAATGAAGTCGCTCAGTCATGTCCGACTCTGTGTGACCCCATGGACTGCAGCCTACCAGGCTCCTCCATCCATGGGATTTTCCAAGCAAGAGTACTGGAGTGGGTCGCCAGTGCCTTCTCCAATAGGCCCAGTAAGTATGATTAATTAATTCAGCTTGAGCAGGGGAAGCAAAAGCAAGCAAAGCAACAAAAATATTTTCTGGATTCCAAGGCATTCCCTGTTGAGAAACCAGATTCTCAGCTTGATTAGTAAGGGTTTTTATTTGTCCCCAAGTAGGGAGATCATGAGGTTGATGACATCGAGGGCAGTGCTTCTTGAAGATTTTTAGAGCCGCCATGACCTGTACTGGAATATTTTCCTCCCGCGGTTTTCTTTTTTGGTCTTCATTTTGAACATTGGACACTCCCCTGGGGCGGATCTTCCAAAGAGGAAGCCAACTGAGTTCGTTGGATACATCTGGAGAAATACAAGCATACCCCTTTACGTGTAAGATTAATTTTCCAGATTTCCATTGCTTAGTTAGCCCATCTTGATACCAAATGGGCAGAGGAGAGAGGTATCCTTTAATTCCTTGAAATGTTTTTCTGCTCGTGTCAAGATCTCTTTGTGGTAAGTTTAAAAAATTTAAAACAAATAAAGCTGTATTAACAATAGTTATAGGATTAGAGAGTATATAGTGTTGAGATCTAGTAAAATCTGCTCTGGATAAGGAAGATAGAAATGTCCCTGGGTATTCCCCCTTTTTAATTTCTTTATTTGTAGTTTCAGTGTTTGATGTGCTTGTTCAACTACGCCCTGTCCTTGTGGACTGTAAGGAATGCTTGTAATATGTTTAATAGAAAAAGGTTGTAAAAATTGTTCGAATTGCCTAGAAGTATAGGCAGGGCCATTGTCTGTCTGTTTTTATAGAGTTGGGAGTTCCCATTATTGCAAAACAATCTAATGGGTGGGTTATAACGTGCCGTGTAGCCTCACCTCGAAGAGGGGTGGCCCGTATAAAAGAATTTGTGTCGATACAGACATGTAGGAAAGAAGATGGAGAAAGTTCAGGACAATGAGTTCCATCCATTTGCCATAATTCATTGGGTTGTAATTCTCAAGGATTAACATCCTGTGCAATGGGTCGAAGATGTAGAAGTCTACAAGTAGAGCAATTATTAATGATTTCTTTAGCATGGCAGTACGGAAGTTTCTAAATTTGGTTTAAGGAGCCAGCATTATTGTACAATAGAGCATGTTGCTCCTCGGGAGTAGCAAAAGAAACAAGTTTATCGGCTTGTTCATTACCATGAGTCATAGGGCCGGGAAGGCAGGAATGTGTTCGAATATGGGTAATATAAATGCGGGAAGTTCAGTCCCTAATAACAGACTGTAGTTCGAGAAAAAGTTGAATAATAGGTGGATTGGAATTTATAATAGAGGTTATCCTAATATAAAAACTGAACATAAGGAGTCAGAGACTATATTAATAGGGTAAGGATGTAGGTGAATAACTTAAATGAGAGTATATAATTCGTTTTGTTGAGCAGAATGAAATTTAGTATAAAAGACTTTATATTCTTTGACAGACCAGAATGAGGCTTTGGTGTTTTTAGTCCCATCTATATAAAAAACATCAGCTTGAGGTATAGGTTGTAATGTGACAATGCAAGAGACAATAAATTCAGTATTTTCGAAGAAATTCCAGAGTTTGTTAGAAGGATAATGAAATGAAATATCTTTAAAATATTCCAGAAAGGCTATTTGGAAATTGGTAGACATTTGTAGTGCATTCTCCAATTGAGATTTATTAATTACAATTTTATGAGGATCGGAGCCAACTAGAGTCTTAGTTCTATTTCTCCCATTGATAATTATTAGAGCGATCAAATCAAGATAGGCCATAAGTGACCTTGTCCCTCTAAAATGGGTTTAGATCCATTCTACCGGGTGTTCTTGTTGGGCAAGAAGTCCGTGGGGGAATGGAGAGAAGGGAGTATAAACAACTCGAGAGGTAATTCAAGTCTAATACGAGTCAGAAACTGTTTCTGCAATTTATTTTGTATTAAACGAGGGCTATTTAAATAGGGATCTCCTTTCAAAGTATTCAATACATTAGTCAGTTGATCATTTGCAATGCCTAAAGTGGGCCTAATCCAGTTTATATCGCCTAAAAGTTTTTGAAAATCATTCAAGGTTGATAACTTGTCAACATGAATCTGTGTTAGTTGGGGAGTAATACGTTGTCTATTAACAACAGATCCTAAGTAATGGTAAGCAGTAGAGGTTTGAATGTTTTCAGGAGCAATGCTTAATCCAGTGTCTTTCAAGCATTGTTGAGCTATGCCAAACATTTGTTGAGTTTCTAATATAGATGGAGCTGAAAACAATATATCATCCATATAATGAATAACAAGAAAGTTAGGAAATTGTTTTCTCACAGGTTCAAGGGCTTTGGCTACAAATGACACATGGTGGGAGAATTCATCATTCCTTGAAGCAATACAGTCCACTGATGTCGTTTATTAGGCCCGATATGATTAGGATAAGGAAGAGAGAAAGCAAATCTCTCTGGGTCTAGAAGGTGTAAAGGTATAGTAAAAAAAGCAATCTTGTAAATCTGTAATAATAATATGCCAGTTTTGAGGGATAGTGGCAGGTGATGGAATTCCTGGTTGCAATGCACCCATGTTTCATAGATATATTAATTTTTCTAAGGTCTGTTTAGAGATGCCATTTGCCAGATTTCTTTATTACGAAAATTGGAGAATGCCAAGGGGAATAAGATTCCTCAATGTGCTTTGATAACAATTGTGTATTGATAAGCTCTTTAGTAGCCTCCAATTTCTCTTTTGTGAGGGGCCATTGCTCTGTCCAAATAGGCTCATCATTCTTCCAAGTAATTTTAATAATTGCATTGATTTTTTAAGTGAGCAGTGGCCCCTAGGGAAAATGTGGAATATATATTTGAGTTTGCCGTTGCATAAGTAAATCTCTTCATATTAAAATAAAATAATATCTATCACATAAGGTCGTAATGTTGCAGGCTGGCCTTTTGGTCCCTCATATGGATATATTTGGACACTTTAATAAACCTCCTGTACTTTGGTTTGAGAAAGTCCTACAATTGGGCAAGAAATTCTCCGTATAGGCCAAGATTTGGGCCATAAATGTTTAGAAATAATAGTAAAGTCGGATACAGTATCAAGAACACCAGAAAATCTTTTGCCATTAATTTTGATATTTATATTTGGTCGTGCATATTCAGATACTATTGACGTCCATAAGGATTGTTTTTGATCTGTACTACCAAATCCACCTGTCCAGATGCCAATAGAGGAGTTAATAGACGTGTAAGGAAAAAGAAGTAGTTGGGCAACTTTGTCCCCCTTTTTGAACTGCCATAGTATTGGAGATGACATCATAATTTGAATTTCTCCCTTATCTTCTGAATCAATTATACCAGTTCAGTTCAGTCGCTCAGTCATGTCCGACTCTTTGCAACCCCATGAATCATAGCGCGCCAGGCCTCCCTGTCCGTCACCAACTCTTGCAGTTCACTCAGACTCACTTCCATCGAGTCAGTGATGCCATCCAGCCATCTCATCCTCTGTCATCCCCTTCTCCTCCTGCCCCCAATCCCTCCCAGCATCAGAGTCTTTTACAATGAGTCAGCTCTTCGCATGAGGTGGCCAAAGTACTGGAGTTTCAGCTTTTGCCTCAGTCCTTCCAGATAACACCCAGGGCTGATCTCCTTCAGAATGGACTGGGTGGATCTCCTTGCAGTCCAAGGGATTCTCAAGAGTCTTCTCCAACACCACAGTTCAAAAGCATCAATTCTTCGGCACTCAGCTTGCTTCATACTCCAACTTCCACATCCATACATGACCACTGGAAAAACCATACCCTTAAAGACACGGACCTTTGTTGGCAAAGTAATGTTTCTGCTTTTCAACATGCTATCTAGGTTGGTCATAACTTTTCTTCCAAAGAGTAAGCATCTTTCAGTTTCATGGCTTCAGTCATGACCTGCAGTGGCTTTGGATCCCAGAAAAATAAAGTCTGACACTAGTTCCACTGTTTGCCCATCTCTTTGCCATGAAGTGATGGGACCACATGCCATGATCTTTGTTTTCTCAATGTTGAGCTTTAAGCCAACTTTTTCACTCTCCACTTTCACTTTCATCAAGAGGCTCTTTAGTTTCTCTTCACTTTCTGCCATAAGGGTGGTGTCATCTGCATATCTGACGTTATTGATACTTCCCCTAGCAATCTTGATTCCAGCTTCTGCTTCTTCCAGCCCAGCATTTCTCATGATGTACTCTGCATAGAAGCTAAATAAGCAGGGTGATGATATACAGCCTTGACGTACTCCTTTTCCTATTTGGAACCAGTCTGTTGTTCCGTGTCCAGTAATCACTGCTTCTTCCTGATCTGCATACAGGTTTCTCAAGAGGCAGGTCAGGTGGTCTGGTATTTTCATTTCTTTTAGAATTTTCCACAGTTTATTGTGATCCACATAGCCAAAGGCTTTGGCATAGTGAATAAAGCAGAAATAGATGTTTTTCTGGAACTTTTGCTTTTTCCATGATCCAGCAGATGTTGGCAATTTCATCTCTGGTTCCTCTGCCTGTTCTAAAACCAGCTTGAACACCTGGAAGTTCACGGTTCATGCACTGCTGAAGCCTGGCTTGGAGAATTTTGAGCATTACTTTACTAGCATGTGAGATGAGTGCAATTGTGCGGTAGTTTGAGCATTCTTTGGCATTGCCTTTCTTTGGGATTGGAATGAAAACTGACCGTTTCCAGTCTTGTGGCCACTGCTGAGTTTTCCAAATTTGCTGGCACATTGAGTGCAGCACTTTCACAGCATCATCTTTCAGGATTGAAATACCTCAACTGGAATTCCATCACCTCCACTAGCTTTGTTAGTAGTGATGCTTTCTAAGGCCCACTTGACTTCACATTCCAGGATGTCTGGCTGTAGGTCAGTGATCACACCATTGTGATTATCTGGATCGTGTAGATCTTTTTTGTACAGTTCTTCTGTGTATTCTTGCTACCTCTTCTTGATATCTTCTGCTTCTGTTAGGTCCATACCATTTCTGTCCTTTATCGAGCCCATCATTGCATGAAATGTTCCCTTGGTATCTCTAATTTTCTTGAAGAGATCTCTAGTCTTTCCCGTTCTGTTGTTTGCCTCTATTTCTTTGCATTGATCACTGAGGAAGGCTTTCTTATTTCTTCTTGCTATTCTTTGGAACTCTGCATTCAGATGCCTGTATTTTTCCTTTTCTCCTCTGCTTTTCACTTCTCTTTTCACAGCTATTTGTAAGGCCTCCTCAGACAGCCATTTTTCTTTTTTGCATTTCTTTTCCATGGGGATGGTCTTGATCCCTGTCTCCTGCACAATGTCACGAACCTCCATCCATAATTCATCAGGCATTCTATCTATCAGATCTACTCCCTTAAATGTATTTCCCACTTCCACTGTATAATCATAAGGGATTTGATTTAGGTCATAGCTGAATGGTCTAGTGGTTTTCCCTACTTTCTTCAATTTAAGTCTGAATTTGTCAATAAGGAGTTCATGATCTGGGCCACAGTCAGCTCCCGGTCTTGTTTTGTTGACTGTAAAGAGCTTGTCCATCTTTGGCTGGAAAGAATATAATCAATCTGATTTCTGTGTTGATCATCTGGTGATGTCCATGTGTAGAGTCTTCTCTTGTGTTGTTGAAAGAGGGTGTTTGCTATGACCAGTGCATTGTCTTGGTAAAACTCTATTAGTCTTTTCCCTACTTCATTCTGTATTCGAAGGCCAAATTTGCCTGTTTCCCCAGGTGTTTCTTGACTTCCTACTTTTGCATTCCAGTCCCCTATAATGAAAAGAATATCTTTTTTGGGTGTTAGTTCTAAAAGATCTTGTAGTTCTTCATAGAAACATTCAACTTCAGCTTCTTCAGCATTACTGGTTTGGGCATAGACTTGGATTACTGTGATATTGAATGTTTTGCCTTGGAAACGAAGAGAGATCATTCTGTCGTTTTTGAGATTGCATCCAAGTATTGCAGTTTGGACTCTTGTTCACCATGATGGCCACTCCATTTCTTCTAAGGGATTCCTGCCCGCAGTGGTAGATATAACGGTCATCTGAGTTAAATTCACCCATTCCAATCCATTTTAGTTTGCTGATTCCTAGAATGTCGACGTTCTCCTGTTTGACCACTTCCAATTTGCCTTGATTCATGGACCTGACATTCCAGGTTCCTATGCAATATTGCTCTTTACAGCATCAGACCTTGCTTCTATCACCAGTCACATCCACAGCTGGGTAGTGTTTTTGCTTTGGCTCTATCCCTTCATTCTTTCTGGAGTTATTTCTCCACTGATCTTCAGTAGCATATTGGCCACCTACTAACCTGGGGAGTTCCTCTTTCAGTGTCCTATCATTTGGCTTTTCATACTGTTCATGGGGTTCTCAAGACAAGAATACTGAAGTGGTTTGCTATTCCCTTCTCCAGCGGACCACATTCTGTCAGACCTCTCCACCTGACCCGCCTGTGATGGGTGGCCTCACACAGCATGGCTTAGTTTCACAGAGTTAGACAAGGCTGTGGTCCTAGCATGATTAGATTGACTAGTTTTCTGTGTTTATGGTTTCAGTGTGTCTGCCCTCTTGAAACAACTGCTGTCTTACTTGGGTTTCTCTTACCTTGGGCGTGGGGTATCTCTTCATGGCTGCTCCAGCAAAGCACAGCCGCTGCTCCTTACCTTGGACGAGGGGTATCTCCTTACCACCGCCCCTCCTGACCTTGACTGTGGAAAAGCTCCTTAGGCCCTTCTTCACCCACGCACCCACCACTCCTTGGACGTGGGGTTGGTCCTCCCAGCAGCCGCCCCTGACCTTGGATGCAGGGTAGCTCCTCTTGGCTGTCGACCCTAACCTTGGACGTGGGGTAGCTCCTCCCGGCCATTCCTGTGCCGTCGCAGCCTGGCATTCTCAGACGCTGCCCCTGACTTCAGACATGAGGTAACTCCTCTTGGCTGCCGACCCTTGGGCATGGGGTCCTCCCGGCCTCTGCGCCTGACCTCAGGACGTGGGGTAGCTCCTCTCGGCCACACTCTGTGTGCCGTTGCAGCTGCTGGTGCTTTGTGCGCCGTCATATTCATACTCAATTATGAAAAAATAAAAAAGGGGGAACTGTCAGGGGACATTCAACTTTAAAGGATCCAACATGATATTTTCTTCTTTTGTGTGCCATTTCTCAAGGACTCTATTCCTTATCAGTTCCTGGAGAACAGGAACGAGCAGAGCTGCACGCAGTGTTCAGGACTGAGGTCATGAGAAAAAGCATCTGCTTGGATTCCCTTCAGTGACCTTTTACTTAAAGGTAATCTATTCAATTATGTCCCTCTTACTCAGGATATGGAATGCTTTCTGGCTCCTTCAAGATTATTATTTGCTTGGCTTTGTTTTTGCTCAAGTTTTTTACTGCCTAAAGCTGCCTTGTATAAAGATACATAAACATGCGTTTCTGCAAATAAAGCACCCTTGTTTCACTCGAGACTTGGGTCCCCTGCTTCCTTCTTCTCGTCGACTCCAGTCACCAGGTCCCAGTCTACAAAGACCGTGACAGCTCTGTCTTCAATTTCCACAAATAGGAGTAACTCTTCTTTAATCATATATACAACAGTTATTTCTATCCAATGGAGAACATGACCCTTTTCCTATGCATTGTTCCTAGCACACCATCAGTCCCTGGTAACTGTCCCTCTCCTACAAAAAGCCCAGTCCTTTTAACATCTTGCTTACTCTGTTCAAGGTCAGTTGGTAGAACATTATGTTTTATAACAGACTGTACTATGTACGGAAGAGCTTCCTGATCCTACTGACCATGATGGGTCATGTCCTAGTTTTACATTATTTTCTGCCCTCCCTGTTGCTAATTCACACACACTATTGAATTTTGTAATTCAGGCTGTGTGTTTTTCCAGGAAACGTGGATGTGAATGAATTGTATCTAATGAAGTCGGCCCCTTCATCTCATTGATTCCTTCCCAGAGACCATCATGAAACGTATATAGCAAATGCATTAGATCAATGTATTACCAAAGCCAAGCTCATAGAGCTCAGCACACAACAGGCCAATAAACTGAGAGACTACTTGTTGGGCAAGGAATACTGACTTTATTCAGAAAGCCAGGAGCCCAAAAAATGGTGGACTACTGTCCCAAAGAATCATCTTTGCTGAGTTAGAATTCGGGTTTCTTTTACACAAAAGATCTGTGTAGCTTCTCTTCAAATCTGGACTTACTGCAGTTGCTGAGTACCTGAACTAAAGTCATCAGAGAATACATAGAGTGAAAAAGGTAAAGGATTTGCCACAACCACTGTGTCTGGGAAGTATGGCTCCACTATGTTCCTATCTTGTGACTTCTAGGTAAGAAGATCCTTGCCGCACATATTACATTGCTGTGTGTTTTCTCTGGGATAAATACTCTGATACTACTGGTGAGATGTGAGATGTGAGGATAGGGTTTTTTTTCTTTTTTTAACATTTGTGAAATTGGTGAGGAATCGTTCTAGAATGAATTCACGTTCTAAAGACCTGATTAATCAATACATATATATCTGGCTTCTATCCAGTATGAATTTTCTCATGAAGCCTAAGATGTTGCCACACTCACGATATTTGTATGGTTTCTCAGTAGTACGAATTCTCTGACCAACAGTAGGGTGTGAATTTTGAACTTTGAATTTTGAAGACTTCTACCATATACCACATTCATATCATGTATGGATTTTCTGATGTTTAGTGAGTGCTGTGACCTGAGTAAAGGATTTTCCACACTCGAAACATTTGAAAGGTTTCTCTATATGTATTCTCCGATGTCTTTTAAGGTGTGAATTTCGACTAAAGAACTTGCCACACTCATTACATCTGAAAGGTCTCTCTCCAGTATGAATTCTGCAGTGACGTTGAAGCTGTGGTTTTTTACGGAAGACTCTTCCACACTCATCACATTTGTAAGGTTTCTCACCAGTATGAACTGCCTGATGACTTAAAACGGTTGACTTTACACGAAAGGCCTTACCACACTCATCACATTTGTAAGGTTTCTCTCCAGTATGAATTGTCTGATGCTTTAAAAGGATTGACTTTAAACGAAAGGCCTTTCCACACTCATCACATTTGTAAGGTTTCTCTCCAGTATGAATTGTCTGATGCTTTGAAAGGGTTGACTTTATGGGAAAGGCCTTGCCACACTCATCACATTTGTACGGTTTCTCACCAGTATGAACTGTCTGATGCCTTAAAAGGGTGGACTTTACAGGAAAGGCCTTGCCACACTCATCACATTTGTAAGGTTTCTCTCCAGTATGAACTCTCTGATGACTTAAAATGGCTGACTTTGCACAAAAGGCCTTGCCACACTCATCACATTTGTAAGGTTTCTCACCAGTATGAACTGTCTGATGACTTAAAAGGTATGACTTTATACGAAAGGCCTTGCCACACTCACCACATTTGTAAAGTTTCTCTCCAGTATGAACTGTCTGATGACTTAAAAGTGATGACTTTATACGAAAGGCCTTGCCACACTCATCACATTTGTAAGGTTTCTCACCAGTATGAACTGTCTGATGACTTAAAAGGTATGACTTTATACGAAAGGCCTTGCCACACTCATCACATTTGTAAAGTTTCTCTCCAGTATGAACTGTCTGATGACTTAAAAGGATTGACTTTACACGAAAGGCCTTGCCACACTCATAACATTTGTAAGGTTTCTCTCCAGTATGAACTCTCTGATGAACAGCAAGGTTTGAATTTCCGCTGAAGACTTTGCCACATATATCACATTTAAATAATTTCTTTCCTGTATGAATTTTC
Organism: Bos indicus x Bos taurus; assembly: GCF_003369695.1. NCBI lineage: Eukaryota > Metazoa > Chordata > Mammalia > Artiodactyla > Bovidae > Bos > Bos indicus x Bos taurus. The sequence goes on from NC_040093.1 coordinate 7,378,630, forward strand.
TTATGTCTCCTGAGGTGTGAGCTGTGACTAAAAGCCTTGCCACAGTCATCACATTTGTAAGGATTTTCCTTGTGTGCTTTGAGTTCTTGTGTTGTTACTGAAGGATTCATAAAACCATTCCCATATATATTAGAAACACTGGTTTGGACACAAGGAGGAATTCTTTGAAGTGGTGAAAATGAGAAACTGTTGTTGACAGACCTCTCAACTTCATTATATTCAGAAATTATCCCACCAGTTTGAAATATCTGCAGTTTATCCTGAAAGTTAAGTCCAAACCTGTTTCCAAAGGGCTTGATTCGTGCATCCTTCCTATCATGCGAATCTCTTCCATCAGGCACATTTTCATTAAGGCTTACAGGTGTTCCTTTGTAATTTCTTTTGTCTTCTCTCCCCTGACACTCAAAGTCACACATATTTTCCTGACTTTCCCAAAGATGAAAATGTTTGATTTCACAGCTTTCAGGTCTTCCCAGCATCAATGTTTGGAATGTTTCTACTTTATCACTGTTCGCTTCCAGTTGTAAATGCTTGATCACATGTGTAGGAGAGATATCTACAAGATAAAAAGAATCATAGGTATCCTGCTCACAATAATTCAAAAATAAATGTTTCATGTTGAATATATATTATACCAAAAGTAATATTTATGCCAAGTTATGAAACACCACAATGATGACCTTAAGTTTTTAGAAACACTAAAGGTATAGAATTCTTAACTTAAGAAAGCATGGTATAAATTCACTGTTAAGGTAGCACAGTTTTAAAAACCATATGCCAAACACTCACATTGGACAATCTTATGCCAACTCTCAAAAACAGAGTATTTTTCTACCAGGACCCTAGGAAGGTATCAATCAACAGTTGTCTCAAATTGAAAAGAAAAATATTACACTATCACTGTGTTCTCCATACTTACTATACATAAATAAATTCTAAACAAAATATTATATATTGTAACAGTAAATAATCCAAAACCAAGCTTATCCAATTAATAACTATTCATAATTGGTTGTTTACAATTGAAAACAAATGAGAAAATGAAGAATATGACTAAAACAATTTTTTGGAAACAACGTAGTTTTCTAAATCTGCTATAGAACTACGTACCCAAAAAGAAAAGGCATTTTACAACATTAACAAGTAGTATGTGTCAGCTGTATTGCAGAATACACGCTAAAAGACCATCATCTGTAAATGATACATAAATTAAGATGTAAAATATTCACCGGTTTTCTTACAGCCAATAAACAAAGCAATCCCTACCTATGTTGTTGTTGTTCAGTTGCTCAGTCGTGTTTGACTGTTTGTGACCACGTGCACTGTAGCGCACTGGACTCCTCTGTCCATGGGATTTCCCAGGCAAGAATAGTGGAGTGGGTTGCCATTTCCTTCTCCACGGGATCTTCCTGACTCAGGGATCAAACCTGCATCTTCTGCATTATGCAGGTGAATTCTTTACCACCGAGCCATCAAGGAAGGCTGATCTCTAGCCATGCACTATTCTTAATTACCTAGTTTAATGGCACCATAATATAATAAATAAAGAGTGCTTTGTGTATTTATTGACTAGGGTCAGACACAATATTGCTGAAAAATGTTGCAAGTGAAAAGCATACAAGATATAATGTAGTTGGGATTTGACAGAAAACAAAATTCCGTAAAGCCATTATCCTTTGAGTAAAAAATAAATAAAAATTTAAAAAGATATAATGTAGATAAAGTCGTATCATAAAGAACATGACGGAATATAGACATTACCTTTTTTAAACAAAAATACATTTTGAGTATTTACTATAAAACATGTACTACTGATAGCACTAATTTGCTTTAACAGGCTTGAGGTAAATTAACATGTTTTTCTCTAATCAGAGCAGGAGACACACCCAATTGGTACACAAACTGGTAAGAGAACCAGGATATGAATCTGAACCTACAGACTGAGAAAACTTAATTGTAAACATGACCACCTGCCAAATGAATAGACTAGAAAATATTTAAAAAAGAAAAAAAAAACATATAGGGAACTTAGAAAGAAAATGTCAAGGAAGATACAAGTCAGAAGTAGTCTGTTTAACTATTATTCAACCATCCCATCTTGAAATGGGTTGTCAGTCATCATGGATGCACAGAGTGATTTAGGTCATGTCCTGAGAAACTTGTTCAATAAATGACCAGACGTTATCTTTACAGTGAGAGTATGTAGATCGTGGAGGGATGTGATAGGTATGAACAATGTTTCCATCCATATCAAGGTACTATGTGAGGAATGGTCAGGACTAAGAAAGGGCCTGCGTGGAGCATAGGGTACACAGGTTTATGTCAGATATCAGCTTGTGACTGCATGTCTTTGGGAAAATAACTGAGAGCACAAACTAATATACTGACTTTAAAAGAAAAGAACTGGTTCAGTAAGTTTATGGGCATTATACTATGGGTATGGGACAGAAACAAGAGAAATTTTAAAAGTGACTGTGATATATGGAGAAAGCAGGATAATACCTGTTATACTATTTACAATGTAATGTATCCAACTGTGAATTTTGTTAAGTTACAATGGAATGCTTATATTCAAGAAAAACATACACAATATTCCAGGATATTGTGTAAGAATCTTATCAGCAGAAATCAGAAGGAAAATCCAGGAAAAGGCTATCTAAACCTGGGTTCCTCTGTCAAGTATGATTAACCTCTCTATTGGACATTTATTTCATTTCTTCTTCCACACATGTTCATCTCAAGATTCAGGAGTATCAAAGAAAAGGAGGGACTGAAACTGACTCTGGAAGACCTTCCCAGTTACAAAAGCCTTTCTGAGGCACCCAACTCTTTTTCGTAGAAAAAGGCTTTATTCTCCTAGACCTTCCCTGAGTTCAAAAGAGCAGATTCAAACAGTTACTAATACATAAAAGGTCATAAAAGGATCACACCATGATCAAGTGGGATTTATTGCAGGGATGCAAGATTTCTCAATATCCACAAGTTAATCACTATGATACACCACATTAACAGTTGAAGACTAAAAACCATATGATCATCAATAGATGCAGAAAAGGTTCTGACAAAATTCAAGTGCCATTTATGATAAAAACCCTTTAGAAAGTCAGCACAGATGGACCCCACCTCAACATAATTAAGACTGTATATGTCAAACACACAGCTAACATCATACTCAACAGGGAAACACTGAAAGCATTCCACTTAACAACATGAATAAGACAAGAATGTTCACTATTGCCACTTTTATTGAACATATTTTTGGAAGTCCTAGCCACAACAATCAGAAAATAAAAAGAAACAAAAGGAATTCAAGTTAAAAAAAATTAAAAAGAAGTAAAGCTGTCACTATGATGCTACAGACAGAAAATCCCGAAGATGCCACCAGATGACCTCATCAATGAGTCAACTTGCTGGATACAAAATATATAGAAAACTGCTGCATTTCTATACACTAATAATGATATATCAGAAAGTGAAATTAATCAAACAATCCCATTCACCATCTCATAGAAAAGCATAAAATTTTAAGGAATAAACCTACCTAAGAAGTTAAAAGAACTGTACTAATAAAACTATAAGATGCTGATGACTGATACCAAAGATGACACAAACAGATGGCACAAACATATACCATGTTCTTGGATTGAAAGAAGTAACACTGTCAAAATGACCATACTATCCAAGGCAATCGACATATTCAATGCAACCCTTATCAAATTAACAATGACATATTTCATAAAACAAAGAAAAACTTAATTTGTACCAAAATACAAAAGACTCTGATATCTAAAATGATCTTGACAAAGAACAGAGCTGGAGGAATCATGTTCCCTGAGTTCAGACTACACTACAAACTGACAGTCAACAAAGTGAAAGTGAAGTGGCTCAGTCGTGTCCAACTCTTTGTGATCCCATCGACTATAGCCTACCAGGTTCCTCTGTCCATGGGATTCTCCAGGTAAGAATACTGAAGTTGGTTGCCATTTCCTTCTCCAGCAGATCTTCCTCACCCAGGGACTGAACTTGGACCTGGGTCTCCTGCATTGTAGGCAGATGGCTTTACCGTCTGAGCCACCAGGGAAGTGGTATGATGATGGCACAAAACAGAAATACAGATCGGTAGAACAGGATAGAAAACCCAGAAATAAACCAGTTTACTTAGAGTCAATTATTCTATAACAAAGGAGGAAAGAATATAGAATGAAGAAGTCTCTTCAATAAGTGATGCTGGGATAAATGCATAGTTATATGAAAAAGAATGAAATTACAACATTCTCTAACACCACATACAAAAATAAACTCAAAATGTGTTAAACATCTAAATGCAAGGCCAGATACTATATAATTCATAGTGGAAAACAAATGCAAAACACTGACATAAATGTCAGCAAATTTTTTTTGGATCTATCTCTTAGAGTCATGGTAACAAAAGCAAAATCAAACAAATGAGACCTAATTAAATTTAAAACCTTTTTGCAAAGCAAAGGAAACCAAAAAAAGAACAAAAATTCAACTTTTGGACTAGGAGACTATATATGCAAATGATGATACCTATAGGGGATTTATTTCTAAAATATACAAACAGTTCATACAGCTTAATATCAAAACAAACAAACTACCCAATCAAAAACTGGGCAGAAGATCAAAACAGATATTTCTCCAAAGGAGACAAACAGATGGCCACCAGTCACCTGAAAAGATGTTTGACATCTCTACTTATGAGAGAAATGCAAATCAAAACCACAAAACTATCACCTCACACTGGTCAGAATGACCACCATCAAAAAGTCTAGAAACAATAAATGCTTGAGAGGGTGTGGAGAAAAGAGAATGCTCCTACATTGTTGGAAGGAACATAAATTGGTACTGCCACTTTGGAGAATAGCATGGAGGCTCCATAAAGAACTAAAAATAGAGCTATCACATGAACCAGCAATTCCAATCCTGGGCATATATCCAGTAAGGATGAAATCTAATTCAAAATGACACATGCACCCCAATGTTTTAGCAGCACTATTTATACCCGCCAAAACATGGCGGCAACCTAAATGTTCACTGACAGACAAAGGGATAAAGAATACGTGGTACATATATACAAGGGAATATTGTGAAGTGCAAGTAGCTCAGCCGTATCCAACTCTTTAAGACCCCATGGCCTGCAGCCTGCCAGACTCCCCTGTCCATGAAATTCTCCAGGCAAGAACACTGAAGTGGGTTGCCACCTCCACAGCATAAAACACAATAAAGGTAATGCCTTTTGCAGCAATATAGACAGACTTAGAGATTATTCTATGGGAAATCAGACAGAGAAAGACAAATATCATAGGATATTATATGTTGAACTGAAATAAATGATACAAATGAACTTATTCACAAAATAAACTCACCAGCATAAAAAACAAAGTTATGGTTACCAAAGGGGATAGTACAGGATGGTGATGGGGGCAGGAAAGGGAGAGATAAATTAGAAGTCTAAATATATACAAACTAATATATATACAAAATAGATAAGCAACAAGAACCTACGATATAATGGCTCAGGGAACTATACTGAGTATCTTGTAAACTGCTATATACCTGAAACACAACATTGTAAATTAACTATACTTAAAAAGTGGAGAAGGAAATGGCAACCCACTCCAGTACGCTTGCCTGGAGAATCCCAGGGACAGAGGAGCCTGGTGGGCTGCCATCTATGGGGTCGCACAGAGTTGGACATGGCTGAAGTGACTTGGTGTACATGCACGCATGCATTGGAGAAGGAAATGGCAACCCACGCCAGTGTTTTTGCCTGGAGAATCCCAGGGACAGAGGCGCCTGGTGGGCTGCCGTCTGTCAGGTCGCACAGAGTCACACACGACTGACGCGACTTAGCAGCAGCAGCAGCATCATACCTAAAAAGAATGGTTAAAACAAAAACAAAAGCACCTCTTGTGCAAATGTTCAAAAGATGTTTCACAAGGGTGTAAAAACTACTAAATGGGGGAAGCAGTCTATGAAACAAGACATGTTGACAAAAATGAATACCCACCAGCAAAAGAATTTACTTGGAACATTATCTTACACTATAGACAAAAATGAACTCAAAATGGTTCAAAGACCTAAACCTAAGTCCCAAATGTATAAAACTCCTAGAAGTAAACATGCAGGAAATGTTTCTGGAAATTGGACCCACAAATGATTTACCAGATGTAACACCAAAAGCACAGGCCACAAAATAAAACCAGATATCAATAAATTGAACTATATCAAAATTATAAACTACTGTGCATTAAAGTGCAGTGAGTTTGAAAAGACAATCAACAGTAAAAGAGAAAATATGTGGAAATCATACATCTGATAAGTAAATGAGTACAAAGAATATATCAAGAATTTTAAGAGGGACTGATCACCAGTTCCACCATAGGGACCATTTCCCAATCAACCATCCAACGCATGCAAATACAAAACAGAAACATTAAGAGTAACACAGAAATTTGAACTCAATGATAAAAAATACCTACAATGCCCAGAACAACAGTGCAGCCAATAGCCTCATAGATATGAGAATGTGAACTTGGACAAAGTTGTCCTGGGATAAATTCCCATACCATTTACAGAAGGTAAAATATATGGTCCTTGATACACATGAACAACACTGTCACGGTGCCCTTGACAGAGTCTTCAAAGCCAGAAAATAACCTGGAAAGATGTATCGGGCTCTCGTGATACTTTCTCTCTCATAATCCTAGAACATACTGACCACTCTACTGGATAGCTTCAAGTGGTGACTTTGTACAGAGCAAGAAAATAACATTAGGGATAGTGTCTCCATCACAGTTTTCTGTTACCTAGTAAATCCACTCCACAGAGACTACCCAGAGGCTGCCAATTAAACATAGGTGGATTATCACAGCAAGGAAACCAGATAAAATTTCAGACCCTCAGGAATATATTTCAAAGAAATTTAAGAGGTAAAAGGATACAAAGTAAGGAGAATGTAACATCAGGAACAGTTCACATTCCTAGACTGGGTAGGGCAGTACAAGAGTAAAAATAATACAACATGAATGTCAGACATCACAGCATCTTGAGATGTGACCATGCTCTCAACCTACAGATGGCAAGCTAAGAGCCTGCGAGATTCACATATGCTCCCCTCGCAGGATCTAGGATCAAAAAGACAATCTCTCTACCTACTCTCCTTACATTTTCCTAAGTAACAACCACAGAGGATCCAATCCACCAACTTGTTCCACTCCTAAACAGAAAAAAACAGCCCTTTTGAGATACTCGTTTTTCTTTATACATTGTATTTTTGGCTACTTTTACATCACTCCCCACTGTCCAGAGCTTTTTCTCATGCTCCAATGTGGAGATACTATTCAGATCAGAAACAGAAATTCTGGGACTCCCCTGGTGATCCAGCAGTTAAGACTCTGCATTTCCAATGCAGGGGGTGCAGGTTTCATCCTTCGTCAGGGAACTAAGATCCCACATGCAGAATGGCGCAGCAAAAAAAAAGTAAACAAGCAAGCAAAAACAAACAGATATTCAGCGTTATCAGAAGAGAGAAATCTAAAGTGCTGTGGATTTTTTAAAACACTGAGCCAAAAGTCAAAAGGTAGAAAATAGGAAATCGGGTTTTTTGGTATTTTTTTTAGCATTTGCCAGTGAGCTTTGTACATGATTAAGCTCTGGGACAACCTCAGATATGACATGAAACAGACACAGCGTCTGAAGAGGGTCAGTTTAACCTTGTGAAGCTGTGTCATGCCCCAGTCACCAGAACTCTCAGATGAAAGACATCAGGGCCTCCCAAGGGAAAATGCAGATACCCAAGGGCAGCTCTGGAAGGAAGTCATCCTCACCCAGGGAGACCAGGTTCCTGTAGGTCTCCAGCATCACGTCCCTGTACAAGGCCCTCTGAGCAGGGTCCAGGAATACCCACTCCTCATGAGTGAATTCGATGGCCACATCCTCACAGGTCAGTCGTTCCTGAAATGAAACCACATGTCACCAAAAGGGCCATGAAAAGTTCTCATTTTCATGCAAAAGAGAAAGGGTAGTAAGGGGTAAGGATTGACTTGGTTCAAGTATGTGTTCTAACAGATCCATGCAGGGGTATCTGGAGAAATTATGGATCTCTAATTTTAATTTCTTATGCTTTGCCCTAAGACCTTATGAGATCCTCCAATTAATATGGATTTTTCATCATTGTTCAAAATCCATGAAATAAATAAAGCTCAAAACTGTTGTGGCTATACAGAAGTGTCAGATATTATGTTCTACCCAGTGAGTGCAATTCATTATCTAGATGAGGTACAACATGAGTGGCATCTTCAGAGATGACGAAATCCACGGCCCTTTCAATGGAAAGGTCAAAACTTTCAGTTATGATGTTGATAACAGCAGCAAGGACCAAAAGCGTCTGAAGGCTTCCTGTTGCTCTAAATTACTATAGTATTACTCTAAACATTAAATAAGTACTGTACAGGCAAGAACCTGTCATCAATGTAATAGCTCATTAAAGAACGATCTTTTCCCACCTTAGAGAAGACAACCTGTGTCACAGACACTCTGAGAAACTCGACTCAGATCAAGAAGGTAAGAAATGTTACATGAAGCACTTGAACTCAGAAGCTAGGGCTCAGCAACTGAAGGTTAAGCATCTAACAGTTAAGTAGTACAGAGAACATTAAAAGTCCTTTGACAGAGGGCTTCTAAAGAAAACTTGAAAGAAGTCCAAGGTGAGCCTCCTCCCTGCCCCTCTGTCTTCTCTGCAGGGGGACCAGCTCTCGAGCCTTGGGCCTTCATCCCTTGAAAATGGACACCTGTGCCAAATTAGTCTCTACCCCCTCCCTGATTGGGAGAACCTCCTCCCTGTTGAGTGATCACTGTCCACAGTGGTGGTGAAGGACTGGAGACACTGACCGATGAGAGCCAGAGCAGCTTGGCAGCCCCAGGTCCCTGGACCATCTCACTTATTCCTAGCCACAGCTTCCAAACCAGTGCCATTTCAAAGGACTTTGATACAGCAGCCAAGTTCCCTGGAGCTGGAGCTGCCACAGCAGGGGTGGCTGGCTCCAGGGCTGGAAGTGGGCTTGTGTTCGGGAGCTTCATCATTTTTATGCCAGGAACCCTTCTCTGAAACAGTAGCTCTTCTACACCATGGGCTTGGCCCTCTCAAAGGCCATGGGGCTCTTTTGCCTGATGGTGGTCTAGTTCATATTCTTCACAATATGAAGGAGCTCTTTCCACCTCCCATAATTCTTTCTCCTGTGTCTGCCCTGTATGTTCCCTTTCCTGTAACTCCCCAAGCAGCCTGGGGAAAGTGGTGGGCTCAGGGTTTGACAGAACGAAAATAAATAAATATTGTATTAATATGAAGAAAAAAAAAAAGTCCCAGGTGAACAATGTGGAATGGCATGAAAGGTCATTATAGACGTGGATACGGAAACACAACTGTTAGTAATTTACTACTTAAAACACTAACAGGATTGTTTGGAAAATTCCAAGGCCACAGATTATACTGATAACATAATTTCAACTGAAAAAAAAGTTGATATGTAGTTTTTAAATCATAATGTCTTCTATCTAAACCACAGACTTGCACATGCATGCTTGCTTATCTATAAAAAATTAACTGACACGAGAGGATTTGTCTTTTGACAGACTTTTTGGACAATTTTATATCATCCTTTTATTCACATGTATTTCAGCATCTTTCAGATGATAAAAATGTATCCTTTGTACTCAGCTGAGTTTGTCAACAGGATTCTATACTAGGCTACCAAAAGAAAACTGGTAAAAACATTAAAAAAAAAAAAGAATACTTGAACTCAATTCATAATAAAATTACCATATACAAAGATACAAATAAAATTTTGTCCATTTAAATTTACATAGCAAGGCATTAACAGAAACCAAAGACTTTCTTTGCTTTTTTCCATTAATAAAACAGTGATTTGAAATTAGAAGAGTCATTAGATTATGACCAAAAAAAAAAAAAATTATCACAATAGCAAAGTAAAAAAACTTCTTGGAGAATTAAAAATCATGGCAAAAAGAATATGGAAAAAAATATAGTTATTAAGCAAGACTATCTCAAGAAACATCATGATAGGAAGGTAACATTCAATGCATTCCTTCTGAAATTACAGTGGCATGAAAGGAGCAGTCCAGGGGGCCTGTCTTTCACCACAATACGATGCACATGAGCAGGGACCACCAGAAGTAACAGGAGGAAAATCCCAGGGCAAGAGACACAGAGTTTGTCAGAGAGGTGAAACAGGTAGTACTCACGTTTGTGAGGACATGGAAAGGTGAAAAGTGAAAGGATGGAAAAAGACAGAACATCCTAAAGAGAGCAGGGGAGACTGTTATATCAGACAAAATAAACTGAAGAAAAAAAAAAAACTGCAACTAGATAACTATTGTATAATGACAAAATGGTCAATTTATCAAAAAGCTGTAACAAATAAAAATATATATACACCTAACATTAGATATCTCAGAAAAATGAAGCAAACATTGAACAGGCATGTACAGACCACATGGCCCAACAAAAGCATAAAACACATGTATCTCAAGGACACATAAAGCATTCTCTATCAGAGACCACGTTAGGCCAAAATTAACCATCTTAAGAGACTGATAACAGGAACGTATCTTCCCTGACAACAACAAAATAAACACAAGAAAAAAAGAAAATTCCTCAAATGTGGACATTGAGCAGCTCACTCTTACACCACAAATGGGTCTGAGAAAAAGATCACATGGAAATTTTTAAATACATGGATGAAAACGAAAAGAAAACATTACAAAATTTATAACACACAGAGAACACTGTACTAAAAGGAAAGTCTGAACTGTTAAGTGCTTAAGTAAAAAAGAGAAAAGATCTTAAATCTGAAATCTATTTTTAGATCTCTAGGAAGCAGAAAATGGAAAATAAACTAAACTCGTTTAGCAGAAGGAAAAAGGTAAATAAGAAACCAGAGATACAATAGAAAGTAGAAAAATATAAAAATCAACAAACCAAGAGTTGATGTTTTGAAAAAACTGTATAGGAAAACCCTCACCTAGACCAAGGAAAGGAGAAAAAAAGATTCAAAGAACTAAAAACAGATATGAAACAGGAATGATTACAACTGAGGTCAAAGAAAGTATCTAAAGATAAGGAAGTACTATGACCAATAATGCCTATAATGACAGAACATAGGAGATACTGGCAAATTCTCAGAAACATACAAACTATTTTACTTATTGAGAAATTTAAAAAGTGAGAAGTGTTGAAAGTGAAAGTGTTAGCCACTCAGTCGTATCTGACTCTTTGTGACCTTATGGACTGTAGCCCACAAGGCTCCTCTGTCCATGGAATTTCTCCAGACAAGAATACTGGACTAGAGAGCCTCTCCTTTCTCCAGGCAATCTTCCGACCCAGGGATAGAACCTGGGTCTCCCGCACTGCAGGCAGATTCTTTATGATTTGAGTCACCAGGGAAGCCCATTATAACTAGAGAGATTTAAGAAGTATCCAGAAACCTCTAAGAAAAATACAGTACCAAATTCTCCCAAACATTTACAAAAGAATTACCACTAATCCTGCTAATTCTATGGAGCAAGCATGATTCTAATAGTTTGCTGATTTCCCAAAGACACAAGAAAGGAAAACTAGAAACCAATGCCCCTAACGAATACTGATACAAAATTAAAATACTTACAAACCAATTTCAACACATATTAAAAAGATCTGGAAAATGGAAACAGAACAGATGGGGGTGGGGAGGGGAGGAAGGAGAGGGTCAGATGTATGGAGAGAGTAATATGGAAACTTACATTACCATATATAAAGTAGAGAGCCAATGCGAATTTGCTGACTGACTCAGGGAACTCAAACAGGGGCTCTTTCACAACCTACAGGGGTGGGATAGGGAGGAAGATGGGAAGGGAGGGCACATATGTATACCTATGGCTGATTCATGTTGGTATTTGGCAGAAAACAACAACGTCTGTAAAGCAATTATCCTTCAATTAAAATAATATAAGTAAATAAATAAAAAGATCTGACACCATAACCAAACGGATTTTATTCATATAAGGCAAGGAGAAGTCAACATACAAAAATCAATTAATATGACACACTACATTATCAGATTAAAGGGGAAAAAAAACAGGATCATCTCGATGCAGGAAAAAACCATTCGACAAAAATTTGACAATCTTTCAAGATGGAACACTCAACAAACTACAAACAATAAATTATACCAACATCAACATAATAAATGCCATTATGAAAAGAGCACAGCAATGGGGAAAGAATGAAAGCTTTTCCTCTGAGGTCAAGAAGAAGGCAAGGATGCACACTCTACACTACAGTTCAACAAAGCACTGAAACCCTTAAAGCAATTAGATGAGAAAAAGAAATCAAAGGTCCTCAAATTGAAAAAGAAGTAAATTTATCTTCTTGCCCACATGACAAAGTTTCATCAGTAAAAATTATAAAGATTACAAAAGAAACGTACTATATGAAAAAAGATTCTTTAATAACCACACAAAGGATCAATCAATCAATTAACTCATTATCAAAACTGCCATGACAATCTTTGTAGAAGCAGAATAAAACATGGTGAATGTCATAGAACTATTCAAAGAGCAAACAGCAAAACTCTTGAAGAAGGAAGATGGAGGTCTTTCTATTTCAACAACTATTACAAGGTAATCAAGGTGATGTGGTACTGGTATAAAAACAGATAAATAAACCCACTGAACAGAACACAGTACACAGACATAATTCTTTGTGTATATGTAAGATATATTCACACGGATGTCAAGATACACAAAAGGGATAGGACAGGTTCAATTGATCTGATTCCCAGATTTGACCAGCTATTGTGCATACTAACACCTGACATCCACATGTAGTTTCCTTACCCTGGTTGACAGCAGACAGCGCATCCAGATAGGCCCTAAGCAATCCCTGCTGCCCAACAGCACTGAGACCCCGTCTCCAAACTGTGGGTGAGAAGCCCTTCCCAGGATGGTGCCCAGGGGAGCCTCCTCACAAGGGCCAGGTCACCGGGTCATGGGGAGACGGGATATGAGTACAGACGACAGGGTCTGGGTGACTGTGCATGTACAGGAGTCACACAGGACACTCCAGAGTCAGACACGATTAGCGAGTCCAGAGAAGGGCATTTCAGGAAGGACAGACTAAATATGACCTTACCTGAGAAACAAGCATGCCTCACTCCTTTTTGTTCCTCTTCCTTAACTTCAGGGCTTCCTCAGGCAACACAAATCTTCAGAGGTCTATCATCAAAGTTGAAAACATACTGTTTAATGCTTAGAGTCAACAAATCCCCTTCCTGAGCGCCAACCACACACACAGTGAAGCCCTCACCACGAGGAACAGACAGTCCCCTGTGGCCACTGTCTCAGGAGGGACTCAAGACAGTCAACTCCCGCTGAGAGACCACCATGGGACTTTCTCACACTTTCCCTCAGATCACACTCCCCTCCTGGTGAGGCCTCATGTACACAGCAGCAGGAGGCACCTCTGCTGACCAGGCAATCCTTCAGGTCACACAGCAGGCCCTGATCCATCCCCACTCAGAACAGAGCATCCCCTCCTCAGCCCAGATCTCAGCCCTCAGAACTGGGAGGACTCAGAGTCCTGATGCTCAGTGAGGGATCCAGACTGGAATCAACTGAGGCATCTTAAACACTCTCAAGCTGTGGACCAACACAAACTACCTGAAGGGGAATCTCTGGTCAGAGGGTACAAAACGTGTGTCGGGAGCCACGTTAGGCATCACTGACAAAATGGAGGCACGGCCCCAAACCTCTCTACTTGTCCCGCAGGCATGGACCCGGGATGAAGGAGTTAGGTCTTGTGATTCTGACCTGTTTTTTCATTTCCTTGGTTGAGTTGACTGAAAAGAATTTTAAGGTGTTTATCGTCCTTTAGAGGAGCATGAGAAGGCACAAAGCCTTCTGCAGTTGTGCTCAGAGAATAATCCATAAAGTTAACCATTGACATTGGTTCAAGGATCTTTACAAAGAGTGTTACAGGATGAGCACGTAGGCCGCAGCTTGAGGCCGGGGGAAGGATTGTCATCTGAGACCTATTTGTGAAGGAAATGTTTATGGCAAAGGAAGTTTGCTGAATTTAGGGTTTAGGAATAATTAAGAATAGTTAGAAGCTAAAAATTTAAGGAATGTTGTAGTGCTAGCATATTTTACTATAGCTTATAGAGATTAGGAATTTCAGAGATATTAATACCTAGAAGCCATTTCAGGAGATAGTGAGCTTAGGATGCTAGGGGCAAACAGGATTTAGAAAGATAAGAAATAAACTGAGGAATGTGGTATGCAGCCCAGACATAAGCATGAATTACAATGTAATCACAAGTTAAAGTAAACAGGATTCTGAGAGAATCGCTGAAGCAGAAACTCTGTTGAAGGGCAACAATGTTTTATGGAGACAATAAATCTGGGTGAGGGGAACTGAAAATGCCAAACTTCTGCCTAATGCTTTTGTCAAAGTATAAAAGAGAACCTGAAGCTTGAAATAAACATGCAGTCCCGTACCTTGAGTCAGGGGCTGCATCATTCTCTGCTGACACCGCTCATCTCTTCAGGCTGATTCCCTGGCTGCTAGAGCTGGACTCTGGCACATGTCTATGCAAAATGCATCATCAATGAAACATGAAGCCTGGACTGAGCACCATTCAGAGGAGAAAAGCACCCCCCAACTCTCTTTTTCTTTCCCAGCCTTACTAAGGTGTACCTAACAAAAATGGTATAAATGTACTGTGTACAAAGTGATCATGTCATAGACTCATACACTGAGTAATTATTATACTCGAGTAAGTTACACGTCCACCTATGAGTACACTGTATTATTTCTCTCTGGGCGAATTTCAAGGATATAGAAACACTACAGGCAGCATGCAGTACCTCAGATCCCCAGAACTTACTTATTTTATAACTGAAAATCTCTACTCTTTGACTACCAGTGCCCCATTTCTCCTTCCACCCAGCTCCTGGTAACAGCCTTATTACTCGATGGCTCTATGAGTTTGACAAGTCTAGTTTCTACATAGTGTCTGTCCTCCTTTGTGAGGCTTATTTAACTTGGTATAATGTTCCCTAGGTTCATTCATTCTGGCATAAATGCAGGATCCTTGATTTTTATATTTATATACAGAGAAAAAATAGTTCATGAATATACAGTATATTATAAATATTTCTATACCACACTTTTGTAACCTATTCTTTTGTCAAGAGACATGTGGGCTGTGTCTATGCCTTGGCTACTGCAAATCCAGTCACACTCATGGGACTGTGGACATATCCCTGAAAAACTGATTGCTTTTCCTTTGGATATCTGTCAGAAATGGGTTTGACAGACTGTAGGCCTGTTCTATATTAATTTGTTAAGGAACTTCCATTTTATTTTCGCACATAGCAGTACCATTTACATTACCACCAACAGTGCAGTTAAGATTCTGTGTTTTCTGTACTGTGCCTGTATGTGTGCTTATTTGGGGAGGGACAGGAGTGGATAACAGAGAACGCAGCCTGGCAGCAAGACAGTTGCAGCTGCATCTTCTAGAGGACAAACCTCCAGATTGCAGATCACTGTGGCATCGCTGACCTCTGATTTTTTGGAGCCATCCTCCCCTACATCACAGGACTTTATGACTCTACTCAGGTTGGGCCCAGAGATCCCTACCGAGCAGGACCACCTCATAACAAGCATTCTGTGATCTTAACCTTAGTACTTCTATTTTCCCAGCGGGACTCAAACAAACTTACAAACTTTCATGGTGTCCAACAGAGTGTCCACAGAGCCTACAATGAGCCTCGGACCCTCTTATACAAACACAAAGCATTCCAAGCCCTGATAACTCATGCATGAGGCAAAATACAAAAGAGGACACCCAAGGATCCACAGACACAAGACACCATATTTTCATTTACAGTGAGTGATCCAGGTCAAACACTGAAATCTCCACAAAGACTATGAAAAAGAGGGATCATTCCAGTGATGTACATGGACCACTGAGACCTCAGCATCTTCCAAGGAAACACTCCAGATTCTCTTGGTATCTTCCCAAATGCACATGAACCTTTCTTCACCAGCAACCCCAAGTACACAATGATACCAAAGTTGATGCAAAAAATGACCTGAGATGTTCCCTGTTACTCTATGGTGCCTGCCTGCTAAAAGAGCCAACAAAAGCCAGGGAGTGGAGTGTATGCTGGGGGCACCTGCTAGAACCAGCCCCTCAAGCCCAAGGCTCCCATCCTCCTGCACACACAGGTGCCTGCAGGCTCAGTCCCGGCCACAGTTCTAACAGTGGAAAAGGCTTCTCTTGGCTGAATTCCACGTCCTTCATTGCTGCTCACGTGTGGTCACAAGTTGTCAAATCCAACCTCTGCAGGCAAGTGTCAGCCTCAGCACTGCTGTCCCAGGAACACGAGCTAAGGCATTGGAACCTCAAACCATTCCATGCAGGCTCTCCAACAAACCCAATCCCAGGTTCTCCAACCTGAACTGAGACATTCTTTTCCAACAGATCCACACCTGCCTTGTCCCTGCAACTACACTTGGGATGGGCGCATGCTCCATTCACTGGGCTCACCTTGATTCCCCCAAGTACTGCCACAAGCCTCCTGCAGACCCCAGCAGGCTCTGTCCACTTTCCCCATTTGTCTACCTCTCCTCCCTGCGTGACGAACTAAGCAAGACTAAAGTGCACCAGGGTTTCTTGGCAAAGGGAATCACAAGAGGAGTGTCCACGAGCTACCACCCAAAGGACACTGCACGTGCAGTATGGAAACCAAGAGACTGGCCCTCCTGGGAAAGTCTGCCACCACCTGGGGACATTATGGACTCCATGTACAAAGGCATTTGTGATGAGGACGTCTCAAAGCAAGGGGCTCCAGGTCTCACTATCTCCTGTTTTCTCCACCCACACCTACTTGAAAAATATTCTACCTCTTGGGGGTGCGGGGGGGCAGCGTCTCCTTCTTGCCCCATTAGGTTTCGGATTTCTGCTCATCCTCAGTGCACTGAAATCACAATCGCTGACAAGAGTACATGAACTCCTAGATGGCAAAGCTGCTGTCCATGATGGTGACTGGTCCTGGATGGACCGAGCTTAGATCTGGGGGCTGCAGAGGACGAAACACAGCAGACTAAACATGGGGACATCTTAGCTCACTGCTTGAGGACACCACCTCTGTAGGGCTTTTCAGGACTTCCTATATTTCTTGACCCTTCTTTTGAGTAATTAAGTAATCACATGGGGTAAAGATCAATTACAGCTGAAATGTCCAGAACATGGGAAACATCTTCATCACCTGCCCTGTTCTCTTGGTCTTCCCTGAGGATTATTCAGCCCAACCCATAGTCCGGTCATCTAAAGATATTTCCAGTATCAGATACTACAGCCACGCTGGGAAGAAGAGGAACACTATCAGCCCTAAAAAGAGGGGAACGAGGAAGGACTCAAAATAACCCTTGAAGAAGGGCATTAATTTCTGCTGATGGCAACTGATACGGAGGCAATAAACCTGGGTAACATGAGAGAGACTGTTAGGAGGGGATGGGGAGACCTCTCTGAGCCTAGACTTGAAGGGTGACAAAGGGCCTGAGCCAGGGTGACCTGAAGGTGAGAAAAGGAAGTACGATGTCAGACAGAAATGGTTTTGGTATTTAGAAACAGAGAAAAGGTAAATGAGACGAGGACAGGCTGAACCATGAGCAAAGGGTCAGCTCCCAGGATGAGGCTGGAGACACTGACAGGGCCCTGAGCTTGACAGAGGGCTATGGAGCCACAGCGAGGAGTCAAGCTTTTGTCCCAAGAACACATGAAAGCCAGTGGAGGTCTGAACGTCAGGACATTAAAAAAAATCTCTCTTCAGATTTAGCCTTATTCATAGAAGTCATCAAATTCTGAGCCTGTGATCCTGCCTCCATCCTACAGTTTTCCTTTTTGTTTTTCATTCAGGGAGGACTGGGATCTATTTAAAATTCGAATTACCACCAGAAACTCCCTCCAAACCAGAACTGCCACACACAGACACACAGCCAATTTGGCTAATCATTTCAGGGGTCAGTGTTGCTCAGGCTCAGAGTTTCCGGTCTAGTCTTTCATCTGCATGTTACAAGTGGGCTCCCTCAGGACCAGAGAGAAGCCGTTTATGAGAAGGTCTGAGCTGAGTGAAGACAACTGGGTATAACTGAATAATGAAATGGGAGGCTGAAAGGCAAGGGGGCCAAGTTTGTCCTTACTGCCCATCCCATTTAAGACCATGAACATCTGTCATGTATCTGAGCAAAAGAAACTTTTCTTTCAAGATTGGGTCAAAGTGATGATACCAAGCAGGTAGTTCTTTATTATAAGATTGCAGTAAAATATTTTAAAAACACAGAATTGCAAATATATATCCACTGGTACAAAAAAAACAGTGTAACGGGTCAGCTTAGAAATAGGATCTGAGCAATCTTTTTCATTATGAATAGAGAGGCTCTGTTGGAAGGTTCCAGGTCAAGCCAGTCCATCCTTCCTCATTTGCACAGAAAAGTCAAAAGGGACCTGAGGGAAACATCTTCATATCACCACACAGCTCACTTATTTTTTCACTGATCATAGAAAATGGAGAAAACAAACCACTAGAGTAACCAGTTAAACTAGGTGTTTTTTTTTTTCTTTTTTTGAAAAGAAAGAATGAAGCATGTTGGGAGCCGCGTTAGGCATTACTGACAAAATGGAGGCACGGCCCCAACCCCTTCTCTTTGTCCCGCAGGCACGGAACTGGGATGAAGAGGTTAGGCTTTGTGATTCTGACTTGCTTTTTCCTTTCCTCGGCTGAGTTGACAGAAAAGAATATTAAGGTGCTTACTGTTCTTGAGAGGAGCATTCTAATGCTAAGTCGCTTCAGTCCTGTCAGACTCTGTGCGACCCCATAGATGGCAGCCCACCAGGCTCCGCAGTCCTTGGTATTTTCTAGGCAAGAATACTGGAGTGGGTTGCCATTTCCTTCTCCAATACATGAAAGAGAAAAGTGAAAGTGAAGTAACTCAGTCGTGTCCAACTCTTATCGATCCCATGGGCTGCAGCCTACCAGGCTCCTCTATCCATGGATTTTCCAGGCAAGAGTACTGCATGAGAAGGCACCAAGCCTTCTGCAGCTGTGCTCAGTGAATAATTCATAAAGTTAATCATTGACATTTGTTCAAGGACTTTTACAAAATAGTGTTCCAGGGTGAGCACACAGGCCGCAGCTTGAGACCATGGGAGGAATTGCTATCTGAAGCCTATTTGTAAGGAAAGTGTTTTTGGCAAAGGAGTTTGCTGAATTTAGCGCTTAGGAATATTTAAAATAGTTAGAAGCTAAGGATTTAAGGAATGTTGTAATCTTAGCATATTCTATTATAGCTTATAGAGATTAGGGACTTTAGACATATTAATAGTTAGAAGCCCTTTCTAAGAAATAGTAAGCCAGGATACTAGGGGCAAACAGGACTTAAAAAGATAAGAAATAAACTGAGGAATGTGGTATGGAGCCCAGACATTAGCATGAGTTACTACGTATTCACAAGGACACAAGAGAAGAAGTAAATAAGAGAATCTCTGAGGCAAGAACTCCTTTTGAGGGGCAACAATGATTTATGGAGACAACAAATCTGGGTCAGGGGGAACTGAAAATGTCAAATCCCTGACCTAATGTTTTTGTAAAAGTATAAAAGAGAATCATAAGCTTGAAATAAACAGGCAGTCCAAGAAAACTGAGAGGCTGTCTTGTTTCGCGCCAACACCGCTCACCCCTTCAGGTTGAATCCCTGGCTGCTGGAGCTGGACTCCGGTAGAAACATTTTATTTTGTTGGTTTTATCATGTTAAATGTTCTTTTATCTTCCCATTTCTCAAAGACATGCCTTTAATTTCATAAGATCTAATGTCATACCTCCATTATTCTCTGGTAAAGAGCTGAAACCAGAAATATCCATTTGTCTGTGCACACATAACAACATACACACAATTCATGTCTTTGGTAAAACCACAGTTGAAAATATGTCTGTTTTATTACACGATGTTGAGAGGGTAACAGGCAGGAAGGCCAGGGGGTCTCCAAATGGAGGAAATAGGCTGCAAGTGTCAGACATTTTTATCTCTCTCAAGCGGCAGGAGGAAACAAACTAGCAATATTTTTTTCCTTCTCTATACAAACTTAAAAGGAGGTTTCTCTTAAAATACTGTGTTGTCATAATTATACCTGGGGTCAGACTCTCAAGACATCAGGACTGAAGGTGCCCAGGGGTCCCCACACAAGCTCCCATCCTAATTACACCTGAGGAACCCCAAGTATTAATAACTGTGGGGGGGCCAATCTGTTGATTTCCTTTTAGATACTGGGGCAACTTACTCCGTGCTTACTGAATCCCCTGGCCCACTTCCTTCCCAATCTGCTTCCGTAATGGGACTGTCTGGATGAGCCAAAGGGTATTATTTCAGTTACTCTTTATGCTGTAACTGAGATTCTGTGCTATTTTCAAACGAGTTTCTGATTGTGCCAGAGTCTCCATCACCCCTTTTGGGGAGGAATATAGTGATCAGTTTTCATTCCGATTCATTCAAGCTGGTTTTAGAAAAGGCAGAGGAACCAGATATCAAATAGCCAACATCCACTGGATCATCAAAAAAGCAAGAGAGTTCCAGAAAAACATCTATTCCTGCTTTATTGACTCTGCCAAAGCCTTTGACTGTGTGCATCACAATAAATTGTGGAAAATTCTGAAAGAGATGGGAATACCAGACCACCTGATCTGCCTCTTGAGAAATCTGTATGCAGGTCAGGAAGCAACAGTTAGAACTGGACATGGAACAACAGACTGGTTCCAAATAGGAAAAGGAGTAGGTCAAGGCTGTATATTGTCACCTTGCTTATTTAACTTCTATGCAGAGTACATCATGAGAAACGCTGGGCTGGAAGAAGCACAAGCTGGGATAAAGATTGCTGGCAGAAGTATCAATAACCTCAGATATGCAGATGACATCACCCTTATGGCAGAAAGTAAAGAGGAACTCAAAAGCCTCTTGATGAAAGTGAAAGAGGAGAGTGAAAAACTTGGCTTAAAGCTCAACATTCAGAAAACGAAGATCATGGCATCTGGTCCCATCACTTCATGGGAAATAGATGGGGAAACAGTGGAAACAGTGTCGGACTTTAGTTTTTTGGGCTCCAAAATCACTGCAGATGGTAATTGCAGCCATGAAATTAAAAGACGCTTACTCCTTGGAAGGAAAGTTATGACCAACCTAGACAGCATATTCAAAAGCAGAGACATTACTTTGCCAACAAAGGTCCATCTAGTCAAGGCTATGGTTTTTCCTGTGGTCATGTATGGGTGTGAGAGTTGGACTATGAAGAAGGGTGAGCGCCGAAGAATTGATGCTTTTGAACTATGGTGTTGGAGAAGACTCTTGAGAGTCCCTTGGACTACAAGGAGGTCCAACCAGTCCATTCTGAAGGAGATCAGCCCTGGGATTTCTTTGGAAGGAATGATGCTAAAGCTGAAACTCCAGTACTTTGGCCACCTCATGCGAAGAGTTGACTCATTGGAAAAGACTGATGCTGGGAGGGATTGGGGGCAGAAGGAGAAGGGGACGACAGGATGAGATGACTGGATGTCATCACTGACTCGATAGACATGAGTCTGAGTGAGCTCTGGGAGTTGGTGATGGACAGGGAGGCCTGGCGTGCTGCGATTCATGGGGTCGCAAAGAGTCGGACATGACTAAGCAACTGAACTGAACTGATGCTGAACAAGGTCCATGCCTCTGTTTTCATAAATATGGAGCCCTCCCTTTCCCTCCCTTTAGTTGAACAAAATATAAATCCTAGAGTATGGGCTGAGGGAAAATCTGTGGGTCGAGCACAAAATGCTATTCCTGTAGTTGTCAAGCTCAAAGACCCACACTTACTTCCACATAAGAAGCAGTATCCATTGAAACCTGAGGTTAAGAAAGGGTTAAAACCCATCATCGAAAATTTAAAGGTCTGGGGACTATTAGTTTCCTGTAACACTCCATGCAACACTCCTATTTTGGGTATAAAGAAATCAAATGGAAAATGGAGACTAGTTCAAGATTTACGAATGATAAATGAGGCTGTAGTTCCTTTACACCCCATGGTGCCTGATCCTTATACTCTATTGTCTGAAATTCCTGAGTGAGCCAAATATTTCTCAGTATCTGATTTAAAAGATGCTTTCTATGCTGTGCCTTTGGCGGAAGAAAGTCAATTTCTATTTGCCTTTGAAGACCCTACGCAGCCAGCTTCTCAGTTAACCTGGACAGTTTTGCCCCAGGGATTTTGTGACAGTCCTCACTTATTTGGACAAAGTTTGTGACAGGATCTACAAAACTTTAATAGCTCCGAAGTGGTGGTGTTACAATATGTTGATGATATTTTGCTCTGTGCTGAGACAGAAGAAGCTTGTTTAGGAGCCTCAGAAGATTTCTTAAACTTTCTGGCAGGCTGCAGTTATAAGGCATCAAGAGAAAAGGCTCAGCTTTGTCAACAATCGCTTACATATCTGGGCCTAATCATATCAGAAGGGACTAGGGCCATAGGCCCTGAGAAAATTAAACCCATACTAAATCATCCCCTACCTATGACTTTAACACAATTGTGAAGATTTCTGGGAATCACAGACTACTCTCATATTTGGATTCCAGGTTATGGGGAACTTGCCCGACCTTTATATAAACTTAGAGCTGAAACTCAGCAGGCCCCAAAAGACAAACTGGTTTGGTCTCCAGATACTCAAAAGGCTTTTAAGGTTCTTCAGACTGCCCTCCTGCAAGTTTCCGCTTTGAGCTTACCCACAGGGTCAGGATTTAATTTGTCACTGAAAAAAAAGGTATGGCCTTGGGAATTTTGACACAAGCCCGAGGCCCACACCAGCAACCTATTGCTTATCTAAGCATAAAACCAGATGTAAGTTTATGTGGGTCGCCCCACTGCCTAAGAGTAATTGGAGCAGCGCCTTTATTAGCACCTGAAGCTTTAAAAATAATTAATGGACAAAATCTTACTGTCCTGACTTCTCATGATGTGAGTGCATCTTAAATTCTAAGGTTAATATTTGGATGACAGACAGTGGACTTCTTAAATATCAGTCATTGTTGTTAGAAGGACCAGTAACTAAGCTAAAAGTTTGTGGAAATTTAAATCCTGCCACTTTCCCTCCTGAGAAGGAAAATGAAACACCTGATCACGATTGTTCCCAATTTCTAACTTTAAACTATGCAGCTTGGGAGGATCTAATGGATACCTCATTAGACAATCCTGACATGGAAATATTTACAGATGGCAGCTCTTTTGTTTGGGATGGAAAGCATAAAGCAAGTTACACCTTGGTGACTGCTGAATAGGTTTCAGAAACAAAATCTCTCCCCCAGGGAACCAGTGCTCAGTTACCAGAGCTTGTGGTTCTGACCCGAGCTGCAGAGTTAAGCAAAGGGCAGCTAGTAAATATCTACATGGATTTTAAGTGTGCTTCTTTGACTTTACATGCTTATTCTGCAATATGGAAGGAAAGTTTAAAACAGCAACAGGAGAACCTATTATGCATTTCAGAGAGATCCAGAGACTTCTAACTGCTATATATTGCCCTAAAGAAAAAGCTGTTATGCATTGCAAAGGGCACGGCAGGGATGGGAGGAAAGCAGCTGAAGGTAATCAGCTGGCTGACTGTCAAGCCAGAAAAGCAGCACTTTAGGAAACCCCTTCACTGCAGAGGCCTTTGATCTGGACAGGTCCTGTGGAACAGGAGAAACCACAATATACTGAGGAAGAATTAGAAAGATATGAGAAAAGAGGAAGTAAGATTATAGATAACGGATGGTTACAGTCCGAGGATGGACGATTAATAATTCCTGAAAATGCTCAATGGAAAATTCTTAAGAGTTTACACCAGAGTTTTCATTTGGGTGCAAAGAGTACTTACCAAATGGCTTCACGTTTGTTTGAAAGTAAAAACATAATGAAAACTTTAAAGAACGTATCAAAATATGTTAGGTTTGTCAGAAAAATAACCCGAAGACTGAGAAGCTAGCAATATCTGGATTACAACGAAGTGGTAAGTATCCTGGAGAGGCCTGGGAAATTGATTTTACTCATATGCCAAAAGCTATTTGATATTCTTGCTTACACGTTTGGGTAGATACTTTTACTGGGTGGATTGAGGCTTTTCCCTGTCGTAGTAAGCAGGCTAAGGAAGTTCTAAAGATTTTAACCCATGAAATTATCCCCAGGTTTGGGCTGCCACGGAGCCTTCAGAGTGACAATGGCTCCACATGTAAAGCTGCTGTAACTCAGGGGGTATCTAAAGCTCTAGAAATAGAATATCACTTACACTGATGAATGAAGATTGGGAGACCCCAATCTTCAGGAAAGGTTGAAAAAGCTAATTACATTATTAAAAGACGTCTGTCCAAATTAACTCAAGAGATTCAGGACAATTGGATTAAAGTCCTACCCATAGCTTTAGTGAGGGCTCGAACTGCCCCCAAAAGGAGGGACTGTCCCCCTTTGAATCTATTTATGAAAGAAAGGCACAAAAAGGCCTTTCTTGTGCACAGACATCATTATAGACCCTGAAGCCTTGGAATTAACTAGTTATGTAACTCAGCTCTCAGCTTTTCAACAGGCATTAACAGAACTCTGGGAGACAACTCCTGACCCAGCCTCTGAGTCAAGCAAACCTCTATTTGAGCCAGGAACCGAGGTCCTCATAAAAACATTGGGATCTGGGGGCCCATTCCTCGAGCCCCTCTGGGAAGGCCCTTACCAGGTTATTCTTTCTTCTCCCACAGCTGTCAAAGTGCCAGGAATTGATTCGTGGTGCATCACACTTGAGTTAAGAGGTGGCACCCTGACCAGAACTAAGTGACTTCATTTTATGTCTTTACTTTCTATGCTCTGACTTTGTACTTTTCAGATAGGCCTGTAATCTATGTGAGCCTACTTCTACTGACTCCAAAAATCCTGAGTGTGCTGTTTGATCCTCAAGACAATGCCTTCCTGTCTTGGGCTCACCCCTACGCTGCATTCCACAACTGGTCTAACTGCTGGGTCTGCGGAGCGCTCCCCTCTTCATCAGTGAAAGGCTTCCTGTGGTGGACATCTCACTTCAAGAAAAAGACTTTCTCCAAGTCTGCGAATATCTTTGACAACAATCATATGTGATGCCTCTTCTTCATCTGATGACATCTACCAACCCTAAAATGGACTGGTGCAACACTTTGTACTTTAACTATGGACATAACGTGACTTTTAATTTTGATTATACATTGTCTCGGTTTAATGACTATTGCACTACACATAATGCAAATGGGTCTGGATCTCATGGTTTTTTATCTGAAGTTTATCAAATATGGGATGAGGTTATATGGCTAACTCCTGAAAAAGGACGTCAAGTATCTACTGCCCCTATATGCTGGGAACAAACAGAGCCATCCCCAAAAGTTAGCCAACAACTTAATTACAATGATTGGAAACAATTGGGATTTTTGCCTCAGGGAATATGCACCATAATCATTCCCCTGTTTTCCAACCCCAATTCAGGTCCTCCCTTTGTCTGGCCAGGCACTAATTGGGACTGGATATCTCAGTCAGGTGGCTTGCTCCAAAAGGGACCTATGGATATGTGGCTCTTACCTATGGGCATGGCTTCCCCTTGGTCGGATAGGGAGATGCACCCTGGGTCTAGCCTTTACTCA
Organism: Bos indicus x Bos taurus; assembly: GCF_003369695.1. Taxonomy (NCBI): domain Eukaryota; kingdom Metazoa; phylum Chordata; class Mammalia; order Artiodactyla; family Bovidae; genus Bos; species Bos indicus x Bos taurus. The sequence continues at coordinate 7,404,416 of NC_040093.1, forward strand.
TGGCTTTGTATTTTCAGAGCTTCCAGAAAAGCCTGCTAATTTACACCACCTTAAAACTCGGTGGGCAAGGTCTGTATTTCACTGGTATGATTATTTGGCTGAAGTCTTTGTTCCCTCTTTGGGAACTACAGATGTTATGCTACGAGTGGATGCTTTGACTAACTTTACTCAACAGGCATTACAAGATTCTCAAAAAGCTATTTCAGCTCTTAATGCTGAACAAGCACTAATTAGAAAGGTAGTTTTACAGAACAGATTGGCTTTAGATATTCTGACAGCTGCACAAGGAGGAACTTGTGCCATTATTCATACCCAATGCTGTACATATATACCTGATAGGAGCACTAATGTTACTCATTTTACTAAACACATGAACAAGATGACTGGGGCTATGGATATTCCTGAAGCCTCAATTGCCTCATTTTGGGAGATGTTAACTAGTGCCCCATGGTGGAAAACTATCTGAATTACAATAATTCTGATTGTTTTGTTTTTGCTGTTTGCTCCCTGCATCTGTAACTGTGTAACTGGATTTGTTTCTAGTTGCATGAAAGCTTTTAAGTGACAAATGGTTGTGTTAGGGGAAGCACACTGATTGAAACCGCCCACCCTGGCCAGGCACCATAGTAACCATTTGCATGAGTTGTTTTATGACAGGAGATCCTGATAAGGAATATGGAACTAATGAGCCACCACCAACCTGAAGAGTTCGGGAAAGGTTGAAAGGAGACACGGAGTGTCTGTCCACTTCCCAGAATCCCTCTTGCTAGCATCCATCTTGGCTGAGCGATGCATGTGCCACCAGGAAAGACTCTGAATTAGAATGATTGGCTAAAGAGCACCCGGAAACTAATCTCATCACCATAAAACCCGAGACTCGGAGCCACGTGGCAGAGCAGTTCTCCTGGGTTCCCTTTCCCTACTGCTCTACACGCGGGTGCCCTCTCCCAATAAAATCTCTTGCTTTGTCAGCACACGTGTCTTCTCGGACAATTCATTTCCGAGTGTTAGACAAGAGCCCAGTTTCGGGCCCTGGCAGGGGTCCCCCTTCCTGCAATAGTTGCTCAAACTCCTGCTACTGCTGCAGCTTCTTCCAACTATTATTTGGGGCCCCTGGATCAGACATCTTCGGTATGAGGGTTAGGAGAATATGTTGCCTCACCAATTTAGGGACAATGCCCCTTGTCAGCTCGAAAGCAGTTATGGAACGAGAACGATGCCCCTTTTCCCTAGGCAACATAATTCTTCTAAAAGAAAAGGGGGCAATGAGACGGTAACAGGCAGGAAGGCCAGGGGTCTCCAAATGGAGGAAATAGGCTGCAAGTGTCAGACATTTTTATCTCTCTTAAGTGGCAGGAGGAAACAAACTAGCGGTATTTTTTCCTTCTCTATACAAATTTAAAAGGAGGTTTCTCTTAAAATACTCTGTTGCCATAATGACACCTGGTTTCACCTGAAGTTAACTATTCTCAAACCTTGAGTTAACCAATGCATTTTTCTTATGGAAATGTTTGTCTTAAGCTATGTTAATAGACTATGCATTTACCCCAGACTCTGTCTTCAAGTTGGTTCTGCCTAATGGCTCAGAACCTACTTCACAAACCAGTATGTTGTACTAAGATACTGTTCCCCTAATCTATGTAAACAAAACTATTTGTATGGTAATCTGGCCTTCTACAAGATTCAAGTTAATCATTTTATGGCCTGGGATGAATCATCTGGTGCCAAGATTATTCCAAAATGCATCTTATGGATGAGGGGCCTGGTGCCATTCTGAGTTTTAAAACATTCCTTTCCTTCATTAACAGACTGCTACTGACTATAATGGCACCCCACTCCAGTACTCTTGCCTGGAAATCCCATGGATGGTGGAGCCTGGTAGGCTGCTGTCCATGGGGTCGCTAAGAGTCTAAGAGTCGGACATGACTGAGAGACTTCACTTTCCCTTTTCACGTTCATGCATTGGAGAAGGAAACGGCAACCCACTCCAGTATTCTTGCCTGGAGAATCCCAGGGTCAGAGGAGCCTATTGGGCTGCCGTCTATGGGGTCGCACAGAGTCGGACACGACTGACACGACTTAGCAGCAGTAGCAGCAGCCCCCCCATTCTGAACCCTTTGCCACCTCCCTCCTCACCAGATCTCTCTGGGTTGTTCCAGAGCACTGGTTTTTGGGTGCCCTGCTTCGTGCATCGAACTTGCACTGATTATTCTATTTTACATATGGTAATTTACATGTTTCAATGCTATTCTCTCAAATCATCCCACCCTCACCTTCTCCCACTGAGTCCAAAAGTCTGTTCTTTACATCTGTGTCTCCCTTTCTTGCCCTGCATGTAGGGTCACTGGTACCATCTTTCTAAATTCCATATATATGCATTAATATACAGTATTTCTCTTTCTCTTTCTGACTTATTTCACTCTGTATAATAGGCTCTAGGTTCATCTACCTCATTAGAACTGATAAACGAGGTGACATTTTTGCTAAGTATGCCACAAAATAGTCTAAGATGATTTACTACTTACCAAAGAAAATTTCAAATGTATGAGATAAAGGGAAGAAAGCACTCAGGCAAGGAATGAATCTGAAAAAAATTTGAAACAAAAAACTGAATTATTTTTAATCTAAAAATCTGGTCAAAGTTTAAAAAAATGTGGAGAATAATCATATTTAGAAAAGGATGATACGAGTAGAATACTGGAAACTAACAAAACTTATTTCTAAAGTTAAAAATGATTACAGAAACTAAATGAATGAAGACCTATTCCAAACTACAAAAAGCACCATACATAAAGAAAGGAGAAAATGTGAATCCGTTTAAAAAAAAAAAAAGTGTTACTTTAAAAACGCTACCCAACAATGATACAGTGGATAAGAATCTGCCTGACAATGCAGGGGACATGGGTTCTATCCCTGGTTCAGGAAGATCCCAAAAGTACAAGCAACTAAGCCTGTGCACAACTACTGAGCCTGTGCTTTAGAACCTGGGAGCCACAACTCCTGAGCCCAGGGCACAGAACCGAAGACACACAGCCAAGAAATTAATTTAAAAAAAAAAAAAAAAAAAAAGCTACCACAGGGTGACACTCTAGAGTCAGTCATTTCTTGCCCCAGGTCTCTTCTTCCTTGACCTCTATCTTATGATAGGACAAGGGAAGGGGGTCACTCACAACTCAGTGAATCAAGCCACTGCCCCAGGCTCAACAGGGTTTGCAAATGAAAGTCATCGTCTGCCACAAGTAATAAAAAAAGACACAAGCCTTATAGACAGGAGTTTTGAAATTCTCAGCCTCTTCTGTATAACTAAAAAAATCATCTGTAACCAAACAACTGGCCACACCTGGATCGAGCTTATCCCTCTGTTCACCAGTCTCCTTATTTAATCTGGGTCTCGGTGTCTCTTTTTCTCCCCCTCTGCTCTCCTGCTGTTCCTGTCCTATTTCCTGCCTCTCACGTGTCCTGTCCCAGGCTGCTGCAATTCGTTCGCCCTAGAAACGCTCTCTCTCTCTCCAACCATCCTGAGCTTTTCAAAAATCCATACCTATGTCTGCCTCTTTCTTCCCCCATTTCGGCTCCCTCTCTGCGCTCCAGATTACTTCCCTTCTCTCGCCGTGACTCTCCCTTCCTCCCCACTCTCTGGCAGGCCATGTGGCTATGCTTCCTTCCAGCCCCTTTCTTCCTCTGCTCCTTACCTCTTTCTCTGCCAGCACTATGAAACCGGCCACCTCGGATTGAGACTCGAACCCTTGTGGCAGGACTCCAACCGGGTGAAAACACAACTCGGGACTGTAACCCAAGAGGCCTGGACTCAAACCCGGCCAAAACCCAGTTAGGGACTCTCCACGTCTGATGTCCCTCATCGCCCTTCGCCTCCCTGCTCCCATCACTGATACAGGGCAGTTCTCCCTATGCTGTTTTCCAATCCCTGGAGATCTGGCTTTCTAATTTATTAATGCTTCTCTATTTTACTCACTTGGCTATTTTCAAGGCTTAACCTCTTTGACATGACTATCCCTTTGCAAATCCCTCAGCCATTCTCACGGAGAAGGCAATGGCAACCCACTTCAGTACTCTTGCCTGGAAAATCCCATGGACAGAGGAGCCTGGTAGGCTACAGTCCATGGCTAAGATTCGGACACGACTGAGCGACTTCACTTTCCCTTTTCACTTCCATGCATTGGAGAAGGAAATGGCAACCCATTCCAGTGTTCTTGCCTGGAGAATCCCAGGGATCGGGGAGCCTGGTGGGCTGCCGACTATGGGGTCGCACAGGGTCGGACAGTACTGAAGCGACTTAGCAGGATCAGCAGCAGCCATTCTCAGTTTTCCTATTGGTTCTCCCTGATGCTTTTCTCCTCAGTTTCAGTTATTTCTCTCAGTCCTTCTGACTCTGCTTCTCCTGATCCTCCTGCCTCCTGAATTTACTGAGTGGGCCACAGAACGAGACGCCCCCGGACCGGAAGATCACCTTTTCCGACCGAGCTCAATTGGGCATGGAACAGCACTGGCTGTCACATGGCTGGCCCAGGTCACCTACCCTATACGGGGTGAGGGGACGGGCTGACAGGAAAGGGGCCTGCTGCGGGGCAGAAGGACCGGCCTCAGGAGACGCGAGGACAGATGGCCTGGGAGGGAGGGGCCTCAGGAGCGGGGCGGGCTCTCCGGAATCCCGGGACCCGGGAGAGGGCGCGCGGCCTATCTGGGCTCTGCCTCCAGCAGTGGAGAAGGCGACGCGGCGGGCGCCGACTCCAATTCGCGAGAGAGGGCTTTACTTGGCGAGGCCAGAGGTTAAAAAAGGGATTTAAGCAGGAAAATGTCGCCTGAGGCGGTGTCTACGGGGACCGAGGGCCGAAACCGCCTCAGCAACACTTAAAACCCAAACGAAAAGATAACTGGGCCGCAATGGCAGCGGTAGCGTTTTTTCGGTGCCGAGCACCGGGTGCCAGGGTTTTCAGGTCGCTGGCAATTCCCACACCATGAGGACCAGTGAGGGGGGCGGAGGTGGGGATTGGCGGGGTGGCGGGCTCTGCAGACTTACTCTAGAAGGAAGCTTAGGCGCCGCTTCGGGACCTCGTCTCCGCGCTCTCCAACTTCCGGCTCTGGGTGAAAGGGCTTTTGGTATTAGAGCCGCGGCTTCCGACCAGGGGCGGGGCGAGCACCAGCTGTGCTCAGAATTAGTGGGAGGGGCGGGCCGCGGAGCGGGGTGGGGCCTGTTACCTGGACAGCATTAAGTTACCTTCTGTAACACTGCTCAGGTAAAAGCTTCAAGTTGTGTCGGAAGCCAAGATACTTCCTCTTAAGACTAAAAGGGCTTATTCTCAATAAAAAGCTGTTTTCCACAGCATGTTGTGCTCAGATCCTGCTAGTGAGGCTGAAGCAATTCAGGGATCTGGGAACTTGGGCAGTTTTAACAAACAAGAATGGGACTAGTCTCTATATTACAAATACAAAACTCTGCCTGGGTAGAAATGGGCTATTCCCTACTCACACCCTACAAAACAGCAAACAGCATAGTGCTGAGTTCAACAAACTCAGGATCAGTACCTGGGTGTCTGAGATGGAGGACTTACAGGATGTGATCATTTGGGTCACTAACCACAGCCTTTTAAGAGCAAGACACTTTAAATGATTATAAACTGTGTTATTGTTTCTTTTATCCAACGTGTTTTAATTATTTCCCTTTCTAAACCCAACTCTTTAAACAGTGACATACAGGGGGTTGTATAAGCAACGCTTACAATGACAAATATCATTGTGTAAGTTTAAGCTACAGAGAAAAATTAACTGATAGTATACTGTGAAACGATTATCACAATAAGTTTGCCTAGCATCCATAATTTCATATAGATAACCTAAAAATGATTCTTGACGGTGGATTCACCAATGATTTATCAGATACAACACCAAAAGCTCACGCCAACAAAATAAAAAGAGGTAAATTGCACACATTCTAATTATCAAATATTGTGCCGTAAACCATCCTCAGCAGTGAAAAAAACATGTACACTATAATACAAAAAAAATTGCCAATCATATATTCAATAATAGTTTAACATCAAAAATACATAAAAAAAAAAAAAACTCTAAAAAGTACTGATCACCAATTCCACCATAGGGGTGGGGGAGCTTTCTTAACCAACCATCCCACATGTTGCAAATAAAATACAAAGAGTAACATAAAATAGAAACTTAATGACAAAAATAAAAGACAATCTTTTATAATGCATAAAAATATTTAAAAAGGAAAGTAGCTATGCCTTGAAAAAAAAACAAACGATGGTTCATCACTGAAGTTATCACTCCACGACATAAGCTCTGTCATTCAGTTGCTACAAACTTAAGTGTGGAGGCAGAATGATCAGTAGCACCCAGGTGACAAGCATGCAGCATCAGCAACAGTTTAGTCAACAGTCTCACAAATGTGAGGGTGTGAACCTGGACAATACCCTTGTCAGGAGAAGTTCCTACACCTCTTGTTGAGGCTCAGAGGGCATGGTGATAGTACACGTGAACAACACTATCACAGTGCCCTTCACTCAGGCTTTTCTGACATCACTCAAAGCCAGAAAAAGATGTACAGGTCAAGGTCTTCAGATACTTTCTCATATCACAGAACACGCTGACCACTATACTAAGTAGCTTCAAGTGGTAATTCTGTATGCAGCACGAAAATATTACAACCAATAAGGGAAAGTATTTTTCCTTAAAAATTTTCTCTTACCCAGTAAACCCACACCACAGAGAGTCCATGAGGAGCTTCCCCTTAAACACAGGCGGATTACCACAGCAAAGAAACTGGACATGACTTCAGACCCTAGAGCCACATATTTCAAAATCAAACTTAAAAGAAAAAATTATAGAAACTAAGGAGAAAGCAAAGTCAGGAAGAGTCTACACTCCCAGACTAGACAGACCATTACAAAAGCGGAAAACTATGACATGTGGGGGTCTCATATCCTAAGACCTTGAGATGGGACTATTTGGTCCACCCAGAGACGCCAAGCCAAGAGCCTGAAAGATTCCCACATTTTCCCTTTGTTGGACTGCTCTCTTTACAGTTTTCCTAAGTAATAGGCACAGAAGATCCAATCCACCAACCTATTCCACACACCCTGACATGTATGGCAGCACAAGGAGAACAGCAGAAATGGCTGAGGGATCTCAAGAGGCAGACAGGGACTGAGACAGTTCCATACAGGTTCTGAGGTGCCAGATAAAATCAAAGAGCTGCCAGTACTTTCCCATTTTCCGATTATACCTTCCAAATATGACAACTGTGAAGAAAGCAACACTGGATCAGGGGTTAGATGCTTAGGCCATCAGCTCTGATCTATGTGGACTAAGAATTGAGTAGCCAATAGATCCAAGCCCACAACGAGAAGAGGGCACAAGGCAGCCCAGTAAGGCAGCCCACCTCATGCTCCTCACACTCAAGACCAACCAGCTCACAGCAGGGAGATGACGAGTATTGTGGATACAAACCTTGCCTTTGTGTCTGATGGAGCTGCAGCACCACTGGTGGGTGAAAGAATACATGATACATGTTGAAGGACAGGCTGAGAACTCGGGGAAAGGTTAAGCTTCCTCTGGGAATTTAATAAACAAACTTCTCTTCGGCCAAAGATCTGAGAGAGTCAATTCCTAGGCAGGTTGATAAGACTAGGGTACCTGAGGAGGAGAAAGGGGTCTGGGGCTCTCGAGGAGGATAGAGAGCGATCTGGAATTCTCAAGGAGGAGAAAAGGACAACCTTTGTTCTTTAAGCCCAGAGCTGATGATTACACAACAAAATAACTCAGCTTAAACTCTGTATTAAGCGGAGACATTTACTTTGCCAACAAAGGTCCGTCTAGTCAAGGCTATGGTTTTTCCAGTAGTCATGTATGGATGTGAGAGTTGGACTGTGAAGAAAGCTGAGTGCTGAAGAATTGATGCTTTTGAACTGTGGTGTTGCAGAAGACTCTTGAGAGTCCTTTGGACTGCAAGGAGATCCAATCAGTCCATTCTAAAGGAGATCAGTCCTGGGTGTTCTTTGGAAGGAATGATGCTAAAGCTGAAACTCCAGTACTTTGGCCATGCGAAAAGTTGACTCATTGGAAAAGACTCTGACACTGGAAGGGGTTGGGGCAGGAGGAGAAGGGGACGACAGAGGATGAGATGGCTGGATGGCATCACTGACTCGATGGACGTGAGTCTGAGTGAACTCCGGGAATAGACAGGGAGGGCGGGCGTGCCGCAATTCATGGGGTCGAAAAGAGTCAGACTTGACTGAGTGACTGAACTGAACTGAAAGTAATGTAACAACAATGTATCCTGCTTGAGGACATGTTTCTCCTTCTTGAGAACCTTCTGATTAATCCTGTCATCTTGAAATGTAAATTCTAGGCATGGGTCTGGTAAGACCTTTACAACGTTGAGACATTCTTTTGACTTACTGTAATAACTAATTGAGAAAGTATATAGCTCCCTTGCTAAGACTAGCGGGGGGGGGCATTCTCCATCCCCCTTCTGATGTCTATGTCAGAAGCTTTCTCTGTCCCATTTCATACTTTAATAAAACTCTGCTACACAAAAGCTCTTGAGTGATCAAGCCTGGTCCCTGGTCCCAAAGCTATATCTACTTCTTCGGAGATCATGAATTTGATGTTGTTCACGGTAAGCTATCACCTCTATGTACATTACAAGAGGTTTCCAACCACTATTAATGTTGTGCTTTCCTCTCTGCCCTGAGATCTCATCTCTGTTCACACTTTTGATACATTCCCGTCCATTTCGGGGTTTTGTTTCGTTTTCAAAACAAGTATCTCAAACTAAAATATATGATGTATGAAAAGAGCACACCTAACATTGTTCTCAGTGGTGAAAGACTGAAAACTTTTCCTCTGAGATCGGGAAGAAGGCAAGGATGAGCACTCTGCATCACTGTTCAACAAAGGACTAAAACTCCTAACCAGAGCAATTAGACAAGAAAAAGAAATCAAAGCTTCCCAAAGGGAAAATTAGAAAGTTATCTTCTTCCCTAGAGGACAAGATCTTTTATGTATAAACTGTAGATTCCACACAGACACACACACAAAAAAACCCTGCCATATCAAAGAGCAATTTTAGCAAACTTGCAGGATAAAAAAATCAACGTGCAAATCAGCTGCATTTCTGTACACAATGAACAATGTTAAAAGAAAATCACATAACAATTTTATTTACTATTGTATTAAAAATGGGTGAAATATTTAGGAATAATTCACCAAGGAGGTGAAACACATACACTGAAAACTACTTGCTGCTGCTGCTGCTGCTAAGTCGCTTCAGTCGTGTCCGACTCTGTGCGACCCCATAGATATCAGCCCGCCAGGCTCCCCCGTCCCTGGGATTCTCCAGGCAAGAACACCGGAGTGGGTTGCCATTTCCTTCTCCGATGCATGAAAGTGAAAGGTGAAAGTGAAGTCGCTCAGTCGTGTCTGACTCTTATCGACCCCATGGATTGCAGCCTATCAGGCTCCTCCGTCCATTGGATTTTCCAAGCAAGAGTACTGGAGTGTGGTGCCATTTAACCATTTCTAAAAGAAACCCAAAATAAACAAATAAATCTAGTAGTCATGGGCTGGAAATCTCAGTACTCTATATTTCCAAGTTACTCAAAGTGCTCCACAGATTTAATGAACTCATTATGAAACTTACAATAGAAGTGTTTGCAGAAATAGAAAAAACTTGTCAGAAGTCATAAAGAATTTCAAGGGGACCACAAACTGCAAAAATACTCTTCAATAAGTACAAAGATGCAAGATCAAGGCCACCCTTTTTAAAATTTCAAGCCATATCACAATATAATCCAGATGGTGTAGTACTGGCATAAACACGGATTTATACACCAAGGGAACAGAAGAGAATGCTCAGAAACAACGATTTGCATATATTTAAAATCTAATGACAAGGATGCTAAGAAAACCCAGTGGAAAAAAGACAGTTGCCATAACAAATGGTGAATCTATGAGTTAAACAATGAAGAGGAAACCTCACCTCCATCAAAAGTAAAAGCATCTCTGTGCCAAACCACAAAATGAACACCGTGAAAAGACAAAATCTGAAGAATGAAGGCAATGAAAGTGAATTTCAAGCTTTCAGAGATTTAGATTCATGTCACAGTTTCAAACAGATGATGGAATAGCACACCATCTATCACTGACACCTGATTCTGAACTTTCCATCCCATTTCCAGTCAAGATTTTGAAGTCAGTGACTCACTCACTTAGCTTCAATTACGTTAGAACAAATTTCCCTTTTTAGGTCTACTTCCAGATTTTACCAGGTACTGTGCAGTGATGGCACCCCACTCCAGTACTCTTGCTTGGAAAACCCCATGGATGGAGGAGTCTGGTAGGCTGCAGTCCATGGGGTCGCTAAGAGTCAGACATGACTGAGCAACTTCACTTTCCCTTTTCACTTTCATGCATTGGAGAAGGAAATCGCAACCCACTTCAGTGTTCTTGCCTGGAGAATCCCAGAGACGGGGGAGCCTGGCGGGCTGACATCTATGGGGTCGCACAGAGTCCGACACGACTAAAGCGACTTAGCAGCAGCAGCAGTGCATGTTAATACCTGACTTCCACCCACAGCTTCTTAATCCTGATTGACAGAGAGCAGACTGCACATCCAGAAAGATCCGAGACAATCCCTGCCGCCCAACAGCACTGATACCCCTTCTCAAGCCTGTAGGTGAGAAGCCCTGTCCAGGATGGTGCCCTCCACACAAGGTCCAGGCCACTGGGTCATGGGGAGATGGGATCCAAGTGGAGACGACAGGCCCTGAGGGAAGTTCCCTGGTGAGTGTGCATGTACAGGTGTCAGGAAGGATACTTCAGAGTCAGACATGACTAGTAAGTCCAAAGAAAGGATTCAGGGAGGACAGACTGAGAATCAACTGAGAATATGATTTTACCTGAGAAAGAGCCATTTCTGTTTTCTTTCCTTTTTTCCTCCTCTTCCCAGCTTCTTCCTCAGACAATGTAAGTTTTTAGAAGTTGATCTTGCAAGTGGAAAACAGGCTGCTTAAGGCTTAGAATCAACATCCCCCCTTCGTTTGCCACAACCACAAAAACAGGAAGACCTCACTGTGTGGAACAGTCCTTTGGTGTCCACTGCCTCAGGTGGGATGCTGTTTCTGCCCTCCTATTTCTTCCCTCACACCTGTCCTGCTCCCCTCTGCAACTTGTTCTCCTCTTGCTGCTCTTCTCCCCACCCCCACCCTTCTAATTGTCCTAAATACCTACACATTTGTCTCTTTCTCCAACTCTGCTCCCTTTCTGCCTTCTTGTCACACGCCTTCTCTCCCTGTTACACTCCCACTCTGGGGCACTCCAGGTGTCTAGGCTTACTTCCTTCTCTTCTCTTCTAGTCAACACCTATCCCTGTTTCTCTCCTGGGATCACTCCTGTCAGCCCTCCTACCACAGACGCAGGGCCCCTGTCTCCTTGTCTCCAACTCCTGGAGATCCCAAGCCTTTGTCCATTATTCTTTCACCCACCCGCTACTTTAAGGGCTTACTCTTATTTCATTTTACCATCCCTTTGCAACTGCCTCAGCCATCCTGGGCGACCCCGTCGGTTCTCTCATTGTTTTCCACTTCTGAGTTTGGCCTTTCACTCTCAGTCACTGCTTCTTCTGATCCCCCTCGCCCACGTATCTACAAAAATGATGAGTAAATGAAACGCCCGCCTATCAAAAGAGCACATTTTCCAACGAGACGGACTCGTGACGGATAAACACTGGGTGTCACACGTCCAGCCCAGGGGTGAGGAAAAGGGACTGACCAGGAAGGGGCAGAATGATGGGCCTCAGGAGAGGCGAGGACAGAGAGGCTGGGAGCGAAGGGGGTCTCGGGCTGGGCGGGCTCTCCAGAATCGCAGGACAGGGGAGAGGACGCGGCTTCTCCGGGAGCGGGGCTGTCGACGCGACCTCCAGGGGCCGACAGGGTGAGGCGGTGGAGGTGGGCGTGCCCGAATCCCCCTCGCGCCCGGGGACTTTACAAGGCACAGGCGTAGGTACTAACGGTTAAGTTTTAAGCAGGAAAATATCCCGAAAGGCGGTGTCTCTGGAGCCGAAGGCCGAAAAGCAAAAGGCAAGGACAAGCCTCAGAGCGATTTCGAATACTCGACCTGTAACCGCGGCCTCTGGGTTTATTTGGGGCGGACAGCGGGGTATTTGGATATAACTTTCGCAGAACCAGCGGGACGCAGAAGATGGGCGTGGCGAGGGCGGGTTGGACGGCTAAGCGCGCAGCACACGTTTACACTAGGAGAAAAAAACTCAAGTGCCCCCGGGCGACCTTCTCTCGCGGCCTTCCGCTTCCGCAGGAAAGTGCGCACGCGTGGATTCCGAGGCGGAATTTCCGGGTCGTGGGTTGGGCGGATTGCTGCAGGCGAGGGGCGGGGCGAGGAGCGTCCCAGTCTACAGCGAGAGCAAGGCGGGGCAAGGTGCAGGGAGGTATTTAGGACGATGAGATGGCTGGATGGCATCACTGACTCGATGGACTTGAGTCTGGGTGAACTCCGGGAGTTGGTGATGGACAGGGAGGCCTGGCGTGCTGCGATTCATGGGGTCGCAAAGAATCGGACACGACTGAGCGACTGAACTGAACTGAATTGATGCCCCATAAATTACAGCCTGTTTTTTAGTTGCCTTTAACATCTAAATAGATAGCATATTCTTCTATAATTACAATATGGAAATGACTGTGAAGAAAATAAACTTTTTGTCATATGTTGAGGAAAGAAAGGTGGTAGTAGTGAAAGTCGCTCAGTCGTGTCCGACACTGCGACCCCATCGTCTGTACAGTCCATGGAATTCTCCAGGCCAGAATCCTGGAGTGGGTAGTCTTTCCCTTCTGCGTGGGATCTTCCCAAGACAGGGATCTAACCCAGGTCTCCCGCATTGCAGGCGGATTCTTTACCAGCTGAGCCACAAGGGAAGCCCTCGTTAGTAAGATATATCCAGTGTTTTAGCAACAACATCTAAGCAGCCAGGGTATGGTCAGTGTTTGGCGACAGACTTAAAAATCTGCAATCCGTGCCTATCTTTGATTTCTTCCTTTAGTGCCTGTTGGCTGCTAGACAGTTCTCTTCTCCTTAAATTCTTCCCATTTAATTTGAACTTTATACATTCCCCTACAGCCTCCTGGAAATTGTGAGGATTTGGGTCACTTTGCACTCCCCCTCCGGATGCCAGGAAAACATGCACTGCGCACAGTGGAGAAGAGGAAGCTGACTGGTTCCTTGGACCAGAGGCGCTGCTGTGGCGGGGCTCCACACCGCCATGCCTGCAGAGGCGGCCGGCCTTCCCAGGTCGCTGTGTCACCCCGTTACACTTTTAAGACAAAATCTTATAACTTTGTAGACCAGTATGTTGGAAACTAGGATCTGTCCTCCTAACAAGTAGAAAAGTTTCAATAAAGATTTTATTTTCCTTTTTAAAATTTTTTGAAATTATGAAAGTATGACAACACATTTACATGAGGCTTTGAAAATAGTTACAGACAGTTCCACTATATATTACAATTTTTAAGTAGACAAATTAAGATTTTTAGTTGGAGTTTCAGTATTAAACTCTCAAAAATTAATAGAATGGACAGGAAAGTAGGATATACTAGACCTGAAAAGAATTGTGAACCAATTCAACATAATTAAGGCTTATACAATTTTCACACAAGAGCAGGATACAAATTTATTCAAGTTCCCATAGACTATTAACCAGGAGACACTGGAACATGACGTAAAACAAGGTGCAAAAGTTTCATGGCCTAAATAAAGAGTGTTGAAATCATACAGAGCCTATTCTCTTATTACTGTGAAACTATGTGAGAAGTTAAAACCAAAAGGTATCTGAAAATAACCCACATATTTTCAAGTGCAATAAATAAATAAATGTTTTTGTCAGCGGGTTCTTGTCTGCTCCTGGCAATTCAGGGGTTGGGAACCTGAGTCTCCAAAGAGTTCCTGTAGGGCAGTAATGGGATGCAGAACATTTCCTGCCATTAGAATAATTTAACCATCTTAAGAAAATAAGAAAATTTTCTGGATTTCTCTCTGTACTGCAAACTAAAATAAGAAATACAAAACTATCCCTGGGGAAAATGTGCCATTTTACAGTGACATCCTGTATAACAACTTTTCCTCTTTGTTCTTCATTCAGCTGGAAGGCCAAACTCCACATGGCTCAGTTCCAGAGACACAAGGTCAAAACCTACAGTCTGAGACTGGAGGACTAAGGTATGTGATGGGAACTTCCGTCAGTACTATTTTTTGTTTTTATTTTGAAATTGAAAAAGTTTACTAACCATTACTTTAAAAAGAGCAATTTTCATTGATCAGTTGCTAAGTCGAATCTGACTCTGCAACTCCATGAACTGCAGCACACCAGGCTTCCCTGTCCTTCACTATTTCCCAGGGTTTTCTCAAACTTGTGTTCATTGAGTGGGTAATGCCATCCAACCATCTCATCCTCTGTCGCCCTCTTCTCCTGCCCACAGTCTTTCCCAGCATCAGGGTCTTTTTCATTGAGTCCGCTCTTTGCATCATGTGGCCAAAAAGAGCAATACATCTTTAAAAATTGATGAAAGCCACATTGTTCCTTTAGTTCACATTCTAAGCTTCTACTGCTCTCCACACAACAGGCCAATAATTGAGAGACAAGTTGCTGGGGCAGGAATAACGACTTTATTCAGAAAGTCAGCAAACCGAAAATATGGTGGACTGTACCCCCAAAACCATCTTATCCGAGTTAGAACTCAGTCCCCTTTTATACTAAAAGAGGAGGGAGTAAAGTCAAGTCAAATTCCTTTGAACCTAAGGAATCAAACAGTTAACTAACAGAGCATAAAAGTCCATCAATAAGAGTTCCCTGAGAAACCTCAAATAACATCAAGGAATTTGAAGAGCAATGGAAGGCCATAAAAGATCATTGTATAGGGTCACTCCTCAACCCCTCCCTCCACACAATATCAGTAATCTTATTACTATTTAAATCATTCCTGTGCTGGGTAGAAAAAATTTAAGGCTACATAATATATTTAAGATATAATTTCAACTGTTAAAAAGTACAAAGCTTATTTATGAGATGATGTTTTGTAATAAAACCATGGAGTTGCATATCCATGCACACATGCATGCATATGTAAATACACAATTGACTGAAATGAAGAGTTGCCTCTTGACAGATTTTTAAATCAGTCAGTTTCTCATTATCACTTTTAGTCACATGTATTTCAGCATCTCTGGGGCCATGAAAATGAGTCAACTGTACTTAAGTTTGTCAATATTACATTTTTTTTAAAGCTTGTTTATTTATTTAGGTTGTGCTGGTCTTTGTTACTTTGTGTGGCTTTTTCTAGTTGCACTGAGCAGGAGATACTCTGTAGTTGTGGTGAGTGGGCTTCTCATTGCAATGGCATCTTTTGTTACAGAGAACAGGTTGTAGGTGAACTGCAGGCACAAGGCTTCTGTAGTTGCAACACATGGGGTCTGCAGTTTTGGCTCACAGCCTCTCGAGCATGAGCTCAGTAGCTGTGGTGGATGGGCTTAGTTCCTCCCAGGCATGCGGAATCTTCTCAGACCAGGGAGATCAAACCCATATCCCCTGCATTGGCAGGCACATTCTTATCCACTGTACCAACAGGGACGTCTCAACTCTAATACCATATTAGTTTAAAAAAAAGTGGTAGACATATAAAAAACACATATAGAATACTTTGAGTCCTATCTCTATAAAATACCTGTATTCAAAAATAATATGAGGGCATCTCTCCTGGCGCAATGGTAAAGAATCCACCAGCAAATGTGGAAGACATGGGTTCTGCCCCAGGATAATGCCACATGCCTCGGGGCAACTAAGACCAAGTGACACAACTACTGAGCCTGTGCTGTAATGCCCAAGAGCCCAAACTACTAGGCCCACGTGCTGAAACTACTGAATCCCAAGATTCATATAGCCCATGCTCTGCACCAAGACACAAGAATCCCATGCACCACGACTAGACAACAGCCCCCACTGCTGGCAACTAGAGAAAAGACCAAGCAGCAACAAAAACCCAGCACACTAATTAAATATTTTTTCTAAAAAAATGATTTTATCCGCAGTAAATTTTAGGTATGTAGTTATTAACAAAAATCAAAGTTTATTGGTTACTTCCACAATAAACAATGAACCAAGGTTAGTAAAGTTGGGGACTTCCCTGGCAGTCCCATGGTTAAGACCTCGCACTTCCATTTCGGGAGTTTCAGGTTCAATCCATACTCAGGGCACTAAGATTCTGCAAGCTGCACCATGTGACAAAGAATATAAAAAAAAAAAATCAGTAAACTTGGATTTCATAGTGAAAAATAGATGATGGAATGAAAAGCCCCCTAGCCCTGAGGTCTCTTTCTGAACTTTCCATTCCATTCTCAAACACCAAGATTTTCAAGGGGGTCCTTAAATGTACTATAAATACTCAGGACTGATTTCCCCTTATTGGCCTCTTTTCCAGATTTTACCACGTATTGTGAGTGTTAATACCTGATGTCCACGTGTAGCTTCTTTATTCTGGTTGACAGAGAGCAGACAGTGCATTCAGATGGGCCCTAAGCAAACTTCCTGCCCAACAGCACTGAGACCCCCATCTCCAACCCGTGGGTGAGAAGCCCTGCCCAGGATGGTGCCCAGGGGAGCCTCCTCACAAGGTCCAGGTCACCAGGTCATGGGGAGACGGGATCTAAGTGGAGATGACAGGCCCTCAGAGAAGGCCCCGGTGAGTGTGCATGTGCAGGAGACAGACAGGATACTCCAGTCAGATTCAATTAGCAAGTCCAGAGAAGGGCATTTCAGGAAGGACAGATGGAGAATCAACTCAGAATATGACACCTGAGAAAGAGCCATTCCTGACTCTTTTTCTCCCTTCTTCCAGGTTTTTTCTCAGGCATCCTGCAGAGGTTGATACTGAAAGTTGAAAACTTGCTGTTTGATACCTACAATCAACATTCCCCCTTCCTGAGCCCCAACTACACGTGCAGGGAAGCTCTCCATGGAGAACAGACAGTCCTCTGTGCCCACTGTCTCAGGAGGGACTCAGGACAGTCAATTCCAGCACAGAGACCAACAGAGGAGCTTTCCCACACTTTCCCTCGGATCACACTCCCCTCCTGGTGAGGCCTCACGTACCCAGCAGCAGGGGGCACCTCCGCTGACCCCACGATCCCCTTCAGGTCACACAGCAGGCCCTGGTCCATCCCCACTCAGAGCAGAGTGGCCTCCTCATCCCTGGGGCTGTTCTGTCTCAGAAGTGGAGCCTAAGAGCCTTGGTTCTCAGTGTAGGATCCAGATCAGATTTGTTGCACTGTGAACATACCTGGGACTAGGACCCACACAAGTATCTGAGGATGTCTGATAGGGCAGGGGGTACCATACATGGTTTTGCAAAATGCTTCATGGATCTCATGGGAAACATGGGTTGAACACCATTAAAGGTGGCAAACCCAGCCCACCTCCTACTTTCTTCTTTTCCAGCCTTACTGAGATAGAACTAATGAAATGGATATGTGTATACTTATCATGAATGATGTGACCATTTGACAGATGTATACACTGTGAAATATTTATCACAATCCAGTCAACACATCCATCAACTCCCAGTTTCCATGTTTTGTATGGTGAGAACTCTTAAGATTTACTCTACTGGCAAATTTAAAGTATGTAGTAACAGAAGAATTTACTACAGTTAGAATGCTGCACATAGCTCCCCAGAACTTACTCATTTTACAACTCAAAGTTCATACATGAACATATTTCCATCTATAGATTGCTTTGGGTAGAATACTCATTTTCACTATATTGATTCTTCCAATCCACAAACATGGTATATTGCTCCATCTATTTGTGTCATCTTTCTTTCACTAGTGTTTATAGTTTTGTACACATAAGTCTTTTTCTTTAGGTGAATTTATTCATAAGTACTTTATTCTTTTCATTGCAATGGTGAATGGGATTGTTTCCTTGGTTTCTCTTTTTTCATTTTTAGTATATAGGAATGCAAGAGATTTCTGAGTATTAATTTTATATCCTGCAACTTTACTATATTCATTGATTAGCTCTAGTAATTTTCTGGTGGTATCTTTAGGGTTTTCTATGTAGAGGATCGTGTCATCTGCAAACAGTAAGAATTTTACTTCTTTTCCAATCTGGATTCCTTTTATTTCTTTTTCTTCTCTGACTGCTAGGACTTCCAAAACTTTGTTGAATAGTTGTGGTGAGAGTGGGCACCCTTGTCTTCTTCCTGAAGAAGTTAGATAGAGGAAATAGCATGCACAACTTTTGTGTGGTTTCTTTGAAAGACATATATTTTTAAGTCTAATACACTCTGATGTCTTGAGAAAGCCCTTGCCTACACAGTTCATGACTTCTCTTCAATATGGACTCTTATTGCTTAATACTTCAACTCAAGGTGAAACTTTTTCCACTCCGATTGCATCTGTAAGGCATTGGTCTAGTATCGTCCCCAAACTTTGCTGTTTAAGAAAATTCCTTCCTACAAACACATTTGTGTGGCTTGTCTCCAGGATATATATTCCTACATACCTAGAGAGTGAGTAGTAATTGTAAAAACTGCCATAGTCATTGCATTTCTAAGTATAAAGTATTTGATAAATCCTGAGTTTAAGGCAGCACCTAAAAGCCTTGCCACATTACATACACTTGTAAGGATCTCCCTAGTATGGATCATCTGATGATTAGTGAGATATGAGCCCTGAGTGAAGGTTTTACACATTCATTATCAGTCGTAAGCTTTTCCTTCAGAATGACTTCTTTAGGGAATCTTAAATTGAGACTGTTGTCTATAAGCTTTCTATAAGACTGTTGTCAAGACACACTCATTACATCAACATAGCTTCTATGTATTAGAGTATGAATTTTCTCATGAAGCCTAAATGGAAACACCTGACAAAAGCCTTACGACAATGAATACATTTGTAAGGTCTCTTGCGTATGGATCCCCTGATGTCTTTTTAGGCCTGAGTGCTACCTGATGCATTTGCCCCACTTATTACATTTCCTTTCTCTGGATTATGAATTCCCCGATCATGTGACTAATGAGACAATACAATACAAGTTGTATTGAAGCAGTGGTCACATATATTACATTTACATCCTTTCTTTCATGTACAGGTTACCTTATGGTCCCCTTAAGATTTACTGCACTCTAAATGTATGGCTTCTTTCCAGTATGATTTTTTTTTTTTTCACGATTTGCAAGGTTTGAATGCCTTCTAAAACATTTGCCACAATAACTACATGGGTAAGATCTCAGAATTCATTACATGATGGTTAGTTAGTTCTGAACTCAGAATCCAAAGCTTTGCCACACCCACTGTATTCGTGCAGTTTTCCTACAGTTTGACTTTTCTGAAGGTCAAAAGGATGATATACTTTACTGCATTTATTACATCTGTAAGGTTTCACTCCAGTATGGATTCACTGATTATCTGCAAAATGATTCCTGTGACTGAAGGCTTTGACATATAAATTACATTTATATCGTTTTCCCTAATGGTCAGTTACAGAAAAATGTGCAACGAAAGCTCTGCCACACTAATTATATTTGCATGATTTCTCTCTAGTATGAGTTCTCTGATGAACTACAAGCCAGAAATCCGACTAAAGGCTTTGTCACACATGTTACATTTGTAAGGTTTCTCTCCAGTATCAATTCTTTGATGACTTCCAAAGTTTGCATTTTGAGTAAAGGACCGGCCACAAACATCACATTTATATAGTTTCTCTCCAGTATTAATGCTCCGATGAACTACAACATTTGCACTTTCACTAAAGGTTTGCCACATATATCACATTTATATGATTTCTCTCCAGTAGATAGACAGAGAGCCTGATGAACTATGGATAGAGGTTCATAACACTGTACAGCAGACAGGAATCAAGACTATCTCCAGGAAAAAGAAATGGAAAAAGGCAAAATGGCTGTCTGAGGAGGCCTTACAAATAGCTGTGGAAAGAAGGGAAGCAAAAAGCAAAGGAGAAAAGGAAAGATATACCCATTGGAATGCAGAGTTCCAAAGAATAGCAAGGAGAGATAAAAAAAAAAAAAAAAAAAAAGCCTTCCTCAGTGATCAATGCAAAGAAATAGAGGAAAAGAATAGAATGGGAAGGACTAGAGATATCTTCAAGAAACTTAGAGATACCAAGGGAAGATTTCATGCAAAGATGGGCTCAATAAAGGACAGAAATGGTAGGGACCTAACAGAAGCAGAAGAGGTGGCAAGAATACACAGAAGAACTGTACAAAAAAGATTTTCACGACCCAGATAATCACGATGGTGTGATCACTGACCTAGAGCCAGACATACTGGAATGGGAAGTCAAGTGGGCCTTAGGAAGCATCACTATGAACAAAGCTAGTGGAGGTGATGGATTTCCAGTTGAGCCATTTCAAATCCTGAAAGATGATGCTGTGAAAGTGCTGCACTCAATATGCCAGCAAATTTGGAAAACAGCAATGGCCACAGGACTGGAAAAGGTCAGTTTTCATTCCAATCTCAAAGAAAGGCACTGCCAAAGAATGTTTAAGCTATGCACAATTGTCCTCATCTCACACACTAGCAAAGTAATGCTCAAAATTCTCCAAGCCAGGCTTCAAGAGGACATGAACCATGAACTTCCAGATGTTCAAGCTCTGTTTTAAAAAGGCAGAAGAACCAGAGATCAGCTTGCCAACATCCGATGGATCATTGAAAAAGCAAGAGATTTCCATAAAAGCATCTACTTCTGCTTTATTGACTATGCTAAAGCCTTTGACTGTATGGATCACAGCAAATTGTGGGAAAATTCTGAAAGAGATGGGAATACCAGACCGCCTGACCTGCCTCTTGAGAAATCTGTATGCAGGTCAGGAAGCAACAGTTAGAACTGGACATGGGACAACAGACTGGTTCCAAATAGGAAAAGGAGTACATCAAGGCTGTATATTGTCATCCTACTTTTTTAACTTATATGCTGAGTACATCACGTGAAACATCAGGCTGGATGAAGCACAAGCTGGAATCAAGATTGCCGGGAGAAATATCAATAACCTCAGATACACAGATAACACCATATATATGGCAGAAAGTGAAGAAAAACTAAAGAGCCTCTTGATGAAAGTGAGAGTGAAAAAAACTGGCCTAAAACTCAATATTCAGAAAACTAAGATCATGGCATCCAGTCCCATCACTTCATGGCAAATAGATGGGGAAACAATGAAAACAGTGCCTGACTTTATTTTGGGGGGCTCCAAAATCACTGCAGAATGTGACTGCAGCCATGAAATTAAAAGATGCTTGCTCCTTGGAAGAAATGCTATGACCAACCTAGACAGCATATTAAAAAGCAGGGACATTACATCGCCAATAGTGGTCTGTCTAGTCAAAGAGAGACATGACTACGGTTTTTTCCAGTAGTCATGTATGGATGTTAGAGTTGGACTATAAAGAAAGCTGAGCGCTGAAGAATTGATGCTTTTGAACTGTGGTTTGGAGAAGACTGTTGAGAGTCTTTTGGACTGCAAGGAGATCCAACCAGTCCACCTTAAAGGAAATCAGTCCTCAATATTCATTGGAAGGACTGATGCTGAAACTGAAATTCCAATATTTTGGCCACCTGATGCAAAGGACTGACTCATTGGTAAAGACCGTGATGCTGGGAAAAATTGAAGGCAAGAGGAGAAGGGGACGACAGAGGATGAGATGGTTGGATGGCATCACCGACTTGATGGACATGAGTTTGAGTAAGCTCTGGGAGTTGGTGATGGACAGGGAAGCCTGGCATGCTGCAGTCCATGGGGTCACAAAGAGTTGGACACGACTGAGCGATTGAACTGAACTGATACGTGGAATCTGAAAAAATGATACCAATGAACTCATTTACAAAACAGAAACATCTCACTGTATAGCACAGGGAACTCTACTCAATGTCATGTTTGGGGGAAGAATGAATACATATATATGTATGGGAGTCCCTCGATTGTCATTTATCCCGACCCCTTAAAAGACTGAATCTTCTTGGAACCCAGCAGAACCCTACACTCATCCCCACCCCACCCCCAAGTACAAAGGCCCCTCCATGTCTTCTCTTTTCTAAACATTTTTACTGGAGTATAGTTGATTCACAATATTGTGTTAGTTTCAGGCGTACAACAAATTCAATGTTTCACACATCCCACACTTTGTTAGATTCCTCCCCCCATAGCTCATTAGAGAGTACTGAGTAGAATTTACTGTCCTATACAGTAGGTCACTGTTATCTACTTTATATATACTAGTATGTATGTGTCAATCCCAATCTCCCAGTTTATCCCTCCACACCTCACTCCCTGATAACCATGTTTGTTTTGTATGTCTATACCTCTATTCTGGTTTTGTAGTAAGTTCATTTGTACCCTTTGTTTAGATTCCACAGATAAATGAAACCCTAGATTTGTCTTTCTCTTCTGTCTCTTGTTGATAAAAAAGCTGAAGTCTCCCAGACTTCCCTGAGGCACAAAAGAAAGACTCAAGCATCTAATAAATAGGACAAAGGAACCACAGACAGTATCTGATGCACATTTCTGAGTTCTTTTAAAAAATATTTATTTGACTGCATTGGGTCTCAGTTGTGGCACATGGTATCTTTGGTGTGGCATGTGGGATCTTTTGTTTTGGCGTGCCAGTTTAGTTGTCGTGTGGCATGTGGGATCTCAGTTTCATGATCAGGGCTGGAACCTATGTCCCCTGCATTGGAAGGGAAATTAAATTCCTAACCACTGGACCACAAGGGAAGTCCTACATTTCTGAGTTTTACAGATACGTAACTGCCACCAGAGGGAAAAGGCCAACTGCATGATGACCCGACTGCACCCATGCCATAAAGTGCTTCATCTTGAGCCAGTACCGAGTCTGTGCCTAGGGCAGTTCCCAGAACTGGCCTTAAGAGAAGTGGATTAACACTACTGTTCATAATAATCTGTATCTTTGGGGGAAGCAAAATAATCGTATCTTGTTCTGCCTGTGAACGTAAAGAGGCATGCACACCTGGTGGTAAAGAGATGCTACACAATAGCTGGGACATGAAAGCAACCCAGATGTCCATCAACAGATGAATGGATAAAGAAAATGTGGTACATGAATACAGTGGAATTGGAGCTGGAGTCAGTTGAAGTGAGGTGGATGAACCTCTCCTCCATTCCTGTCTCTGCGACCTAATAGCAGTGGCCGTCTGCACGGGTCAGTCTGTGAGACCTGGTCTCCTCCTTTGGGTGGCCTGAGGAGACTGAGGGCCAGTTGGGTTGGATGCTGGCTACCTAAGGGATGACAGCTGGGAAGGATGAGGGAACATGGCCCTGAAGGAACTGCCAACTGAGATGTGCCTCCACTTGGTCAGGACTGGGACCTTGAAGAGTGAAAGTTGTGCATTGGGACTTTGTCCTTTCTGTTCAGGACAGGGAATAACATTCATCTGGTAGAGAGGTACAGGAACATCGTTACCTGACCATGACCGGACCTCAAGAACAAAGGCTCTGACACTGAGAAGTCTCCAACAACTAACCATGCCCATCCCTCACCTTTTGCTTTAAAGGGACCTGCTGAAAGCTTTCAGTAACTCTGGGTTCTTAGGGCATGAGCCACCCATCTCCTTGTACGAATTTGTAATAAACCTTTCTCTGGTCCAACTCTTTATGTTTAGTATTGATGAGCTTCACTGTACGTTGGGCACACGGACTTGTGATTTTTGTAACAAGACCATTGTGAAAGGCCTGTATTGAATGAATAAGATCAAAGATTTCAAACTTCAAGTTTAAAGTCAAAGTAGTCTTTTCAAGAAAATTTAATTATTTAAATACACACTGGAGATAATGAAACATTTCCACACAAGTCCTTGTTCCCAGGATAATTGTGTCATGAGTTTTAACATATTTTGACTTTGAATTATTCTGCAGTATATAGTATCTCAGACGAATCTCAATAAAACTGAAGACTTAGTTATTCCCAGTATAGTTTCCTCTGAAATGTGGTCCATTGGGAAAACTGGTTAAGAAATTTACCACATACTTTTTAAAATATTCTCCCCAATATGAATTATTTGGTGCGTCCTGAGGACACACTGTTTCTTAAAGGTATTTTCACATCAAGTATATCTGTGTATTTTCTGTCCTGCATTAATTCTCTCATTATGCCAAAGGCACGGACATTTGAAGCTTTACAACATTCATTACAGTTGTAAGGGTGCTCTCAAATATAAATCCTCTGATGCTCCAGTTTTCATCTTTGGGTAAAACCACTAGTGTTGCACCCTTTTTTTGCCATAGAGTCCAGTTATTTTTAAACATGGCTGTTCATTAGAAATACATCTGGAGAATGGCATTGAAACATGTATAATATCATGTATGAAACGAGTCACCAGTCCAGGTTCGATGCACGATACTGGATGCTTGGGGCTGGTGCACTGGGACGACCCAGAGGGAGGGTATGGGGAGGGAGGAGGGAGGAGAGTTCAGGATGGGGAACACAGGTATACTTGTGGCAGATTCATTTCGATATTTGGCAAAACTAATACAACATTGTAAAGTTTAAAAATAAGACAAAAAAAAAAAAGTGCTTTCGAAAAAAAAAATACATCTGGAGCTTTGGAGAAAAAAAGCAATACCTGGGCATTTGTATTTTTCCAAAAAATTCCAAGATAATTCTGTTATGCATCTGGATTTTAAAAAGTGATTACAGGTTTTTCCATTAAATGGCAATTTTGGTGATATAGAATTCTATTATTTTCTGTTGACCAATCATGATACAATGGTATTAAGTGAATAACAGTTACATAATCACAATAGTAAAAGATGTTTATCAGTTTTCACAATAGCATCCAAGATTCAAAAATAATTATAATCGCAAGCCATAATAGGAACATGATTAACCTAACAATATAAAATAATTACCTACAATTTGGGGGATTAAGGAGAGTGATGTGGTAAGCCGAAGTGCATACATGCACATGTTTTTATTGGTCCAGCCAGTCTGTCTTTTGGTTGGTGCATTTAATCAATTTACATTTAAGGTAATTATTGATATGTATGGTACTATTACCATTTTCTTAATTGTTTTGGGTTTATTTTGTGTAGGTCTTTTCTTTCTCCTGTGTTTCCTTCCTAGAGAAGTTCCTTTAACATTTATTGTAAAAGTGGTTTGATGATGCTGAATTCTCTTAACCTTTGCTTGTCTGGAAAGCTTTTGCTTTCTCCATCATATCTGAATGAGTCTTGTTGGTTAGAGTCTTCTTGGTTTGTAGGTTCTTCCTTTTCATCACTTTAAATATATAGTGCCATTCCCTTCTGGCTTATATAATTTCTGTTGAGAAATCAAGTTTTTAACCTTATGGGAGTTCCCATTTATGTTGTCATTTTCCCCTTGTTGCTTTTAATATTTTGTCTTAATTTTTGCAGTTTGATTACTATGTGTCTCAGTGTGTTCCTCCTTAGATTTATCTTGCCTGGGACTCTGAACTTCCTGGTAAGCTGACTATATTCTTTACCATGTTAGGGAAGTTTTCAGTTATTATCTCTTCAAATATTTTCTCTGGTCCTTTCTCTCTCTCTCTTCTTCTGGGAACCCATATCATGCAAATGTTAATGCATTTAATGTTGTCCCAGAGGTCTTAGGCTTTTTTTTTTTTTTTTTTCAATTCCTTTCCCCCCTATATTCTGTTCTGCAGAAGTGATTTCCACCATTCTGTCTTCCAGGTCATTTATCCGTTCTTCTGCCTCAGTTATTCTGCTATTGATTCTTTCTACTGTATTGTTCATCTCTGTTGGTTTATTCTTTAGTTCTTCTAGGTCTTTGGCAAACAGTTTTTTGCATCTTCTCCAGTCTATTTCTGAGATCCTGGATCATCTTCATGATTATTCTGAATCATGAATAATCTGGAAGGTTGCCTATCTCCACTTCATTTAGTTGTTTTTTGGGGGTTTTATCTTGTCCCTTCATCTGTGATATAACTCTTCTTTTTCACCCTAATTAACTTAGAGTAATGTGGCTTTTGTTCTAGCTGCTGTGGAATTGTGGTTCTTCTTGTTTCTTCTATATGCCCTCTGGTAGATGAGGCTAAAGGCTTGTGTAAGATTCTTGATGGGAGCGACTGGGTGGGAAAAACTGGGTCCCACTCTGGTGGGCAGGGCCTCACCAAGTAAAACTTTAATCCAATTATCTGCTGATGGATGGGTGGGGTTGTGCTCCCTCCCTGTTGGTTGTTTGGCCTGAGGCAACCCAGCTCTGGGGTTTATGGTCAGGTTAATGGTGGCCTCCAAGAGGACTAACACCAAGGGGGACCTTCCCAGGCTGCTACTGTCAGTGCCCCTGCCCCCATGGCGAGCCATTTCTGACCCATGCCTCCAGAGAAGACCCTCCAACACTAGCAGGTAGGTCTGGTTCAGTCTCCCTTGGGGGTCACTGCTCCTTTCCCTTGGGTCTTGGTGCATGCCAAGATTTTGTTTGTGCCCTCCAAGAGTGGAATCTGTTTCCCCCAGTCCTGCGGAAGTTCTATAATCAAATCTCGCTGGCCTTCAAAGTCAGATTCCCTGGGTATTCCCAGTTCCTTTGTTAGAGCCCCAGGCTGGGAAGCCTGAGGTGGGGCTCAGAACTTTCCCTACAGTGGGAGAACTTCTTTGGTATTATTGTTCTCCAGTTTGTACGTCACCCACCCAGCCAGTATGGGATTTAATTTTATAGTGTTTGCGCCCCTCCTACCATCTTATTGTGGCTTCTTGGTCTTTGGACCAATGTCCTCCTGCTGGTGGCTGTTCAACAGCTAGTTGCGATTTTGGTGCTCTTTCAGGAGAAGATGAACACTTGTCTTTCTACTCCACCATCGTGAACTGTAACTAGCATGCACGTTATTTTTTTGTGGCTTCTCTCAAGGATGTATATTCTAAAGTTTAGTGATTTCTCTCCAATATAGACTCTATTGTTGCATAATATTTGAATTCAAGGGAAAGTCTTTACCATGTTTATTGTATTTTGAAGGTGTCAACCCTATATCGTCCCCCAATGTTTGCTATATGGGTAAAATCCTTATCACACACTACACTTGTATGCTTTCACTCCAGAATACAGATCCCTTTATTTAGTGAAAAGTGAGCAATGATTTGAAACTTTGCCACATTCATTACATTTGTTTTGTATGGACTACTTGGTGAACCTGGAGTTTAAGGCAATAGCTAAAAGCCTTGCAAAACTCAGTACATCTGCAAGCCTGTATGGATTATGGATTATTGATGATTAGGGAGGTGTAAACCCTGAGCAAAAGTTTTCCCACACTCATGGAATTGGTAAAGTTTCTCTCCAGAGTGAATTCTTTGGTGAATCCTGAGGTAGGACTATTGTCTAAAGGCTGTGCCATACTCAATACATTGGTATGATTTCTATCCAGTATGAATCCTCTCATGAAGCCTAAAGTGTGAACACCTGCTAAAAAGCCTTGCCACATTCATTGTTTGTAAAGTCTCTTTCCAGTATGGGTCACCTGGTATTTACTGAGGCTTCAAAGGCTAAAGGATTTGCTACATTACACTTACTACGTTTCTATGATTTATCTCCAGCATGAATTCTTTGGTGAATAGTGATGTCAGACCATTGCTGAAAGGCCTTGCCACATTCAGTACACTTGTATGGTTTCTCTCCAGTATGAATCCTCTCATGATACCTAAGACGCGAAAGCTTGATAAAAGCCTTGCCACATTCAGTACACTTGTATGGCCTCTCTCCAGTATGAATCCTCTCATGATGCCTAAGATATGAAGGCTTAATAAAAGCTTTGCCACATTCATTACATTTGTAAGACTTCTCTCCAGTATGAATTACCTGATGGTAAGTTAGGCTTGAACGATCACTAAAGGCTTTCCCACACTCATTACATTTGTAAGGTTTTTCCCTGGTATGAATCCTCCAATGACCTGCAAGATGTGAATTGCGACTGAAGAACTTGTCACAGACCTCACATTTATATGGTTTCTCTCCAGTATGGATGATTTGATGTCTAGTGAGGTGTGAACTCCGAGTAAAGGATTTGCCACACTTGCTACATTTGAAAGGTTTCTCTCCAGCATGAATTCTTAGGTGAATTCTGATATCAGACCATTGCCTGAAGCCCTTGCCACATTCAGTACACTTGTATGGCTTCTCTCCAGTATGAATTCTCTCATGAAGCCTAAGGTGTGAACGTTTGATGAACATCTTGCCACATTCATTACATGGGTAAGACTTCCCTCTAGTATGGACTACCTGATGGTTGATTAGGCTTGAACGCAAAATAAAGGCTTTGTCACATGCATCACATTTGTAGGGCTGCCCTCGAGTATGAATTCTTTGGAG
Organism: Bos indicus x Bos taurus; assembly: GCF_003369695.1. Taxonomy (NCBI): domain Eukaryota; kingdom Metazoa; phylum Chordata; class Mammalia; order Artiodactyla; family Bovidae; genus Bos; species Bos indicus x Bos taurus. The sequence continues at coordinate 7,432,820 of NC_040093.1, forward strand.
TTTTAGAAGCTTGGAATTACGGGAAAAAGCCTTGTTGCATTTACTACAATGGTAATCCTTCTCTCCAGTATGGATTACTTGATGGCTCCTGAGGCTTGAACACACCCTAAAGGCTTTGCCACACACATTACATTTGTATGGTTTCTCTCCAGTATGAATTCTCTGATGAGTTTCAAGGTTTGATTTTCTATTAAAATCCTTGCCACACTCATTACATTTGTAAGGTTTCTCTCCAGTATGAATTCTCCGATGAGTTGCAAGGTTCGAACTCTGACTGAAGTCCTTGCCACATGTATCACATTTGTATGGCCTCTCTCCTGTATGGACTACCTGATGTTTAGTGAGGTGTGAGACATGAGTAAAGGTTTTGTCACAGTCATTACACCTGTAAGGTTTTTCCCTATGCGCTTTATGGTCTTTTGTCAGTATTGAAGAATGGATAAAATTATTCCCATACATGTTAGAAGTGTTGGTTTGAACACTCGGAGGAATTCTTTGGAGAGCTGAAATTGAGGAACTATTGTTGATAACATTCTCAACTTGATTACATTCAAAAATTTTCCTTTCCATTCGAAATATCTGCAATTCATCCTGAAAGCTTAACGCAAGTTTATTTTCAATTGCATTGTTTCCTGCATTGCTTCTACCACGTTGATCTTTTCTATCAGTGAGCTTTTCATTATGGATTACAAGCACTCCTTTGTAATTTCTTTCGTCATCTTTCCACTGACACTCAAACTCAAGCGTATTGCCTCGTATTTCCCTTAAGTAAAAATCTTGGACTCCATGGCTTTCATGTCTTCCCAAAATCACTGTTTGGAGTGTATCTGTTGAGTTAGTGTTCTCCTTTGATTGTAATTTCTTGATAATATGTATGGGAGAGATATCTACAAAATACAAAAAAATCATAGGTATGTTATTAATTATAATTCATAAATATTTTATGTTGAAAACATATTATACCAAAAATAACACTTACACTGAATGTAGTTATGAAACTTCCCAACCATGATCTTCAAATTTTGAGAAACAGTAAAGAAATAGGATTCTTTAATAAATAAAGTATGTTCACATGAAATTCAAACTGATTTTAGCATAGCCTCATTTCAGACACTGTAGGACAAAAACACTCAGGTTGTGTAAACTTATGTTAGCTCTTAAAAAGTGGCTAATCTCATGACCATGAACCCAAAGCATATACATACTGACTGTAACTGACGAGAAACATATTAGACATATTTTCCACATACTTATTATACATAATCTACATACAGTATCTACATCATTACTGTATATAAATTAATACTTAAAATAAGTAATATAATGGTAAATAATCCAAAACAAGCTTATCTAACAAGTAACCTAAATAAATGGCAGTTTAGAATTGCAAAACAAATACAGCACTGAGAAAATAAAGAATTTACTAGGGATATTTAAAAAATGAAGTATTTTCCTGAATTACCTGTTATAAAAGCATCAATATCCATGAAAAACAGGCATTTTATAACATTAACAAGTAAATGTCAGTTATATTGCATAATATGTTCTGAAAGACCATCAACTGTAAATCACAATAAAAATTAATAAACACATTATTCTAGTAACCCTTTCTATTCTAGTAAAGCAACCCTTTACTATTGTAGTAAAACAACCAGTAATAAGTAAACATGTTGTACAACATTATATTCTATGGAATTCTAAACATTCTTCCTTAAGAATAAAGAAGAGAATTTCACCCTGGAAAGGGCACACAATATGAAAACTGTAAAAGGTATTGACATAACTGACTTCTAAAATATTAGGTCAGGAAAATATATAACATTATGAGAATGATGGAAGGCAAAAGGAGAAGGGGGTGGCAGAGGATGAGATGGTTAGATAGCATCACCGACTCAGTGGACATGAATTTGAGCAAACTCTGGAAGATATGAAAGACAGAGGAAGCTGGCATGCTACAGTTCATGGGAGTCGCAAAGGGTTGGACATGACTTTGTGAATGAACAACAAAAGAACAGAACCTGAAGAAAGAAGACAAAAGTCACATGATTTCATGATTGCCATTATATAATAACCAAGCAGAGCAATTTCTTATCTATGCAGTGCCCTTTAATTCTCCAGCTTATTGTCCCCAGATATGTAGTATGAAGTGTGTGCCTAAAATGTATATTAACTAAGGTCACAGACTACATTGTTGAGGACAAACTGCAAAATAAAAGCATATAAACTATAATGCACACAAAGGGATATAGCATAACAAAACATGACAAAGTAGATATATATCATTAAACAACAGTAACTTAGAGCTTTTCTATAAAATATGCAATATTATTATATATAAGCTATCTAACAGTACATATTTGTTTTAAAAGCCTGAGGTAAACTACCATTATTTTTCAAATGAGGGCACAAGACTTAGAAGGCTATGTACATAACCCAGAATTACAAAGAAAGTGAAAGAAGCAAGAGCCTGATGCTGGGAGTCCCTGGTGGTCTAGTGTTTAGGATTTGGCACTGTCACTGCTATGGCCTGGGTTTGATCCCTGGTCAGGGAAGTGAGTTCCCACAAGTTCTGAGATGTGGCAAAAATAAAAAAATTTTTAAATGAAAAATAAGTAAAAAGACTCTTTTCAATATACATGTACCCCTATGTTCACAGCAGCACTATTTATTATTATAAATAGCCAGACATACAAACAATCTAAATGACCATCAACACATGAATGGATAAAGATGTTGTGTGTCTACACATATAAATACACACACACACACACACACACACACACACAAACACTGGAATATTACTCATCCATAAAAAAGAATGAAATAGTACCATTTGCAGCACCATGGATGGACCTAGAGATTATCATACTAAGCAAAATAAGTCAGAAGGAGAAAGACAAATATCATATGATATCACTTGTATGTCCAATCTGAAATGCAGCACAAATGAACTTATCTATGAAACAGAAACAGACTCACAGGCATACAGAAGAGACATCTGGTGGCCAAGTGTGCATGCCTAGGGACAGGTTGGGGGTTTGCAAATAGCAGATGCAAGCTATTATATATAGGACAGATAAAGAACAAGGTCTTACTGTACAGCACAGGGAACTATATTCAATATCCTGTGATAAACACAATAAAAAAAAGAATGTATACGTATGTATAACTAAATTACCTTGCTTTACATCAGAAGACAATACAACACTGTATATCAACTATACTTCAATTAAAAAAAAAGTCTCGGGGTGTGTGGGGGGGAAGTTTCTGTCACCAAATAACCCTACTCCATAAGGAGAGTCCCTAGAAGTTGTCTATCCCTTAAAAGTGTTATTATCACAGCAAAAAAATATAGGATAAAATCTCAGATCCTAGGAATGTGTATTTCAAAGGCAATCATCAGAGGCAACTTAAGACAATAGGCAATCAGGAAAAGTCTACATTCCCAGACCAGGTAGAGCAGTGGAAGAGTGATGAAAATACAAGACAGGAGGGGGGGATCCTGCAGGATCTTGAGATGTGCGCTCTCCTCACAGACACTGAGTTAAGAATCTCAAAGGCCGACGTATGCTCCCCATGTAGGACCTAGGATCAAAGAGAAGATCTGTCTACTGGCTTTACAGTTCTCCTACATAACAATCCCAGAAGGAAGGGCTGAGGGATCTGAACAGGCAGATGGGGCTTGAGACAGCTCCGTGAAGGTTCTAGGGTGAGAGATAGAATCAGAGAGCACCAGTGGTTTCCTACCTCCTTGACTACATCTTCCTAGAAGAGTGAGTAGGGATGGAACTAGGACAGGTGCTGAGCGTGGTGCTACAGAGCAGTTCAGCTCTTACTTGCAGGGACCAAGAACTGAGCAGCCAATGAAAGCACACACAGAAGTGGAGACGCAGGGGCAAGAGACCCCTCTGAAAGAGCCCATCCCACGTTCCTCAAAGTCAAGAGATAAAGCTGACAGGAGTCAAATGACAGGCTGTTGTAGATCATATAAAGACCTTGCCTTTGTCTCTGTAGGAGCTGTGGCACCACAGGAGGACGAGATACATTTTACATACTAAAGAATGGAGTGAAACAATGGGGAGAACAACAATTTCCTCTGAGAGTTTACCAAAAAATAAACTGTTTTCCCACAGAACTCTTCCCCTTGGGGAGAGATTCCCTGAAACTATTAATGGTGCAGTTTCTTCTCCGTTCATCTGAGATCTGACCTGTGTCTACACATGGTACTTTCCACCCCTTTAGTGGTTTTTCCCTTTTTTCTTTTCTTTTTTGCTATTTTCACTTCCCTCTCCAGGGTCCAGTGCTCTCTTTTCTTTACTCCAAAATGGACATAAGAATAGTCAGGTCAGAAAAAGAAATTATTGCTAATTGCAAGAAAGAAACATCACATGCTATATTGTTTCCAGAACCCCAGCTCTTTGTTCAGCTGAGGAGTGAGGACAATATGGGGCGGTTGTGAAAACACTTCAATCCTCGGCTTGCCTCCTTCTGAATGCACAGGGGAATCGCTTCTTAGCCTTTTGGCTAAGATCAAGTGAATACACAGGGAAGAGTGTAATATGCAGACATCTTGCTTGTAGTAAAAAGGTAAGTGGGACTTCCCTGGTGGCTCAGTGGTTAAGAATCTGCCTGCCAGTGCAGGGGACACAGGTTCAATTCTTCATTCAGGAAGATCCCACATGCCGCAGAGCAACTAACCCCGTGCACCACAACTGCGGAGACCCTGCGCCCTAGAGCCCGCCTACCACAGCAAGAGAAGTCACCACAATGAGAAGCCCGAGCACCGCAACTGGTGAGTAGCCCCTGATCACTGCAACTAAGAAAGACCCAGCACAGCCAAAAAATAATAAATAAAATTTTCAAAACAGGGAAGTGTAGGTTTTAAGTTTGCTACAGGCTTTATGCATTTTCAAGCTCTGGACCCACCCTCAAGGTATCATAACACGGGCAGATCAAAGGAGGAAAGGGCAATTTCAAAGTCCTCATGCCACATTATGAAGCTTTTGGCCTCTGATTCAATAGAGCTTCGAGCTCAGCCAAGCAAGGTAGGGGCTCCAAAAAGGCATGTGAGGGAAAATGTAAAGATACCCAAGGACAGATCCCAACTTGAGAGGGAAGTGATCCTCACCCACAGAGAGCAGGTTCCTGTAGGTCTCCAGCATCACGTCCCAGTACAAAGTCCTCTGCGCAGGGGACAGGCATTCCCACTCCTCAGGAGTGAATTTGATGGCCACGTCCTCGACGGTCATCTGCTGCTGAAATGAAAACACATATCATCAATGGGGTCATAAGGAGAGCTCTTATCTTCATACAAAATGAGAAGAAATTGATTCAGTTGAAATGTGTATTCTGACAGATTCATGTAAAGGTATTTAGAGCAAAAGAAGACATAAGAAAGCCTTCTTTAGCGATCAATGCAAAGAAATAGAGGAAAAGAACAGAATGGGAAAGACTAGGGATCTCTTCAAGAAAATCAGAGATACCAAAGGAACATTTCATGCAAAGATGGGCTCGATAAAGAACAGAAATGGTATGGACCTAACAGAAGCAGAAGATATTAAGAAGAGATGGCAAGAATACACAGAAGAACCGTACAAAAAAGATCTTCACGACCCAGATAATCACGATGGTGTGATCACTCACCTAGAGCCAGACATCCTGGAATGTGAAGTCAAGTGGACCTTAGAAAGCATCACTACGAACAAAAGCTAGTGGAGGTGATGGAATTCCAGTTGAGCTATTCCAAATCCTGAAAGATGATGCTATGAAAGTGCTGCACTCAATATGCCAGCAAATTTGGAAAACTCAGCAGTGGCCACAGGACTGGAAAAGGTCAGTTTTCATTCCGATCCCAAAGAAAGGCAATGCCAAAGAATGCTCAAACTACCGCACAATTGCACTCATCTCACACGCTAGTAAAGTAATGCTCAAAATTCTCCAAGCCAGGCTTCAGCAATATGTGAACCATGAACTTCCTGATGTTCAAGCTGGTTTTAGAAAAGGCAGAGGAACCAGAGATCAAATTGCCAACATCCGCTGGATCATGGAAAAAGCAAGAGAGTTCCAGAAAAGCATCTATTTCTGCTTTATTGACTATGCCAAAGCCTTTGACTGTGTGGATCACAATAAACTGTGGGAAATTCTGAAAGAGATGGGAACACCAGACCATCTGATCTGCCTCTTGAGAAATCTGCATGCAGGTCAGGAAGCAACAGTTAGAACTGGACATGGAACAACAGACTGGTTCCAAATAGGAAACAGAGTACATCAAGGCTGTATATTGTCACCCTGCTTATTTAACTTATATGCAGAGTACATAATGAGAAACGCTGGACTGGAAGAAACACAAGCTGGAATCAAGATTGCTGGGAGAAATATCAATAACCTCAGATATGCAGATGACACCACCCTTATGGCAGAAAGTGAAGAGGAACTCAAAAGCCTCTTGATGAAAGTGAAAGTGGAGAGTGAAAAAGTTGGCTTAAAGCTCAACATTCAGAAAACGAAGATCATGGCATCCGGTCCCATCACTTCATGGGAAATAGATGGGGAAACAGTGGAAACAGTGTCAGACTTTATTTTTCTGTGCTCCAAAATCACTACAGATGGTGACTGCAGCCATGAAATTAAAAGACGCTTACTTCTTGGAAGGAAAGTTATGACCAACCTAGATAGCATATTCAAAAGCAGAGACATTACTTTGCCAACGAAGGTTCATCTAGTCAAGGCTATGGTTTTTCCTGTGGTCATGTATGGATGTGAGAGTTGGACTGTGAAGAAGGCTGAGTGCCGAAGAATTGATGCTTTTGCAGAGTGGTGTTGGAGAAGACTCTTGAGAGTCCCTTGGACTGCAAGGAGATCCAACCAGTCCATTCTGAAGGAGATTAGCCCTGGGATTTCTTTGGAAGGAATGATGCTAAAGCTGAAACTCCAGTACTTTGGCCACCTGATGCGAAGAGTTGACTCATTGGAAAAGACTCTGATGCTGGGAGGGATTGGGGGCAGGAGGAGAAGGGGATGACAGAGGATGAGATGGCTGGATGGCATCACTGACTCGATGGACGTGAGTCTCAGTGAACTCCGGGAGTTGGTGATGGACACAAAGGCCTGGCGTGCTGCGATTCATGGGGTCGCAAAGAGTCGGACATGACTGAGCGACTGATCTGATCTGATGCCTCTCTAATTGCTTTCCCACAGGAGATTACAATGGCCTCCAAATCAATGTGGATTTCTCATTTTTCTGTATGACACGTGAAATACACAAACAGAAATTCAACACTGGGTCATCTATACAAAGGTGTTAAGGAAAGCTCAGAATCTAAAAACTGTGATGATGATTAACAGCAATGACTACAAGTTTTGAACACTTCCTGTATGTTATGAATTACTCTAGTAATACTAGTGGGAGTAGTAGCAGTCGTTTCTGACTCTTTTGTGATCCCTTGGACTGTAGCCCGCCAGGCTCCTCTGTCCATGGGATTCTCCAGGCAAGAATACTGGAGTGGGTTGCCATTTCCTTCTCCAGGGGATCTTCCCAACCCAAGGATCAAACACAGGTCTGCAGTATTGCAGGCAGATTCTTTACCATCTGAGCTACCACGGAAGCATTACTCTAGATGCTTTTCATGAATTAACTTGTTGTCAATGTAATAACTCATCAGAGAAAGATCTGTTTCCATTTTACAGAGTAGAAAACTGAGTCACAGATGGAATCTAAGGGTACGTGTCAGTGACTAAGAGAAGGCCCTAGGTGAGTGTGAATGAACAGGAATCAAGCAGGCTACTTCTTGAGTCAGAGATTAGCAAGTGCAAAGGAAGGAGAACAGCAGAGACTAACATAACATTGCAAAGTAGCTGTATTCAAAAAAAAAAATTAATTAAAAAAGAAAAGAAAGGAGAAACAGAATAATCAACCAAGAATATGAATTCACCTGAGAAAGAGCCATTCCAGACTCTTCCTCCTTTCACCTTCCTCCTCTTCTGGGCTTCCTCAGGCAACATGAGTCTTCAGAGGTCTATCCTGAAAATTGAAAACATTCTGTTTAATGTTTAGAGTCAACACACCCCCTTCCTGAGCCCCAACCCCGCACACAGGGAAGCCCTCACCATGAGGAACAGACAGTCCTCTGTGGCCACTGTCACAGGAGGGACGCAGAACAGTCAACTCCTGCACAGAGTCCAACACGGGACTTTCCCAAACTTTCCCTCAGATCACACTCCCCTCCTGGTGAGGCCTCATGCACACAGCAGCAGGAGGCACCTCTGCTCACCCCATGATTCCCTTCAGGTCACACAGCAGGCCCTGGTCCAGACCCACTCAGGGCAAAGCAGCCTTACCCTCAGCCCAGATCTCATCCCTCAGGATGGAAGGACTTAAGAGTCCTGATGTTCAATGCTAGATGCACCAAGCACCCTTAAATACCATTGAGGCTGAGCCCCACATGGACTTTTCGAAGGGGAATCTCTGGTCAGGGCACAAATGTATTTGCAAAATGCCTCATGGATGCAATGTGTAGCCTGGATGAGCACCACTCAGTGGAGGCAAGCACAGCATACCTTGCACCTTTTTCTTTTGAAGTTTTACTGAGGTATAATTGACAAATAAATATCATGCATATTTAAGACACACAATGTGACATTCGACATATATATATATACGCATATATTGTGAAATAACTACCAAAATCAACTTCTGCATTTTCCTCCAAATAGCTGGAAAAATCCTCCCACACATTAGTGCATGAATTACCCAGCTCATAAAAACTAAGTATGCCCACAGCCCAGGGTCACTCTCCCCTTCAGAGACAACCATATTCTGCCTATGGAAAGTGTATTTCTCTCAATAAACCTGTTTATCATTCTTGGGGTTCTTGAGGCGAAAATACTGAAGGAGTCTGCCATTCCCTTCTGCAGTGGACCACGTTTCATGAGCACTTTCCACCATGACCCAGGCATCTTGGGCGGCCCGGCACGGCATGGCTCATTCTACTATGTCTCCCTCTTGAATTCTTTCCTGTAGGAAACCAGGGACCCTTACTTGGAGACCTATCCCAAGATTTCCCCTGGGACATGACCATTCTTTCTGCACCCCATTCTTCTGCAACAGTACAACATGGTATTTAATAGGAGAGGAAAATGTAGCTAATTGAGAACACTGTATTTTAAAGAGGAAAGAACTGAGCATATAAAAAGGTGTGGGGTGTATGTGAGTGCCCATCTTTGTGTTTCAGAGAGACAATATCACCATGTTTGAATGTTGATCAAAGTAACTTCCAAGAAGTAAAAATACATGATGCCATATGGCCCTGACCTAGACAGTGGAGCTGGCAACCGGGGCACAATTTCAGGGCCAGCAACAGCCAGAGGCAGTTTCAGACTATTAGCAGTCAATTATTAAGGACAGAGCACAGGCCCTAAGGCCAATGGTTGAGGCAGTTAGAAGAGATCTCTTCCCTTTGCTCCAGGAGCTCAATGGAGAAGAAACAGGGTCTTTGAGAAAAAAAGATGGGACAGGCGGAGGTGGACTTTTGAGGAGCTCCATAGGAAAGGTATGGAGCAGACACACAGGGAATGTGAGGGAACAGAGGAATCTGAAGCAAGACCAGTCAGTTCGGGGGTGTGTTTTTCTCCAGCTGTGATGAGCCATACGGGGACAAGGTAGAACTGGTGTGATGGGGGTGTCGGGAGAGCAATGGGTGTGGGGGAGAATCCACGTCCACACACCAGGCCTTCACTTTGGGGCATTTGACTTGCATGACTGTAAGTGACAAGGTGGGTTTGTCTCCATTTCTGGGGGGTGGGGGTGGGGCGTTGCACCAGGCAGCATGCAGGATGTTAGTTCCCTGACCAGGGATCAAACCTGTGCCCCTAAAGTGGAAGCACTGAGTCCTAACCACAAGGAAGTCCCAGGAAGTACAAAGTCTTAAACACTCTTAAACACTTAAACACTCTGCAGAGCCAGGGAAGTCCCTGTTTCCATCATTTAGGGAAAATTACTCAGTCACTTAAAAAAAAAAAAAAAATGCTATTTGCAGCAGCACAAATGGACCTAGAGATTCCAAATGGACCTAGAGATTCTCACACTGAGTGAAGTAAGTCAGATAGAGAAAGACAAATATTGTATGATATCAACCATATGTGGAATCTAAAAAAAAAGGCTACAGATAACTTATCTACACAACTGAAATAGTTACAGATGTAGAAAATAAGCTTATAATTATCAAAGGGTAAGAGGGGAGGGATAAACTAGGAGATTGGGACTGAGGCATACACACAACTATATATAAAATAGATAACTAATTAAGCCTTAACTGTGTAGCACAGGGAATTAAACTCAGTCTTCTGTGATGACCTACATGGGAAAAGAATCTAAAACAGTGGATGTATGTGTTTGACAATTTACTTTGCTAAACACCTGAAACTAACGCAACACTGAAAATCAATCATACCCCAATAAATATTAAAAAACCAGCCTCTGTTGTGGCTCAGATGATAAAGAAAACATATGCAATGCAGGAGACCAGGGTTTGATCCCTGGGTTGGGAAGATCCCCTGGAGGAGAGCATGGTAACCCACTCCAGTATTCTTGCCTGAAGAATCCCACAGACAGAGGAGCCTGGCGGGCTACCGTCCACAGGGTCGCAAAGAGTTGGACACGACTGAGCAACTAAGCACACACACACAGAAATTAAAAATATGGTATACGCTCTTTATGTAGTGAATAAGTAAATGAGATGGACACAAAGTTACACTAGTTTCCACTCTGCCATCGTCTTCACGTTGGGGGACTGACATGGGCAGGGGACCTTTGCCCTGGAGGAGTGAGGACAAGCCGAACAGGAACAGCGGAGGATGGTGGAGCCAAGTGTCCTCCATTTAAACAATGCTCCCTGCCCTCCAAAGGTGCAAAGATCATGTGCAAGTCCAACTAGGATGGCAATGAGCTCATCCCAGTGGTAGCTGCTTGAGGCTGAGCAGACCCATTCTGGCAATAGACAGCTGAAAACTGGGACTTCCCTGGCAGTCCAGTGGTTAGGACTCACCAGCTTTCATTGCTGTGGGCCTGGGTTCAATCCCTGGGGGGAACTAAGGAGCCCACAAGCTGTGCAGTCAAACATAATATAAAACAATCCACAGAAAAAGGAGGAGGCTCTTGGCTGCCTTGACACTTAATCAGGAAAAAGGTTCCTGGAATCTAAGGTTTCTCACTCTGCATTGATACTGTCTGTGTGCTTAGTCGTGTCCGACTCTTACAATCCCATAGACTGTAGCCTACCAGGCTCCTCTGTCCATGGGATCATCCAGGCTAGAATCCTGGAGTGGGTTGCCATTTCCTTCTCCAGGGGATCTTCCCGACCCAGGAATTGAACCCAGGTCTCCTGTACTGCAGGCAGACTCTTTTACCAACTGAGCTAGCTGAAGAAAAATCACAGCCTGAAATGCTGATGTGACTGGCTTCATTGGGATTGTGCAAACCAACAGTGAGAAGAACAGCAGGGAAGTGGGTGTCTGACAGAATGGTGGAGGAGAAGCTGAGGCTGCCGGGGCACAAAGACAGAAAACACTTTACTTCCTCGGGTCATCTACTGGGGACACCACCATGAGTGCCATTCTAGAGAAGACAATGAAGACATTTGCACAGAGTGTGAGTGGGTGCTGAGTAGAAAGACAAGATCCTTTCTCTAAATGGGGCCCTGATACCTCACCCCCTTCTATTGGGCTAGCTGCTGAGCACTGGTGAGTAGGAACAGAGGTTTTCCTTCACCTCTTTCCTGAGCTTTCCTGCTATCGCCAGGGCTCTGAGTTCCCAAACACTGTCCCCCTTCCTGTTTCCTCCCCAGAACACAGCAGCCCTCCTTCTCAAAGAAATACGCTTGTTCCACATTTAGTTTAAAACAGCTTGCCCCTCCGCACCACAGCTTCGTTATGACTGTACTGCATGTGTGTGAGTTCCCAGACGGGCAGACAGAGGCAGCAGAGTGACCACCACTGGTCTGGCAGTAAGACAACAGCAGCTGGATCTTCCCGAGGCTGATGTCTCTCCGCTGTGATTGCCCCTGATCAGCTGAACAATCTTTCCCCCAGCAGAGTGACCACCACTGGTCTGGCAGTAAGACAACAGCAGCTGGGTCTTCCCGAGGCTGATGTCTCTCCGCTGTGACTGCCCCTGATCAGCTGAACAATCTTTCCCCCAGCAGAGTGACCACCACTGGTCTGGCAGTAAGACAACAGCAGCTGGGTCTTCCCGAGGCTGATGTCTCTCCGCTGTGACTGCCCCTGATCAGCTGAACAATCTTTCCCCGAGTCATGAGTCCTCATAGCCCTTCTCCAGTTGGTCCCATCCCCAGCAGGCCCTCGCTGATAACTGTCTGCCATGTGAGTCTTAATACCTATCATTTCCCTTTTGGACTCAAACAAACCTACAGTCTTCCCTGGGGTCTGACACACTCCCCAGAAACAGCAGAGCCATCCCCTTACCTGCTACACAACCCCATCAAACACTCCAAGCCCCCATGACTCATGCATTCACGATGGAATGATACTCATGAAGACCACTAGACGTGATACCATCTTTTCATTCATGGTGACCCCAGTCTGAGCACTGTCACCTCCAAAATCTACTAACAAAACAGAGCTTTGGCCTGTGATGCCAAGGAGACCCCAACGTCTTCCCAGGAAACATTCCAAATTCTCCTTTGTGTCTTCTAAAATGCACCTGAAACTTTGCTGCAACTTTGCCCAAATATCCCAAAATACCAAAGATAACCCACAAAATGACCTCTGAGGTGTCCTCTGTAACTACACTATGGGTTGCACAATGATTTCTCCCCCAACAAAGACCCCACACTTCACTGGTGGCTCAGTGGTAAAGAAGTCACCTGCCAATGCAAGAGATGTGGGTTCGACCCCTGGGTCGGGAAGATCCCCTGAAGAAGGATATAGCAACCCACACCAGTATTTTTGTCTGGGAAATCCCATGGACAAAGGAGCCTGGTGGGTTACAATCTATGGGGTCACAAGAGTCAGATATGAGTTAGGGACTAAACCAGCACCAAAAGACCTCACAAAATCCACGGTGTGGAGTGAGTGCTGTGGGGCACCTGTTGAATTCACCCCCTGTGCCCCCCAGGGCCAAGGCAGCCATCCTCCTGCTCCCAGAGCTTCCTGTGGGCTCCTCTCAGGCTTTGGTTAACAATACAGGATAACATTCCTTTTCCTAATTCTACTTCCTCATTCCTCTTCAGGTGTTATCATGGCTTTCCCTATGAAACCCATGCCTGAAAATCTCAACCTCAAAAAACAAAACCAACAACTCAGTCTCAGCCTCTACGTCCCAGGGAACCTGAGAAAAGACACTATGGCACCAAGCCCGATCCACACAGCCCCACAGCTCCCAGTGAATCCATGTCTAGATGCTCCAGCCAGTACTGAGATGCCCCTTTCCAAAAGTTTCACACACCCCTTGAACCCCAAGCCATGCATGGGACGGGCACTCATACAGCTCACTGGGCTCCTCTGGAGGTCCACACTTGGTGCCATATCCCTCCTGCAGACCCCTAAAGTCTTTCCTCCACTTTTCCGCAGGTCTTGACATTTCTTCCAGGCTTCCCAGGTGGCACTAGTGGTAACAAATCTGCCTGCCAATGCCAGAGATGCAAGAGATGCGGGTTTGATCCCTGGGTGGGGAAGATCCCTTGGAGAACAAAAAGGCAACCCACTCCAGTATTCTTGCCTGGAAAATTCCATGGACAGAGGAGCCTGGTGGGCTACAGTCCATGGGGCTGCAAAAGACTTGGACACGACTGAGTGACAGTACACTCACATCTCAGGCATGTATGAACAAATCAGGCTAAAACGAACTCATATGCAGAGGCATTGCAACAGGCATGAACAGTGCTGCAAACAGCAGGACACTGAGCATTCAGTATGGAGATCAAGAAGCGGGCCCTCCCTGGAAACCTCACCAGCAACTGGGGTCATGATGGAGTCTAGTTTTAAAGGTGCTTGAGGATTGGCTGGATTGTGTTTGGTGAGGAAGTCACCGAGAGAGAGAGAGAGAGAGAGAGAGAGAGAGAGAGAGACAGCCCCGCTCTCACTGTCTCCTGTCCTCCCCACTCAGAGAAAATTGCAAGGTACCCCAGCTCCAAGGCAGGGCCCTCCTTCATGCCCATTCCCACACTCCTAAGCTTCTCTGCATCCTTAGTAAAGTGTAGTCAGTATCCCTGACTCTGAGCAGATGAACTGCTGTAAGGCAAGGATCCCGTTCAAGATGGCAGCTCACCCCAGAAGCACACAATTTGGAAGACCTGGGGGCTATAGTGGAGCAGAGACACAGTGGAATGAACACGGGACACCTCAGGACACTGCATGGGGCATACTGGTTCTGTAGGGCTAAGCCTCAGTGCATATAATTTTGCTCTTATTTTGAGTAAATAAGTAGTCATAGCAGGTTTAGTTCAAGTTGAAATTTCCAGAACAAATATGGGAACTAACCTCATCACCTGCCCAAGCTCCTCATTCTTCCCTGAGGAGTATTCCATCCAATTCTAGTACCCAGCATCTAAATCTTCCCAAAGGGTAGTGTCACAGGTGTCCTGGAAAGAAGACAGAGACCAGGTACCCTCCAATGGAGGGGAAACAGGAAAGACCCAAAATAATCAATGAAGAGCATTTCTGATAGAGGAGACCGATGTGGGAGCAATAAAACCTGGGTCATGAGACACAGAATGGCAGGTGAAGGGAACTTCAGAAGATGAGCAGGAGAAGGTGGGGAGACAGCTCTGGCCAAGACCCAAAGGAGGAGAAAGGGCCAGAGCAGCGATGCTTTAGAGACAAAGGGTCAAGCAGGAGGTGAGATCTGAGACAGAAAAGCTGTTGATGTTTGGGAGCAGAGAAAAGGTGAATGTGACCAGGGCAGAGGGAACTGTGAGAAAAGGGTCAGCTCCCAGGATGCAACTGGAGACATCTGGTTAGGAGCTCATGGCTCATGTTGTAATAGATTACATGAAACCAAAGAAAAGGGAGTATGAGACTAACTAGGTGAAATCAGCTTCCAACTCTTTGGGAGACAGTCTAAAATTCTTTACTAGTTACCAAATAATATTTCCAATATATAAGATAAAAGAAGAAAGTCACAGGCTTTCTCTAAACCAGAAACAAATTTAAAAGGGAAACAATTTGTAATTGGGGGAAAAAAAAAAAAAACCCCAAACCGTACAAAGAGATGTCCATTGTGGTCCAGTGGCTAAGACTTGGAGCTCCCAATTCAGGGAGCCTGGATTCAATCCCTGGTGGGGGAAATTAGATCTTATGTGCTAATAGTTCACAACTAAGAGTTCACATACTGCAAAGAAGACCAGGCACAACCAAATATATGTGTGTGTGTGTATATATATATATATATATATATATATAACACATACACATCCTACACACACATATATATCCTACACAATTTTGTGTGTATATATATATATATATATACACACATATATACATACACACACACACACATATATATATATATATACACGTGTGTGTGTGTGTATATATATATACACACACACACTACACTCTATTGGGCCTCTGGGTCCTAGTGTGCACAAGGTTTTGTTTGAGCCCTCCAAGCGTCTCTGGCCGGTATGGCATTTGATTCTAAATGTGATTTTGCTCCTCCTATCGTCTTGCTGGGGCTTCTCCTTTGCCTTTGGATGTGCAGTATTTCTTTTTGGTGGGATCCAACATTCTCCTATCGATGGTTGTTCAGCAGTGAGTAATAATTTTGGAGGTCTCAAAGAAGATGAGTGCACATCCTTCTACTCTGCCGTCTTTAAGTGGTTTTGCATAGGAACTTGGAATGTTAGGTCCATAAATCAAGGTAAATTGCAAGTGGTCAAACAGGATACGGCAAGACATTTTAGGAATCAGTGAACTCAAATGGACTGGAATGGGCAAATTTAATTCAGATGACCATTATGTCTACTACTGTGGGCAAGAATCCCTTAGAAGAAATGGAGTAGCTCTCATGGTCAACAAAAGAATCCAAAATGCAGTACTTGGGTACAATATCAAAAATGACAGAATGACCTTGGTTCATTTCCAAGGCAAACCATTCAGTATCACAGTAATTCAAGTCTATGCCCCAATCAGTAATGCTGAAGAAGCTAAAGTGGAACAGTTCTATGAAGATCTACAAGACCTTCTAGAACTAACACCCCAAAATGATATTCTTTTCATCATAGGGGACTGAAATGCAAAAGTAGGAGGTCAAGAGATACCTGGAGTAACAGGCAAATTTGGCCTTGGAGTACAGAATGAAGCAGGGCAAAGGCTAAGAGAGTTTTGCCAAGAGAACGCACTGGTCATAGCAAACACCCTCAGAAACACAAGAGAAGACTCTACACATGGACATCACCAGATGGTCAACACCAAAATCAGATTGATTATATTCTCTGCAGCCAAAGATGGAGAAGCTCTATACAGTTAGCAAAAACAAGACCAGGAGCTGACTGTGGCTCAGATCATGAACTCCTTATTGCAAATTCAGACTTACATTGAAGAAAATAGGGAAAACCACTAGACCATTCAGGTATGACCTAAATCAAATCCCTTATGGTTATACAGTAGAAGTGACAAATAGATTCAAGGGACTAGATCTGATAGACAGAGTGCATGAAGAACTATGGATGGAGGTTCCTGACATTGTACAGGAGGCAGTGTTCAAGACCACCTCCAAGAAAAAGAAATGCACAAAGGCAAAATGGTTGTTTGAGGAGGCCTTACAAATAGCTGAGAAAAGAAGAGAAGCTAAATGAAAAGGAGAAAAAGAAAGATATATCCATTTGAATGCAGAGTTCCAAAGAATAGCAAGGATAGATAAGAAAGCTTTCCTCAGTGATCAGTGCAAAGAAACAGAGGAAAACAATAGAATGGGAAAGACTAGAGATCTCTTCAAGAAAATTAGAGATACTGTTGGGAAGCTCAGTACAAAATAGCCAGTTGGAGGAAGTCCTTGGGAAAATGGCAAAGGGCCAGAAATACCCTGGCTTGCTGTACTTGGGCAAAAAAACATCTCCTACCTTTGGATATGCCCGGCGCCAAGATTTAATAATAAATATTAAAGATGTTGCTTGAAAAAACGGGTTATGGGATAAGCACATGGGTCACATAGAGCGCGCTGTCCTTAAAATACTTTTACTGATTAGGTGTTAACCCCGTATGCGCTCTGCTGGCTGTATACTCTAAGCTCTTTGTTCCTACTTCTATAAAAAGGCTTGACTACAAAAATAAACTTGTCAGTCTATTACAAGAGACTGGCCAAGTGTCCTTCTTTCAAGTTCGTCGCTTCCAAGTCCCGGGAAAAAAATCCCCAACAGATACCAAGAGAACATTTCATGCAAAGATGGGCTCCATAAAGGACAGAAATGGTATGGACCTAACAGAAGCAGAAGATATTAAGAAGAGGTGGCAAGAACACACAGAAAAACTATACAAAAAAGATCTTCATGACCCAGATAATCATGATGGTGTGATCACTCACTTAGAGCCAGACATCCTGGAATATGAAGTCAAGTGGACTTTAGGAAGCATCACTATGAACAAAGCTAGTGGTGGTAATGGAATTCCAATTGAACTATTTCAAATCCTAAAAGATGATGTTGTGAAAGTGCTGCACTCAATATGCCAGCAAATTTGGAAAACTCGGCAATGGCCACAGGACTGGGAAAAGTCAGTTTTCATTCCAATCCCAAAGAAAGGCTGCCGGGGTCCAGCCCCAGCAGGATCCAAGGGAATTCTCCGGATGAATGGCGTCGGCGAGAGAGACACAGGTCTTATAATGGACTAGAGAGAGATGACACGGGCCTTATAATGGACGGGGACCTGGTGGTCCAGGGTCAAAAATAAAAATAAAGAGAAAGAATAAGGGAGAGAGAAAGAGGCTGATATTCCTTGGTTTACACAGAAAGCCAATAAAGCCCCTGACACGGGACTTGCTCTGTTCACGGAGGCCTCAGGCGCCCTCTTGATGGGGTGAAGACACAGAGCGCCTTCTCAATTGGGTGGAGATGCAGAGCACCTCCTTGATCGGGTCTTAGAAGCCCGGGCAAAAAAGTGAACTCAGAGGGCCTCTGTGCTCTAGGGAGTCAGCCTGAAAAAGAAGAGAGAGAGAAAGAAAGAAAGACACAGAGACCAGAGCTCTGGTGAAGTGGGATCCGCAACTTTATTTTCAAAAGGAACTTTTATACTCTGAGTTACACATTTCTCAAAGTAAAAGATACAGAGTCAGCTCAACATTCCATCAATTTTATCTTTATCAAAACCAGGACATTTTCTGTACACCTTTTCATAAACAAAGGTCTTATGTTATGTCTGGCCCTGTGGCCTGTTAACATTTCATGACTCTTTTCTGATAAAGGTTGACCAGCCAGAAAACTTGTTTTCCCTTAAAGTGTTTTTTTCTTTATTTCTCCCAGCCTCAGAAAGTACTAAATAAAGTTACATTCTCAGGGAGTGAAGGTGTAGTGGGTCACAACAAAGAAAGAAGTTATTAGCTCAAAGGTCTGATGTGGTTAATACCAAGGCTACTACTTGTTTTTCTTACATTCCAACTACATTAACTAATGCACTCCCAGATGCACAATGGATAATGGATATGGGAACTTGGCAGCAAGCATTGGCCCAGTAATGAAGCCCTTTACCAGTACTATTCTAATAATTTTTCATCCTTCCAAGGGCTCTATGCTCATTAGGACTTTTAGAATGCTTAGGCTTCCCGTGCCTTTCATGGCTGGGGAGTTGTGAGCAATCATGTACGTTAGTTGCAAGGGTATGGATAAACCTGCCAAGCAAGCTAAAATGCTAACAGAGAGGTTAGAATTGAAATACTCCTTTCAAACCTAGGAGACTTATAACTAGAGCCCTAAGTTGATTTTTTTTTTTTTTTTTTTCAGAGAAAGGTGGTTGGGGATAGCCCCCTGTTAATGTCAGAAGAGTTGGTAAAAGACATAATATAGTAAACAGTAGACAGACAGACTTTGGTTTTGGGGTAGATGCTCGGGCAGGTCCAGGGAGTCCCTTGAGTCCTGATCTGCCTTGCCTGTCAGGTCTCTTCCGCATGACCTTGTCATGGGTGGGATCTCCTGTGCTGGCTCCCGGCAAAAGCCAATGCCAAAGAAAGTTCAAAACTGCACAACTGCACTCATCTCACATGCTAGCAAAGTAATGCTCAAAAATCTCCAACCCCAGGCTTCAAAAGTATGTGAACTGTGAACTTTCAGATGTTCAAGCTGGATTTAGAAAAGGCAGAGGAACCAGAGGTCAAATTACCAATATCCTTTGGATCATCGAAAAAGCAAGAGAATACCAGAAAAACATCTACTTCTGCTTTATTGATTATGCCAAAGCCTCTGACAGTGTAGATAACAACAAACTGCGGAAAATTCTTAAAGAGATGGGAACACCAGATCACCTCACTTGCTTCCTGAGAAACCTGTATGCAGGTCAAGTTAGAACCGGACATGGAACAACAGACTGGTTCCAAATTGCAAAAGGAGTACGTCAAGGCTGTATACTGTCACCCTACTTATTTAACTTATATACAGAGTACAGCATGAGAAATGCTAGCCTATATGAAGCACAAACTGGAATCAAGATTGCCAGGAGCAATATCAATAACCTCAGATATGCAGATGACACTACCCTTATGGCAGAAAGCGAAGAACTCAAGAGCCTCTCGATGAAAGTGCAAGAGGAGAGTGAAAAAGTTGGCTTAAAGCTCAACATTAAAAAACAAAGATCATGGCATTTGGTCCCATCACTTCATGGCAAATAGATGGGGAAACAATGGAAACAGTGACAGACTTTATTTTGGGGGGCTCCAAAATCACTGTAGATGGTGACTGCAGCCATGAAATTAAAAGATGCTTGCTCCCTGGAAGAAAAGCTATGACCAACCTAGACAGCATATTAAAATGCAGAGACATTACTTCGCTGACACAGGTCTGTCTAGTCAAAGCTATGGTTTTTCCAGTAGTCATGTGTGGATGTGACAGTTAGATTATAAAGAAAGCTGAGCATAGAAGAATTGATGCTTTTGAACTGTGGTGTTGGAGAAAACTCTTTAGAGTGTCTTGGACTGCAAGGAAATCCAACCAGTCAATTCTAAAGGAAATCAGTCCTGAATATTCATTGGAAGGACTGATGTTGAAGTTGAAACTCCATTACTTTGGCCACCTGATGCAAAGAACTGACTCATTAAAAAGACTCTGATGCTGGGAAAGATTGAAGACAGGAGGAGAAGGGGACAACAGAGGATGAGATGGTTGGATGGAATCACCAATTTGATGGACATTAGTTTGAGCAAGCTCCAGGAGTTGGTGACAGATAAGGAAGCCTGGCGTGCTGCCGTCCATGGGGTCTCAAAGAGTCGGACTGACTGAGTGACTGAACTGAACTGATAGCCTACACAATTATATATACATACATATATATATAGTGTGTCAGACTTTATTTTTCTGGGCTCCAAAATCACTACAGATGGTGACTGCAGCCATGAAATTAAAAGACGCTTACTCCTTGGAAGGAAAGTTATGACCAACCTAGATAGCATACTGAAAAGCAGAGACATTACTTTGCCAACGAAGGTTCGTCTAGTCAAGGCTATGGTTTTTCCTGTGGTCATGTATGGATGTGAGAGTTGAACTGTAAAGAAGGCTGAGTGCCGAAGAATTGATGCTTTTGAACTGTGGTGTTGGAGAAGACTCTTGAGAGTCCCTTGGACTGCAAGGAGATCCAACCAGTCCATTCTGAAGGAGATTAGCCCTGGGATTTCTTTGGAAGGAATGATGTGAAAGCTGAAACGCCAGTACTTTGGCTACCTCATGCGAAGAGTTGACTCATTGGAAAAGATTCTGATGCTGGGAGGGATTGGGGGCAAGAGGAGAAGGGGATGACAGAGGATGAGATGGCTGGATGGCATCACTGACTCGATGGACGTGAGTCTCAGTGAACTCCGGGAGTTGGTGATGGACAAGGAGGCCTGGCGTGCTGTGATTCATGGGGTCGCAAAGAGTCGGACACGACTGAGGGACTGATCTGATCTGATATATACAACCTACACCATTTTATATATACATATATATATATTAGCCTACACCATTATATACACACACATATATAGCCTACACAATTATATATATATATATCCTACACAATTCTGGTGTCAAAGTCAGAAAATATTATGAATACAAATTTAGAAAATCACATGAGCCGATTACAGGATGCCCAGCAATTTCAGCAAAGCAATTCAGAAGTTATTATTTATAGGAAAGTAGAAATTGAATGATAAGATTTAGTTCAAGCTAAAAAAAGAACAATGAAAAAAATTACCAGAAAAGGAGTTGTAATTTTCCTTTAAATAGGCACCATGAAGTGACAATTTTCTCTTGCTCCAAACATACACACACACCCTATTCCATGTCTCTGGTTGAAGGATTGCAAATAGAAGTTATCTTCTGATAAAAATAAATCTAAAACAACACAAGCATTAGATAGTAGAATTTTGCAATTCTCATCATATATACAAACTTTTAAATTTATTAGACTATAAAGTCATGATATCAGAACAATAGTTTATATCCATTTATATCCAAATTCATATCCAACCGACTCACATGGGTCCAGGTCACTCCTCTTTCTTCACTAATACGCATTCCCCTCTGTCATTCTGTTTATCTATTTCTTTTTTTCCTCTCTCTCTCTCTGTCCTTTTGTTCCCCTCTGCTCTGGGCTGTTACTGCCCTTCTATTTCTCCTCTCACACCAGCCCTGCCCAGTCTGCCACTCAGTACTTCTCTGTTGCTCTTTTTTCCCCAACCTGACTGTCCTAAATCTCCAAGTATTAATATTTCTGCCTCTTTCTTCTCCCATCTGAGCTTCCTCTCCTCTCCTTCCCTCTTATCCCTGTGACATTCCCCTCGCTCCCTCCTCACCGCCCGCCCCCCCTCCAGCCGTCCCGCCCTGCATCCTTGGGGGCAGATTTCCGTTCAGGTCTCCTTCTGTCCCAGCACCATCATGGCTCCAAGTCTCACCCTCTGGCCTGCCCCATCAGAATGACGCGCTTCACCACTGTTTCCCCGCTGCTACTGCTGAGCAGGGGCCCCTCTCCTATTCTGCTCACCTTCATTTCTCCGGAGATCTTGCTTTTCTCTAAACTTCTTTCCCCACCCGCTACCTTCAAGGCTTATTCTCTTTCATGAAGGTGTCTCTTCCAAGTTCCCCACCAATCCTCTTCATTGCCATCGCTTCTCCCTCATGCTTTTCTCAACTTTCTATTTCTCTCGGAGTCGCTGTCTCTGCTTCTCCTGACCCCCCTCGCCCACTATTTACAGGGATGGCGACTGAAGAAGAAGTCCCCTCTCCCGCAGGAGCCTATTTTCCAGAGGGTGGAATTTGGAACCGAAGACCATGGGTGTCTCATGGCTGACCCAGGTCACCTCTGCCAACACGGGTTTAGAGGAAAGGTCACTATGAAGGGAACGCCTGCGAGGCAGAAGGACCGGCCTGAGGAGACTCGAGGACAGCGGGGCTGGGGGGAGGGGGTGTCTCAGGACGGGGACAGGACGCGGCCTCTCCGAGAGTAGGGTGGCCGGGGCTGACCTCAGGGGCCGAGAGGGCGAGGCTAGGGGCGGTGGTGCGAATAAATCCACCTCATGGGAGGGAATTTTATGCGGTGCAGGAGGGGCAGAGGGGTCAGTGAGGTCAGCGAAAGGTTTTAAGCTGGAAAGGGGTGCGAAAGGCAGCGTCTAAGCAGACCGAAGGCAGGAACCGGCTCCAGAGCGACTTTAAACCGAAAGGTAAGTACCTGGGGAGACGCCTTAATTTGCTGGGGGGTTGTGGGGCGGGCAAGGGGATTCATGGTCTGTAGCGACCCTGAGACCCTGGGTACAGAAGAAAGGAAACTGCGAGGCTCAGATTTGACTAAAAAGACAGAAACTCACGCTGCGCAGCGAGACCTCTCTCAGCTTCCGGGTGTGTGAGAAACTGCGCGCACCAGGAGTGAAAAGGCCCAGCGGCCTGGGGGGCGGGGCCTAGGCGGGGCGAGGCTGTAAGGGGGCGGGTCGTGGACAGAATCCGGCCTGCGTGGGGACCCCGGGCGCGGTGGGCGGGGCTTGCGTGGGTGGGTAGGCGGGGCCTCGAGGCGCGGTGGGCGGGGCCAGCGGAGTGGTAATCATTGACAGGCCAAAGAATGGAATTTTGGACAGTGTGTGTCTGGCTTTTCCCCAGGTAAACAAGGGACCAAGCGGGAGTCTTAAATCAGTGATAATGGGGAAGGGTGGGTCTTGACAGTAAGCCATTTCCTGGAACTTGAAATCTTTAACCTTTGCTATTTTCCACAATTAGAGGGTCTGAAGTAAGCTTCAACTCTGTCACCATAAACTGTAACAACAGGCAAGAGTCAAAAATGATAAATACACATGCTATAGCTGAAAATGGAACATCAGGAATATTAAAGTAATAATAATAAGACAATAAAAAAGGCCCAAGAACCTTGGCATATATACCTCTGAATGATGCTGAAGGGTCCTGCGTGTCTATATGTGGCTGTGTTGTGTATGGTCTTGTCACATCCTAGAGACCAGTACGTGTTGAAGGAATTTTGCTCTAAATCATTAAGTCAAGTCAGAGGTCTGGGTTGCTCTTAAATTGAATAAGAACCCAGAGGTTATATTGATGCCAAAATCTTGGCTCTCGGTGCCCTAAGGCCAAACTGAAACGTGGAGACAAGAGTTATGGAGAAGAAACAGTAGCTTTATAACTTTTCCAGACAAAGTGGGGATACAGTAGCCTAGCACCTCAAGAACTGTGCCTGGTGAGCAAGGAGCAGGGAGAGTTTATATAGTCAGGGGAGGATATGTAATAAGGATCAGCAGAAATAGTCTTGCTGTCTTCTTTCTTCTTCAGAGTTTCAAAACAGTGGGGTTGTTGACAAGATTAGGGTGTTATTAGTGAAAGTCGCTCAGTTGTGTCCAACTGTTTGCACCCCATGGACAATGCAGTCCATGGAATTCTCCAGGCCAGAACACTGGAGTGGGTATCCATTCCCTTCTCCAGGGGATCTTCCCAACCCAGGGATCGAACCCAGGTCTCCCATGTTGCAGGCACATTCTTTACCAGCTGAGCCATAAGGGAAGCCCAAGGGTGTGAATATATATATGTAAAACTGAATCACTGTGCTATACACCTGAACCTAACAGAACACTGTAAATCAACTATATTTCAATAATTAAAAACATGAAAAAGGAATAAAAATAAAAATGAAAACCAACCTCTGGACCAAGAAATTCTCTCCACAAAGGTAGCAGAGAAAAAAATGCAGAGCTGCATTTAGTTTTTTAAATTGAAGTATAGTTGATTTACAATGTTAATCTTTGCTATACAGTAGTGATTCAGTTATACATACATATACATTTTTTTTTATTTTTTCCATTATGTTTTAAGACAAGATATTGAATATAGCTCCCTGTGCTATACAGCAGGACCTTGTTCATCTACTTTATTTATAGTCAGACTATACTGTTTAAAAGCAAGAAATTAATGCAGGCAACACTGAAGAGAGTTGAGAATTATAGTCCACCTCTTTGAGGATATAGTACATAAATGATTTATAATTATGCTGTTATTCTCTACGTGCTCCTCACACAGCTTCAGAAAACCTCAAGTTAATTTAGTGCCTACCATGCTGTTAAGGAAATTAAAATGAAGGAAGTCTTGTTCAGGGTTCAGTAGCAAGAGAGCAGGCTTCTGACCTGCTCCTGACCTGCTCAGACACTGCCCAGATTCCATGCCTGCCCCCAATCACAGCAAGTCAGGCAGCGCTTTAGATAAGGTAGTAGGTCTTGGAATTCTTGAGCCTCTGGGGGCCTGGCCAGCTTCCTACCCAGCCTCCCCAGAGCTGCATTTTTGCACACAGACTGATGATCCCATTTTGTGGTCTGGGATTATAAGTAGGAGCCCTCAAACTGCAATTTGAAGTCTCACCTGTGGGGTGGACACACTGCCTGGGACCCCTTCCCCAACTGGGACTCTAGATTGCTGTCATTCATAACTTACCAGCACTGTTCAAGTCTGAATGTAGGTTCAGCCGAACTTGGTGATATATATGCTGTTACTTCTCTTGTTTCTAACTTTTCTTCTAATGACTGTATATTGAAATTAATTAAGTTGAATAATCTATTAACAATTGAAACTTTATTTGCGTGTAATGAGTGGTTTTGTTGTTGCTGTTAACAAATCCTTTGAACCTAAAACAAATTGAGAGAGTAATATTGAAATATATACATTACCATATGTAAAATTAGATAGCCAGTGGAAATTTGCTGTATGACGCAGGGAGCTCAAATCTGGTGCTCTGTGACAAGCTAGAGGGGTGGGATGTGGTGGGAGGTTCAAGAGAAGCAGACATATGTATACTTATGGCTAATTCATGTTGATATATGGCAGAAACCAACACAATACTGTAAGGCAATTATCCTCCAAATAAAAATAAATTTGAAATAAAAAAAAAAAGAAAGTAAAACTTTTGGCAAAACAGCTGTATGGGTTATCTGTCTTGTCTGAAGCGTTTATTTTAAACACAATATACTATCTAATTTTTCTGGGATAGATGAGCTGATGTACCATATGTTTCAGGTGTACAATAGAGTGATTCACAATTTTTAAAGGTTATATTCTACTTAGAGTTATTATAACATACTGAATGTATTCCCCATGTTGTACAATAGACCTTGTAGCTTATTTTACACTCCCCTACTCCTATCTTGCCCCTCCCCTTCCCTCTCCCCACTGGTAACCCCTAGCTTGTTCTCTATATCTCTAAGTCTGCTTCCTTTTTGTTATATTCACTGTTATACTTTTTACATTCTACATATAAACAGTATCATATAGTATTTGTCTTTCTTATTCCACTCAGCATAATGCCCTCTAAGTCCATTCATATCCATGTTGCTGCAAATGTCAAATGTCATTCTTTTTTATGCCTGAGTAGTATTCCTGTGTCTTCTTTACCCAGTCATCTGTTGCTGGCCGGCTATCTAATGTTTTTATATTTCAATTCTTGACATCATTTCTCCTTTCACTTTTACCCCATTCGCTAGTCCTTCTCAGTCTCTTTTGTGTCATCCAATTTCTCTTCCCATAACTTAGAAGGGGTCTGGAAGCTTGAGAGGGGTCTGAGCGAGAGGAAAGAACAAGAGTCTTTAATAGAACTTCTCAGGACAGCAGAGGATGCTGTGAGAGACCTGCTTTGCTGGAAGTCCCTCATGGCTCGGCCCTCAGGGCAATGCTCCAGAGACACAGACATGAAAAAGACTCTTCTTACACACCCCAATGGCCTTTTGGGAGATACTCACTAGACATGTTGTTTTTAATACTCAAGAACTGGGATGAATGGCTTAAAAACATTCTCAGCTCCCCTAGTGGGTACTGCCATTGCTGCTACAGGTGAAATAATAATTGTAGTTCTGTGGGGAGGTGAGGTCACAGCATCACAAGGTTTTATTTCAGTGCCTGGCTGTCTCCCCCTCACATGTACTGACTGTGGGGACTCTGGCACCAAGCCCACTCATCCTAGCAGCCAGAAGACTCTGGTGAGTATCTTCTTTTTTATTCTGAATATTTTCTCTTTTATTCTGAGCCCTCTCCCACCCATAAGGGCAGGAGTGTATCAAGAATCTGGAGAAGTGCTCATTTCAGAAACAGGATTTTCCCAGGTAGAAAGCGGTCTAGTGTACAGAGTCCTTGGGATGCAGGAATAATTCCTGGAGTATGTGCTGAACTCATGGAGAGAGATGGATAGTTCCTGACTCTATATATCAATTCCTGATGCCTTTTAATCCACCCTGAGGAGGATGAGTGCTGTTTTACTCTAGTATATTTTAAAATATATATTTTATATATTTATTTAGGCTGAGCTAGGTCTTAAGTTGTGGCATGTGGGATCTAGCTCCCTGACTAGGGATTGAACCTGGGCCCCCTGCATTAAGAGTACAGAGTCTTAACCACTGTACCACCAGGAAAGTCCCCATGTAACTTTTTAAAACAAGGTTCCCCAACCTCTGGGATCTAATGCCTGATGATCTGATGTGGAGCTGATGTAATAATAATAGAAAGAAAGTGCACAATAAATGTAATGCACTTGAATTATCCTAAAACCATCTCTACCCTCTACCTTCTCCGCCAGGTCTGTGGAAACCACTGTCTTCCACGAAACCCGTCCCTGGTGCCAAAAAGGTTGAAAACCACTGCCTCTGAACATAAGGTTCCTTTCTCACTCCTGTGAGGGACCACGGTGACTGGCCATTCACCTCGTGCATGCAGGCATCTTTGGTGAAAACTTATGTACAATAATGTCATATCATTTCCCTTAAAGATAACAATTGGTACAGAACAGACTGGTCAGACAACTAGGGAGATAATGGGACACACTTAAGGGAAGTTTAGTTTAAACATGCATCACCTTCCTTATAAATGTTACTAGCTACACTACCTGTGTCCTGCCTATTTCACAAGATGATAGTTTCCTGCATACCAGATGTATGTCTCACTTAGCCTCTGAGCAAATTGATTAGATAACTTGAAATCATTGTCCAAATACCTAGTCTTTTAAGATCAATGACTGTAGTTGTGTAACTCCAGATATGGAAAGAAATAACCAAGGGCCATCATTTCCTGGCTTGTAACAGACTAGCGAGACAGAAGGTCCAGAAACCTTTGGCTACTGTTACAGGGTCTAGACTACTGATGGCACATTGAGTAGCCCACCAACAAAATCCTTGGCGGACCTAGGAATGAGCATTCCCAGCTCCTAGCACTGGGGGACAAATTGGTCACAAATGCCTCCCAAACCTTGAAATTAAGACCGAAAGAGAAGGGACTGTAAAAATAAAGAATGTTGCCCACCAGCCAATTCTACAAGAACCACGTCAGTCACCGCGGTCACTGACCTACAGCTGCCCTGAGAGGATGAAGCGCACTCTATTCTGGGAAAACTGGTAGAACTGGCCTTCAGAGATGGAGATATTTCCAGGAGAAATGTTTTCATGAACCTGGGTCCTTGCATCTTCCTATACTTAGAAAAGCACTGAAACCATTCCCTGGGATGTCTGCTCCCGGTTACCAGCAGCAACCTTCCACTAAGAGGCATGCTTGACCAGGGATTTCACAGGGGATTTCACAGCCCCTTCCCGCAAATCACATGTAAACTGACCTCCGCCCAGAACAGTTTTCAAAACTCTCAGTTTGGCTGGTAAAGTTGTCTTATTGGTTAATTCTTCTTTAATGCTACAACAAAAAGATCTTTTTTCCCTCTTAAGCTGAGCACATCATCTGTTTCAAATGGATGCACTAATTTTATCTCCATGTGGATTTAAAAAAACATCCAAACAGAAACTCCCTGTGCTCTGATTATGGTGAAACCCTCTTTAATTAGGCCAAGACTGACAATCTAGGGCTGCCTGGGAGATGCTGGGCTTAGGGTGCCCTGCAGCCAACAGCCACTGGTAGGCGTGGTTTTTTTCTGCTTTGTTCTTTTTCTGCTTTGTTCTTCCAGAGGCTGGACACCCACACGCCCCATCCCTCCTCCTGCCCTTCTCTGCCCTCTTCTCCGCTAGTCCTCTCTTCCCAGGGCACATGTTCCCTGGTTCCCACTGACCCTCTCCCCTCCTATCCTCGCCCCTCCCCTCTCCCTCGCAGACCCTTTTGTTTTCTGGGCTGAGATTCGCAGGGGATTTCAAAGCACCTTACTGCCATGGTAGGGCATGTAGTCTCTTGGTTAATGGGCCCCATTTTCCAGGAGCACTAAGGACGAGGGAGCTTACTTCAGTCACATTTCCAGAGGAAGGGAGAGTCTCAGTTCAGTTCCTTGGTATCCTAGGTCGGTTTGAGACACATACCTCAGTCCTCGTGCCTTCAGGCTCCCTTCCTGGTTCCAAGGAGGCCGCCCCAGAGTTTTCCCCTCTGGGTTTTCTCAAGACCCACCTACGCGTCTTGCCTGCATCAGAAAGATAAACTCAGTCTCGTGTAGAATTTTTTCCCTTTGCTCTTAGAGCAAGTGGAAGGCATCAGCAAAGACTCATTATTTTCCAACTTAGCAGTCTTTCTTGTGGATTTTTGTGTAGAAAATTGGAAAACCAATGAGAGATCACACTTAACCCACCCCTCCACCCCCCAAAAAAGAAATTAGTCAAAGACTATTTCAGAAAAAACATTGTGGGTTTCAGAGCAAAATGATCTCGACAGTTTGAAGCTTCAGATGTGTTCTCCTGATACTTCTCTGTTAAATGTTTTTAGGAATTTCCCTGGTTGTCCAGTGGTTAGGACTCTGTGCTTTCAAAGAAGGGGGCACAGGTTCTAGCTCTGGTCAGGGAACTAAGATCGAACATGCCACAGGGTCTGGGGGAAAAACAGAATAACTTTTAATGTCAATCCTAAATTCATACCAAATCTACAATTTAAATTTATTCACTACACTTGTTTCCCTGCCTCCTGCATGTCATTTGAAATGCTTGTATATGAGTCTATTTCAATAATTATTACATTGTTCCTCACAGAGTTTCATTTAATCCTTTCATTATTAATCAATTATACCCTATGTAATCAATAATAATTTAGTCTCTCTTTTACAGTGTTTTGTCTCATATCTGTTTCAAAGCCTAGAGTTTAGCCCATCATATTACAGTACAAAGATTTTGGTGGTTACTTTCACTTTATGCTTGTTCTTGGAATAAGGACAAATGCATCTCTGTTACATCATATTAAGCCATTCTTGCCCCTATAAACCCAACACTTCGTCTGGGATAATCATTCTTACAGGGTTTTATGGTAGTCGGTGCTTTATCATCTGATTTTCATTTTAAATATTTATTCATAGGCAACACTGGCCTATAAAAAAATAAACTTATAGACATAATTATAAAATTGCTACCATAACAATTATTAATGAAGATAAAAAGTTAAGAATGGCAAAGGACATCAGAAAAAAAAAAAAAAAAGTACAGGTTTTGAGGACACAAAGAGTAAAACTGACACCCTTTCTTCATGTAGGATTGTGGTGAAGAGGCTTGTCTGCGGCTAGAAAACACAGGTTCCATTTCTCACATGGTCACCTAGGGGGCTGCGAGTTTGCATGGTTCTTACAATCTGTACTTAGGTGCTCCTCCTCTGAAAAACAATAACATCTCAGAGTTGAAGAGTCGATGTTGTTACATACAAAACAATACCACTTATGCAACCAGTTGGAAACTATGAATGAGTATTGCTGAATGAAGAACTGTTGTTTAATCGCTAAGTCCTGTAGGCCGCGAGACTCCTTTTCCATGGGATTTCCCAGGCAAGAATACTGGGGTGGGTTGCCATTTCCTATTCCAGGGGATCTTCCTGACTCAGGGATCGAAGCTGGGTCTCCTGCTTGGCAGGCGAATTTTTTACTACTGAGCCACCTGGGAAGCCCGAGTGAAGAACAGCGGATTTCAATTGCCACGTCACCAAGTAACACAAAGCTCACATACTCCTGCAATGTCAGCTTACTCTGAACATGAACCCTGGGGTCTGGGAGGTGGCAGAGTGGCCTCCAGGGATCTTACAGTAGGGGTCATCTCCTTATCACAGACTGTAGTTGGAATCTTAGGGAATTTCTTGTTTCTTTATCAGAATGTCACCATTCACCTCAGGGGACACAAGTTAAAACCCCTTGATTTCACTCTCAGGCACCTGATCTTCGCCAACATCTTGGCCCTCCTTTCTAAAGGACTTCCCCAGATGGTAGCAGCCTTTGGGTTGAGACATTTCCTCGGTGACTCTGGATGCAAACTCATTTTCTACGTTCACAGGGTGGCTGCGGGGGTGTCTTTCAGCACCACATGTCTCTTAAGTGTCTTACAGGCCATCATGATCAGCCCCAGGAACTCCACATGGACAAGTCTTAAAGGAAAAGCTCCCAAGTACACCGGCTTCACTCTTTACCTGTGCTGGATTTTGCACTTGCTTGTAAATACATTTGTGTTCACATATGTGTCTGGGAAATGGAGCAGCATGAACACCACAAAGCAAAAAGATGTGGGATACTGCTCTATTACTCATCTTGATACAATAACATCCACACTACTGGCAGCTTTCTTAAGCCCTCCTAGCACTCTGTCTTTTGGACTCATGACCCTGGCCAGCGGATACATGGTTTTCACCCTGTACAGACATCACCAGCAAGTCCGCCACATTCCTAGGAACAACCGTTCAGCCAGATCCCTGCCTGAGATCAGAGCTGCCCAAAGAATCCTTGCCCTGGTGAGCACCTTTCTATCTTTCTACATGCTCTGCACCATTTTTGTGACTTTTATGTTGGTTTTCAATCATCCCAGTTGGTGGCTGATTAACATCTCCTCACTAACACGTTCATGTTTCCCCACTATCAGTCCCTTTCTTCTCATGAGTCCAGACACCTGTGTATCCAGGCTCTGCTCTGCCTGCTGCAGAAGGAATAACCCAGTCCCTAAGCGGGTCAGAAAGCTCTAAATTTTCCACTTGTATTCACAGTGTAAAATCCTTTATTCATTCAGTTTTCGCTGTGTCCAGCCCCACAATGAGCTGTCATATCACAGAGTGGTGAGCAGCAGACTGTCTTCAGAAGTTAAAATCTATTGGTTAGTACAACCACTATGGAAACTGGTATGGAGGTTCCTTAAAAAAACTAAAAATAGAACTGCCATATGATCTAGCAAGTCCACTCCTGGGCATGTATCTGGAGAAAACCATAACCTGAAAAGATACATGTGTCCCCATGTTCACAGCAGCACTATTTATAACAGCCAGGACACAGGGCAACCTAAATGTCCAACAGAGGAATGGATAAAGAAGATGTGGTACAATGGAATACTACTCAGTCATGAAAAAGAACAAAATAATGCCATTACAGCAATATGGAGGGACCTAGAGATTATCATACAAAGTAAACTCAGAGAAAGACAAATATCATATATCAATTATATGTGGATTCTTTAAAAAATGATACAAATGAACTTATTTACAGAAGAGAAACAGACTCACAGATGTCAAAAAAAAAACTTATGGTTACCAAAGGGGAAATGTGGCAGAGAGGATAGATTAAGTTTGGGATTAACATATACACACTACTATATATGAAATAGATAATCAACAAGGATCTACTGTATAGCACAGGGAACTCAGTGTTCTGTAATAAACTCTATGGGAAAAGAATCTGAAAAAGAATGGACATATGCATAACTGAGTTACTTTGCTGTACACCTGAAACTAACACATTGTAAATCAACTATACTCCAATATAAAAAATTAAGCAAAAAAAAAAGTATAAGTAACATACACAAAAAATAAAATATATTGAAGACACTGAACCAGTTATTTACTAAGTAAAATGTCATGAGTTTCATTTTCATGAGCTGTTTCAATGTAAGACTTCAGAGACAAGGATCTGTTGTAAAAAGTGTGGCCTGTGATTATTTGAAGATAATATAAAGTTTCTCTGAGTATGTGTATTTCAATCTAATAAAAATTTCCCTACAATTCAGGAGGCAGTGAAAAGTAAGAAGAGTTTATGGAAAGAAAGAGCCTTTGGTTTTGATTTACATACCTAGGATGGATCTGGATGGGGGAATAACGTGTCAGACGCTGCACTGAAGGGCAGGTTTTTCCCTGGGTCAGTAAGATCTCCTGGAGAAGGAAATGGTAACCCACTCCAGTATTTTTGCCTGGGAAATCCAATGGACAGAGGAGCCTGGAGGGCCACAATTCACTGGGTTGCAAAGAGTTGGACATGACTGAGCACACATACACGGTATTTTACTGTTGACCACATTGGGTTTCTTTTGTGTGCCAATGGACACTTGGTTGTGTCCACATCTTGGCTACAGTAAATAATGTTGCTGTGAACATGCTTGTACAAATTTCTTTCTGAGTCTTCTTTTAGTTCTTTGGGGTATATACCCAGTAGCAGAATTTTTGGATCATATGTTAATTCTGTGTTGAATTTTTTGAGGAACTGCCATGAGATTTCCGTATTAGTTGTACCATTTCACATTCCAACCAGCATTGATTAAGGTTTAGTTTTACTACATCCTTGCTAACACTTGTTATTAATATTTTATGGTTTTTGTTTTTTAGATAATAGTCATCTGAATGGATATGAGGTGGCATCTCATTGTAGAATATTTTTAAGATGGAAATTAACAAGCAAAAATACTAACTGGAGAGACTTCCCTGGTGGTCCAGTGGTAAGACTCTGTGCTCCCAATGCAGGGGCCCAGGCTCAACCTCTGCTCAGGGAACTAGATCCCACATGCCACAACTAAAAATCCCACAACAAAGACTGAAGACACTGTGTGCCACAATTAAGATGTGGTGCGGCCAAATAAATATTAAAAAGAATAAAAATATCAATTGGATGTTGGGATATTTAGAGGCTGAAATATTTTGTTAAATGCTGTCTCAGTAAGTTTGAGGGAAGACAGGAGTCAGTTTGAACTTCCACGTCCTCTATCAGGCTTCCCTGGTAGCTCAGTGGTAAAGAATGCACCCACCAATGCAGGAGTTGAGGGTTCAATCCCTGGGTCAGGAAGATCCCCCGGAGAAGGAAATGGCAACCCACTCCAGTATTCTTGCCTGGGAAATCCCATGGACAGAGGAGCCTGGTGGGCTATAATCCACTGGGTTACAAAAGAGCCAGACACTGCTTAGTTACTAAACAGTGATCACTGAGCTCCTACTTTGTGCCAGGCAGTATTCCAAATGCTTAATAGCTACCATTTCACATGAATCTCGAAACAACCCGGCATCGTTCCTCCTGTCCTCCACTGAGGAAATATATCTATGGTGGAATCTTTACTATTTCTAGAAAAGCAGAGGAGCAGGGTGGGGGCTCAGATGGTGAAGAGATCTGTCTGCAAAGCATGAGACTGGGGTTCATCCCTGGATTGGGAATATCCCCTGAAGAAGGGAATCCCAACCCTTTCCAGTATTCTTGCTTGTAGAAACCCACGGACAGAGGAACCTGGCGAGCTACAGTCCATGAGGCCGCAAAGAGTCAGACATGAGCAACTAACATACACAAACGGGGTGGGGTGTATGGCCTTTTCGTTTATATGGATTTTTCTTTAGGCAAAGATCCAAGGGAACAAAGTAGAAGAATAAAAAAGTGGGAGAAATGGACAATTTCTCAATCATACACAAAGATTAGAATATACCCTTATTTGTGATCACTAGATTTGAGGAGACAAAAAATTTAAAGGAGTTTCAACAATAAACAATATATTCAAGTTTGTGTAACATATATATGTATATATAATGTGTATGTGTGTGTACATGAATTCATATATATGAATTCCCTGGAGGTTCAGTGGTTGAGACTCCTTACCTCCTCTGCAGACAGCACAGGTTCAATCCATGGTTGGGAAACTAAGATCCCAGATGCTACACAGTGAGGCCAAAAGCAATTAAAAAAAAAAAAAAAAAGATGGTATCTGGCTTATTTTGAAGTGGCAAAGCATGTAAGCAGTCCCCAGAACTTGGAAACAGCAAGGAAACAAATTTCTCCCAGTTCTGTTAAGATACTCACTTTATTATTTTTTTTTTTTCTATTTTATTTTTAAACTTTACATACTCACTTTAGACTTCTGACCTGAACTGGAAGACAATTTGTTTTAATCCACTTAGTTTGTGGTAATTTCTTACAGCCTGATGAAATACAATGTGTATTTTAAGACAAGAAAAAATTTAAACATTAAATATTGTTTGGGCCTCGTCCCTCCCTCCCTCCCTAATGTACAGTGTGCACCTGTGTTACACATGATCCACAGTTTCTCAGGGATGGCCATGTCTGCCCAACCAACAGAAAAGGCCTAATATTCTCCCTTTCTTTTGGAACTAGCAATTTAACTTCTTAAAAGAATGGTGTCTTTTCCAAATTCTATACGAGGTCCTGGTGACCTGCTATTCACTTTGAATGTACTTACCTGGACCATGTATCCTTGGTGAACTTCATGTAAAATATCAGTAGGTCTGGGCTTCCCTGGTGGTCCAGAGGTTAAGAATCCACCTGCCAATGCAAAGGACACGAGTTCAATTCCTGGTCCGGGAAGGTCCCACATACCACAGGGTAAACTAAGCCACAACTACTGGAGCCCGCGTGCCCTAGAGCCTGTGTTCCACAGCAAGAGAAGCCACCACAATGAGAAGCCTGCAACTAGAGAAAAGCCTTTGTGCAGCAATGAAAATCCAGAGCAGTCAAAAATAAAATGTTAAAACAATTTTTTAAAATATGCCATTTTGACGTACAATCCTTTGTCTCAAAAATGTTTGTGACTGTACCTTGAACAGTTGGAACAGTTGTCAGAGCTTTTTGAGAATCTACTTCCTGGATTATAATCTGCAGTTTGGCTCGAATAAATTCCCTTTTCTTCTTGATAACTGAATTTTTGTTGGCAAGATGAACTAGGAAACTACTGAAATGATTACAGATACGCAAGTCCAAAGAATCTACAAAAATCTCTAGAATAAGTGAGATTAGTAAATTCTGAGGATACAAGATCAACATTCAAAAATCTACTGTATTTCTGCTGCTGCTAAGTCGCTTCAGTCGTGTCTGACTCTGTGCGACCCCATGGACTGCAGCCTACCAGGTTCCTCCGTTCATGGGACTTTCCAGGCAAAGAGTACTGGAGTGGGTTGCCATTGCCTTCTCCTGTAACTGCACAGTGTATTTCTATATTTATATACATTCTGTATTTCTATATAGTAGCAATTAACACATGGAGACAAATTAAAAATAACATGTCCAATTATTCAAAAAGTATAGAAATGTGCTAAACAAAGTGTTGACAGGATTTTGATGCTGATATTTATAAAATACTGGTGAAAGAAACCAAAGAACAGACAAATAAAGACATACAACAGCCATTTATTGGAAGGCATAACACAGAAACGCTGTCAAATGATTGCAAACTGATAAGACATTTTCTATCAAGGTATTTTGTAGAAACAAAAAGGATTTTTCTAAAACTTACATGGAAAGAACTAGAATAGCAAAAACATCTGAAGAAGAATAAATTGTTTGGAGTCACTCTCATTCGAGACTTCTAACATGGTAAAAAGTAATCAAGACTGTGATGTCTGTGGAGTAAGACATACAGGTCAAAGAAACAAAACAGAAAACCCAGAAACAGCCCCCAAACAAGTACTTCCAACTGAGTCTGACAAGGTACCAAGGAAACCAGATGGACAAAGAATTTGAAAAATTATACCCTAGCAACTGATTTCCCATACTAGGGAAAAAAATATGAAAGAAGCTCCACCAAAACTTCACACTTGTACAAATATTAGTTTAAAATTGGTCATAGCTTTAAACATGAAATGTAAAACCGTCATAATTTACATTGTAAGAAGAAAAAACATAGGATAATATCCTCAGGACCTATCTAAGTTTGAACATATTTTTTTCTGCAGTCTGAAATACTTCAGATTAAATTTGAGACTTAGTCATTCCTCACGTGAATGCTCTGAGGCAGACTGTTATGAAAAGTCATGAAGAAATTTAAAATATTCATTATGTTTTTAAGGTTTCTTTCCATTAATGAATTATTTGGTGAATTCTGATGGGATACTGTTGCTGAAAGGCCTTTCCATACTCAGTAAGTCTGGCTGGTTTCTCCCTAGTTTAAATACTCTCAGGACATCAAAGGCATGAACGCTTAATAAGAAACCTTCCCATATTCATTCCATTTGTAAGGCTGCTCTCCAATAGGAATGTCATGATGTTCTTTAGTTTTGATTTTTATACACACATTACATTTTTGTGGCTTCATCAAAGGTGTATGATTCTGGATGTCTAGTGAGCTATGAACTGTCCTATATGTTATATTGATATAATTTCTCTTTAGTATGGACTCTCTGGTGTCAATTTATGCTAGAACTTACAATAAGCACTTTGTGACACTCATCACATTGGTCAGGTTACTCCCTAGCATGAATTCTCCGATGACTCACGAGGCTTGAGTTTTGAGTGAAGACCTTGCCACACTCGTCACATTTGTAAGGTTTTTCTCCAGTGTGGATTTTCTTATGTCTATTGAAGTTTGAACAGTGAATAAAGGATTTGCCACACTGATCACATTTGTAGGGTTTCTCTCCGGTATGAATTCTGCGATGACTAGGAAGGCTTGAACTCTGACTGAAGACCTTGCCACATTCATTACATTTGTAAGGTTTCTCTCTAGTGTGGGTTACCTGATGATAAGTCAGACTCGAATACACACCAAATGCTTTGCCACACTCATTACACTGGTAGGGTTTCTCCCCAGTGTGAATTCTCCGGTGACTTACGAGGCTGGAGTTCTGAGTGAAGACCTTGCCACACTCATCACACTTGTAAGGCTTCTCTCCGGTGTGCATGACCTGATGTCTGGTGAGATGCGAGCTCTGGTTAAAGGCTTTGCCACACTGATCACATTTGTATGGTTTCTCTCCAGTATGGATTCTGCGATGATTGGTAAGGCTTGAACTCTGACTGAAGACTTTGTCGCATTCATTACATTTGTAAGGTTTCTCTCTAGTGTGGACGACCTGGTGATAAATAAGACTTGAAAGTACACTGAAGGCTTTGTCACACTCGTTGCACTGGTAAGGTCTCTCTCCAGTATGGATTCTGCGGTGGCGTACAAGGTGTGAACTGTAACTGAAGCCCTTACCACACTCTTCACACTTGTGATGCTTCCCTCTCGTGTGGATTCTTTGATGTCGAGTGAGATGTGAGTTCTGATGAAAGGCTTTGCCACACAGGTTACACATGTGAGGCCTCACCCCTCCATGGGTCACCTGATGGCTGGGGCGCTGGGAGCTGTCATGAACTGCTTTGTTATCGTGGCTGCGTCTGTAAGGGTCTTCCCGAACGTGTGCTTTCTGATCTTGTATGAGTAGTGGAGAATGCCAGAAACTGATGCCGTATCCATCAGAAACGTTGATTTGGACAGGAGGAACAATTCTTGGAAGTACTGAAAAGGAGGCTCCTGTGTTGTCAGCCTTCTCAACCTGATGACACACGTAAAACTGCCCTTCGGCTGGGAAGACAGGCAGTCCAGTCAGATATGACGGAAAGCTTAGCGCCAGCCTGCTTTCAATTGGCTCGTTTCCTTTGTCTCTTGGACAAGTGAGATTTTTTGGATGGGTGGCAGGCACTCCCTTCTGATTACTTTTGTCACTTTCCCGTGGGTACACGTTTTTCTGGATTTTCTGACAGCCTTGGTCCTTGGTGTCATGGCTTTTGTGTCTTCCCGACAACATTGTCTGCAGGATCCCTCCTGTGTGACTGCTCTGTTTTGGTGCTGATCCCTTCAACACACGTTTAGGAGAGGTATCTGCAAGACAAAGAGAATCGCATGTCTCCTGTTAATTATAGCTGGGAAAGAAATATTTCACATGGAAGAACATGGTATTATACCGAAAGGACTACATGCTTTGGACAGATAAGAAATGGTGCAACCCTGATCTTTCCTTTTTGGGAACACACCAATAAGAAATGGTGCAACCATGATCTTTCCTTTTTGGGAACACACCAGGAATATTGGCAGGAGGTGCACACAAATATTGTTTGATTCTACTTTTGAGTCAAATAGTCAAAGTTACAGAGTCAGAAACTCTTTCTAGTTACAAAGTCCCTGGTAAGATGCCAGGGATGAGGTGTGTCAGGGGCAGGAGGTGTGGGGAGGGGGAATGGGGACTTAATATCTAATGTGGACAGAGTTACACTTTAGGAAAGTGAAAAATTTGGGAGATGGATGATGGTGAGAGTTACACAATGATGTGAATGTACTTAGTGCCACTGAACTGCATAGTTGTGTGCATGCATGCTAAGTCACTTCAGTCGTGTCTGACTCTGTGACCCTGTGGACTATAACCCACCAGGCTCCTCTGTCTATGGGATTTTTCAGGCAAGAATAGTCTGTGTGTTGCCATGCCCTCCTCCAGGGGATCTTCCCAACCCAGGGATCAAAGCTCTGTTACTTCTTCTGCATTGGCAGCCCGGTTCTTGACCACTAGTGCCACCTGGGAAGCTTGAACTGCACAGTTAAACATGGTTAAGATAGTATGGTTCATGTTCTGTGACTTCTACCATAATTGAAAAAAGTGAAAGAAAAAAAAAGGGTGATTACATGTAATTCAAATTAATTTTAGGGAAGCCTACTTTAAATAATCAATGGCTGAAAACCTCAGCATGCAAACTTACGTTAGTCCTGACAGGGGTATTTTGGCATCATGACCTAAACCCACATATTACTTCACAGAAAACATGGCTGCTTCATGTTTGAAGAAAGAACAATATTACACAGTAACAATCTTACTGCTCTCCAGGCAAGAATACTGGAGTGGGTAACCATTCCCTTCTCCAGGGGATCTTCCCCACTCAGGGATTGAACTCAGGTCTCCTGCATTGCAAGAAGATTCCTTACTATCTGAACCACCAGGGAAGCCCATATTATATATGTTTACTATATACTTAATGTATAGTAATAATGCTAAAGCATAGTACTCTAATGGTAAATAAGCCACAACAAATTTAATTAGTGAGTAATATAAGTAAATGGCACTTTAGAATTGGAAAACCGTATCTGCCCTGTGGAAATGAGGAAGAATTTAATAAAATGTTATAAAAATAAAATAATTCTCTGAATGCCACTTCTAAAACCATACTCACTTAGAATGGCCATTCTGCCACATGAACAAATGGTGTGAGTCGGTTATACTGTGAAATACATCCTGAAAAATCATTATCTATAGGTTATAGTGAAGATCAGTAAACAGTGAAAAACCATAACGGAAAAGAACATGAAAAAGAATGTATATAGCTGTATAACTGAATCACTCTGCTGAGCCACAGAAATTAACACAACATTATAAATCAAATACATGTAAATTAATAGAGAGAATTAAAAAAAAACAAAACAAAACACTGGAGGGTAGGGAGCAAAGGGCATGTGGGCAGTGTTTGTACGTGCCAATTTGTGGGAAGATAAACGTACTTGGGCACATAAAACATTGACCCAGGAAGAAAAGAGAAACTGACCTAGCAAGTAGTATGATACTGTCCTTTCTTAACTGTATGACATGGGGCCAAAAGGAAGAGACTTAAAAGATAGGGAGTGTGATGAAAAGGGAAGAAACCAGGCCAAGAAACACAGACTAGAATAACTGCTGTCAGGGACTGGGGGTGACAGAAATGAGGAGGGGTTGATAAAAGGGCTCACAATTTCCATCATAAGATGAACAAGCTCTGAGGATTTCACATACAACATGACAATGACAGTGAATAACATTAATACTATAAAACTGAAATGTGCTGAGAGAGTAGAACTTAAGTGTTCTCACCAAAACAAAAAATAAAAGTAACATGTGAGGTAATTTGTGTGTTAAGTAACTTCATGGAAACCTATTCACAATGTGCATGTATATCAAGTCACTGTGTTGTACAGTTTAAATATACTATAACTTTATTTGACTATATCTCAATAAAGCTAAAAAACCATTACATGGGACTTCCCTGGTGGTTCAGTGGTTGATTTTCAACTCCCAATCCCGGGGGCCTGGGTTCGATTCCTGGTTGGAGAACTAAGTTCCTGCATGCCACACAACACAGCTTCCCCCCGCCACAATCCAAAAATTCATCCACTGGCTGCCTGATTTTTAATGCATAGGGCACAGTATATAATATGCAGATACCTAGCTGTCTTCCAAGAATTTCTGAATCAAAAGCTCAGGGGTAGAAAAGAGGGAACTGGATATTTTTTATTTGTTACAAGGTTTGGTGCATATTTGAGCTCTGGAATCACCCTCGACCATGAAATGGGAAGGTCATATGAAGAAAGGACAAGTTCAAAGTCCTGCTGCATTAGGAAGCTTTTCATGTCTGAGTCAACAGGGCTCTGAGCTCAGTCAGGCAATGCAGGCGCCCCCAAGAGTTACAGGAGGGAAAATGCAGAGCTACCCATGGGCAGATTCCAACTTCTGGAGGGAAGTGATCCTCACCCACAGAGAGCAGGTTTCTGAGGGTCTCCACCATCACTTCTCTGTACAAGGCCCTCTGAGCAAGGTCCAGGCATTCCCACTCCTCGGGAGTGAATTCAATGGCCACATCTTTGAATGTCAACCGTCCCTGAAATGAAAACACATTTCACCAAGGGGCCCACCAGGAAAGTCTTATTTTCACACAAAATGAGAAAAGGAGAGAGGTGTAAGGATTGATTTTGACTAAAGTGAGTGTGGTTACAGATTCACTGAAGGTACTTTTGAGCAAGTTATGTGTCTCTGATTTTGGTTTATTATACTTTTCCACGAGAGGTTATAACAGCCTCTAAATCAGTATATATTTCCCATTTTTATGGACAATACAAGAAACACACACAATCGACACAGGATTATCTGTATAGAAATGTGAGACAGTATGTTCCACACACCAAGTAATATTCAATGTTAAGAGGAACTAGAGCAGCAATGAAATCTTTAGAGATGACAGTGTCTATAGTGACTTTAAAGAAACTGTGATGACAGCAACAGGGATCTCATCAAGTGTTTTAACACTTCTCAGGTGCCATGCATTCCTCTAAATGCTTTGCATGTACTAATCGTATAACAACATAATAGCAAATTTTAAAACATCTGAAAAGAATCTAAAAACAATGGATATTTGTGTATGTATAACTGACTCAATTTTCTGCACACCCAAAACTAACACAATATTGTATATCAACTATCCTCCAATAAAATTAAAATATCAAAATAAATAGATAAGCAAGTAAATAAATAAATGAAAAACAAAACAGAAACAGACTCATAGACATAGAAAACAAGCTTACGGTTACCAAAGGGAAAATGTGGCATGAGCAGGGGGCGGAACTGGGTGTGTATACACACTGCTGCTGCTGCTGCTAAGTCGCTTCAGTCGTGTCCAACTCTGTGCGACCCCATAGATGGCAGCCCACCAGGCTCCCCCATCCCCGGGATTCTCCAGGCAAGAATAATGGAGTGGGTTGCCATTTCCTTCTCCAATGCATGAAAGTGAAAAGTGAAAGTGAAGTCACTCAGTCATGGTAGCAGCCTGGTAGGCTGCAGCCTACCAGGCTCCTCCGTCCATGGGATTTTCCAGGCAAGAGTACTGGAGTGGGGTGCCATTGCCTTCTCCGATACACACTACTATGTATACGATAGATAAACAACAAGGACCTACTGCATAGCACAAGCAACTCTGCTGAATACTCTGAAATAAGCTAAATGGGAAAAGAATAGACACATGTGTATGTGTAACTGAATCACTTTGCTGTATACCTGAAGCTAACACAACACTGCTATTAAACTATACTCTAATATAAAATAATTAAAAACAAATTTTTTAAAATAAAAAAATCAAGTCCCATACATCTGAAGGCAGCAACAGTTGTGTCACAGACATTCTAAGAAATCTGCCTCAGGTCAAACAGCTAAAGATGGTAGAGCAAGCATATAAACCCAGGTGTTTAGGTTCTAGAATTAAATGTAAAAAACTTAAGTCATATGAAATCACCAAAGGTACATTGACAGAGGGTTTCTTGAGCAAACTTGAAACAAGTTCAAGGCTAACAACCTAGAATCGCATAAAATGTCATCACGCACACATGCAGAAATACATTAATTACTCTTATTTAACTCATGAATGCCACTGTGTGGAAAAATTTTAAGACAATGAAAAATATATAAAATATAATTTCACAACTCAATACCATATAACTTATATAGACATGATGATATGTATTTTATAAAAACCACAGGCTTGCACACCTGTGCATTCATGCACACATGTATATGCACTTAAATTTACTGAAATAAAAGGAATTGTCTCTCTATGACCACAATGGAGCCTTTTCAAGTTTCATCACTGAGTCACGAGGATCTAAGTGGAGACAACAGGCCCTGAGGGAAGGCCCTGCGTGAGTGTGCGTGTACAGGAGTCAGACAGGATACTCCAGAGTCAAACAAGATTCGCGAGTCTGGAGAAGGGCATTTCAGGAAGGACAGGTGGTAAATCAACTGAGAATATGACTTTACCTTTACCTGAGAAAGAGCCATTACCTGTTCTTTCCTCTTCCTCCTCGTCTGGGTTTTTTCCTCAGGCATCGTGAGACTTTGGAAGTCAGTCTTGAAAGTGGAAAACATGTTATTTAATGCTTAGAGCCAACATACCCCCTTCCTGAGCCCCAACCACACACACAGGGAAGCCCTCACCATGTGAAACAGACAGTCCGCTGTGCTCACTGTCTCAGGAGGGACGCAGGACGGTCAACTCCCGCACAGAGACCAACACAGGACTTTCCCACATTTTCCCTCGGATCACACTGCCCTCCTGGTGAGGCCTCACGTACACAGCAGCAGGGAGCACCTCCACTGACCCCACGATGCCGTTCAGGTCACACAGTCCCACTCAGAGCAGAGCACCCTCCCCTCCCCCAGGGCCTGAGCTCAGTCTCAGAAGTGGAGGCTAAGAGCCCCGGTCCTCAATGCAGGATCCAGATTGGAATCATCTGCGGCTCTGTGCACATTCCTGGCTTCCCAGGTGGCACGAGTGGTAAAGAACCCGCCTGCCAATGCGGGAGACTTAAGAGATGTGGGTTTGACCCTGGGTCAGGAAGATCTCCTGGAGAAGGAAATGGCAACCCACTCCAGTATTCTTGCCTGGAAAATCCCATGGACAGAGGAGCCTGGTGGGTTACACTCCATGGGGTCTCAAAGAATCAGACATGACTGAGGTGACTTGGCATGCACACATGCAAACATTCCTGTGGCTAGGCCCCACACAACTGTCTGAGGAGAGTCTCTGATGGGAAAAGGAGCACAAACCTGTCTATGCAAAATGCTTCATGGACCTAACATGAAGGCTGGGTTGCACACCACTCCGAGGCACACCCAGCACGGCCCCACGTTCTGTCTCTCTCTGACCCGTGGTGAACTGCTGTCACCAGGAGCCAGCCACAGAAGGGGAAGGAGCAGAAGAA
Organism: Bos indicus x Bos taurus; assembly: GCF_003369695.1. NCBI lineage: Eukaryota > Metazoa > Chordata > Mammalia > Artiodactyla > Bovidae > Bos > Bos indicus x Bos taurus. The sequence continues at coordinate 7,476,909 of NC_040093.1, forward strand.
AACACACCAAGCAGGCCTTAAAGAACAGAGGTGGGGGTGAGGGCGGGGCTGGCATGGGTGCAGGGAGCTCAGAGATGGCTGCACTCAGAAGGTGACGTCAGAACAAAGACCTGGGGGAGGAAGCCATCTACATCTGCTGGGCCAGAGAGTTCTAGGCAGAGGGACATTCCCTTAAGGGCCCTGAGCCGGTAGCAAACTTGGGGCTGGAAGGGGAAAGAGAGCTGTGCCTCCGGAGCAGGGGAAGGGGACGGGGAGACAGGAGTGGCGGCCAGAGAGGCACAGGGTGGGGAACCCAAAGAGGAAGGACCAAACATTCTTCTCCCATCACTTAAGAAAATTTTGAAAACTATGTGTTCTTTCTTTCACTTTTAGTAAACATCTAATCTTTGCTTTACCTTAGACAGTAAAACATTTACAAATTATGGAGTATGTATGTCAAAGCATGCTGAGATATTCACCTAAGCCCTGGAAAGTACAGGGTTGCCCTTAAGCAACCTTAAGGAGGGCGGCAGGGGGAACAGGACCAGAGGTGGTCAGGACCAGTTCTGGACAAGTTAAGGCAGAGATGCCTGTGGGTCGTCCCAGCAGAGATACTGAGGAGACAGTCGGATGCAGAACTGACAGTTTAGGGCAGAAGTCTGAATGGAAAGGATAAACTGGGACACAAGTAGGTGGGGTTGAAAGCCATTTGATGAAATGATGAGGAAAGGCAGCGGGTGTAGACAGAGAAGAGATTCACGGACTAAGCCTTGGGATGCTCCCATATTCAAAGACCAGGGAGTTCAGGAATTCATCAGACGAAACTAAGAAGTGAACAGGGAGGGGAGAAGAAAATAAAACAAATAGGCAGATAGGCTTGTAGAGGTTAGTCAGACATCCTCAAAACCAAGGTCTCAAGGAAAAGGGAGTGATGACTGGTGGCACCTGTGGCTGACGGGAAAAGCAAATGTGCCCAGGAAGTTAAATACTGGCCTTAGAAACGAGGTGCTGCTGGGAAGGTAAACTGGTGAAGCCACTATGGAAAACAGTAGGGAGGTTCCTCAAAACACAAAAAACAGAGCTACCAAATGACCCAGAAATCCCACCCTTGAGCATATATTCAGATAAATCTACAAGACATGGAAGCAGCCTAAATGTTCATTAACAGAGAAATGAATAAAGAAGATGGAATACTTAGGAATATTACTCAGGCATAAAAAAGAATGAAACAATACCATTTGCCATAACATGGATAGACCTAGAGATGATCATACTAAGTGAAATAAGCCACAAAGAGAAAGCCCAGGCAACTATATTCAACATCCTATGTTAAACCATAATGGAAAAGAATATGAAAAGAATGTATATACGTGAAAGTGAAAGTGTTCACTGCTCAGTTGCGTCCAACTCTTTGCGACCCCATGGACTGTAGCCTGCCAGGCTCCTCTGTCCAAGGAATTCTCGAGGCAAGAATATGGAGTGGATAGCCATTCCCTTCTCCAGCAGATCTTCCTAACCCAGGGATCAAACTTCTGGGAAGCCTGTGCCTCAGATGGTTAACAATCTGCCTGTGATGCAGAAGATGCCACAGGTTCGATCCTTGGGTGGGGAAGATCCCCTGGAGGATGGCATGCAATCCACTCCAGTATCCTGAGTGGGTTGGATCACTTTGCTGTACAGCAGAAATTAACACAACATTGTAACTATACTTCAATAAAATAATTTTTTAAGCAAAGAGGCCTGTGACTCTAAAAAAAGAAAGTGTCGGTGCGGGTAGGGACCATGTGACCAGTAGACAGTAATCCCCACTCCCCTGGCAGCAAGGAAGGTAGGCTGTGTCTTTCCAACGAGAGTCCCACCTAGTGATGATCACACTAAGGGAAGTAAGCCAGACACAGAAAGACAAACAGTGCATGATACGACTTATATGTGGTATCTTAAAGAAAGAAAGACACAGATGAGCTTATTTACAAAACAGAAATAGACCCACACAGAAAACAAACTTATGGCTACCAAAGGGGAAAGGAGGGGGTAGGAATAAATTAGGAGTTTGGGATTAAAATATTCATTACTATAAATAAAATATAACCAACAAGGACCCACTGTATAACACAGGAAACTCCACTCAATATTTTGTAATAACTTATAAGGGAAAAGAATCTAAAAAAGAATATATATATATATATATATATATATATATCTGAGTAACTGTGCGGTACACTTGAAATTGGGGTATCCCTGGTGGCTCAGAGGTCAAGAACCTGCCTGCCAATGAAGGAGACCTGCAGAAGACATGGGTTTGGCCCCTGGGTGGGGAACATCGCTTGCAGGAAGACACGGCAACCCATTCCAGTATTTTTGCCTGAAAAATCCCATGGACAGAGGAGCCTGGCAGGCAGTCCATGAGGTTGCAAGGAGTCGGACACAACTGAGAGACCAGATGACAACAACAACACTTGAAGTTAACACAACAACGTAAATCAGTTATAGTTTAAAAAAAAAAAAAAAAATTCCCCGGGAGGAGCCTTTCTGCTGCAGGTGTTTTGCTGTGGCGTCACTGCCCTCTGATTCTTCAGAGATCTTTCCCTACCTCATGGCTCTCTTCTGGTATTTTGCCTCCAGGCCCATACCCATCAAGTTCTCCCTAGTGAAAACCATCTGCCAGTTGAGCTGTTTGAAGGGCCCCACTGATCCACTTCTAGAATCTGATGCTCTTACAAACTCCCATTGGGTCGCCACACATTCCCCAGATACTCCGTGATGAACCTCCTGCCTATGACAAAATCGCACAAACCCCAGCAATTCATGAATTCACAATGAGCCCAGCACAGGCTTTGGTTCCAACATCGTAGGATGTCTTTTCACTCGGCCTAATTCCACTTCATTCCTCAAGTGTGACCACGAATTTCCCAATTAAACCCACACCTGCACATCTCAGTCTCTGCATCTATGTCCCAGGGAACTTGAGCTAAGATAATAGCACTCCAAGACGCAGCCCCATAACCACCCATTAACCCATCTGCAGGTGTTCTAGACAGACCTTACACTGCCTTTCCAATGGTTCTACACTTGCTCCAGGACCCTTGATGTAATTCCTTGGCAGTTCAGTGTGAGGACTCAGCGCTTTCACTGCAGGGTGTATGGGTTCAATCCCTGGTGGGGAACTAAGATCCTGCAAAAAGGACAGTGCGGCCACAAACAAACAGCACCATGTAGGGACAGTCATTGCGTGCCCTCCTTCTGATCTCCCTGACCTTCTACCCCACACTAGGAAAAGGGAAAAGGGTGACCGATAACCAGCTGAGTCAAATCACTGCCTCCTGGCTGAATAGGGACTGCAAATGGAAGTTATCCTCTGATACAAGTAATTACAAAAATGTACAAGCCTTTCAGAAAGGAGTTTTGCAAATGTCATCTTCACGTGCCTAATTTAACCAGATCTTGAATGCATTCTATGAGAAGTGAAGTGAAAGTAGCTCAGTCGTGCCCAACTCTTTGCGACCCCAAGGACTAGAGTCCATGGAATTCTCCAGGTCAGATTACTGGAGTGGGTAGCCTTTCCCTTCTCCAGAGGAGCTTCCCAAGCCAGAGATTGAACCCAGGTCTCCCGCATTGCGGGTGGATTCTTTACCAGCTGAGCCACGAGAAAGCCACACCCAAATATCTCACCCCCTCATCATCCATCTCCAGTCAACTCAGCACTCATCTGGCTCCTTCTCTTTCCACAGCTCCCAGTTCCCCTCTCATCATTTCTACTGGCTTTTCCATGTTTTCCTCCCAGGTTTCTGCTGATTTTGATCTCCTCCCTGTCTGCTGTTCTCCCCTTGGCCAAACGATTCCTCCTCTCAGCCTTGTTCTGCTCCACTCTGGGGACTTGTTTCCAGCCCTGTTGTTCTTTCTCCCCAATCACCCTGATTGCATCACATCTTCGTGGATTTCTGCCTCTTTCTCCCCCCACCTTTGCTCTCTGCTGTGTTCACTCTTTTCCTGTTATACCTGCCTCATCCCTACCCTCTGTCCCCCAGGCTCACTCTGCTTTTTCCCTGCTTTTTTCTCCTTCTGCCCCTCTGGTCTCCCATGTCCCTTCTTTCTGTACCAGCTCAAAGTTGCTCTGTCCGCCCACTCTCTTACCCCTCTCCCCCACTCTAGGTACAGTGCTCTTCTTGCGGATCAGGGGCCTCCTCTCCCTGTTTTGCTTTCCTTCATCTCCCTGGAGAAACCCCCCACCCCAACCTTACTCTAAATAATCTGGATCTTCCTTTCTCCCCCGGCTACTTTCTCAGTTTATTCTTTCACTCTGTGAAACAGAACAAATAAAATTTCTAAAATGTGGAGTCTGGAGGTTTTCAGGGAAAGGTCTCAGGCACTACCACTGGGATTCAATTACAGGGACTTTCCCTGGTGGTCCAGTGGTTAAGAATCCCCCTTGCAATGCAAAGGATGACAAGGGTTCGATACCTGGTGTGGGAACTAACATTCCACATGCCCCAGAGCAAGGAAGCCCACAAGTCACAGCAAAGATTCCCGGTGCTTCAACTAACACCCAATGCAGCCAAATAAACAAATATTTCAAAACAGAAAAAGATATTGAGCACTTGATGGGGGCGGGGGGCAGTAAAAAAAACAATTACAAATGCCAAGAAGACAATTACAAACCCCAACAGGAATTATTCTCCCCGCCCAGGAGCCCAGCCAATGGGAAACACCTTGGCTGTGTTTCCAAACTTTCCACTTCTCTCCAAAGGACTTTTGTTCAAAACAACTACTCCCGACTTTCCCCTTTTTCTCTATAAAGCAATTCCTCATCATGGCTTGTTGGTCTTGCCTATGGTTTTCTGCTACTGTCTGCCTGTCCTGTATTGCAATTCCTAAACCCATTCTGCTGGTAAAATAACTGGCTGTTTTATTTTTTAGGACAATAACCGTTTCTTATGACTTCCCTGGTGGCTCAGATGGTAAAGCATCTGCCTACAATGTGGGAGATCTGGGTTCAATCCCTGGGTCAGGAAAATCCTCTGGAGAAGGAAATGGCAACCCACTCCAGTACTCCTGCCTAGAAAATCCCATGGCCAGAAGAGCCTGGTAGGCTACAGTCTACGGGGTAGCAAAGAGTCGGACACGACTAAGTGACTAAACTTCATCTATCCTTCACTGTGGCATCTGTGGATGGTTCCCCTTCAGTTTTCTTTCCTCATTTTCCTAATTCTCTCAGTGGGTCAGTCTCTCAGTGGGTCAGTCCCTCAGTGGGTCAGTCCCAGGTATGGGATGTGTGGATGAAGAATGTCGCCAGCCTTATCTAAACAAAGGATGTTGCAAGAGCCACTGCAGCCACCCCAACTGTGCACTCTGAGGGAATTCAGGGTGGAGAAAAGCCATAGATAGTATGATAAAGTGCATACCAAAGGAATGACTTCCATGTACCCAAAAGCTAACATTTTCCTATGCATAGAAAAGTACTAAACTCATTAGCTTGAGATGTCTGGTTTCCTTAAATTAACTAATCTTTTGATGTTCCAACTACCTGTTTTTTGTTTTTGTTGCTGCAAAACTCTTATATACCCTGGTTCCTCCCTTACTTCTTGAGAGATCTGGGAGGCTGTCTTACAGGCTTAAGTCCTCAGTTTTATCTGCCAAATGAAACAGCATTCTCCACTTCTACGTGGTGCATTCCCGTCCCCCGCCCCTCAAGTGGATACATGGGATTAGATTGTTTTTAGCCCTGTCTGACTCTTTTGTGACCCCCATGGACTGTAGCCCGCCAGGCTCCTCTGTCCATGGGATTTCGCAGGCAAGAATACTGGAGTGGGTTGCCATTTCCTTCTCCAAGGGATCTTCTCGACCCAGGGATCCACCCACGTCTCCTGTTTGGCAGGCGGCTTTTTTTTTTTTTTTCACTGAGCCATTAGGGAAGCCCTGGAATTAGATACCTATTAATTTCACATTAATAGGACACATTATTCAGTGGGGTAGAATTTCGGACACAAAAATCATGGGTGTCTCAAGACAGGCTCTTTTTAGCCTCCTTCCCCAACGCAAGGTGAGGAGAGGCGGTGACTAACACGGGGAGGCCTGGGGATGGGTACGACTCTGCTGAGGAGTGTGAGAAGTGAAGGGACGTGAGTGTGTCTCGGGAAAGTAGCGGACTCTCCAGAGCCCCAGCGTCACAAAGAGGACGCGCCCTCTCCTGCACCCGGGCGGCTGGCGCTGTTCTCCAGTGGCCGAGAGGGCGAGGTTGAGGGGCACGCAGCGCACGAGTGGCAGCTCGCGGATTTCAAAAAGACGGAGAAGCGGCACCCCACCCCTACCCCCTCTCAAGGCGACGTCCGTATTTACTTCGGGTAGAGGATGAGTGCCGGAACGTTAAAATTCGTACTGACCCTCAGACCCAGGTATGGAGGACAGCGTACCGCAAAGCGCAGGTTTAAACAAGAAAGATGAAACTCACGCTCCCGTAGGGCGACCTTCGCTCCGCGATAACCGCTTCCGGGTCGGCAGGAAACTGCGCAGGGGAACGAAGAGAAGAGGCGGGGCAACCCGGGCGGGGCAATTCGGGGTCGGGGCCTGGGCTGGGCGGGAACGTGGAGGCGTGGAAAGAGGCATAATTGGACGGGGCCAAGCAGGGGCGGGGCCAGGGCTTCCGCTCTCAATGCCTCTGCGTTGTCAGGGCTTGGAAGGGCTTGACTGTTTCTTCTGTGCATGTCTCTTGGTTTCGTTGTTTTTTTTTTTTTTAAACGATACATGACTTTATTTACACAACTGAAATTATTAGTCACCTTGATTACAAAAGCAAATTAACATGGTATGCTTTAATAACCTTTAAAAAATAGATTTAACAAATTTTAAACGTACAGATTGCTACTCAATATTCAGTAATACTTAACAGTAACTGCTGTATATATCCATATGAAATTTTTGTCTGATAGGACCAACAAGTATGAGTACCTTTATAATTTAGGAATAGACAATTAGATTATGAGTCAAGGGTTAATTCCTCATCACTCGGTCAGCCAGTCCACTTCCCAGGTAGCACAGTGGTAAAGAATCCGCCTGCAATGCAGGAAAGGCGGGTTCAATGCCTGGGTCGGGCAGATTCCTTACAGGAGGAAATGGCAACCCACTCCAGTATTCTTGCCTGGGAAATCCCATGGACAGAGGAGCCTGGCGTGCGTCCATGGTGTAAGAGTTGGACACTACTAAGCGTGCGTGCAAGTCGGCCAGTTAGACCTGTAGTTCTCACTCTGCCGAGGACAAACCTGTTGCAGCCACTCACATTGAGTAGGCCTTCTTAATACTTGAGCAAGTTATCCCCACTTGTTCAGACACACCTTACAAACATCTAGTTGTGGTAAACTTTTGGGTTTCAGATGTGCTTAGTGATAGTCCTGCTTATTTTAAGTTCCAGTGAAAATGGAGAAGCACACTGTCAGGCCCTCTGAGGTATAGATCTTTTCTGTGTCCCCCTTCTTTCCAGCCCCCCCCCCCCCATCTTATTTGTAGAAAATAGGTTTCAGCCTTGAAGACCTTCCCTGAGCACCAAAGGAGGCTTCATTCAGCATCCATGACCCTCCCTGAGTTCCAAAGGGCAGATTCAATTGCTAATCAGGGAAGGAAGGGGGTGCTGAGACAAGGGAGAAAGAATAGAGCAGCTTTGGGGCAGGGGTCCTTGTTCCTCCTCAAGGAATATATTCAATGCAGAACTATATCTTTGAGCTCCTCTGCAGGAACTAAGGAGAAGGCAATGGCAACCCATTCCAGTACTCTTGCCTGGAAAATCCCATGGATGGAGGAGCCTGGTAGGCTGCAGTCCATGGAGTCGCTAGAGTTGGACACTACTGAGCCACTTCACTTTCACTTTTCACTTTCATGCATTGGAGAAGGAAATGGCAACCCATTCCAGTGTTCTTGCCTGAAAAATCCCAGGGACGGGGGAGCCTGGTGGGCTGCCGTCTATGGGGTCGCACAGAGTTGGACACGAGTGAAGCGACTTAGCAGCAGCAGCAGGAACTAAGTCCCCCATCTCAGGTGGAGGATGGTAACTTCAGGCTGAGCACAAGATTCCTGGAGCATCGCCACCAACCAATGAGAGTCACACACCCTGCAGCCTTTGCCCCAAATTCTGCCTATAAAACTCCTCTCTGAAAGCCCTGAGGGAGTTAGAGGTTGTTGGGCATAAGCCACCCATCCTCCTTGTATTGGCGCTTTTACAATACAAATACAAATTGCGTATTTTCCTTTTCCATAACATGGTGTCAGTAGATTGGCTTTATTGCACTCAGGTGAGCAGACCCAAGTTTGCTTCAGTAATAAAAGAAGAAAAGGAAATTTTAATTTGAGCACATGGAGGTGTCATAGGAACCTAATTTTTTTTTTTTTTTTTTCATTGCTAAGTCGCATCCAACTCTTTTGTGACGCCATGGACTGTAGCCTGCCAGGTTTCTCTGTCCAGGAGATTTTCCAGGCAACAATACTGGAGTGGGTTGCCATCTCTTCTCCAGGGCATCCTCCAGACCCAGGGATCGAACCTGTGGCTCCAGTAGCATCTCTTGCATTTCAGGCAGATTTCTGTACTGCTGAGCCACCAGGGAAACCCCATAAGGATGTCATAAGAAGTGGCCAGAAAAGCAGCTTTTATAATTTTTGGAGAAAGAAAAAACAAATTTGCAAGGAATTGACAGGACATAGAAACTTACGCTTTGCATGCTCGATTAGTGAAGAATCTAAACAGAATCAGGTATTTGGATAGTAAATTAAAGAGTAATAAGGTGGTGGGTTCTTGGTTTTTTTTTTTTTTTTTTTGGCTGCTCCACGAATTTTGCAGGATCTTAGTTCCCAGATCAGGGATTGAGTTTGTGCCCTAGGTAGCGAAAATGCAGAGTCCTAACCACTAGCAAGACTCTTGCTCCTTTGAAGAAAAGTTATGACCAACCTAGACACCATATTGGTCCCATCACTTCATGGGAAATAGATGGGGAAACAGTGGAAACAGTGTCAGACTTTATTTTTTGGGGCTCCAAAATCACTGCATTTGGTGACTGCAGCCATGAAATTAAAAGACGCTTACTCCTTGGAAGGAAAGTTATGACCAACCTAGATAGTATATTCAAAAGCAGAGACATTACTTTGCCAACAAAGGTCCGTCTAGTCAAGGCTATGGTCTTTCCAGTGGTCATGTATGGATGTGAGAGTTGGACTGTGAAGAAAGCTGAGCACCGAAGAATTGATGCTTTTGCAGAGTGGTGTTGGAGAAGACTCTTGAGAGTCCCCTGGACTGCAAGGAGATCCAACCAGTCCATTCTAAAGGAGATCAGTCCTGGGATTTCTTTGGAAGGAATGATGCTAAAGCTGAAACTCCAGTACTTTGGCCACCTCATGCGAAGAGTTGACTCATTGGAAAAGACTGATGCTGGGAGGGATTGGGGGCAGGAGGAGACAGGGATGACAGAGGATGAGATGGCTGGATGGCATCACTGACTTGATGGATGTGAGTCTGAGTGAACTCTGGGAGTTGGTGATGGACAGGGAGGCCTGGCGTGCTGCAATTCATGGGGTCGCAAAGAGTCAGACACAACTGAGCAACTGAACTGAACTGAGACAGCATATTAAAAAGCAGAGACATTACTTTGCCAGCAAAGGTCCGTCTAGTCAAAGCTATGCTTTTTTCAGTAGTCATGTATGGATGTGAGAGTTGGACTATAAAGAAAGCTGAGCACCGAAGAATTGATGCTTTTGAACTGTGGTGTTGGAGAAGATTTTTGAAAGTTCCTTGGACTGCAAGGAGATCCAACCAGTCCCATCTTAAAGGAGATCAGTCCTGAATATTCATTGGAAGGACTGATGCTGAAGCTGAAACTCCAATACTCTGGCCACCTGATACAAAGAACTGACTCATTGGAAAAGACCCTGATGCTGGGAAAGATTGAAGGTGGGCGGAGAAGGGGATGATAGAGGATGAGTTGGTTGGATGGCATCACCGACTCAATGGACATGAGTTTGAGTAACCTCCAGAAGTTGGTGGTGGACAGGGAGGCCTGGTGTGCTGCAGTCCTTGGGGTCACAAAGAATCGGACAGGACTGGGTGAACCAAACTGAACTGAACCACTAGACCACCAGGGAATTTCCAAGGTTTGTTTACACAGGCGTCTTGCCTGGATTTCTTATCTCTGGTGATAAGGGCATCCTTCTACCTCCAGAGGCAGGGAATGAACCTTCCACATGAGGATTTATTTCTTGCTTTCAGGAGATAGAAAGGAGGATCAGAGTGTCTCCCTTACACTGGTCGTTTCTTAAGTAGGTTTAATTCAAAATTTGCATTGAGGCACGTTTTGGGGTGGCCCACCCTGGGCTTCTTGTCATATGGAAAAACAGATGCCAGGGAGAATGAATATATGTATATATGGCTGAGTTCCTTCACTGTTCACCTGAAACTGCCACAACATTGTTAACAAGCTATACCCCAATACAAAATAAAAAGTTTAAAGTTTGAAAAAAAAAAAACCCAAACAGATGCCAATTAATTAAAGATTCAAAAATAAGAAGGGAGTTTCCTGGTGGCCTAATGGTTGGGGAACTGAGATTCTGCAAGCTCCATAGCATAGCCAAAAAGAAAAAGAAGGAAAAAAAAAAAGGAACTAATTTTTTGTTTGTTGTTGTTTTGGGCCACACTGAACAGCTTCAAGAATACCATACCAGGGATCAAACTCATGCCCTCCCTGCAGTAGAAGTGCACAGTCCTAACCACTGGGCAATTAGGGCATTTTTACAAGGAATTCTTTTTTCTCTTTTTGGTTGTACTCATGGTCTGCAGGATCTTAGTTCCCCACCCAGGGATGGAACCTGTGCCCCCTGCAGTAGAAGTTTGGAGTCTTAACTAGTAGACCTCCTGGGAAGTCCCACATAGGCATGATTGATCATTGACTTTATTATCAGTCTTCCTCTCTCTGGAGACTGGGTAGGAAGTGAGGAATGGAAAGTTCCCACCTTCTAATCATAGACTGGTCTTTCTGGTGACTAGCTCCCATCCAGGAGCGCACCAAGATTTGTCTCATTAAAATAAAAGACACTCTTATCACCCTGGGAAATTCTAAAGGATTTGGTGCCCTATGTCAGGAATCAAAGACCAAAATTAGAACAAAAGATGTGCCTAGTGCTCTCATCACTTAGGAAATCATGAGTTTTAGGTGCTCTGTGCCAGGAACCAGGGGCAGAGAGTAATAAATATATTTTCCACGATTTCACACTATCACACATAAAACATAATTTCTGTTGTAACACAATATTGTAAATCAACTGTATTTCAATAATTTTTTTTTAAATACATCACTATCTGTCAGAAGACATGGCTGTAAATAACCAAAGTCAGAGAGGTCTCTGTGACTTCTGAACAAGAACCTAGGGACAGGGTAGGAGAGGGAAGTATTGGAAGTTTGGGGAGCAGATGCAAACTATTATGCATAGGATGTATAAACAGCAAGGTCCTACTATATAGCTCAAGGAACTATATTTAATACCCTGCAGCAAACCACAATGGGAAAGAATATGAAAAAGAATACATATACATGTATAACTGAGTCAGTTTACTGTACAGCAGAAATTAACACAACATTGTAAATCAATTATACTTCAATAAAATAAAAGTACCATGGGGCTATATTAAGAAAAATATTTGTACCTTTGTCATTTTTCTGCTGATCATGGGGACAAAACAATTTTGAAGACACTATCATGAATTTTATGGTCACGATTAGATACCACAAGCAATGTATAAAAAAAGCCATGGTCAAAAGGAGACGACAGTACCTCACTGGGCACAGGTCTTCAAGATGTAGCTCCTCCAAGGAATTTAGGAAGTGATGGCCTCGCCTAGCAAGCCCGCAAGACACATTTCACGCCTATGTATGTTGCACCTAAACACGCGCGTGCGCCCAAGAACTTGAGATGGCCCCGCCCTTCGTGGGACGAGACACCGCCCTCAAGAGTCATTTCTCAAGGTGTCTGCTCTGCTTTCCTGCCCAGATGGTACACGTCTGCCCAGAAGTCTTCTATCTCAGTGCCCCTTTAGAGCCCCTTTATCCAGGATCCAAACTTGCAGCAACAACTTGGTGCTTATATCGGTCTGGGGCTCTGATCAATCAACCAGAATTCAATCTGACACAAGCCCATAGGAAGAAGCTGCGGGGTTCAGCCCCCTGGGACATATTAAATCAGCTGCACAAACCAGTCCCACCACCATCCCGTTTGGCACTTTATCTTCCCCACCCTTCCCCTTTCCTGCCTAAACCCTCCGACCTACACACACAAGGGAAAGCCCGCAGCCCTCAGGGCCTGAATCCAGCACTAGGACCGCAGGGGGCTTGCCGGCCAGATTTACCGCATGCTGTATAAATAGAGAAGGGGCCCACAGGCCCTAACTAGAGCTGCTCTTCCAAATTTGTTAGGTTTCTACCTCACACTTCTGGCCAACAACAGTTGTGCACACAAAGCTCAGTTGTCTCCAAAGCTGCACCCTAGAGGCGATCTCTGCCTAGCTGGGGTCTCTGGGGTTCCATAGATCTCTCAGGTACCCTCTAAAATAACTTAGATGCGAATTTACCTCTTGAATCTCTCCGATCCTCTACGTGTCCTCAGATCCTCCCTTCTCATGACTACTTAGTGGGGAACTCAGTTTAGGTCGACTTCTGCTGCTAACCTGGAACTGGACTCAGAATTCCCAGTTTCTGGAAACCTGGACACACACAGAAGGGAGCAAAGAACTTAAAGTTTGGTAAGTTTATTTGCTTTTTTGTTTATAACTTGTATTTAGAGAATTCCTCGAAGCATCATGTCTCCGACTCTTAGGGGCCCATTGGTTGTTTCACAAGTTAAAAACAAAATATGTGAACACAAATGGACAAAGCCTCTGAAGATCACTCGGAATGACTAATCCCACCATTCTTTTTTTTTTTTTTTTTAATGTATTTATTTATCTATCATGGGGTAGTGCTGGGTATTTGTTGCTTTTGCTCAGGCTTTCTCTAGTTATGGTGAGTAGGGGCTGCTCTTTGTTGTGGTGTGAAGACTTACCATTGTGGTGGCTTCTCTTGTTGTGGAGCACAGGCTCATAGCTGTGGTGAACTGAAGTGAAGTGAAGTCGCTCAGTCGTGTCCGACTCTGCGACCCCATGGACTGTAGCCTACTACGCTCCTCCGTCCATGGGATTTTCCAGGCAAGAGTACTGGAGTGGGTTGCCATTTCCTTCTCCAGAGGATCTTCCTGACCCAGGGATCGAACCCAGGTCTCCCGTACTGTAGGCAGATGCTTTACCGTCTGAGCCACCAGGGAAGTTGTGGTACACAGGCTTAATTGCTCCAAGGCATGTGGGATCTTCCAGACCAGAGACGGACCGCACATTTCCTGCACTGGCCACCAGGGAAGCCCCCGCTGCATTGGTAGGCAGATTCTTATCCACTTCGCCACCAGAAAAGTCCTAATCCCACCATTCTTTTCTGCCTTCCTCTCTTCCATGTATACTGAGTGAGCTGCCATCACATGTAAGATCATTTTAATGATCAGTGTCGGAAACTGAAGAGGCATAGGAATCTCTATCCCTAAGAAAGGCGCAGCCCAGCACCCAAATCCTCCTAGGGAAGATAGACATATAACACCCAACTCCCACAGTATTATAAGGATTGAATCACATAATTCATGTGAGGTTCCCAGCACAGTCATGAGATAGAGGGCATGCTACCATTCTTGTGAACCTATAGTAGATGTTCAAAAAATAATGCCTTAATGTATGAATGCATGCTGTTTCTGTAAGGACAAATACAAACTAAAAATAATAACAAAAAAACCTGGCTTAAATTTCTTGTTGAGAATAAGAGAAGAGACTATTCCCCGCCGCCTCTTTTCTTAGAGCATTTCCTTTAGAAACTTGTAAGGTCTTTTCCTGGCTTCCTTGAAATGTATGCACAACCTTAAAGCTAAACAAGGCTCTTGTCAATTTTGCAACCCAGGAATATTTCCTCAAGGATCTGGAAGCCATCTCTTTGAAAGGTAAACATCAAAGGAGATAGCAAACTTATCTCCCAGTTTCTGCATAAGGGTAAGAATCTAACTTGGGCTTCTCAGGTAGCTCAGTGGTAAAGAATCTGCCTGCCAATGCAGGACACTCCAGTTCGATCCCTGGGTGGGGAAGATTCCCTGGAGAAGGAAATGGCAACCCACTCCAGTATTCTTGCCTGGGAAATCCCATGGACAGAGGAGTCTGGTGGGCTACAGTCCATGGGGTCACAAAGAATTGGACACAAGTTAGCAACTGAACAACAAGAACCTAACTTAGCAGGTGCCTTGTTCCATGCTGCAGAACTCTCTCCTGTCATAAAGATAGGATAAGTTTGTTTTTCCTCTGGATAAAGACAATTAGCTAACACAGTTGGTTAGTCCAATTACCTGGTGAAGTTAGGATGAACTTTTTGTGACAAATGATGCTATCACATCTTCTTATCTGAGAACGAGTTATTGTTTATCTTGAGAACAAGTGTGTAAACACTTGTATCTGCTTATCTAATATTACAGGTTAGGACTTTCAGTCTGCAGTCTCTTAGCAGATTGCCTGTGATGGACATCACTTTCTGGTTTAATACTTATTTAATAGTAAAACTGTTTCCTTCCTCTACTACCTTTGTGGAGAGGACTTCTGGGTTGTAAGATGATGTCATTTTAAATTATATTACTCAACACTACCCACTAGCAAAAGAGCATTGACTTAAGCCATTTTCAACTTGAGAGGAAAACATCTCAGCTTGAAATTTAAGTGGCTGAAAGTGAAGTCACTCAGTCGTGTCCGACTCTTTGCGACCCCATGGACTGTAGCCTACCAGGTTCCTCCGTCCATGGGATTTTCCAGGCAAGAAAACTGGAGTGGGTTGCCATTTCCTTCTCCATCATTGATGACACATTAACTTAAAATAGCAAAGAAGCGGTAGGGTCCATGGGACACCAAAGGGACTTTCCTGATCCAGCAAGATCTCACTTGCCGCGGAGCAGCTAAACCCATGTGCACCACAACTACTGAGCCCGAGTGCTGCAAATACTGAAGCCAGGCGCCTAGAGCCAGTGCTCCGCAACAAGAGAAACCACTGTAAGGAGAAGCCCTAGCCCAGCAAGGAACACCCAGAGCAGCAGAAAATAAATTTTTAAAATTAAAAAGAAAATAAAGAAAATTCTGAAGAAGAGGATCATGCCCTGTTGGGCAGAAAAACAGTGGGACAGAAGCCAGATCCTGATTCCTCTAGGCCCCGCCCTGTCGGCCCCGCCCTCTTGCTTTCAGTTCAGTCCCTGATACCGCCTACGCCCCGCCCCTCGCCGGCCCCGCCCTCGCTCCGCCTGCGCAGGCGCAATTTCCCGCAAACCCGGAAGCGGAGGGAGGGGCGCAGCCCTTGGTTTTTATGTCACGACTGGGTATTTTAGACGCCCCTCACGCCCCGGATCCGCCACATCCAAGGTTCAGGGGTCGTCAATTACGTTAAGATCCCCTTCATCCACTCGTCCGCCCTCGGTAAGTCTCGGCATTATCGCGAGACATTCAAGGCCTAACAGCTCCGCGGCGGATCGGAGGTCCTCGTCTATTTCGAGTTAAAATCGCTCTATAAAGCGGGTCTCCTCACTGGCCTTTCAGCCTTGGGTCCAGGTGACGCCTCTTGCCTGCTTGAAGTGCCTGCAGTGACTTCCACAGGCTCCGATCCTCCCTCTCTCTCTGTCTCTCTCAGCCGCGCTGTGCAAAGCTCTCACTCCCGGGGTGGATTCTCTTCTGCCGCTTGGCCATGTATACCCGGAGGCCACATCTTCTCCTCTGCCTCGGGGTCGTGCAGACATCACCCCTCTCCTGACAGCTTCCATATCTACGTAGCCTCAGGAGTCGGCCCCTTCCCTCCGTAGTCATCCTTTGCACTTTGCACTCACCGCGTTGGAGTTCTCTGCCCCACGCGCTGAAAGAGGTGACACGCACCCATTTGATTACATTCTTTGTGTTTCTTCTGCACAAAACGCATCCCACTGTCTGTGCTTGTCGCGGTGTGTTTACATTCCCGAAGCCCCACTGGAAAATGCATTTCGTGGGTAGGGGACATCTCCCTATCTCTTCCGTACCTGTGAATGTACAGGGTAGGGGATGAGAAAGACCGACAGAGAAAGGAAGAGTGAAAAAGAGAGGCTGAAATAGACGATGGACCAGGTGGATGTGGAGATACAGTCAGAGCAAAAGAGTGAGTCAGAAGAAACCTAGGTAGAAAGGCGCCTTCAAAAAGACAAAGGGAAGCAAACTGGGTGAGAGAGACCTTGATCAGGGTAGATGTGGGAACCGCAAGGGGCAGGTACCTGGAACTGAGAGAATGAGGGGAAAATAAAAGTATCGGTGCCCTGGACAACAGAGAGAGTGGTCCTGGGACAGAAAGAGGGGGAAAGAGGCGACAAGGAAAGCAGAGGGGGAAACAGAGCAGGGACGAATTCTCTGGTCTTAATCCCTTCCATGTCTTCCCTTTGCCTTCAGGACGAGAATCCAGACTCCACTGTAGGACTTTACAAAAGGGGGCTCCGGAGGTGGGGTGACCCTCCACAACTGGTCCAATCTGAGGGAAGATACAGGCCTTCCCCTCCGAGGCTGACCAGACATTGTCCTGTCCAGCGAGGTGCTGTGATGTTGTGGAGGCCACTCCCTGTGGTTGAGTCCCATTTTCAAGCGGGGACTGAGTTGTGAGCTATCGGCAGCCAAACTCCTGGCTGTGGAGGAGTTTGTGTCTGAATCCTGAGAGGCAGACTGAGGAAGTTTGTTCTATGTAGTAACCTCTATGGGGTCTCTAATGAGTGCGAGGACCATTGACCCATAAGAGGTTAAAAGGAAGAATTTCGCAGACCATTTTGGGGGTAATCTGCTGTTTTAAGTGGGTGGATCTCATTATTACTGCCCAAGCTTTACTGTCATGTGGGTTCTGCCGGATACAGATGACATCTTAGAAATGTTTCCAAGATGGAAGATATTAGAGTCTCCGTGGAAAACGTGGATTGTTGGAGACATCACTCTTGCATTAGGATGTTATGGCTGTGCCTGACTTTAGGGTGGGGTCTCCAAGAAGGAGGGCTTTCCTGATGGCTCGTACAGTAAAGAGTCTGCCTGCAGTGCGGGAGACCCAGGTTTGATCCCTGGGTCAGGAAGATCCCCTGGAGGACAGCATGGCAACCCACTCCAGGATTCTTGCCTGGAGAATCTCCATGGGCAGAGGAGCCTGGCAGACTCCAGTCTTTGGGGTCACAAAGAGTCCAACATGACTGAGCGACTAACACACACAGTCCAAGAAGGAATATACTGGATCCTGGGTTGGTGAGTGTCCTCCTGCCAGAACAAAAGCTATTGACATTTGGGACGTGCTGTGGGATCCTATGGCAGAGTGTGCACTCAGTAAGGGTTTCTGTCCTGTAATATTGTGGAGGGCCCACTGGGAGCTTGTAGGAGTGTCTAGGGGACTGGGGTCAGGTGCTAGGGGTTTTCATTGGCAGGAAGGTGCTGGGGGCAGGTCTCTGGGCAGGAACCTGAAGGGGCTGTAAGTCAGGACAGGATGGCACTCTTCTGCCACTCCTCACCAGGAGGGTAGCATGATCTGAGGGAAAGTGTGGGAAAGCTCCCGTGCTGGGACTCTGTGCGGGAGTTGACTGTCCTGAGTCGCTCCTGAGACAGTGAACACAGAGGACTGTCTGTTCCACGAGGTCCTACCTGTGTGTGTGTTTGGGGCACAGGAAGGGGGTGTGTTGATCCCAAGCACTAAACGGCATATTCTTGACACTCAGGACTGTCTTCTCAAGACCAGTCTTTGCCTGAAGAAGAAACCTTGAAGAGGAGGAAGAAGAAAGAACAGGAGTCAGGCATGGCTCTTTCTCAGGTAAGGTCATGTTCTCAGTGGATTCTCAGTCTGTCCTTCCTGAAATGCCCTTCTCTGGACTCACAAATCGTGTCTGACTCTGAAGTGTCCTGTCTGAGTCCTCTATGTGCACACTCACCTGGGGCCTTCCCTCAGGGCCTGTTGTCTCCACTTAGATCCCATCTCCCCATGACCTGGTGACCTGGCCCTTGTGAGCAGGCTCCCCTGGGCGCCATCCTGGGCAGGGCTTCTCACCCACGGGTTGTAGACGGGGTGTCTCAGTGCTGTAGGGAAGCAGAGATTGCTTAGGGCCCATCTAGATGTGCTGTCTGCTCTCTGTCAACCAGGATGGAAGTCACGTTCTAATGTGTAGGAATGGTTGGAAAATTCTGGAAAAGGAAAGTAATAAGAGGAAACCAGCTCTGCCTGATTTAATAATGCATTCAAAGCTAAGCAAGTGAATCATGGTGTTTTTGGTTTCAAAATATTAATGATTCAGAATGCAGAAGAAAGTTCAGAAACAGACATCAGGGATTCAGGATGCTTCGTTCGATAATTGGCTTTAAAACGTGGAGTCAGTCTAAGTATCTAACAGGAGGTTTTAAAAAATTATTCTCAGTACATTCATCCCACAGGGATAATGGTATTCCTGTAAGGACTGCCTCCTAGCAGGTCTTTTAGGTAAAAAACAAAGACAGCGGAGCACAGAACTTTATCTTTGTCATCAGAGAGGCTATAGCCAAATTCTGGCTCCACCATTATTAATAAATTATTAAATTTTCTTTTAAGATCATGTGAGATATTTATTTATTTATATTTTTGTGGTCAAAATTCCAACAAAGCAGCGGCTTAACATCTTCTTCTCTGTCACCATGCCTCACGTCTCATTGAGGAACCACTGTTGTCAATTTTGTGGCAAGACTCAGCTCAAATTTTGTAACACTGCGTTTCACATCATTATGAGATTTTTAGGAAAAATTCTTCAAGACATGTTTGTGGTAATCCTTTATTATGCACATTTTAAAAATGATCACAGCATGTGGCTGGAAGTGGTTTTCACATTAGTAAACACAGATACTTTGATCTTTACCAGGACATTCTCTTAATGTAGACACAAGGGACCTTTGCAGTTTTTTGTTGACATAGAGAATGTGTCAGTGGGTACCTCTGAGCCTACTGACTTTTCAGCAGATGTCTGAGGATTTCTTGGGCATCTTAACATGTGACTGCTGGGACAAGAATGGCACATTTGGGACTGCCATGGTGGCCCAGTGGTAAAGAATCTGCCTGCTAATTCAGGATACACGGGACCGATCCCTGATCCAGGAAGGTCCCACATGCCTTGGAGCAACTAAGCCCATGCAACACAACTATTGAGCCTGTTCTCTGGAGCCTGGGAGCTGCTACTACTGAACCCATGAGCCCTAGAGCCTGTGCTTCTAAACAAAAGAAGCCATCACAATAAGACGCCTGTGCGCTGCAACTGGAGAGTAGCCCCTACTCACCACAACTAGAGAAAAGCCTGTACAGCAGTGAAAACCCAGCACAGCAAAAAAAAAAGAATGGCGCATTTCATATTTTGTTAGATTTTGTCAGATGTCCTCCCCTAAAGCTGCAAAGGTTCCATCCCCACTGCCAACCTCTGAGATTGCCTTCAATGTAAGCAAAGCTTGATACTGTATTCTTTTCATCTTCTGAAAATTTGGGGGGAAATCACAATCCTTTGTATCTCTGTTTTCCAACTACTTGTGAGTCAGTTTCGTGCTTTTATGGAAATAAAACATGATTTTCATACTTTGTTCAGTTCTCTTTTGATATCTTTTTTTAAACATATCTTTTAAAAAGCTATGTTTTGTAGTTGAATTCTTTATACATGTCCTGGTGTCTTTCTTAGTTTAGCATGTCTTTGCTGCTGCTGCTGCTAAGTTGCTTCAGTCGTGTCCGACTCTGTGCTACCCCATAGACAGCAGCCCACCAGGCTCCCCCATCCCTAGGATTCTCCAGGCAAGAATACTGGACTGGGTTGCCATTTCCTTCTCCAGTGCATGAAAGTGAAAAGTGAAAGTGAAGTCGCTCAGTCGTGTCCGACTCTTCGAGACCCAATGGACTGTAGCCCACCAGGCTCCTCCATCCATGGGATTTTCCAGGCAACAGTACTGGAGTGGGTTGCTTGATCTTGCTTGAGAAGGCCTCACCTGGCATAATTTAAAAACACTGTCTTCTATACAGTTCTAATCTTTCCTGTTTAAAATTATCTCTGTATTTCTTTTCATATTTTTCCATTATGGTTTATCACAGAATACTGAGTAGAGTTCCCTGTGCTCTATAGTAGGACTTTGTTGCTTATCCCTAAATCATCCAGTATTTCTTCAAAGGTCTATTGCTGTGATAAGTTCTTTTTTTTTTTTCATTGAATCTGCTAGATTAATGTACAACATTAGTACATTTCCTTAATGTTGAATCATTTTTTAAAATTAGTGGAGTAAACTCCAGCTGACTTTTGTTAATGACTTCCCTGGTGGCTCAGGTGATAAAGAATCTGCCTGCAATGCAGGAGAACCGGGTTCAATCCCTGGATCAGGAAGATCCCCTGGAGGAGGGAATGGCTACTTACTCCAGTATTCTTGCCTGGAAAATCCCATGGAGAGAGGCGCCTGGGGGGCTACAGTCCATGAGGTCACAAAGAGTAGGACATGACTGAGTAACACTTTTCAAATACCTGAGTTAAATGGACAGATTTATGTTTCTGCATATATGTGGCCCCTGATTCTGCATATATGTGGATCCTGTCATGCTTGAAGACACTGTTCATGCTCTGGCTCCTCCAGGTACTGAATATCATGTAGTGTGTAAAACATAACCTGTATCTCCTCCATATGAACAATCCTATGTTGGAAAATTTTCATCTGTGTATTTCTTTTATTGTCCTCACAAATGGGAAATCTATAGTGATTCAGTGGATTTGATATCCTTTGCTGGAAAAATATAATAAAACTGAAAAAGTGAAAGTGTTAGTCACTCAGTCATGTCCGACTCTACAACCCCATAGACTATAGTCTGCCAGGCTCTTCTGTCCATGGAATTCTCCAGGCAAGAATACTGGAGTAGGTAGCCTTTTCCTTCTCCAGGGTATCTTCCTGACCCAGGGATCAAACCCAGGTCTCCCACATTGCAGGCAGATTCTTTACTGTCTGAGCCACCAGGGAAGCCCCATAAAATTAGGAACAAATAGTTACTCAAAATTACCTTACTCAAAACGATCCATCACCTCAACTGAATCAATCCTTACTGCCTCTTTCCTATTCACATCTTGTGTGAAGGTAAGAACTCTTCAGCTGTTCCTTCAGTGAAAATGTGTTTTTCATTTCAGGCACAGTTGACTTTCAAGGATTTGGCTATTGAATTCTTTCAGGAGGAGTGGGAATGCCTGGACCTTGCTCAGAGGGCCTTGTACAGGGACGTGATGGTGGAGATCTATGGGTGAGGATCACTTCCCTCAAGGAGTCGGGATCTGCCCCAGTGAATCTCTGGGGAACCCCTGCCTTGCTTGGCTGAGACTAAAGCTGGGCTGACTCTGAAGTGAAACAGAGTTGAACCTTCCCCTTTCTTTAGATGATCACACACTCCACACTAGATTTTTTAAAAAAATATTTATATAATTTTTGGCTGTGCTGAGTCTTTGTTGCTGCATGTGCTTTTCTCTATTTGTAGTGCAAGGGCTTCTCACTCTGGTGGCTTCTCTCTTGTGGAGCACAGGCCCTAGGTCACAGGCTTCAGTAGTTGTGGCACGTGGGCTTAGTTGTTGTGGTTCCCCAGGTTCTGGAGTGCAGGCTCAGTAATTGTGGTGCACGGGCTTAGTTACTCCATAGCATGTGGAATCTGCCCAGACCAGGGATTGAACCCGTGTCTCTCGCGTTGGCACGTGGATTCTTTACCACTGAGCCACTAGGGAAGCCCTCCATACTAGATTAGTAATGGCTCCGGAAGATGAGTAAAAACAAAATCTTATGGCAAACTTCTAAAAATAACTGATTCTGTATTTACTCTTACCCTGTACTTTTGATTTGGTAGTTCTTGGAAGACAGCTAGGTATCTTTTTAAAAAATACTCCTTAAACATTCAGAAAGAGACAGTCGGGAACAGATTTGTACAATATTTTTTTTTTCCCTTTTCCTCTTAATATTTATTTGGCTGAGCTGGGTCTTGGTTGTAGCATGCAGGATTTTAGTTGTAGCATGTGGGATCTAGTTGCCCGACCAGAGATCAAACCCAGGTCCCCTGCATTGGGAGTGCAGAATTTTAGCCACTGGACCACCAGGGAAGTCCCAAAATATTTTTCTAGGCATGCTGATGTCCTCTCTCCTTAGAAGAAAAAAGGGCTGGTGGTGTACTAGAAAATCTACAGCCCATTAATGTTCCTCTCTTCTAAGCAGAAAACTCTCGTTTTGACCTGAATACTATTTCCATTTTGGAGTAAGCGAGAGAGCCCCAGAACGTGGAGAACAAGGTGAAAAAAGTGAAAAAAGCTAATGCGTGGGGATGTATCAAAGGCATGAACACCAGGAAGACCTCAGAAGGGCAGAGAGGAAGCCACACCATTAATAATGTTGGGGAAACTTCCCAGAAGTGGGGAAGTTCTATGGGAAAACAAATGTTTATCTCCTGTGAGCTCTCAAAGGAAAAATTTTTTTCCTTCCACTAAGTTCACCCTTCCAGTATCCAGCGGTGGTCCTCTTGTGCAAAGACCAAGGCAAAATCTTGATCATGGCCTATGACAGTCTTGTGTACTTTGATCTTGTGGGGTTCTGGGAGGGCTTTCTTCTTTGGTTTCTTCCTTTATGATTGCACTTGGTCTTCATTGCCACACCAGGGCTTTTCTCTAGTTGTGGTGGGCGGGGGCTACTCTTCCTTGTGGCGTGCAGCCTTGTCATTGCAGTGGCTTTTCCAGTTATGGAGCACAGGCTCTAGGGCACACAGGCTCCGTATTTGCAGCTCCTGGGCTCTAGAGCGTGGGCTCAGTAGTTGTTGGGCTTATTTGCTCCATGGCACGTGGAATCTTAGTTCCCGGACCAGGGACTGAACCCATGTCCCCTACATTGTAAGGTGGATTCTTAACTGCTGGACCACCAGGGAAATCCCAGAGCTAGTGTCTTTATCCTTGTTGTTTAGTTGCTCAGTCATGTCCAACTCTTTGTGACCCCAAGGACTGCAGCACGCCAGGCTACCCTTTCTTCATTAACTCCTAGAATTTTCTCAAACTCATGTCCATTGAGTCGATGATGCCATCCAACCATCTCCTCCTCTGTTGTCCCCTTCTGCTGCCTTCTATCTTTCCCAGCATCAGGATCTTTTCCAATGAGTTGGCTGTTCCCATCAGGTGGCCTTAGTATTGGAGCTTCAGCTTCAACATCAGTCCTTCCAGTGAATATTCAGGGTTGATTTCCTTTAGGATTGACTGATTTGATCTTCTTGCTATAAAAGGGACTCTCAAGAGTCTTCTCCAGCACCACAGTTTGAAAGTATGAAAAGGCAAAAAGTGTCTTTATAGTCTTCCTCAAACTCTTTGTATCCTTATTGAACTGCTGCCTGGATGTATTCTCTATAATTAAAAGGGGGGAAATGGAAGTCTCCAGATATTATTCTAGAATTGTTTTCTATTTCTTCCTTAAATTCTGTCAATGTTTGCTTCATAGATTTTGGGGTTCTCTTGTTTAGGTGCCTATTTTCATAAGTGTTGTAATTTTTTGATGAGTTATTATCCTTTTTTAAACATATAATGGCCTTCTTTGTCCAGTAAAAAAAACTTTGACTTAGAGTCTATTTTGTCTGATATTAGCCTAGCACTCCAGGTCTCTCAGGTTACTGTTTTTGTGTGGAACTTGTATTAGCTTGCTTGGACTGCCCTAACAAAGTACCAAAGCTTGGGTGGCTTAAACACCAGGAATGTGTTTACTTATGGCTGTTTCACCTCCATAGGAAATTTAGGTGTAGCTTACCTTCATGAATTATCTCAGCTAGATCTTCTGGGTAACTTGCTGCAGCTCCTACATCAGCATTTGCAGCTTCACCTTGCACTGCTATGTCCTAGAGATGGCTTCTTTCTTTAAACCTCACAAGGCAACCTCAGCTAGCTTCAGACTTTTCTTCTGCAGCATCCGCTCTTCTTTCAGCCTTCTGAGAAGAGAGTCAGGGCCTTTGCTCTGGATTCAACTTTGGCCTAAGGGAATGTTGTGGCTGGTTTGTTCTTCTCTCCAGACCATTAGTACTTTCTCCACATCAGCAACGTGACTTTTTCGCTTCCTTATCATTTGTGTGTTCACCGCAATAGCACTTTTAATTTCCTTCAAGAACTATTCCTCTGAGTTCACACCTTGGCTGTCTGGTGTGAGAGGCCTAGCTTTTAAGCCTGTCTCAGCTTTCAACATGTCTTTGTCACTGACTGTAAACATTTCTAGCTTTTGTTTTAAAGTTAAAGATGTGTGACTCTTCCTTTGGCTTGAAAGCTTAAAGGCCATTGTACGGTTATTAGTTGACCCAATTTCAATATTTCTGTGTGTCAGAGAATAGAAATGTCCCAAGAGAGGGAGAGAGATGGTAGAACAGCCAGTCAGTGGAGCAATCCGAGCACAACACATTTATTAAGTTAGTTGTCTAGCTGTTGTTCAAGGGTCAACTGTATATATTTAGAAAAACCACTTTTATTTATTTATTTGTTTTTGGCTGTGCTGGGTCTTCATTGCTGTGTGGGTTTTCTTCTCTAGTTGCGGTGTGTGAGCTTCTCATTGTGCTTGCTTCTCTTGTTGCAAAGCACAGGCTCTAGGGCCTGCAGGCTTTAATGGTTGCAGCACGTGGGCTCAGTATCAACTGTACATTTTCAAATTGTTTTGTTAGTAGTTGTCTTGGGAATTACAGATAAAAATCTTACTTTAAACAATGTAGTTAAATTAATACCAACTTAATTTCAATAGTATACAAGAACCGTGTTCCTTTTATATTGTCTCTCCCTCCTTGCTTGTTATTATCCCAAACTAGATCTCCATACATTGTCTGTCCATCAGCGTAGATGCAAAATTACTGTTGTATGTTGTCTTTTAAGTCAATAGGGGAAAAAGAGAAGTTACACACCAAAAGTATTTATTAATACTGACCTTATATTTGGCTATGTAAGTATCACTTATCATTTTTTTATAGGATGAGTCTGCTGGCAACAGACTCTCTGTTTTTGTTTCCTTGGCAATGTCCTAATTTTTCCTTTACTTATTTTTAGGTGTATATTTAACTTTTTTAAAACTTTATTTATTTTTAATTGAAGGATAATTGCTTTACAATTGTATTGGTTTCTGCCATACATCAACATGAATCAGCCATAGGTAATTTTTCCTTTATTTTTAAAGAATAGTTTAGACGTACATAGAATTCTTGATAGACAGTTACTTTTCTTAGCAGTTTTAAAATCTCTTCCCATTACCTTCTGACTTCAAATATGAGACACCTATTTGTCTGTTGTCAATCTGTGTGTGCACTGGTGTGGTAGTCAAAGGATACAGTTGCAGGGATTATATAAGTTTACACGGTGTGAACAATCTGGTTATAGTGTGTTTGAGAGTAGGCTTCACTTGAAATAATTTGAAGTGCATGTATCTTTTATTAAAGAATTCTATTAGCTTTCTATTCTTAAACATTTATAGAGTTTGATAGAGAAGTTTTTATCTCTTCAATGTAAATATTACTTTTAGTGTAACATTCACCTTCCAACTCTAGTTAATATGAAGGCTGTGGTTATCTTTCATATACCTCCATTAGGTTCATGACCAAGGAATTATTACAGAAGAAGTATATTAATAACAGAGAATTATACCAACCAGTGGTCTTGGGAAGATTCGGAAACCATGGTATTGAAGAATCTGACTTCAGTGAAGTCTGGGGAAATACCTTTGAATTTGAGAATAAGTGTGGATATGCAGGAAGAAATTCCAAAGGAACACTTATGGCAAATAACATAAATCTCACTGGTAGAAAAGGTGAACAAGATAGCAAACCTAGGATTGATTTGCCTTTAAAACCAAGTGTTTCTTTATCACATGAAAAGATGCTCAGTTTCTTTAAGAAAAAGTACATGTCAGTTTTTAAAAAACAGGAAGTCATTTGTAAAGAATTTGTTAAAAATAAAAAATGGCACAGTTTATGCAGGAAGCAAGTATACAAAATGTTTTGAAAATAGAATTGGATTAAGCTTTCAGTCACATCTGACGGAATGGTAGAGATTTCAAACTGAAGAGAAAATTTATGAGTGTAATTAAGTAGAAAAGTCTATCAAAACTTGTTCCTCAATTTTATCACTTCAAAGATTTCCTCCTAGTGTCAAAACCAACATTTCTAATAAATATGGAAAGGTCTTATGTATCCTTCATTACGTACACAGCAGCAGAAAACCAACATTAGAGGAAAACTGTACAAATGTAATGACTGTGGAAAGACTTTTAGCCATCATTCAGATCCTTGTTAGCCATCAGAGAATTCATTCTGAGCAGAGACCTTACAAATGTAATGAGTGCAGTAAAGCATTTAAACAATTCTCAAACCTCACAAGACATCAGAGAATCCATATTGGAGAGAAACCATATAAATGTAATATATGTGACAAGGTCTTTAATTGAAATTCCCACCTTACAAATCACTGGAGAATTCATACGGAAGAGAAACCACACAAATGCAATAAATGTGGCAAGGCATTTACCAAATGTTCAGAACTTTGGCTTCATGAGCGAATTCACACTGGAGAGAAACCTTACAAATATAATGAGTATGGCAAGAGTTTTACCAAACGTTCATATCTTTGGGATCATGAGAGAATTCATACTGGAGAGAAACCATACAAATGTGTTGAATATGGCAAGGTTTTTAGGCAGTGGTCTACCCTCAGGATTCACCAAAGAATTCATACCGGTGAGAAACCTTATAAATGTAAGGAGAGTGGCAAAGCTTTTAAGCAGTGCTCACACTTGACTAAGCATCAGAACGTACATCCTGGAGAGAAGCCACACAAATGTACTGTGTGTGGCAAGGCTTTCATCCACATTTCAAGTCTGGTGAAACATCAGAAAATTCATACTGAAGAAAAACCGTATAAATGTAACGAATGTGGTAAGGCTTGCATCCAATGTTCAAGTCTTACAGAACAGCAGAGAATCCACACTGGTGAGAAACCTTACAAGTGTAATGAGTGTGGCAAAACCTTCACCATGTGTTCAAGCCTAACGAAACATAAAAGGAACCATACCAGAGAGAAACCTTACAAATGTCATGAGTGTGACAAGGCCTATACAAAATTTGTACAACTTACTAGAAATCAGAAAATAATTACCAAAAAGAAACACGTTGAATCTAATATACTTGATAATACTTTTAGTCAGAGCTCAAGTTTGGAGGCTCATCAGAGAATTCATGGTAGAGAGGAACCTTACAAATGTAATGAATGTGGTAAATCCTTTAACTGGGGTTCGCATCTCACCAGACATCAGAGGATCTATATGGGAGAGAAACCTTATAAATGTAACATATGCAGCAAGGCCTTTAGTCAAAACTCAAACTTTAGAATTCATCAGAGAATTCATACTGGAGAGAAACCTTACAAATGTAATGAGTGTGGCAAAGCCTTTAAACAGTACTCAAGCCTCACTCGACATCAGAATATACATCCTGAAGAGAAGCCACACAAATGTAATGTGTGTGATAAGGCCTTTATCAAATGCTCAAACCTTTGGGGTCATGAGAGAACGCATACCAGAGAGAAGTCATACAAGTGTACTGAATGTGGCAAGGGCTTTGGACAATGGTCTGACTTTCAGTTCAGTTCAGTCGCTCAGTCATGTCCGATGCTGAGTGACCCCATGAACTGCAGCACGCCAGGCCTCCCTGTCCGTCACCAACTCCCAGAGCACACTCAAACTCATGTCCATTGGGTCAACAATGCCATCCAGCCATCTCATCCTCTGTCATCCCCTTCTCCTCCTGCCCCCAGTCCCTCCTAGCATCAGACTCTTTTCCAATGAGTCAACTCTTCTCATGAGGTGGCCAAAGTACTGGAGTTTCAGCTTTAGCATCAGTCCTTCCAAAGAACACCCAGGACTGATCTCCTTTAGAATGGACTGATTGGATCTCCTTGCAGTCCAAGGGACTCTCAAGAGTCTTATCCAACACCACAGTTTAAAAGCATCAATTCTTTGGCATGCAGCTTTCTTCACAGTCCAACTCTTACATCCATACATGACCACTGGAAAAACCATAGCCTTGACTAGACGAAACTTTGTTGGCAAAGTAATGTCTCTGCTTTTGAATATGCTATCTAGTTGGTCATAACTTTCCTTCCAAGGAGTAAGCGTCTTTTAATTTCATGGCTGCAGTCACCATCTGCAGTGATTTTGGAGCCCCAAAAAATAAAGTCTGACACTGTTTCCACTGTTTCCCTATCTATTTCCCATGGAGTGATGTGACCAGATGCCATGATCTTCGTTTTCTGAATGTTGAGCTTTAAGCCAACTTTTTCACTCTCCACTTTCACTTTCATCAAGAGGCTTTTGAGTTCCTCTTCACTTTCTGCCATAAGGGTGGTGTCATCTGCATATCTGAGGTTACTGATATTTCTCCCGGCAATCTTGATTCCAGCTTGTGCTTCTTCCAGCCCAGCGTTTCTCATGATGTACTCTGCATAGACATTAAATAAGGAGGGTGACAATATACAGCCTTGACATACTCCTTTTCCTATTTGAAACCAGTGTGTTGTTCCATGTCCAGTTCTAACTGTTGCTTCCTGACCTGCATACAGGTTTCTCAAGAGGCAGGTCAGGTGGTCTGATATTCCCATCTCTTTCAGAATTTCCCACAGTTTATTGTGATCCACACAGTCAAAGCTTTGGCATAGTCAATAAAGCAGAAATAGATGTTTTTCTGGAACTCTCTTGCTTCTTTGATGATCCAGCGCATGTTGGCAATTTGATCTCTGGTTCCTCTGCCTTTTCTAAAACCAGCTTGATCATCTGGAAGTTCATGGTTCACATATTGCTTGGAGAATTTTGAGCATTAGTTTACTAGCGTGTGAGATGAGTGCAATTGTGTGGTAATTTGAGCATTCTTTGGCATTGCCTTTCTTTGGGATTGGAATGAAAACTGACTTTTCCAGTCCTGTGGCCACTGCTGAGTTTTCCAAATTTGCTGGCATATTGAGCGCAGCACTTTCACAGCATCATCTTTCAGGATTTGAAATAGCTCAACTGGAATTCCATCACCTCCACTAGCTTTGTTCATAGTGATTCTTTCTAAAGTCCACTTGACTTCACATTCCAGGATGTCTGGCTCTAGGTGAGTGATCACACCATCATGATTATCTGGGTCATGAAGATCTTTTTTGTACAGTTCTTCTGTGTATTCTTGCCACCTCTTCTTGATATCTTCTGCTTCTGTTAGGTCCATACCATTTCTGTCCTTTATCGAGCCCATCTTTGCATGAAATATTCCCTTGGTATCTCTAATTTTCTTGAAAAGATATCTAGTCTTTCCCATTCTGTTGTTTTCCTCTATTTCTTTGCATTGATTGCTGAGGAAGGCTTTCTTATCTCTCCATGCTATTCTTTGGAACTCTGCATTCAGATGCTTATATCTTTCCTTTTCTCCTTTGCTTTCGCTTGCTAAGCACCAAAGAATTGATGCTTTTGAACTGTGGTGTTGGAGAAGACTCTTGAGAGTCCCTTGGACTGCAAGGAGATCCAACCACTCCATTCTGAAGGAGATCAGCCCTGGGATTTCTTTGGAAGGAATAATGCTAAAGCTGAAACTCCAGTACTTTGGCCACCTCAGGCGATGAGTTGACTCACTGGAAAAGACTCTGATGCTGGGAGGGATTGGAGGCAGGAAGAGAAGGGGACAACAGAGGATGAGATGGCTGGATGGCATCACTGACTCGATGGACGTGAGTCTCAGTGAACTCTGGGAGTTGGTGATGGACAGGGAGGCCTGGCGTGCTGTGATTCATGGGGTCACAAAGAGTTGGACACGACTGAGTAACTGATCTGATCTGATCTCTTCTTTTCACAGCTATTTGTAAGGCCTCCCCAGATAACCATTTTGCTTTTTTGCACTTCTTTTCCATGGGGATGGTCTTGATCCCTGTCTCCTGTACAATGTCACGAACCTCCGTCCATAATTCATCAGGCACTCTATCTATCAGATCTAGTCCCTTATATCTATTTCTCACTTCCACTGTATAATCATAAGGGATTTGATTTAGGTCATACCTGAATGGTCTAGTGGTTTTCCCTACTTTCTTCAATTTCAGTCCGAATTTGGCAATAAGGAGTTCATGATCTGAGCCACAGTCAGCTCCTGGTCTTGTTTTTGCTGACTGTATAGAGCTTCTCCATCTTTGGCTGCAAAGGATATATAATCAATCTGATTTCGGTGTTGACCATCTGGTGATGTCCATGTGTAGAGTCTTCTCCTGTGTTGTTGGAAGAGGGTGTTTGCTATGACCAGTGCGTTCTTTTGGCAAAACTCTATTAGCCTTTGCCCTGCTTCATTCCATATTCCAAGGCCAAATTTGCCTGTTACCCCAGGTGTTTCCTGACTTCCTACTTTTGCATTCCAGTCCCCTATAATGAAAAGGACATCTTTTTTGGGGTGTTAGTCTAAAAGGTCTTGTAGGTCTTCATAGAACCATTCAAATTCAGCTTCTTCAGTGTTACTGGTTGGGGCATAGGCTTGGATTACCATGATATTGAATGGTTTGCCTTGGAAACGAACAGATGATTCTGTCGTTTTTGAGACTGCATCCAAGTACTGCATTTCAGACTCTTTTGTTGACCATGATGGCTACTCCATTTCTTCTAAGGGATTCCTGCCCACAGTAATAGATATAATGGTCATCTGAGTTAAATTCATCCATTCTGATCCATTTTAGTTCCCTGATTCTTAGAATGTCGACGTTCACTCTTGCCATCTCCTGTTTGACCACTTCCAATTTGCCTTGATTCATGGACCTGACATTCCAGGTTCCTATATGGCATTGGACCTTGCTTCTATCACCAGTCACATCCACAACTGGGTATTGTTTTTGCTTTGGCTCCATCCCTTCATTCTTTCTGGAGTTATTTCTCCACTGATCTCCAGTAGCATACTGGGCACCTACCGACCTGGGGAGTTCCTCTTTCAGTATCCTTTCATTTTGCCTTTTTATACTGTTCATGGGGTTCTCAAAGCAAGAACACTGAAGTGGTTTGCCATTCCCTTTCCACGGGAGCACATTCTGTCAGAGCTGTCCACTATGACCCTCCCGTCTTGGGTGGCCCCACAGGGCATGACTTCGTTTCATTGAGTTAGACAAGGCTGTGGTCCGTGTGATTAGATTGACTAGTTTTCTGTGATTATGGTTTCAATGTGTCTGCCCTCTGATGTGCTCTCACAACACCTACTGTCTTACTTGGATTTCTCTTACCTTGGACATGGGCTATCTCTTCACGGCTGCTCCAGCAAAGCGCAGCCGCTGCTGCTTACCTTGGACAAGGGGCCTGACTTTAGGATTCACCAGAGAATTCATACTGGAGAGAAAGCCTTAGAAATGTGATGAATTGGGTAAATCACTTGATCCTTTTAAACAACAGACTTAAAATTTATACTTGGGAGAACTAAGTGTCTAGTCCTAGATGAGTCAGCCTAAGATGTTAAATTCTTCACAATTATTAAAAGTCAAAATCATTTGAAATTTATAAAATGATGGGTGTTGGTAGAGCAAGGAGATCTTTGGAAATGTACCATTCATTCTTTTTAAAAGTACTTTTATTATATGAAGTTTCTGGAAAAGGCTGTGTTACTATTGATGTCTTTCAACCCAAAGTTTAAAACTGATTGATACCCTCCTCCAGGGGATCTTCCCAACCTGGGATAAACCCAGGTCACATGCTTTGATTCCCTGGTGGCTCAGATAGTAAAGAGTCTGCCTGCACTGTGGGAGACCTGAGTTCGATCCCTGGGTCAGGAAGATCCCCTGGAGAAGGCGATGGCTACCCACTCCAGTATTCTTGCCTGAAAAATCCCAAGGATGGAGGAGCCTGGTGGGTTGCAGAAGAAGTGTGACATTCTTCACATTTAGGGTCATGAAGAGTCGGACAAGACTGAGCTACTTCTTCTTCACTTTTTTTTCATATGTTACCATCATGGGCTCTAGGAAGGGATCAGAAAGATAAAAAGGCCCACTTTTATCAGATGGAAGTGAAGTGTTGGTCGCTCAGTCATGTCTGACTTATTTGTGACCCTATGGACTGTATTCTGCCAGGCTTTTCTGTCCATGGAACTCTCCAGGCAATACTGGAGTGGGTAGCTATTCCCTTCTCCAGGGGATCTTCCTGACCCAGGGATTGAACCCAGGTCTCCTGCATTACAGGCATATTCTTTACTGTCTGAGCCATCATGGGGATTGTTCATATTCATGTTTCTGGAAAGGACAAAGACACTGAATTTTAACATACAATATAGTGTTTCTGCGGAGAAGGCAATGGCACCCCACTCCAGTAATCCTGCCTGGAAGATCCCATGGATGGAGGAGCCTGGTAGGCTGCAGTCCATGGGGTCGCTAAGGGTTGGACACAACTGAGCGACTTCATTTTCACTTTTCACTTTCATGCATTGGAGAAGGAAATGGCAACCCACTCCAGTGTTCTTACCTGGAGAATCCCAGGGACGGGGGAGCCTGGTGGGCTGCTGTCTATGTGGTCACACAGAGTCGGACATGACTGAAGTGACTTAGCAGCAGCAGCAGCAGCAGCATAGTGTTTCTGAATGAGAGCACAGGGATGGGAGGAGAATATATATAAAACAATGATGTAAGTCATAATAATTCCAGATCCTCTTGTACAGGTTTGTTGCTATGACTGAGGACCCACTGGATTCTGAGAAACCAATGCTCTACCTGTCGAGTGTGAAACAGAGCAGCCATTAAGAGACTGAGATTTTCGTGACAATAGGATGATATGTTAGTAGGGATTGCTTTATGTGGTAGAACTAATGGAGAGGAAATCACGGTCATCCTCTCTTTTCAAAGAAAATAACTGTTGTATGTCAAAGATGAGGGAAAAATTAGTCTTACTCTTAGTAACTAAAGAGAGCAGTTATCTGGGACATCCCTGGTGGTCCAGGGCTTCCCTGATGGCTCAGACTGTAAAGAATCCGCCTGCATTGCAGGAGACCTGGGTTCAGTCCCTGGGTCGGGAAGATCCCCTGGAGAATGGCATGGCAACCCACTCCAGTATTTTTGCTTGGGAATTCCATGGACAAGGAGCCTGGTGAGCTATAGTCCATGGAGTCACAAAGTGTCAGACATAACTGAGCAACTAACACCTCAAACTTCCCTGGTGGTCCAGGGGCTAAGACTCCTTGCTTCCAATGCAGGGGGCCTGGGTTTGGTCCTTGGTCAGGGAACTAGATCCCACTTGCTGCAAAAACATCCTATAAATAAATTCAAAAAAGAGAGATCAGTTATCAGAGAGGAAAACTTAATCAAAACACCCAGAATGCTCTATGCATGTGTAAGATTCATGTATAACCACTATATCACTATGATACTATTTTATTCAGAATGTGTCATAGTTATCAGGCTTTATTAATAAAATTTAATCATTGTAAAACTCTAAATGAAGTTTTTTCTACCTTATCAAGCCTATCCACTTCACTGTGGTACTTCATAACAAATACTAACAATACATCTGCAGACAGTCAAGATTGAAAGGCATCTGTAGCAATTTCTTTGCATGATGGAATCAAACAACATACAATCTTATGAATATATATTCATAACTTTCTTGAGTTTTTTTTTTCTTCCCTACACTCTACCCCTTGCATATTTATGTGGATATGAATAAATACCACAGCAGTACAACTTTAGACCATGGCTTCCCAGGTGGCGCTAGTGGTAAAGAACCCATCTGCCAATGCAGGAGATGTAAGAGATGTGGGTTTGATCCCTGGGTCAGGAAGATCCCCTGAAGAAGAAAATGGCAAGTATTCCTGCTTGGAGAATCCCATGGACAGAGGAGCCCAGTGGGCTACAGTCCATGGGGTCACAAAGAGTCAGATACAACTGAAGCGACTTAGCACGCACGCATTGCCCTCTTTAACGTTTGAAGTACTGTTTGTAAGTGTGCACCATATGATTGTACTTCAACATGGCCTTTTTTGTGTGCGTGTGCCTGTGTAAGACCCGTGGCTTGCACTGGCTTTGATTTGTGCTTAGACACTGAGTCATGTCCGGCTCTTTGTGACCCCATGGACTGTAGCCCACCAGGCTCCTCTGTCCATGGGATTCTCCAGGCAAGAATACTGGAGTGGGTTGCCATTTCCTTCTCCAAGGCCTTGATTTACCTGAGCGACTTCACTTTCACTTTTCACTTTCATGCATTGGAGAGGGAAATGGCAACCCACTCCAGTGTTCTTGCCTGGAGAATCCCAGGGACAGAGGAGCCTAGTGGGCTGCCATCTATGGGGTCGCACAGAGTCAGAAACGACTGAAGCGACTTAGCAGCAGCAGCAACATTAATAGTGTAGCATACAGCTGAGGAATTGGGATGGGAAAACCCAACCTAGGGAACTTCCCTGATGGTCCAGTGGTTAAGAATCCATCTGCCAATGCAGGGGAGGTGGGTTTGATCCCTCATCTGGGAAGATCCCACATGCCTTGGAGCAACTAAGCCATTCACCACAACTATTGAGCCTGCCTGCTGCAGCTACTGAGCCCTGTCCCACAACTGCTGAAGCCTACGTGCCCTCGAGCCTTTGCACTGCAACAAGAGAAAAGCCTGCACAGCAACCAAGACCCAGCACAGCCATAAATAAATAATTGGTTTTTTTAAGGGAACTGAAAGCGAGCCTGCCTTACCATTTGCCCCAAAGGGAAACATCTTTATTTACCCGTAGAGCAAACAAATCTATCCACTGTTCCAGAGGGTGACTCTGTACCTTTTTCCCCAAAGCTGTTTTTCAGGGAAACAGGAAAAAAACTATAAGGCCCATACATGAGAAATCCATAATTGTCTTCCAACAATGTCTGTGCCTTGTTTCTTTGCCATATTCACTGCTGGCAAATATTCCCACATGTACACCAGATGGTCGACTGTTCTTTTCTTCTGACACATAAGACCAGATCTATTCATTTGCCTCATTTGATTAAGTTTAATATCTACAGTATACTATGTTTCATGATGAGGCTTAATTCACCCCTACTCCAGCAATGTAGGGGGCTTCTCTGGTGGTTCAGACAATAAAGAATCTGTCTGCAATGCAGGAGACCTGTGTTTGATCCCTGGGTCAGGAAAATCCCATGGAGAATGGAATGGCAACCCACTCCAGTATTCTTGGAGAATTCCACATACAGAGGAGACTAATGGGCTACAGTCCATAGGGTCACAAAGAGTTGGACATGACTGAGCGACTGACACTTTCACATTTCATAGCAATGTAGGTTCCACATTCAACCAGCTGAAAAGCCCAAAACCCATTAGCATGGATTTTATTTTTTATTAAAAATCTTTTAAAGGGTGGCTTTTTAAAAAAGTTAATTCTCTATGGATTTTATTAATCCCAAATGGCCATTCACAAGTATAATCAACACATTGTGACTTTTTTTGGTCATGCCCTGCAGCTTGCAGGATCTTAGTTCCCCGACCAGGGATCAAACCTGCTGCCCGGCAGTGGAAGCGTGGAGTCTGAACTACTGGATTGCCAGGAAAGTTCCACTAGCATGTCGTTAGAAAGAGTTTTGATTTTCCCCTAAGTTTCTGCATTAACATTCTCAAGTGATGAATGCATAGACAATGGATTATTGTGCAAAAACTAACAATTTACATAATTCTGACTAAAAGTGACAGCTTTTGTATTCATTATCCACACAAAGTAGAGCCTGGGTGTCATGGAGTCAAGGCTCATGAGCAGAAAGGGGCTGACAGTTGGAAAACACACAGAAATTAGGGCAGAAGTTTTCAGGAACAACTAAGTGGGATTATGAAAAACAAAATAAGGAACGTGAAGTACAGAGGAAAGGGTGTAAAAAGATACAAAGGTGCTCACAAGAACAAGGAGGTTCTGGGTAGCTCTGGACTCAGCAGAGGATCTGGGAGACAGTTTCTTCCTAGGAATGTTTTGGACTCGTTGTTTGTGTCTGTGTAGGATGACAATGATGAAGCCACTGGTCCAGATTGTGAGCACAAAAAATACAACTTCAGGGACCGCTATCAGTGCTGCACACACTGAGCCTGTTTCTTTCTCATGATAATTAATAAAACAGTACCCTATGTCTCTGTGATGTTTGTCATGCATGCTCCATCCGCTTAACATATACAACATATACATGGGAAAAATTAAATTTACAAATGTGTATTGGGTCCAGAAGAGGAAAATGCAAAAGCCAACATTTTGGGGGGCTTTAAGAGCCTTTCAACAGGAGTTCATTGGACTGATCGTAATGGCTTGGAAGACACTCAAGAAATACGATGCTGATAGACATACCCCTTCCCACTGTATGAACATACAAAAGAAGCTTTCTTGCAAAATCACTGAAAACGTGTTTCAACCCAAAAGCTACTATTGCCTGAGAAACTCCTTTAGAGAAAATGACCAAGAAGTTGGCTATCGTCAGGTGTTTGCAAATCAAATCCATGGCCCACATCCTGCATCCAGTGTGGTAAATGAATAGGTACTGATAAAGAAGGGAGAAATTGCCCAGAATTCCAATCATAGTCTGTGACAGGAAGATGATTCCTATTGCCACATCCCTGGGGGGAGATTCTGTCATTTGACATGTTTTCTTTGAAGTTATGGCAACAAACATTCCTCTAAGCAAAAAGACTCATTGAAGACTTTTGCCACCAAGTACTGAGTAATGGTACTTGTTGGCTCCTGATCAGTTGCCAAGACTTCGCAAGATGGAAAGAGATGGAGAGATAGCCTGTATATTTCAGTGGGAAAGTCATCAGTAAGGATGAAGTGAAGTTAACCTAGGGGAAACAGTGACAAGTGACAGCAAATGGAACCAAAGTGTAATACAACATAAAAAACCAGAATAGGCTGACATTTGCTAGACATGTTGCAGAAAAGAAAAGCCTCAGAGACTTCCCTGTGGTCCACTGGTTAAGACTTTGCCTTCTAGTGCAGGGGGTGCAGGTTCAATCCTTGGATGGGGACCTAATCCCACATGCCTCTAGGCCAAAAAACCAAAACATAAAACAGAAGCTACGTTGTATCAAATTCCATAAAGACTTTAAAAATGGTCCACATCCAAAAAAATCTTTTTAAGAAGTCTCTATCATTACCCACATCACATAACAAATGAATTCTGCATGGATTTCTCATCTCAGTTTTAAAGAGAAACAGTGTTTGTTTTTAGAAAAACAATATTTCCATGGTCTTGCAATTAAGATATATCCTAAACAGCTCAAAAAAATATTACCCATAGAGGTGAAATGACTATAGCTAATGTGAATAAAAACGATTTTTATCAAAACACACACACTGAGATACAACTTGTAACCAGAACAGAGAAGTCTTGCAGATGACACAATGAAAAACACAATAGGCAAATCTTTCCTACAGAAGTTTTGAAAACCAGATTAGTCATTGCATAATACCTGTGTAAAATAATTCAATGTCTAGTCATCAAAAATTAAAATATAACCACCACCTATCGTCAAACACCAGCAAGAAATCAGAAATAGAAATGACAGAGATAACAAGTTTTGGCTAAGATGTGGTCTACCGAGAATCTCGTGCACTGGTGGTAGTTGTTAAAGCTGGTACCAAAATATTGGAAAGTTGTGGTACCTATTTCAGCAGACAAGATGTAATCCTATATGCCGATAATTCCACTCCCATGAACATACTCAGAAACTTGTACATGTATCACAGATTGGTTATAGGATTTGTATGCCAGAATTATGAATTACTCATTCCTCATAATAGTCCCAGACTCAAAACTACCCACTTGCCCATTAACAGTAGAATGAATCAGTTAATTTACTCTTATTCACAATGGTATCCTAAACAGCAGTGTGAATGAATGCTAGCAGTAGGATGAAATGATACAGATAAATTCACAAAATTATCCAGAATGGAAACAAAGTCAATATGAAAGAGTTCCTGGGCTATAATTCCAATTAAGTAAATTATCAAATGAGCAAAAGTGATCTGATCTCTTAACCATTCAGATCAGATCAGTCGCTCAGTCGTGTCTTTTCGACCCCATGAATCGCAGCACGCCAGGCCTCCCTGTCCATCACCAACTCCCAGAGTTCACTGAGACTCACGTCCATCGAGTCAGTGATGCCATCCAGCCATCTCATCCTCTGTTGTCCCCTTCTCCTCCTGCTCCCAATCCCTCCCAGTATCAGAGTCTTTTCCAATGAGTCAACTCTTCACATCAGGTGGCCAAAGTACTGGAGTTTCAACTTTAACATCATTCCTTCTAAAGAAATCCCAGGGCTGATCTCCTTCAGAGTGGACTGGTTGGATCTCCTTGTAGTCCAAGGGACTCTCAAGAGTCTTCTCCAACACCACAGTTCAAAAGCATCAATTCTTCGGCACTCAGCCTTCTTCACAGTCCAACTCTCACATCCATACATGACCACAGGAAAAACCATAGCCTTGACTAGACGGACCTTTGTTGGCAAAGTAATGTCTCTGCTTTTGAATATGCTATCTAGGTTGGTCATAACTTTCCTTCCAAGGAGTAAGCATCTTTTAATTTCATGGCTGCAGTCACCATCTGCAGTGATTTTGGAACCCCCAAAAATAAAGTCTGACACTGTTTCCACTATTTCCCCATCTATTTCCCATGAAGTGATGGGACCAGATGCCATGATCTTTGTTTTCTGAATGTTGAGCTTTAAGCCAACTTTTTCACTCTCCACTTTCACTTTCATCAAGAGGCTTTTTAGTTCCTCTTCACTTTCTGCCATAAGGGTGGTGTCATCTGCATATCTGAGGTTATTGATATTTCTCCCGGCAATCTTGATTCCAGTTTGTGTTTCTTCCAGTCCAGCGTTTCTCATGATGTACTCTGCATATAAGTTAAATAAACAGGGTGACAATATACAACTTTGATGTACTCCCTTTCCTATTTGGAACCAGTCTGTTGTTCCATGTCCAGTTCTAACTGTTGCTTCCTGACCTGCATGCAGATTTCTCAAGAGGCAGATCAGGTGGTCTGGTATTCCCATCTCTTTCAGAATTTTCCACAGTTTCTTGTGATCCACACAGTCAAAGGCTTTGGGCATAGTCAATAAAGCAGAAATAGATGCTTTTCTGGAACTCTCTTGCTTTTTCTATGATCCAGCGGATGTTAGCAATTTGATCTCTGGTTCCTCTGCCTTTTCTAAAACCAGCTTGAACATCAGGAAGTTCACGGTTCATGTATTGCTGAAGCCTGGCTTGGAGAATTTTGAGCATTACTTTACTAGCGTGTGAGATGAGTGCAATTGTGCAGTAGTTTGAGCATTCTTTGGCATTGCCTTTCTTTGGCATTGGAATGAAAACTGACCTTTTCCAGTCCTGTGGCCACTGCTGAGTTTTCCAAATTTGCTGGCATATTGAGTGCAGCACTTTCACAGCATCATCTTTCAGGATTTGGAATAGCTCAACTGGAATTCCATCACCTCCACTAGCTTTTGTTCGTAGTGATGCTTTCTAAGGCCCACTTGACTTCACATTCCAGGATGTCTGGCTCTAGGTGAGTGATCACATCATCGTGATTATCTGGGTTGTGAAGATCTTTTTTGTACAGTTCTTCTGTGTATTCTTTCCACCTCTTCTTGATATCTTCTGCTTCTGTTAGGTCCATACCATTTCTGTCCTTTATCGAGCTCATCTTTGCATGAAATGTTCCTTTGGTATCTCTGATTTAGAATAAATCAAATCTACATTCCAACAATTCCACTTCTACCAATATACATGATAGAATTACATCCTTGGAGATAGTTACTCAAGGAGGCCTGGGAAGGGTTTTGGAGAGCTGAACATTCTGTTTCTTGATCTGGGTGTTGCCTATGGAAGTTTGGGTGCTGAGGAATTCCACTGAACTGTGCAATTATAATCTCATGTGTATATCTTGAGGTTTTAAAAAATTCTTATCATACACACAAAAAACTTGGAAGTTGCCGGGAAAAACTTGTCCCGTGAATGTGTTTGATCTGCTGATTGTTCCTGTGCAGGATGAAGCTTGCTGCTGCTGCTGCTGCTGCTGCTGCTAAGTCGCTTCAGTTGTGTCTGACTCTATGCGACCCCATAGACGGTAGCCCACCAGGCTCCCCTGTCCCTGGGATTCTCCAGGCAAGAATTCTGGAGTGGGTTGCCATTTCCTCCTCCAATGCATGAAAGTGGAAAGTGAAACTGAAGTCGCTCAGTCGTGTCTGACTCTTAGCGACCCCTTGGACTGCAGCCCACCAGGCTCCTCTGTCCATGGGATTTTCCAGACAAGAGTACTGGAGTGGGGTGCCATTGCCTTCTCCGAGGATGAAACTTACAGATCTGCAACTCAGATGGTGAAGCATCAGACAATAATAACCCTGCTCCAAGTAGTGAGTCACTGACATTGTTAATGAAATTCAGCAGAGCAGTATCCCAATTTTTTGTTCTTTGTGATGGTTTTGTCACTGTATTTGGCAATCATATACACAGCAATAAAATGATATTTACCAGCATATACAGCGTCCAGCAGAGCAAAGTGGGAGCTTTACTTAAAGTTCCACCCACCTGGGTTTCCTAGGGCTGATCCATGATGACTGGAGACACTTAAGGGGCAGGTGGTGCCCATGGACATGATCTGCCAGCTCTGTAAGGAGAGAAAACAAAATCTGAATGGATAAGTCACAGAATGCACGCTTCAACTACAGGCTGCCCTTGTCTCTGGGGCACCTTCAAAGGTAATGGCCAAGAAGTGACTCTAGTCAGGTGTTTCAGAATCGAATCTGTGGGTCTCAACCTGCATTCACTGTAGTAAAGGAAGAGGTAAAGGTAAAGAAGAGAGAAAATGCCCAGGATTCCAGCAATAGTCTGAGATAAATAAACCTTTCTTAATTGCCCAAAATCTGGAGGCCATTCCGCTAGTTCCCAGTGGCTGACATTTGTCTTCAGAGCAGCGTATCCTCTGTGGGAATGTATGGTATGGGCTATATTTATCATATCAACTGATAGCCAATATACCCTCTGAGAAATATTTACTTCAAGTTTGGTTTTGTAAAGAGGCTTCCCAATGTGAATATATTTATACAGCTTACTTAGCACTTACATGAAATTATTGCTATTCTGCCATATATTTGGTTGTTGTTTTTTAGTTGCTAAGTCATGTCTGGCTCTTGGCTACCCCCATGGACTGTAGCCCACCAAGCTTTTTTGTCCATGGGACTCTCCAGGCAAGAATACTGGAGTAAGTTGCCATTTCCTTCTCTAGGGGATCTTCTAGACCTAAGGATCGAACCCCTGTCTCCTGTGTTGGCAGGCGGATTCTTTACCACCAGGGAAGCCCCGTATATAGAGTACCTTCTTTGATTTTCATAACTGTGTGAGATAGGCACTGGCATTATTCTCATTAAAAAGATGAGGAAACCTAAGTTACATAGAGGTTAAACAGTTTGTCTAAACTCACCCCAACACTGGTTTGGGTCTAATGGTTTAAATATGGCTAGGCTGGTTACTAAGACTATGCTGCAACCAGTGTGATACACTAACTGATCACATCAGCTGGTTATCTAGTAATCTAGACCTATATTTTAGTTTTGTAGTTATACTTTTATTTCATATCACCTTCATTTTTTTATAGTTTTGGTTGTAAAAAAATTCCTTTTTATTTAGGGATTTATTCTATAGGTCATTATCAATATGAATGACATTTTAGAGATAATAATATAGAGCTGGAATTAGAGACTAATTCTACAGAAACTTCCCCAAGTCCAAGTTGCAATGAATGAATATAAAATTTGTTCAATATTAATTTGGCAGCAGCAGGACTCATTTGCTGTCATGCCAGGGACAAAAACACAATGCATCTTCCACATTAATTGTCAGATAATACTACCTTGTTTCCTAAACTGTGATACATGAAATACTAATAGGTGATAAAACAAGGGAGGCTTGAAATGAAGTTATTAATAATTTTAGTCTCAGTGCTCAGTATTTATTAATATTTACATTAAGTGAAACTATTAACCATAAGGCAAGATTTGTGAAA
The DNA here is from genome assembly GCF_003369695.1 of Bos indicus x Bos taurus. Classification (NCBI taxonomy): domain Eukaryota; kingdom Metazoa; phylum Chordata; class Mammalia; order Artiodactyla; family Bovidae; genus Bos; species Bos indicus x Bos taurus. Next base: position 7,519,029 of record NC_040093.1, read on the forward strand.
GATATTAAAGTACAAGAGATGTACAAAGGAGCCTGGAGAATATGGAATCTTGTATATCATATAAATTGAAATAATAAAATGAGTTGTGAGCTTAGATAGATGTTAGAATACTGTTAAACTTTATGTTTTTTTCAGGTGAACATTTTTTTTAAATTTATTTATTTTAATTGGAGGCTAATTATTTTATGTCAAGGCTGTATATTGTCACCTTGCTTATTTAACTTATATGCAGAGTACATCATGAGCTGGAAGAAGCTGGGCTGGAAGAAGCACAAGCTGGAATCAAGATTGCCAGGAGAAATATCAGTAACCTCAGATATGCAGATGACACCACCCTTATGGCAGAAGGTGAAGAGGAACTCAAAAGCCTCTTGATGAAAGTGAAAGAGGAGAGTGAAAAAGGTGGCTTAAAGCTCAACATTCAGAAAACGAAGATCATGGCATCTGGTCCCACCACTTCCTGGGAAATAGATGGGGAAACAGTGGAAACAGTGTCAGACTTTATTTTTGGGGGTTCCAAAATCACTGCAGATGGTGACTGCAGCCATGAAATTAAAAGACGCTTACTCCTTGGAAAGAAAGTTATGACCAACTAGATAGCATATTCAAAAGCAGAGACATTACTTTGCCAACAAAGGTCCGTCTAGTCAAGGCTATGGTTTTTCCTGTGGTCATGTATGGATGTGAGAGTTGGACTGTGAAGAAACCTGATCACTGAAGAACTGATGCTTTTGAACTGTGGTGTTGGAGAAGACTCTTGAGAGTCCCTTGGATTGCAAGGAGATCCAACCAGTCCATTCTAAAGGAAATCAGTCCTGGGTGTTCTTTGGAAGGACTAATGCTAAAGCTGAAACTCCAATACTTTGGCCACCTCATGCAAAGAGTTGACTCATTGGAAAAGACTCTGATTCTGGGAGGGATTGGGGGCAGGAAGAGAAGGGGACGACAGAGGATGAGATGGCTGGATGGCATCACTGACTCGATGGACGTGAGTCTGAGTGAGCTCTGGGAGTTGGTGATGGACAGGGAGGCCTGGCGTGCTGCAATTCTTGGGGTCACAAAGAGTCGGACTCAACTGAGCAACTGAACTGAACTGAATTACTTAACAATATTGTAGTGGTTTTGCCATACATTGACGTGAATCAGCCATGAATGTACATGTGTTCCCCATCCCGAACCCCCCTCTCACCTCCCTCCCATCCCATCCCTCAGGGTCATCCCAGTGCACCAGCCCTGAGCACCCTGTCTCATGCCTTGAGCCTGGACTGGCAATCTGTTTCACATATGATAATGTACATGTTTCAATGCTATTCTCTCAAATTATCCCACCCTTGCCTTCTCCCACAGAGACCAAAAGACTGTTCTATACAGCTGTGTCTCTTTTGCTGTCTTGCATATAAGGTCATCATTACCATCTTTCTAAATTCCATATATATGCATTAGTATACTGTATTAGTGTTTCTGACTTAGAACTGATTCAAATGAGAGTATTGTTAAACTTTAGATAAAATATGTTAGACAAGATATGTTAGGTCATGACAACTGTTTTATGAAACCCATAATTATAAAGGGCTTTCGTAGTGGTTCAGTGGTAAAGAATCCACCTGCCAATGCAGGAGACAGGGGTTCCATCCCTGATCCGGGAAGATCCCACATACCATGGAGTAACTAAGCCGTGCACCACAACTACTGAGTCTGTGTTCTAGTTCAGTTCAGTTCAGTCGCTCAGTCATGTCTGACTCTTTGCGACCCCATGGACTGCAGCACGCCAGGCCTCCCTGTCCATCACCAACTCCTGAAGTTTACTCAAACTCATGTCCATTGAGTCGGTGATGCCATCCAACCATCTCATCCTCTGTCATCCCCTTCTCCTCTCACCTTCAATCTTTCCTAGCAGCAAGGTCTTTTCTAATGAGTCAGTTCTTTGCATCAGGTGGACAAAATATTGGAGTTTCCACTTCAGCATCAGTCCTTCCAATGAATATTCAGGACTGATTTCCTTTAGGATGGACTGGTTGGATCTCCTTGCAGTCCAAGGGACTCTCAAGAGTCTTCTCCAGCACCATGGTCCAAAACATCAATTCTTTGGTGCTCAGCTTTCTTTATAGTCCAATTCTCACATCCATACGTGACTACTGGAAAAACCGTAGCGTTGACTAGACAGACCTTTGTTGGCAAAATAATGTGTTCTAGAGCCTGGGAGCTACAATTACTGAGCCTGTCCTCTGCAACAAGAGAAGACACAACAATGAGAAACACGTGCACTGCAACTAGAGAAAAGCCTGCATAGCAACGAAGACCCAGGACAGCCAAATAAGTAAATATAAAATAAATAAAAATTTAAAAACCCTACAGCCCTTAAATACCTAATAAATGATCCTTCTTTATCACTGGGATTATTTATGATTGATCATCCACAGTGAGGATTTAATTAGGTTATAATTAATTTAATTAGGTTATATTAGGAGCCATCAGGTTTGATGCAGGGGCTAATACCCTAGTTTCTTTTTGAAAGCTCAGTTCACAACTAAGAAATTATTCTGCCTCCCTGTCCTGCTTTGCCACTGGATCTGATCCTTCTCTAGCCACCAGAATTCCTTTTCCAGACATGAACACTTGCTCAGATTACCTCCCTTCCTGACTCTGCCTCTCAGACTGAAAATACCATACCTGACTCCTTCCTATTGCCAGCAGGGTGGGCTCAGTGTGAAGGTCATGGAAGCCAGGAGGTGTGTGAGAATGAAGCGGCCAGACCCTGAGATAATGGGTTTGTGATCTGTGACCTCATCACCTTGAGAACTGCGATTCCATTTCTCTTGTAGTGACAATGACAGGGCAGTCTTGGGGAGCTGAGAATGTTTATGATAAAATGTTTTCCCAGTTACTAATTATGAAAAACAACCCCAATTTTCTTATAAGTGTCTCCAAAGAGACTGTTGATGTGCTTGGAGAGGCCCTTAACTTTTTCATGATTCACAATGGAGACAGGATCTCAGATGGAAGGAGCAGTAGAAATCAGAGTGTTGACTTGGGAGCAACACGCAGCAAAATGTATGTGTCTCCCAGGATTCCCTGAGAAGTTCTTCCACTTAGTATCCATTGTATTCTTCTTAAGCTTCAGAGTATTTAGCTTCATCGTTAACTTAAGTACTCAGCAGATACATGGAATCAGAGAGAGTCCAAGATGAATTTTTAATGAGATAAGTGTAAAGGAAGAATATGTCGATAAGTTTACATTAGAAATCACTGTCCTGGGAGAATGGAGACAGATATACGTATGGCTAAGTTCCTTCCCTGTTCATCTGAAACTATCACAATACTGTTAATTGGTTATGTGTGTGCTAAGTTGCTTCGGTCGTGTCCGACTCTTTGCAACCCTATGGACTATAGCCTGCCAGGCTCCTCTGTGCATGGGATTCTCCAGGCAACAATACTGAAGTGGGTAGCCATGCCCTCCTCCAGGGGATCTTCCTGATTCAGGGATTGAACTCTAGTCTCCTGCAGGTTCTTTACTACTAGTGCCACCTGGGAAGCCCCATTAATTGGCTATACTCCAAGGAGGAAGAGGAGTTCGGGATGGGGAACACGTGTATACCTGTGGCGGATTCGTGTTGATGTATGGCAAAACAAATACAATATTGTAAAGTAATTAACCTCCAATTAAAATAAATAAATTTATATTTTAAAAAGTAAAATAAATAGTTAAAAAATAGAAAAGAAATTATTGACCTAATTTGTACAAATTTGTATAAATGAAAATTAATTTGGAAATGGTGATAATAGACATTTCTAGAATATTGTATTTTATCAATACAGATGTCAACACTGATATGAAGTGCAAAAAGAGAAATATCCACAGAAGACAGAGAGGTATTTATAAAAGTGCCTGTCACAGATGAAAACACCAGGATCAGATGGTTTAGCAGACAGTATCAACTATTTTTTTTAATGTATTTTTGGTTTGCTGGCTCTTCATTGATGCATATGGCCTTTCTCTAGTTGCAGTGAGCAGGGGCTACTCTCTAATTGTGGTGTGTGGGCTTCTCATTGTAGTGGCTTCTATTCTCCCAGAGCACAGGCTCTAGACCCATGGTCTTGCGTAGTTGTGGTGCACAGGCTTAGTTGTCCCGTGGCATGTGGAATCTTCCTGGACCAGGGATTGAGCCCATGTCCTCTGCATTGACAGGTGGATTCTAAACCACTGGACACCACTAGCACCAGGGATTCTAAACCACTTCCCTGGTGCTATTCTTTTAACTATAGCCAGGGCTGCTTTCTCCACTCAGCAGTACTGAATGGTTACCAGAGGTCTTTGTACATACTTTTGCTGAATTTCATTAAGGAGCACTCATTGGTTATATGATGAATAACAAGACATGAACTTTAAGGGGCAAAATCACTCCTTTTCATTTTCCAACAGGCAAGCACACAATCTGAACAAAGCCCACTATCCATTTCCCCTGTGAGAGTTTTCAGTCCAACTGAGAAGTTTAACAGTGAAACATCAGTCAGGCCACGCCTGTTTTTGACACTAACTGCAAGTGTGGGGGTACCCAAAATCACACTCAGTTTCAGTAATTCTCTAGAAGAACTCAGCACTCACTGAGATCTGGTCCACTCAATGTAATGCTTGATTACAGGGTAAAGATACATTCCCTGGTGGATCAGATGGTAAGGAATTCACCTACACTGCAGGAGACCTGGGTTAGATCCCTGGGTTGGGAAAATCTCCTGGAGAAGGGAATGGCATTCCCACTCCAGTATTCTTTATGGAGAATTCCATTCACAGAGGAGCCTGGTGGGGTATAGTCCGTGGGGTCACAAAGAGTTGGACATGACAAAGCAACTTAAAAAATGACATATGTCAATGGAAGAGATGCATGGGTCAGAGTTCAGAAAAAATAGTCAAATTGGAGCTCCAGTCTTCCTCTCCCCATAAAGTGACGATATGTTATTTTCCTGGCATGGATACCTGATGACACAGGGAGTACTGCCACCAGGGAGGTTCACCTAAGCCCAGATGCCCAGAGTGTTTTACTTGAGCTCCATCAGGATCTGACTGTGTGGCTGAGCTTTAGTCTCCAGTTCTTCTGAGAGTCAGGCTAATCCTGTCATCTTCAATTCCTCCAGAAGCCAACCTAATACTACATAGCCTAAAGCCCCAACAAACTTACCCTGTGAGAGAGACTGGTGGCCATGCCATCAAAGCAAAAAATACTCCTGCTATCAGAAAGACAACCTACAGAATGGGAGAAAATATTTGTAAATGATGCAACTGACAAAGGCTTAATCTCCAAAATATACAAACAGCTCATACAACTCAATATCAGAAATTCAAGCAATTCAATCAAAAAGTGGGCAGAAGATCCAAATAGACATTTCTTCAAAGAAAGTACACAGGTGGCCAACAGGCTCATGAAAAAATTCCCAACATTGGTAATTATCAGAGAAATGCAAATCAGGACTAGTAAGATTACACCTTACACTGGTCAGAATGGCCATCATCAAAAAGTCCACAAATAATCAATGGTAGAGAGGGTGTGGAGAAAAGTGAATCCTCCTTCATTGTTGATGGGAATGTAAACTGGTTCAGCCACTATTCAGAACAAGATGCAGTTTCTTTAAGAAAACTAAAAACAGAGCAATTAATATCATATGATCCTACCATCCCACTCCTGGGAATATACTGAGAGAAAATTATAATTCGGAAAGATACACACATCCCAATCTTGACAGCAGCACTATTTACAGTAGCTAAGATATGGAAACAACCTAAATGTGCATCACCTGAGGAGTGGATAAAGAAGATATGGTATATAAACACAATGGAATATCACTCAGCCATTAAAAAGAATGAAATAATGCCATTTGAAGCACCATGGATGGACATAGGGATTATCATACTAAATGAAGTAAGCCGAACAGAGAAAAACAAATAGCATATAATATCCCTTATATGTGGAATCTTTTATTAAGAAAAGATACAAGTAAACATTTACAAAACCGAAAGAGACTCACAGACATAGAAAGCAAAATTCTGATTATCAAAAGGGAAAAGGGGGAGAGGGATAAATTAGAAAGTTGGAATTAATGCACACACTACCATATATAAAACAGGTAATCAACAGCACAGGGAATTGCACTCAATGTTTTGAAAAAACATATAAGGGAAAAGAATCTGAAAAAGAAAAAATATATATATAACTGAATCACTTTGGTGTCTACACCTGAAATTAAAATAACATATACTTCAATGTTTTTTAATATCTTAATTAAAAAACAAAACAAAAAACAGCAATGAAAAAGCCCTCATTTAAACTGGAGTAAGAACTTGCTCATGGATTGTTTCTACATTTGAGCCTATGGTGCAAATATCTTAGGCATATAAAATATGCCTGGAAAACCTTTACCCTTTATACACTAAAGGATCAGAAGTGGAATTTTATTTATTTATTTATTTAGGCTGTGCTGGGTCTTCTTTGTTGCGTGCAGACTTTCTCTAGTTGTGGTGAGCGTGGGCTCCTCACTGCAATAGCCTCCCTTGCAGAGCACAGGCTCTAGGCACACAGGCTCAGTACTTGTGGTGCATGGGCTTAGTTGCCCTGTGGCATGTGGGATCTTCCTGACCCAGGAATCGAACTGGAGTCTCCTGCATTGGCAGCCAGATTCTTCATCACCAAGTCACCAAGGAAGCCCTAAACATACACTACTAAATATAAAATAGGTAACTAATAAGGGCTTCCCAGGTGGCTCAGACCATAAACTGTCTGCCTGCAATGTGGGAGACCCAGGTTTGATCCCTGGGTCAGGAAGATCCCCTGGAGAAGGAAATGACAACCCACTCCAGTACTCTTGCCTGGAAAATTCCATGGACGGAGTAGCCTGGTCAACTTCAGTCCATGGGGTGGCAAAAAGTCGGACATGACTGAGCGATTTCACTTTAATAAGGACCTAGTGGGGACTTCTTAGATGGTCCAGTGGTTAAAATGAAGTCCTATCTAGGTAGGGAGAAGGGGTTCAATCCCTGGTCGGGGAACCAAGTTCCATATGCCCCGAGGCCTGGTTTACAACAAAAAAGAAGGGACCTACTTTATAGCACAGGGAACTCTACTCAATCCTCTAAATGGCCTATATGGGAAAAGAATCTAAAAAGAGTAGATATACATATCTGTGTATAACTGATTCACCTCGCTATACACCTGGAACTAACACATGAGAAATCAAGTATAACTTGATAAAATTTTAAAAACATACAATTTATGTTTTTCTGATAAGATTAGATGATACTGAGTTCTTCATGTACAGAAAGCAGAGACTGGATACAATGGAGTCACGGCTCATGAGCAGAAAGGGACTGATAAAGGGAAAACACACAGAAATCAGGCCAGTTGTATACACCAACCACCAACTGGGATTATGAAAAAGAGCAAGAGTAATGTTAAAGATGCAGGACAGGGTGTGGAAACACATGAAGGTGCTCACCAAGAGTAGGATGCTTTGGGTGGCTCTGGACTCAGCGGAGGGTCTGGGAGACACACTAGCCTTGTGAATATACTGGACTCGCTGACTGTGTCTGTACAGGGTGAGAATCATGGAGCCACTGGCCCAGAAGATGAGCACAGAAAATGAAACTTCAGGGAACACTATCAAAGCTACATATATTGAGCCTGAGATGTTCTCAAGATCTGTGGCAACACAGTACCCTGAATCTCTTGTATTTGTCATGTTTGTGCTGCGCCATTTGTCAGAAACATATAATGCATACAGAGGAAAAACGAGATGTACAAACAGGCACTGGATCCAGCAGAAGGAAATGGAGAAGGCAATGTACTTTGGGGCTTTGACTTTAAGATTCTTCCAACAGCAGTACTTGGGGTTGATCGTGATGGTTTGAAACACACTCAAGAGGCAGGTGGTACTGATGGACATACTCCTGCCCACTCTCTCAACATACAGAATAAGTTTGCAGGCAAAATCACTGGCAAAATATTTCAGCCTCAAAGTTGTAATTGTCTGAGGGACTCCTTTCGAGAGAATGAGCAATATGTTGGCTATAATCAGGTGCTTGCCAATCAAGTCTGTGACCCTCAACTTACACTGAGTGTGGTAAAGAAAGAGGTAATGGTATAGAAGGGAGAAATTGCCCCAGATTCCAAGCACAGTCTGTAAGAAGAAGATTATTCCTATGGCCAGTTGGCTGGAGGCTGTTGTGTCATTCAAGAAAATCCACTTTAAATGATGACAACAGTGATTCCTCAGAATAGAATGGCTCATATAAATTTGTGACATCAACAGCCAAGTTTCCTTGTGTGCTTTTGTGAAATTACCAAGGATTCAGGAGACAAGAAAAGATGATGAGAGAATCAGTATATTTTATGAAAAATTCAGCAGGAAGGATGAAGTGGTGGTAACCTGGAGGAAGCAATGACAAATGAGAGTAAATTGAAAGAAAGCATAAAACAACTTTTTAATAAGAAGCTTACTGTAGGAAAAAAATATCTCCATCACTTCCCTCATCTTAAAACAAGTCAATTCTAAATGCATTGCCTTCTAAATTTTAAAGAAGATGATGTATTATTGTAGGGACTTCCTTGATGGCTCAGTTGGTAAAAACATCTGCCTGCAATGCAGGAGACCCCAATTTGATTCCTGGGTAGGGAAGATCCGCTGGAGAAGGAAATGACAACCCACCCCAGAATTCTTGGGCTTCCCATGTAGTTCAGCTGGTATTTTTAAGAAGATAATGTATTATTTTAGAAAAAAAGACAGGAGTTATTCTAGGGTCTTACAATTTAAAATATATGCTAAAGGTACTTCCCAGGTTGTCTGGTAGTTAAGAATCTGTCTCACAATGCCTGGGACGCAGGTTTGATCCCTGGTTGGGAAACTAAGATCCTATATGCCACAGGGTAACTAAGCCAGGGATCTCCAACTAGAGAGTCTTTGCACCACAACAAAAGATCCTCTGTGATACAACAAAGCTTCCACTTAATGCAACTAAGACCCAGTGCAGCTAAATAAATAAACAAATATTTTAAAATGTATATATACACTAAAGAGCACAGGCTATATAAACCATATGGTGAAACAACTTTTGCACACATAAAAATTATGGTTCTCATCACACACACACACACACACACACAGATACAACTTAGAATCACACAAGCCTGTCCTAAAAACCATAAAATAGAATAAACAGGGTACAGAGTCTTCAAACAGAAACTTCGAGAAGGAAGTTATTCAGTGGATAAGACATGTGGAAAAATATTCCACATCCTTGGTAATCAGGACAATTAAAATATAACCACTACTTATATATCATCAAATACCATCAAGAACTGAAATAGAAATGACCAAAATATCAAGTTTTGGCATAGCTGTGGATCAACCAAGAATCTCATACACTGATGGTGGGTGTTCAAATTGGTACAAACATTTTGGAAAACTGTGATATCTACCTAGCAGATCAGACATAATCCTGTTCTAAGAAATCCTCTCCTATGAGTATGTATCACCCAAAGAGTAGTTATATTAATAGAATTTATATGCAGGCCCTAATCATTGCTTGTAGTAGCCTCTAACTCTTAATACCCAGCTACCCATTAACAATTGAATAATCAAGTAATCCTTTGATAGTCATACAGTGAAGTCCTATATAGCAATGATAATGGAAAAACAAAAATAATAGAAAACAATACAGAAAAAGTCACAAAGATGGAATGGAGGGGAAAAGTCCAAAAGAAAGATGCGGAATGATTCTTTTCATGTGAAGGCCAAGAGATGCAATGTGATCTAATATTAAATGTCATAATAGTTATATACCCAATAATCCAGGGCTACAAGTATACCCAACAAAGCTATAGCCTTGGAAACAGTGAGTTAGAAAGGGCACAAGAGAGTTTCATGGGAACTGAGAACATTCTGTTTCTTGATCTAGTTGTGGTCTCTAGAGGTGCAATCATTCCTGAAATTTCACTGAAATTTCACCCACTTATAAACTGCGAACATGTCTTTAATTTTTAAAAACATATGTATTATCAAAAAGTGTGGAAGGAACTTTGGAACGGCTGTTTCTGTGAATGTGTCTCATTTGCTGCCAGTGTCTGTGAAGGAGGGGAGCTGTAAGCCCAGATCATAACTCCAACAATGAAACATCAGAGAATAGTAACACTGCTGCATACAGTGAATCGCTGATTTTGTCATAAAATTCAGCAGAGCAGTATCCTAAGTCTTCATGCTTTATGTTGATGTGTTGCTCCATTTGGCATCATATCCATGGGGAAAATAATGTTTACACAGAGATTTGACTTCTGACCACACAATCTTCTCCTAAAGACCAGGAAATATAATGAACAGTAGACATAGTCTTCATATAGAAACTTCGAGAAAGTAGTTACATACTGTCCAGTAGTGTAAAGTGGAGACCCCGATTAGCTCAGGAGCTGTTTTTTAAAGAAGATTTTATTTATTTCATCTTATTTATTTATTTGGCTACACCATGTCTTAGTTAATGGCATGTAAACTCTTAGTTATGGTATGTAAATACTCAGTAATCGCACGCGGCTTCTACTTCCCTGACCAGGGACCTAGATCCCATGGATTGGGAGCACAGTCTTAACCTCTGGACCACATGGAAGCTTTTGCTTTAAGTTCCACCCGCCTGGATTTCCTGGGGCTGATCCTGGTGGCTGGAGACACTTAAGGGGCCAGGAGGGCCAATGGACACACCCTGCCAGCTCTGGGGGCATAGAGAACACATTTGCATGGCTAAATCCCTGAAGACAAGCTTCAGTTAAAGGCTGCCATTGTCACGGAGATGCCTTTAAAGGGAATGATCAAAAAGCGACTACAGTCCTGTGCCTGAAGGTCAAATCTGTGAACCTCAACTCACATTCAATGTAGTATAGGAAGAAATTAAGGTGAAAAGAAGCACCCAGGATTCCAACTATAGACTGAGAGGAGCACACCATTCTTATTGCCAACTCCCTGGAGGCCCATTCTGCCAGTTGTTTGATGTACATAACTGCATGGGGTAGGCACTGGCACTGATTTATTGCAAAGATAAGGACATCCTAGGTACAGAGAGGTCAGGTGATCTGTGTAAATTCACACACTGATCACAGGTTGGGTGGTGGTAAGAACCTGATAGGCTGATGTCCAAGGAGCGGTGGCTGCGGGGGCACAGGAGGGCCTAGAAGAGCTATCCCACGTTGAAGGTCAGGAAGGGCGGCGGTGAGGAGATACCCCTCGTCCAAGGTAAGGAGCAGTGGCTGTGCTTTGCTGGAGCAGCCGTGAAGAGATACCCCACGCCCAAGGTAAGAGAAACCCAAGTAAGAAGGTAGGTGTTGCAAGAGGGCATCAGAGGGCAGACACACTGAAAACATACTCACAGAAAACTAGTCAATCTAATCATACTAGGACCACAGCCTTGTCTAACTCAATGAAACTAAGCCATGCCTGTGGGGCAACCCAAGATGGGCGGGTCATGGTGGAGAGATGTGACAGAATGTGGCCCACTGGAGAAGGGAATGGCAAACCACTTCAGTATTCTTGCCTTGAGAACCCCATGAACAATATGAAAAGGCAAAATGATAGGATACTGAAAGAGGAACTCCCCAGGTCAGTAGGTGGCCAACATGCTACTGGAGATCAGTGGAGAAATAACTCCAGAAAGAAGGAAGGGATGGAGCCAAAGCAAAAACAATACCCAGCTGTGGATGTGACTGGTGATAGAAGCAAGGTCCGATGCTGTAAAGAGCAATAGTGCATAGGAACCTGGAATGTCAGGTCCATGAATCAAGGCAAATTGGAAGTGGTCAAACAAGAGATGGCAAGAGTGAATGTCGACATTCTAGGAATCAGTGAACTCAAATGGACTGGAATGGGTGAATTTAACTCAGATGACCATTATATCTACTACTGCAGGCAGGAATCCCTCAGAAGAAATGGAGTAGCCATCATGGTTAACAGAAGAGTCCAAAATGCAGTACTTGGATGCAATCTCAAAAACGACAGAATGATCTCTGTTCGTTTCCAAGACAAACCATTCAATATCACAGTAATCCAAGTCTATGCCCCAACCAGTAATGCTGAAGAAGCTGAAGTTGAACGGTTCTATGAAGACCTACAAGATGTTTTAGAACTAACACCCAAAAAAGATGTCCTTTTCATTATAGGGGACTGGAATGCAAAAGTAGGAAGTCAAGAAACACCTGGAATAACAGGCAAATTTGGCCTTGGAATATGGAATGAAGCAAGGCAAAGACTAGTAGAGTTTTGCCAAGACAATGCACTGGTCATAGCAAACACCGTCTTCCAACAACACAAGAGAAGACTCTACACATGGACATTACCAGATGGTCAACACTGAAATCAGATTGGTTATATTCTTTGCAGCCAAAGATGGAGAAGCTCTATACAGTCAGCAAAAACAAGACCAGGAGCTGACTGTGGCTCAGATCATGAACTCCTTATTACCAAATTCAGACTTAAATTGAAGAAAGTAGGGAATTTGGAAAGTGGAAATTTGGAAAGAAAGTGGAAGTGAGAAATAGATATAAGGGACTACATCTGATAGAGTGCCTGATGAACTATGGACTGAGGTTTGTGACATTGTACAGGACACAGGGATCAAGACCATCCCCATGGAAAAGAAATGCAAAAAAGCAAAATGGCAGTCTGGGAGGCCTTACAAATAGCTGTGAAAAGAAGAGAAGCAAAAAGCACAGGAGAAAAGGAAAGATATAAGCATCTGAATGCAGAGTTCCAAAGAATAGCAAGAAGAGATAAGAAAGCCTTCCTCAGTGATCAATGCAAAGAAATAGAGGAAAACAACAGAATGGGAAAGACTAGAAATCTCTTCAAGAAAATTAGAGATACCAAGGGAACATTTCATGCAAAGATGGGCTCGATAAAGGACAGAAATTATATGGACCTAACAGAAGCAGAAGATATTAAGAAGAGGTGGCAAGAATACACAGAAGAACTGTACAAAAAAGATCTTCATGACCCAGATAATTATGATGGTGTGATCACTGACTTAGAGCCAGACATCCTGGAATGTGAAGTCAAGTGGGCCTTAGAAAGCATCACTATGAACAAAGCTAGTGGAGGTGATGGAATTTCAGTTGAGCCATTTGAAATCCTGAAAGATGATGCTGTGAAAGTGCTGCGCTCAATATGCCAGCAAATTTGGAAAACTCAGCAGTGGCCACAGGACTGGAAAAGGTCAGTTTTCATTCCAATGCCAAAGAAAGCCAATGCCAAAGAATGCTCAAACTACCGCACAATTGCACTCATCTCACATGCTAGTAAAGTAATGCTCAAAATTCTCCAAGCCAGGCTTCAGCAATATGTGAACCGTGAACTTCCTGATGTTCAAGCTGGTTTTAGAAAAGGCAGAAGAACCAGAGATCAAATTGCCAACATCCGCTGGATCATGGAAAAAGCAAAAGAGTTCCAGAAAAGCATCTATTTCTGCTTTATTGACTATGCCAAAGCCTTTGACTGTGTGGATCACAATAAACTGTGGAAAATTCTGAAAGAGATGGGAATACCAGACCACCTGACCTGCCTCTTGAGAAATCTGTATGCAGGTCAGGAAGCAACAGTTAGAACTGGACATGGAACAACAGACTGGTTTCAAATAGGAAAAGGAGTATGTCAAGAGTGTATATTGTCACCCTGCTTATTTATCTTATATGCAGAGTACATCATGAGAAACGCTGGGCTGGAAGAAACACAAGCTAGACTCAAGACTGCCGGGAGAAATATCAGTAACCTCAGATATGCAGATGACACCACTCTTATGGCAGAAAGTGAAGAGGAACTAAAAAGCCTCTCGATGAAAGTGAAAGCGGAGAGTGAAAAAGTTGGCTTAAAACTCAACATTCAGAAAATGAAGATCATGGCATCCGGTCCCATCACTTCCTGGGAAATAGATGGGGAAACAGTGGAAACAGTGTCAGACTTTATTTTTGGGGGGTCCAAAATCACTGCAGATGGTGACTGCAGCTATGAAATTAAATGATGCTTACTCCTTGGAAGGAAAGTTATGACCAACCTAGATAGCATATTCAAAAGCAGAGACATTACTTTGCCAACAAAGGTCCGTCTAGTCAAGGCTATGGTTTTTCCAGTGGTCATGTATGGATGTGAGAGTTGGACTGTGAAGAAAGCTGCATGCCAAAGAATTGATGCTTTTGAACTGTGGTGTTGGAGAAGACTCTTGAGAGTCCGTTGGACTGCAAGGAGATCCAACCAGTCCATTCTAAAGGAGATCAGTCCTGGGTGTTCTTTGGAAGGACGGATGCTAAAGCTGAAACTCCAATACTTCGGCCACCTCAAGCGAAGAGTTGACTCATTGGAAAAGACTCTGATGCTGGGAGGGATTGGGGGCAGGAGGAAAAGGGGACGACAGAGGATGAGATGGCTGGATGGCATCACTGACTCGATGGATGTAAATCTGGGTGAACTCTGGGAGATGGTGATGGACAGGGAGGCCTGGCATGCTGCAATTCATGGGGTCCCAAGAGTCGGACACGACTGAGCGACTGAACTGAACTGAGGCTGATTCCAAGACAGTGCCCTAACCACTGTGATGCACCAGCCAAACACATCAGCTGTGTTTTTGAATAATCCAGTCTGAAATTTACTTTTGTTTTTATATCATATAGTTTATTCTATCAGTTCGGTCCAGTCACTCAGTTGTGTCTAACTCTTTGCAACCCCATGGATGGCAGCACACCAGGCTTCCCTGTCTATCACCAACTCCCGGAACTTGCTCAAACTCATGTCCATTGAGCTGGTGATGCCATCCAAACATCTCATCCTCTGTCATCCCCTTCTCCTCCTGCCTTCAGTATTTCCCAGCATCAGGGTCTTTTCCAGTGAGTCAGTTCTTCACATCAGATGGCCAAAGTATTGGAGTTTATTCCATACTGTTTCTATATTATAATTTTGGTTGTAAAATGTTTCCATATCTGCATTAGTATTTATTCTATAGGTCAATAACATATCAAAAAGATTCCCTGGATTCAGAAATGGCAACCCACTTTAGTATTCTTGCCTGGGAAATCCTATGAACAGAGGAGCCTGGAAAGCTACAGTCCATGGGTCACAAACTGAGCCATTAACATGTATACACACACACACACACACACACACACACACACAGACTCCTATAAGAAAGTACCTCCTGTCCATATGGATTTAACAAATGCAAGATTTCCTCAATATAAGTTTTGCAACAGAAATGCATTCCTATCATGCCAGGTACAAATTCACTATGGTATCTATCAAAAAAAGACTTGGACAATATTACTTTATTTTAAAAACTATGAACCATGAATTATTACTATACGATAAATTAGTATAGGATAGAAATGAAATAATTATTTTGATAAATCCTTAGGTATTTATAAAACCTAGGTTAAGTGAGACTACAATATAACAAGATTTGTGAAGAATATTAACATACTACTGCTGCTGCTAAGTCACTTCAGTCGTGTCTAACTTTGTGTGACCCCATAGACGGCAGCCAGGCAAGAACACTGGAGTGGGCTGCTATTTCCTTCTCCAATGCATGAAAGTGAAAAGTGAAAGTGAAGTCACTCAGTCGTGTCTGACTCTTAGCGACCCCATGGACTGCAGGCTCCTCCATCCATGGGATTTTCCAGGCAAGAGTACTGGAGTGGGATGCCATCACCTTCTCCATTAACATACTGCTGCTGCTACTGCTAAGTCGCTTCAGTCGTGTCTGACTCTGTGTGACCCCATAGACGGCCACCCACCAGGCTCCGCCATTCCTGGGATTCTCCAGGCAAGAACACTTGAGTGGGTTGCCATTTCCTTCTCCAATGCATGAAAGTGAAAAGTGAAAGTGAAGTCGCTCATTCGTGTCCAATACTCAGGGACCCCATGGACTGCAGCCTTCCAGGCTCCTCCATCCATGGGATTTTCCAGGCAAGAGTACTGGAGTAGGATGCCATCACCTTCTCCATTAACATACTAGAGACATGTAAAAGTATAATCTGGAGAATATTGACTCCTGTGTGTTGCAAAAGTGAAACCATAAAGAAATAAATGTGTTCTTGGAATTGATGTTAGAATATTATGAGATTAGACAACATATGAGAAGATATATTTGGTCCTAACAACTATATTCCAAACCTCACCACTATAAAGCTGCCTTTTCCTTAAATGCTGCTTCTCTATCTTGAAGAGGGATGGCAATCTCACTATCATCATCAGACCTCAAATGTTTCAGAAAAGACACCATTGCTATGTCTAGTAAGCACGTTATATGCCTA
This sequence comes from Bos indicus x Bos taurus, assembly GCF_003369695.1. Lineage (NCBI taxonomy): Eukaryota > Metazoa > Chordata > Mammalia > Artiodactyla > Bovidae > Bos > Bos indicus x Bos taurus. The sequence goes on from NC_040093.1 coordinate 7,535,342, forward strand.
GAGTTTTATTCCTTTCTGTTCTTCAAATAAATTCATATTCATGCTTTCTGTAGAGGATTAGAAAATCATTATTTTTCTATCCTAGTCTTTATGGAAAGCATAAAGGTATTTTGATAACACTTCTAATACAAATTTAAAATTCATCTAGAATTTTTGAAACGTTACATTATAGCAGATTGATCTTAAAAATACAACACTTAAGCTCCTTGAAGATGATATTTTGGCATTTCCCTGGTGGTCCAGTGGCTAAGACTCTGCACTCCCAGTGCAGGGAGCCTGGGTTTGATTCCTGGTCAGGAAAATAGATCCCACATGCTGCAGCTAACAGTTCACATGCTGCAACTAAGCTAAGTACTTTAAAAATGATTCCACATTGTTATCACTAGAATTATTCCTGTGAGTCCTCCCCAGTAAGAATGTCAAAAAATAGCTTTAGGAGCCATCAAGTTTGGAGTTGCCTGATGCTGGGAAAGATTGAAGGCAGGAGGAAAGAAGGATGACAGAAGATGAGATGGGTGGGTGTCATCACCAACTCCAATGGACATGAGTCTGAGAAACTCTGGGAGATAGTGAAGGACAGGGAAACTTGGCATGCTGCAATCCATGGGGTTGCAAAGAGTTGGACACAACTGAGTGACTGAACAACAAAGATCTTGATCTCGCTTTACCTAAGCTCTCTCCTAAGGAAAGTTCTGCTTTCCTGACTTGCTTTGCCACTGGACCTGTTCCCACTTTACCCACCACCCTGCAGAAAGATCCCTTTTCCAAACACGAACACTTACTCAGACCTCCTTCCTTACAGACTCTGTTTCCTCTTAGACTGAAATACAAAGTACTCGACTCCTCACTCCTTCTCATGAGAAGGATGGTGGGCTGAGGGTGAAGGTCATGGCAGCCAGGATGTGAGTGGGAGGGAGGCAGTCAGACCCTGAGATATAGGTTTAGGAGCTGTGATCTCATCCTCCTTCAGAACTGCAATTATCACTTCACTTGAAGTGGCAATGACAGGGCCAGCTTGAGGAGCTAATGATCTTTCTGAAAAACTTTTTTTGAGTTGGTAATTACCAAAGCCAACGGTGAGTCTCCTGTGAGTATCTCCAAAGAGACCACTGATGTGTTTGAGAGAAGCTCATAATTTTTCATGATGAAGGTTATTTTGAAATGATTAGAATTTCTACACAACTCTGAAATCTTTTGCCTTTGTAAACAGGTTGTTTGATCTTAGGGATTCAAACAGGTTGTTTGATCGTAGGGAAAGCAGAACTTTCCTTAGGTGAGAGCTTAGGTAAAGCAAGATCAAGTTAAGTGTTAACCCACTTAACAAAGTCAATTGTGAGTCTACCAGGCTTTGTTCTGGAAACAAACAAAAAAACACCGAATTAAACTTGAGCATGACATAAAAATTTTTTTTGTGTCTGTTCATTTATTTATATACTTGGCTGTGCTGGGTCTTAGTTGTGGCATGGGAACTATTAGTTTCAGCATGTGGGTTCTAGTTCCCTGATCAGGGATCAAACTTGCACACCCCCTGCAATGTGAGCTTGGAGTTTTAGCCACCAGACCACCAGGGAAATCCCTGTATGGGACCTTCTTTCTTGTACTCAAAGCAGCTCTACCTCTTCTTCTCTTTCCTGCATTTCTGATCCTACACCGGACTACACAGTTTTAGATCCTGGGTAAGGATTTAAATTGACCTTAGAGCTAGACTAACAGAAATGACAGTGAAGGAATATCTTTGGGTCTTGGAGGTGGCTTTTCAATGTTGGCTGTAGCACTCATCTGTCTTTGCAGCAGTTTTATGGCCTTTGTTCATGGTACGCGAAAGACTTCTAGTCACTCACATATCCACCAAGCCTCCCTTTGAGCCTGGAGCCAAATCCTTGAGTCGACCTTTCTCCAGCATTTACGGTTCACAGCCAACTCCATTTTCTCCCCTGGAAATAGGCCAATGATTGCCTTCAGTTCAGTCACTCAGTCATGTCCTCCTCTTTGTGACCCTTGGACTGCAGCATGCCAGGCTTCCCTGTCCATCACCATCTCTTGAACCTTGCTCAAACTCATGTCCATCAAGTCAGTGATGCCATCCAACCATGTCATCCTCTGTCATCCCCTTCTTCTCCTGCCTTCAATCTCTCCCAGCATCTGAGTCTTTTCCAGTGACTCAGTTCTTAACATCAGGTGGCCAAAGTATTGGAGCTTCAGCTTCAGCATCAGTCCTTCCAAAGAATATTCAGAAATGATTTCCTTTGGAATTGACTAGTTTGATCTTCTTGCAGTCCAAGGGACTCTCAAGAGTCTTCTCCAACACTATGGTTCAAAACATCAATTCTTCAGTGCTCAGCTTTCTTTATGGTCCAGTTTTCACTTGCATATATGACTACTGGAAAAATGATAACTTTGACTAGATGGACCTTTGTCAGGAAAGTAATGTCTCTGCTTTTTAATATGCTGTCCTGGTTGATTATAGCTTTACTTCCAAGGACCAAGTGTCTTAATTTCAGAGCTGCAGTCACCATCTGCAGTGATTTTGGAGCCCAAGAAAATAAAGTCTGTCAGTGTTTCCACTGTTTCCCCATCTGTTTGTCATGAAGTGATGGGACCGGATGCCGTGATCTTCTTTTTTTTGAATGTGGAGTTTTAAGCCAGATTTTTCACTCTCCTCTTTCACTTTCACCTAGAGACTCTTTAGTTTCTTGTTGCTTTCTGCCATAAGGGTGGTATCATCTGCATATCTGAAGTTATTGATATTTCTCTCATCAATCTTAATTCCCGCTTGTGCTTCATCCAACCCAGGATTTCACATAACATACTCTGCATAGAAGTTAAATTAGCAGGGTGACAATATACAGCCTTGACATATTCCTCTCCCAATTTGGAACCAGTCTGTTGTTCCATGTCTGGTTCTAACTGTTGCTTCTTGACCTGCATACAGATTTCTCAGGAGGCAGGTAAGGTGTTCTGGTATTCCCATGTCTTGAGGAGTTTTCCACAGTTTGTTGTGATCCACACAGTCAAATGTTTATGCTCCTGACTTCTGAGTTTCAGTGTCTCTACTGTGCATGAAGAAAGCTCTGGTTTTAAAGGATTTCAAATTAGTCAGAGACAAACTGTGTCATATCTTTTTACAAAGGAATTTCTACTCATTTCTTTATTGGGGTTAAAGCACTGAAATATATGCCTAACCCTGTTGAAGGAGCTTGCCATTTTGGTGGCAGAAATGGATGATTGTGTTCACATTTTTTATTGTCTGAATAGGGCAGGAAAGCTATCTTCTGGAATGGGAGATCCCAGTTCTGCATTCTGTCCTTAATGTTTTCCTGATGTCAGTCTTGTAGGGTCATCGCTTCTTTCAGGGATGAAGCTTTGGGCTTTGGGCTCTAGGGATCCAAGGGCACTTGGCTGTCCCTTCTGCCCTCCACATGGCTTTAAGAACCCCTGGGAAGCTACCATTTTCTCCCAAGGACAGTCTGTGGATGGGACATGAGTTAGTCATTAAAAGCAAAGTTTTCTGATATAAGGGTGCTGTGACGGCAACTGTGATGGCAAAGCTGGCTCTGGAGCTACCTCCAGTTTTATACTCTACTCACCAGCAAGATGGGTTGTTTTTTTTTTTTTTTAATGGGAAATTCTATTTTTAAAAAAATTAATTAATTTACTTTAATTGGAAGCTAATTAGTTTGCAATATTGTAGTGGTTTTTGGAATACATTGACATGAATCAGCCATGGGTGTACATGTGTCATCCATCATGAATCCCCCTCCCACCTCACTCCCCATCCCATCCCTCAGGGTTGTCCCAGTGCACCAGCCCTGAGCGCCCTGTCTCATGCATTGAACCTGGACTGGCGATCTGTTTTACATATGGTAATAAACATGTTTCAGTGCTATTCTCTCAAATCATCCCACTCTCGCCTTCTCCCACACAGTCCAAACATCTGTTCTTTACCTCTGTGTCTCCCATGCTATCTTGCATATAGGGTCATCGTTACTATCTTTCTACATTCCACATATATGCATTAATATACTGTATTGGTGTTTTTCTTTCTGACTTACTTCTTTCTGTATAATAGGCTCCACTTTCATCCACTTCATTAGAACTGAATCAAATGCACTAATATTCCATTGTGTATATGTACCACAGCTTTCTTATCCATTCGTCTTCTGATGGACATTAGGTTGCTTCCATGTCCTAGATATTGTAAACAGTGCTGGGATGAACATTGGGGTACACGTGTCTCTTTCAATTCTGGTTTCCTCAGTGTATATGCCCAGCAGTGGGATTGCTGGGTCGTATGGCAGTTCTATTTCCAGTTTTTTAAGGAATCTCCTCACTGTTCTCCATAGTGGCTATACTAGTTTGCATTCTCATGAACAGTATAAGAGGGTTCCCTTTTCTCCTCACCCTCTCTAGCACTTATTGTGTGTAGACTTTTTGATAGCAGCCATTCTGACCAGCGTGAGATGGTACCTCATTGGGGTGTTGATTTGCATTTCTCTGATAATGAGAGATGTTGAGCATCTTTTCACGTGTTTGTTAGCCATCTGTATGTCTTCTTTGGAGAAATGTCTGTTTAGTTCGTTGGCCCATTTTTTGATTGGTTGTTTATTTTTCTGGAATTGAGCTGCATGAGCTGCTTGTATATTTTTGAGATGAATTATTTGTCCATTGCTTTGTTTGCTATTATTTTCTCCCATTCTGAAGGCTTTCTTTTCACTTTGCTTATAGTTTCCTTCATTGTGCAAAAGTTTTTACATTTAATTTGATCCCATTTGTTTATTTTTGCTTTTATTTCCATTACTCTGGGAGGTGGGTCATAGTGGATCCTTCTGTGATTTATGAGAGTGTTTTGCCTGTTTTCCTCTGGGAGTTTTATAGTTTCTGGTCTTACATTTAGATATTTTATCCATTTTCTGTTTATTTTTGTGTGTGGTGTTAGAATGTGTTCTAATTTCATTCTTTTACAAGTGGTTGACCAGTTTTCCCAACATCACTTGTTAAAGAGATTGTCTTTTTTCAATTGTATATTCTTGCCTCCTTTGTCAAAGATAAGCTGTCCATAGGTGTGTGGATTTATCTCTGAGCTTTCTATTTTGTTCCATTGATCTCTATTTCTGTCTTTGTGCCAGGGCCATACTGTCTTAATGACTGTAGCCTTGTAGTATAGTCTGAAGTCTGGTAGTTTGATTCCTCCAGTTCCATTCTTCTTTCTCAAGATGACTTTGGCTATTCAAGGTTTTTGTATTTCCATACAAATTGTGAAATTATTTGTGCTTGTTGTCTGAAAAATACCGTTGGTAGCTTGGTAGGGATTGCATTGAATCTATAGATGGCTTTGGGTAGTATACTCATTTTCACTGTATTGATTCTCCCGATCCATGAACATGGTATATTTCTCCATCTATTTGTATCATCTTTGATTTCTTTCATCAGTGTTTTATAGTTTTTTATATGGAGAAGACTCTTGAGAGTCCCTTGGATTGCAAGGAAATCCAACCAGTCCATCCTAAAGGAGATCAGTCCTGGGTGTTCATTGGAAGGACTGATGTTGAGGCTGAAACTCCAATACTTGGGTCATCTGATGCAAAGAACTGACTCATTAGAAGAGACCCTGATGCTGGGAAAGGTTGAGGGCAGGAGGAGAAGGGGTGACAGAAGATGAGATGGTTGGATGGCATTATTGACTTGATGGACATGGGTTTGGGTGGACTTTGGGAGTTGGTGGTGGACAGGGAGGCCTGGTGTGCTGTGTTTCATAGGATCGCAAAGAGTTGGACATGACTGAGTGACTGAACTGAACTGATACATAGGTCTTTGTTTCTTTAGGTTGATATATTCCTAAGTATTTTATTCTTTTCGTCGCAATGGTGAATGGAATTGTTTCCTTAATTTCTCTTTCTATATTCTCATGTTAGTGTATAGGAATGCAAGGGATTTCTCTGTGTTAATTTTATATCCTTCAACTACACTATATTCATTGATTGGGTCTAGGAATTCTCTGGTGGTGTCTTTCGGGTTTTCTCTATAGAGGATCATATCATCTGCAAACAGTGAGAGTTTTACTTCTTCTTTTCCAATCTGGATTCCTTTTATTTCTTTTTTTTTTTTCTGATTGCTGTGGCTAAAACTTTCAAAACTATGTTGAATAGTAGTGGTGAGAGTGGGTACCCTTGTCTTGTTCTGTAGAACAGTCTTTTGGACTCTGTGGGAGAGGGAGAGAGTGGGATGATTTGGGAGAATGGCATTGAAACATGTATAATATCATATATGAAACGAGTCGCCAGTCCAGGTTCAATGCACGATACTAGATGCTTGGGGCTGATGCACTAGGACAACCCAGAGGGATGGTACGGGGAGGGAGGAGGGAGGAGGGTTCAGGATGGGGAACACGTGTATACCTGTGGTGGATGCATGTTGATATATGGCAAAACCAATACAATATTGTAAAGTTAAAAAATAAAATAAAATTAAAAAGTTAAAAAAAGAAACGACTTTAGGGGAAATGCTTTCAATTTTTCCCCATTAAGGATAATGTTTGCTGTAGGTTTATCATACATAGCTTTTATTATGTTGATGTATGTTCCTTCTGTGCCTGCTTTATGGAGGGTTTTTTAATCATAAATGGATGTTGAATTTTGTCAAAGGCTTTCTCTGCATTTATTGAGATAATCCTATGGTTTTTATCTTTCAATTTGTTTATGTGGTAGGTCACATTGATTGATTTGTGAATATTGAAGAATCCTTGCATCCCTGGAATAAAGCCAACTTGGTCATGATGTATGATCTTTTTAACATGTTGTTGGATTCTGTTCGCTAGACTTTCGTTAAGGATTTTTGCATCTATGTTCATCAGTGATAATGGCCTGTAGTTTTCTTTTTTTTGTGGCATTTTTGTCTGGTTTTGGTGTTAGGGCGATGGTGGCCTCATAGAATGAGTTTGCCAGTTTACCTTCCTCTGCAATTTTCTGGAAAAGTTTGAGTAGGATAGGTGTTGCTGCTGCTGTGTCGCTACAGTCGTGTCCGACTCTGTGCAACCCCATAGACGGCAGCCCACCGGGCTCCCCCGTCCCTGGGATTCTCCAAGAACACTGGAGTGGGTTGCCATTTCCTTCTCCAATGCATGAAAGTGAAAAGGGAAAGTGAAGTCACTCAGTCATGTCCGACTCTTAGCAACCCCGTGGACTGCAGCCTACCAGGCTCCTCCGTCCATGGGATTTTCCAGGCAAGAGTACTGGAGTGAGGTGCCATTGCCTTCTCCGAGGATAGGTGTTAGCTCTTTAAGTTTTTGGTAGAATTCACCTTTGAAGCCATCTGGCCCTGGCCTATTGTTTGTTGGAAGATTTTTTTATCACAGTTTCAATTTCCATGCTTCTGATGGGTCTGTTAAGATTTTCTATTTCTTCCTGGTTCAGTTTTTAAAGGTTAAACTTTTCTAAGAATTCGCCCATTTCTTCCAAGTTGTCCATTTTATTGGCACACAGTTGCTGATAGTAGTCTTTTATGATCCTTTGTATTTCTGTGTTGTATGTTGTGATTTCTCCACTTTCATGTCTAATTTTGTTGATTTGATTCTTCTCCCTTTTTTTCTTGATGAGTCTGGCTAATGGTTTGTCTATTTTATGTATCTGCTCAAAAAACCAGCTTTTAGTTTTGTTGATTTTTGCTATAGTCTCCTTTGTTGCTTTTTCATGTATTTCTCCCCTAATTTTTATTATTTCTTTCTTCTACGAACCCTGGGGTTCTTTATTTCTTATTTTTCTTGTTGCTTTAGGTGTAAAGTTAGGTTATTTATTTGATTTTTCTCTGGTTTCTTGAGGTAAGCTTGTATTGCAAGATAGGTTTTAAGGAATGGCATCAACATACAGGGTAGAGGAGAGCTTGGCATGCTTACTGGCGCCCTCAGTTGATTTTTCCTAATGTAAATTTTGGACTGTTTTCCACTATATCTCAGGACACTTCTCCTAATATTGGTTGAGGACCAGAGAATTTCTCAGGCTTAACTTTCATTCTGAATCTATGAAATTTCTCTCCCCAGCTAGTCTTCTCTGGAGCTGCTAATTTTCCTGTATACCAAAGAAACAGCTGTCTGTGGACTTCCCTGGTAGTCCAGTGGTTAAGACTCTGCACTCCCAATGCAGGGGGTCTAGGTTCGATCCCCTGGTTGGGGAACTAGACCCCAAGTCACAGGCTAAGAATTAGCCTGCAGAATTGGACTATAAAGAAAGTTGAGCGCCAAAGAATTGACGCTTTTGAATTGTGATGTTGGAGAAGAGTCTTGAAAGTCCCTTGGACTGCAAGAAGATTCAACCAGTCCATCCTAAAGGAAATCAGTCCTGAATATTCATTGGAAGGACTGATGCTGAAGTTGAAACTCCAATACGTTGGCCACCTGATGTGAAGAACTGACTCATTTGAAAAGACCCTGATGCTAGGAAAGATTGAAGGTGGGAGGAAAGGGGATGACAACGGATGAGATGGTTAGATGGCATCACCAACTCAATGGACATGAGTTGGATAAACTCCGGGAGTTGGTGATGGACAGGGAGGCCTGACGTGCTGCAGTCAATGGGGTTGCAAAGTATTGGACATTACTGAGCACTGAACTAAACTGAAATGTAAAAGGAAGAACATGTCAATAGTTTACATTAGAAGTCACTCTTCTGTTAGATTGGACACATGCATATGTATGGCTGAGTCCCTTCACTGTTCATCTGAATCGAACACTGTTAATTGGTTATGTGTGTGCTAAGTCGCTTCAGTTGTGTCTGATTCTTTACAACCCTATGGACTTTACCCTGTCAGGCTCCTTGGTCCATGGGATTCTCCAGTCAAGAATACTGAAGTGGGTTGCCATGCCCTCCTCCATGGAATCTTCCTGACTTAGGGATTGAACCCAAATCTCCTGCATTGGCAGGCAGGTTCTTTACCACCAGTGCCACCTGGGAAGCCCCATTAATTGGCTATACTCCAATATAAAATAAAAAGTTAAAAAAAGAAATTATTGAACTAATTTGTACAAATTTGTGTAAATGAATATTAATTTGGAAATGGTGATAATAGACATTTTCTAGGATATTGTATTTATCCATACAGATTCCCAACACTGATATGAAGTGCAAACAGAGAATTATCCACAGAAGACAGAGTGATATTTATAAAAGTGCCCATCACAAATGAAATCAGCAGGATCAGATAGTTTAGCAGACAGTATCAACTATTCATTTTTTTTAATGTATTTTTGGTTGCACTGGGTCTTCATTGATGCACATGGCCTTTCTCTAGTTGTGGTGAATGGAGGCTACTCTCTAGTTCTGGTGTGTGTGCTTCTCCTTGTGGTAGTTTCTATTCTTCCAGAGCATAGGCTCTAGGCCCATGGTCTTGAGTGGGGTGGCACACAGGCTTACTTGTTCCATGGCATGTGGAATCTTTCTGGACCAGGGATCAAACCCTGCATTGACAGATGGAGTCTAAACCACTGGACACCAGGAAAGTCCTCTGCTATTCTTTTAACTATAGCCAAGGCTGCTTTCTCCATTCAGCAGTAATGAATGGTTACCAGAGGTCTTTGTACATACTTTCGCTGAATTTCATTAAGGAGCACTCATTGGTTATACAGTGAATGATGAGACATGAACTTTAGGGGGCAAAATCACTGCTTTTCATTTTCCAACAGGCAAACACACAATCTTAACAAAGCCCACTATCCATTTCCCCTGTAAGAGTTTTCAGTGCAACTGAGAAGTTTAACAGTGAAACATCAGTCAGGCCACGCCTGTTTTTGACACTAACTGCAAGTGTGGGGGTTCCCAAAATCACACTCAGTTTCAGTAATTCTCTAGAAGGACTCAGCACTCACTGAGATCTGGTCCACTCAATGTAATGCTTGATTACACCATTCCCTGGTGGATCAGGTGGTAAGGGATTTGCCTGCAATGCAGGAGACCTGGGTTTGATCCCTGTTTTTGGAAGATGTCCTGGAGAAGGGAATGGCAACCCACTCCAGTATTCTTGCCTAGAGAACAAGGACAGAGGAGCCTGCTGGGGTGTAGTCCTTGGGGTCACAAAGAGTTGGACATGACAAAGCGACTAAAAAAAATAACATCAGTCAATGGAAGTTGCATGGGTCAGAGTTCAGAAAAAAAATAGTCAAATTGGAGCTCCAGTTTTCCTTTCCCCATAAAATGATGGTATGTCATTTTCTTGACATTGATACCTGACAACTCTAGGAGTACTGCCATCAAGGAGGTTCACCCAAGCCCTAGTGCCCAGAGTGTTTTACTTGAGGTCCTTTAGGATCTGTCTGTGTGGCTGAGCTTTAGTCTCCAGTTCTTCTGAGAGTCAGGCTAATCCTGTCATCTCCATTTCCTCCAGAAGCCAGCCTGATACTACATAGCCTAAAGCCCCAACAAACTTACACTGTGAGAGGGGCTTGTGGCCATGCCATTAAACAAAAATATTTCTTCTATACGAAGGACAACCTACAGAATGGGAGAAAATATTTGGCAAGTGATGCAACTAACAAAGAATTAATCTCCAAAATATACAAACAGCTCATACAACTCAATACCAGAAGTTCAAGCAACCCAATCAAAAATTATGCAGAAGATTCAAATAGACATTTCTTCAAAGAAAGTATACAGGTGGCCAACAGGCTCAGGAAAAACTGCTCAACATCACTAATTATCAGAGAAATGCAAATCAAGACTAGTGAGATATCACCTTACCCTGGTCAGAGTGGCCATTATCAAAAATTCTACAAATAATCAATGGTAGAGAGGGTGTGGAGAAAAGGGAATCCTCCTTCATTGTTTATGGGAATGTAAACTGGTTCAGCCGCTATTCAGAACAGGATGCAGTTCCCTTAAGAAAACTAAAAACAGAGCAATTAATACCATATGATCCTACAATGCCACTCCGGGGCACATATCCAGAGAAAACTACAATTTGGAAAGATACATGCATCCCAGTGTTCACAGCAGCACTATTTACAGTAGCTAAGATATGGAAACAACCTAAACGTGCGTTACCTGATGAGTGGATAAAGAAAATAGGGTGTATAAACACAAAGGAATATCACTCAGCCATTAAAAAGAATGAAATAATGCCATTTGAAACACCATGGATGGACATAGGGATTATCATACTAAATGAAGTAAGCCAGACAGAGAAAAACAAATAGCATATAATATCGCTTATATGTGGAATTTTTTTTTAAGATGCAAATAAACTTGTTTACAAAGAGAAAGAGACTCAAAGACATAGAAAACAAATTTATGATTATCAAAAAGGAAAAGAGGGAGGAGGGATAAATTAGGAAGTTGGAATCAACTTATACATATTACCAAATATAAAATAGATAAACAACAAGGACCTAGTGTATAGCACAGGGAATTGCACTCAGTATTTTATAATAATCTATAAGGGAAAAGAATCTGAAAAAGAAAAATACATATATCACTGAATCACTTTGCTCTCTACACCTGAAACTAACATAACAATTGAAAAAAAAATTCAATTTTTTAAAATATCTTAAAAAACAAACAAAAGCCCTCATTTACACAGCAATCCCACTGCTGGGCATACACACCAAGGAAACCAGAAGTGAAAGAGACACACGTGTCTCAATGTTCATCACAGCACTGTTTACAATAGCCAGAACATGGAAGCAACCTAGATGTCCATTGGCAGATGAATGGATAAGAAAGCTGTGGTACATATACACAATGGAATATTACTCAACTATTAAAAAGAATGCGTTTGAATTAGTTCTATTTTTTTTAATTTTATTTTTAAACTTTACAATATTGTATTGGTTCTGCCATATATTGAAATGAATCCACCACAGGCATACATGTGTTCCCCATCCTGAACCCTCCTCCCTCCTCCCTCCCCATATGATCCCTCTGGGTCGTCCCTGTGCACCAGCCCCAAGCATCCAGTATCGTGCCTCGAACCTGGACTGGCAATTCGTTTCATATATGATATTATATATATTTCAATGCCATTCTCCCAAATCATCCCACCCTCTCCCTCTCCCACAGAGTCCAAAAGACTGTTCTATACATCAGTGTCTCTTTGGCTGTCTCGTATACAGGGTTATTGTTACCATCTTTCTAAATTCCATATATATGCATTAGTATACTGTATTGATGTTTTTCTTTCTGGCTTACTTCACTCTGTATAATAGGCTCCAGTTTCATCCACCTCATTAGAACTGATTCCAATGTATTCTTTTTAATGGCTGAGTAATACTCCATTGTGTATATGTACCAAAGCTTTCTTATCCATTCATCTGCTGATGCACATCTAGGTTGCTTCCATGTCCTGGCTATTATAAACAGTGCTGCGATGAACATTGGGGTACACATGTCTCTTTCAATTCTGGTTTCCTCAGTGTATATGCCCAGCAGTGGGATTGCTGGATCATAAGGCAGTTCTATTTCCAGTTTTTTAAGGAATCTCCACACTGTTCTCCATAGTGGCTGTACTAGTTTGCATTCCCACCAACAGTGTAAGAGGGTTCCCTTTTCTCCACACCCTTTTCAGCATTTATTACTTGTAGACTTTTGGATCACAGCCATTCTGACTGGCATAAAATGGTACCTCATAGTGGTTTTGATTTGCATTTCTCTGATAATGAGTGATGTTGAGCATCTTTTCATGTGTTTGTTAGCCATCTGTATGTCTTCTTTGGAGAAATGTCTGTTTAGTTCTTTGGCCCATTTTTTGATTGGGTCATTTATTTTTCTGGAATTGAGCTGTAGGAGTTGCTTGTATATTTTTGAGATTAGTTGTTTGTCAGTTGCTTCATTTGCTATTATTTTCTCCCATTCTGAAGGCTGTCTTTTCACCTTGCTTATCGTTTCCTTTGTTGTGCAGAAGCTTTTAAGTTTAATTAGGTCCCATTTGTTTATTTTTGCTTTTATTTCCAGTATTCTGGGAGGTGGGTCATAGAGGATCCTGCTGTGATGTATGTCGGAGAGTCTTTTGCCTATGTTCTCCTCTAGGAGTTTTATAGTTTCTGGTCTTAAGTTTAGATCTTTAATCCATTTTGAGTTTATTTTTGTGTATGGTGTGAGAAAGTGGTTGCCATTTACTTTATTGTTTTGGGTTCGAATTTATACACCGTTTTTTTGTTTCCTGTCTAGGGAATATCCTTTAGTATTTGTTGGAGAGTTGGTTTGGTGGTGCTGAATTCTCTCAGCTTTTGCTTGTCTGTAAAGCTTTTGATTTCTCCTTCATATTTGAATGAGATCCTTGCTGGGTACAATAATCTGGGCTGTAGGTTATTTTCTTTCATCACTTTAAGTATGTCTTGCCATTCCCTCCTGGCTTGAAGAGTTTCTATTGAAAGGTCAGCTGTTATCCTTATGGGAATTCCCTTGTGTGTTATTTGTTGTTTTTCCCTTGCTGCTTTTAATTTGTTCTTTGTGTTTGATCTTTGTTAATTTGATTAATATGTGTCTTGGGGTGTTTTTCCTTGGGTTTATCCTGTTTGGGACTCTCTGCGTTTCTTGGACTTGAGTGATTATTTCATTCCCCATCTTAGGGAAGTTTTCAACTATTATCTCCTCAAGTATTTTCTCATGGTCTTTCTTTTTGTCTTCTTCTTCTGGGACCCCTATGATTCGAATGTTGTAGCATCTAATATTGTCCTGGAGGTCTCTGAGATTGTCCTCATTTCTTTTAATTTGTTTTTCTTTTTTACTCTCTGATTCATTCATTTCTACCATTCTATCTTCTAATTCACTAATCCTATCTTCTGCCTCTGTTATTCTACTATTTGTTGCCTCCAGAGTGTTTTTTATTTCATTTATTGCATTATTCATTATATATTGACTCTTTTTTATTTCTTCTAGGTCTTTGTTAAACCTTTCTTGCATCTTCTCAATCCTTTTCTCCAGGCTATTAATTTGTGATTCCATTTTGATTTCAAGATTTTGGATCAATTTCACTATCATTATTCGGAATTCTTTATCAGGTAGATTCCCTATCTCTTCCTCTTTTGTTTGGTTTGGTGGGCATTTATCCTGTTCCTTTACTGCTGGGTATTCCTTTGTCTCTTCAGCTTGTTTAAATTGCTGAGTTTGGGGTGTCTTTTCTGTATTCTGGCGATTTGTGGAGTTCTCTTTATTGTGGCGTTTCCTCACTGTGTGTGGGTTTGTACAGGTGGCTTGTCAAGGTTTCTTGGTTAGGGAAGCTTGTGTCGGTGTTCTGGTGGGTGGAGCTGGATTTCTTCTCTCTGGAGTGCAATGAAGTGTCCAGTAATGAGTTATGAGATGTCTATGGTTTTGGGGTGACTTTGGGCAGCCTGTATCTTGGAGCTCAGGGCTGTGTTCCTGTGTTGCTGGAGAATTTGCTTGGTATGTCTTGCCCTGGAACTTGTTGGCCCTTGTGTGATGCTTGGTTTCACTGTAGGTATGGAGGCGTTTGATGAGCTTCTGTCAATTAATGTTCCCTGGAGTCAGGAGTTTCCTGGAGTTAGGGTTTGGACTTGAGCCTCCTGCTTCCAGTTATCAGTCTTATTTTACAGTAGTTTCAAAACTTCTCCTTCTATACAGCACCATTGATAAAACATCTACATTAAAGATGAAAAGTTTCTCCACCATGAGGGTCACCCAGAGAGGTGCACAGCGTTACATGGAGAAGAGAAGAGGGAGGAGGGAATTAGAGGTTACCTGAATGAGATGAGGTGGAATCAATAGAGGAGAGAGCGGGCTAGCCAGTAATCACTTCCTTATGTGCACTCCACAACTGGACCACTCAGTTGTGGTCCAGTTCACAGAGTTATACAGAGAAGAGAAGAAGGAGGAAGGAGACAGAGGTGGCCAGGAGGATAAAAGGGGGAATGAAAATGAGGGAGACAGATCCAGCCAGTAATTAGTTCCCTAAGTGTTCTCCGCTGTCTGGAACACACAGAAATTCCCAAAGTTGGGTAGAGTAGAGAGGGGTTAAGGAGGAGACACAGGTGACCTGGTGGAGAAAAAGGAGAGTCCAAAGGGAGAGAGTGCAGTCAAGCCAGTAATCTTGCTCCCTAGTGAAAAATGGGTACTGAAGATTGGGTTCTTAAAGGTACAAAATTGGTAACAAATACATAAAAGCAAAAATTAAAAATCTAGAGTAGAGTTTGGAATTTCACAAATACAATGTTAAAGAAAAGAAGAAGGAAAAGAAAGAGAGGAAAAAAAAAAAAAAACAAAGTCGTAAAAATTATAAAGAAAATACGAGTACAAAATTGATAACAAATACCAAAATGCAAAAGTTAAAAATCTAGAGTAGAGTCTGGAATTTCAAAAATACAATGTTAAAAAAAAAAGAAGAAAAAGAAAGAGAGAAAGAAAGAAACAAACAAACAAACAAAAACAAACCAAGTCACAAAAATTATAAAGAAAATATAGGTACAAAACTGATAACAAATACTAAAAAGCATAAATTAAAAACCTAGAGTAGAGTTTGGAATTTCAGATATACAATGTTGTATAAAAGAAGAAGAGAAAGAAAGAGAGAGAAAAAAAAGTCACAAAAATTATTAAAAAAAATATATATAGGTACAAAATTGATAACAAATACCAAAAAGCTAAAATTAAAAATCTAGAGTAGAGATTGGAATTTCAAAAATACAATGTTAAAGAAAAAAATAAAAAAAAAAACAAGGTCACAAAAATTTTAGAAAATATATATATAAAGTTTGCTTTAAAAAAAATAGGGTCTTTTTTTTTTGCAAATTAATAGTAGGTTATAAAAGTGAAAATTAAAGGAATAATAGAGGACTTAAAATTTTTTTTTAATTAAAAAAAAAAAGAAAGAAAGAATGATTGTAAAAATAGTAAAAATACATCTAGGACTTTCTCTGGTTTTGTTGTGGGTATTGTGGGGTCAGTTCATTTTCGGCTAGTTCCTTGGTCCAACTTATATTTCTCAAGATCTATAGGCCCCTTCCTATGTATTCAGTACTAACCACAGGGTTTTAATCTATTGCCTGTAGCTTCCAAGGCGGTTCCCTCTGTTATAGCTTCTTCTGTTTGCTGGTCTCTTCAGTGTCTGGTTTCTGCCCTGACACAAAGGGGACAGTGGTGGACACTTTTTTTTTTTTTTTTAGGCTCACTTGTTCAGTCACGCTGAGGGGAGGGAGGGACGCTGCAAACAAATAACACTGGCGTGCGCTCGCAGTGCCTCAGCCACACTGGGTCTGCCCCCACTCATGCCTGTGTAGCCTCCCTGCCCACACGGCTCAAGCTCTAGGTTGCTCCACCGGGAACCATCCACAGCTGGCTCTGGGCTGCTTGCACCTCCCAGGTCTAAGCCGCTCAGGTTTGGGCACTCGGGTAGTCCTCAGAGGCGCAGACTTGGTTAGGCCTGCGTTTTGTGCCCTTCCCAGGTCCAAGCAGCTCAGGTGATGAGGTGTTTGGCGAGCATGATTGCTGCGACTTATCGCCTCCCCGCCGCTCGGTTATCTAGGTGTACAACCAGCGCACCTTCTCAGGCGGATGTTGACCGTCCAGAACCCCAAGAAGTCTTAGTTAGCAAAGAAACCTGCTTTCAGTTTTGTAGATAATGTCTCTCTGGGGCTGTGATTGCCCCCTTCTGGCTCTGGCTGCCTGTCACCAGAGGGGGACGGTCTGCAGCTGGCTATCTCTGTACAGTCCTTTGTTCCGTGCGCGGGCCTGGCGGTGTCTTAGGTTAGGGCTGGCTTTTCGCGTGGTAGATATCCCACAGTCTGGTTTGCTAGCCCAAATTATTTCGCTCAGATAGCGCTCAGGGTATTCAGGCCAGATCCTTACTCTAATCGATGCAGCCGGCGCCGCGCCTCCCTGCCCAGCCCCCGCTTGCTAGTGGTGTGTGCAGGCGTCTGCGCTGCTTCTCCGCTGGGGGAGTTACCGTAGGGCTCGTAATCTGTGGGTTTTAATTGTTTATTTATTTTTCCTCCCTGTTATGTTGGCCTCTGTGCTTCCAAGGCTCGGCATAGATTCGGCAGTGAGAAGGTTTCCTGGTGTTTGGAAACTTCTCTCTTTTTAAGACTCCCTTCCCAGGAAGGAGCTCAGTCCCTCCCTCTTTTGTTTCTTTTTTTGTCTTATATATTTTTTCCTACCTCCTTTCAAAGACAATGGGTTGCTTTTCTGGGTGCCTGATGTCCTCTGCCAGCATTCAGAAGTTGTTTTGTGGAATTTACTCGGTGTTTAAATGTTCTTTTGATGAATTTGTGGGCGAGAAAGTGTTCTCCCTGTCCTACTCCTCCGCCATCTTAGCTCCTCCCTCCTGAATCACTTCTAATGAGGTGGATGAAACTGGAGCCTATTATACAGACTGAAGTAAGTCAGAAACAAAAACACCAATACAGTATATTAATGCACATATATAGAATTTAGAAAGATGGTAATGATGACCCTATATGCAAGACAGCAAAAGAGACACAGATGTAAAGAACAGACTTTTGGACTCTGTGGGAGAAGGCGAGGGTGGGATGATTTGAGAGAATAGTATTGAAACATGAATAATAAAATATGTGAAACAGGTCGCCAGTCCAAGTTCGATGCATGAGACAGGGTGCTCAAGGCTGGTGTACTGGGATGATCCTGAGAGATGAGATGGGGAGGGAGGTGGAAGGAAGGGTCAGGATGGGGAACATATGTACACCCATGGCTGATTCATGTGAGTGTATGGCAAAAACCACCACAATATTGTAAAGTAATTAGCCTCCAATTAAAAAAAAAAAAAAAGCCCTCATTTAAACTGGACTAAGAACTTGCTCATGGATTGTTTCTACATTTGAGCCCATGGTGCAAATATCTTAGGCATATAAAATATGCCTAGCAAACCTTTATCCTTTATACACTAAAGGATCAGAAGTGGAATTTTATTTATTTAGTCTGTGCTGGGTCTTCTTTGTTGCGTGTAGGCTTCTCTAGTTGTGGTGAGCGTGGGCTCCTCACTGCAGTGGCTTCCCTTGCAGAGCACAGGCTTTAGGCACATAGGCTCAGTACCTGTGGTGCATGGGCTCAGTTGCTCAGTGGCATGTGGGATCTTCCCGACCCAGGAATCGAACTGGAGTCTCCTGCATTGCCAGCTGTATTCTTTATCACCGAGTCACCAAGGAAGCCCCAACATACACTACTAAATATAAAATAGGTAACTAATAAGGGTGTTCTTCGGAGAAGGCAATGGCACCCCACTCCAGTACTCTTGCCTGGAAAATCCCATGGATGGAGGAGCCTGGTTGGCTGCAGTCCATGGGGTCGCTAGAGTCAGACACGACTGAGCGACTTCCCTTTCACTTTTCACTTTCATGCATTGGAGAAGGAAATGGCAACCAACTCAAGTGTTCTTGCCTGGAGAATCCCAGGGATGGGGGAGCCTGGTGGGCTGCTGTCTATGGGGTCGCACAAAGTCGGACACGACTGAAGCGACTTAGCAGCAGCAAGGGTGTTCTTTGGAAGGAATGATGTTAAAGCTGAAACTCCAATACTTTGGCCACCTCATGCGAAGAGTTGACTTATTGAAAAAGACTCTGATGCTGGGAGGGATTGGGGGCAGTAGGAGAAGGGGATGATGACAGAGGATGATATGGCTGGATGGCATCACTGACTCAATGGATGTAAGTTTGAGTGAACTCCGGGAGTTGGTGATGGACAGGGAGGCCTGGCGTTCTGCAATTCATGGGGTCGCAAAGAGTCGGACACAACTGAACTGAACTGAACTGAACTGAAGGGCTTCCTAGGTGGCTCAGATGGTAAAGTGTCTGCCTGCAATGTGGGAGACTGGGTTCAATCCCTGGGTGAGGATGATCCCCTGGAAAAGGAAATGGCAACCCACTCCAGTACTCTTGCCTGGAAAATTGCATGGACGGAGTAGCCTGGTAGGCTACAGTCCACGGGGTTGCAAAGAGTCAGACACGACTGAGTAACTTCACTTTAGTAAGGACCTAGTGGGGACTTCTTAGATCGTCCAGTGGTTAAGACTAAGTCCTTTCTAGGAAGGGAGTAGGGGTTCAATCCCTAGTCAGGGAACCAAGTCCCACATGTCTCCAGGCCTGGTTTACAACAAAAAAGAAGGGACCTACTGTATAGCACAGGGAACTCTACTCAATCCTCTAAGTGGCCTATATGGGAAAAGAATCTAAAAAGAGTAGATATACATAAATATCTACAACTGACTCACTTTGATATACACCTGGAACTAATACAGCATGATAAATCAACTATACCTTGATAAAATTTTAAAAACATACAATTTACATTTTTCTGATAAGATTAGGTGATACTGAGTTCTTCATGTACAGAAAACAGAGACTGGATACAATGGAGTCACGGCTCATGAGTAGAAAGGGGCTGATAAAGGGAAAACACATAGAAATCAAGGCAGCTGTATCCACTAACCACCAACTGGGATTATGAAAAAGAGCAAGAGTAATGTTAAAGATGCAGGACAGGGTATGGAAACACATGAAGGTGCTCGCCAAGAGTAGGATGCTTTGGGTGGCTCTGGACTCAGCGGAGGGTCTGGGAGACACACTAGCCTTGTGAATATACTGGACTTGCCGACTGTGTCTGTACAGGGTGAGAATCATGGAGCCACTGGCCCAGAAGATGAGCACAGAAAATGAAACTTCAGGGAACACTATCAAAGCTGTATATATTGAGCCTGAGATGTTCTCAAGATCTGTGGCAACACAGTACCCTGAATCTCTTGTATTTGTCATGTTTGTGCTGTGCCATTTTTCAGAAACATATAATGCATACAGAGGAAAAATGAGATTTACAAACATGCACTGGATCCAGCAGAAGGAAATGGAGAAGGCAATGTACTTCGGGGCTTTGACTTTAAGATTCTTCCAACAGGAGTTCATGGGGCTGATCATGATGGTCTGAAACACACTCAAGAGGCAGGTTGTGCCAATGGACATACTCCTGCCCACTCTCTCAACATACAGAATAAGTTTGCAGGCAAAATCACTGGCAAAATGTTTCAACCTCAAAGTTGTAATTGTCTGAGGGACTCCTTTTGAGAGAATGAGCAATATGTTGGCTATAATCAGGTGCTTGCCAATCAAGTCTGTGACCCTCAACCTACACTGAGTGTGGTAAAGAAAGAGGTAATGGTACAGAAGGGAGAAATTGCCCCAGATTCCAACCACAGTCTGTAAGAAGAAGATTATTCCTATGGCCAGTTGGCTGGGAGCTGTGGTGTCATTCAAGGTACTTCCCTTTAAATGATGGCAACAGTGATTCCTCAGAGCAGAATGGCTCATATAAATTTGTGACATCGAGAGCCAACTTTCCTTGTATGCTTTTGTGAAGTTGCCAAGGCTTCTCGAGACAGGAAACGATGATGAGAGAATCAGTATATTTTATGAAAAATTCATCAGGAAGGATGAAGTGGTGGTAACCTGGAGGAAGCAATGACAAATGAAAGTAAATTGAAAGAAAGCATAAAACAACATTTTAATAAGAAGCTTACTGGAGGAAAAAAAATATCTCCATCAGTGCCCTTATCTTAAAACAGGTCAATTCTAAATGCATTCCCTTCTAAATTTTAAAGAATATATTGTTTTATTGTAGGGACTTCCCTGATGTCTCAGTTTGGAAACAATCTGCCTGCAGTGCAGGAGATCCCAGTTCAATTCCTGAGTTGGGCAGATCTTCTGGAGAAGGGACAGGCTCTTCAGTATTCTTGGGCTTCGCAGGTGGCTCAGTTGGTATTTTAAAGATGAAAATGTATTATTTTAGAAGAAAATACAGGAGTTATTCTAGTGTCTTACAATTTAAAATATATGCTAAATGTATTCCCTGGTTGTCCAGTAGTTAAGAATCTGTCTCGCAATGCAGGGGATGCAGGTTTGATCCCCGGTTGGGGAACTAAGACCCTATATGTCATGGGGTAACTAAGCCTGGGATCTGCAACTAAGGAGTCTGTGCACTACAACCATAGATCCTGGTTGATACAACAAAGCTCCCGGATGATGCAACTAAAACCCAGTGCAGCTAAATAGATAAATATTTTAAATCTATATATATGATAAAGAGCACAGAATATATATACCGTATGTTGAAATAACTTTGGACAGATTAAAATTAAGACTGGTTCTCATCAGTACACACACATACACACACACAAAGATACAACTTAGAACCACACAAGCATCTCCTGATAACCACAAAATAAAATAAACAGTGGACAGAGTCTTCAGACAGAAACTTCGATAAAGAAGTTATTCAGTGGATAAGACATGTGGAAAAATATTCCACATCCGTGGTAATCAGGACAATTAAAATATAACAACTACTTATATGTCATTAAATACCATCAAGAAATCTGAAACAGAAATGACAAAAATGCCAAGTTTTGGCATATCTGTGGATCAACCAGAATCTCATACACTGATGGTGGGTGTTCAAATTGGTACAAACATTTTGGAAAACTGTGGTATCAACTTTGCAGATCCGATGTAATACTGTTCTAGGAAATCCATTCCTATAAATATACTCAACAGGATTTTGTACATGTAACACCCAAAGATTAGTTATATTAATAAAATTTATATGAGAACCCTAATAATTATTAGCAAAGGAGAAAAGGAAAGATATACCCATTTGAATGCAGAGTTCCAAAGAATAGCAAGGAGAGATAAGAAAGCCTTCCTCAGCAATCAATGTAAAGAAATAGAGGAAAACAATAGAATGGGACAGACTAGAGATCTCTTCAAGAAAATTAGAGATACCAAGGAAACATTTCATGCAAAGATGGGCTCGATAAAGGACAGAAATGGTAGGGACCTAACAGAAGCAGAAGATATTAAGAAGAGATGGCAAGAATACACAGAAGAACTGTACAAAAAAGATCTTCACGACCCAGATAATCACAATGGTGTGATCACTCACCTACAGCCAGATATCTTGGAATGTGAAGTCAAGTGGGCCTTAGAAAGCATCACTATGAGCAAAGCTAGCAGAGGTAATGGAATTCCAGTTGAGCTATTTCAAATCCTGAAAGATGATGCTGTGAAAATGCTGCACTCAATATGCCAGCAAATTTGAAAAACTCAGCAGTGGCCACAGGACTGGAAAAGGTCAGTTTTCATTCCAATCCCAAAGAAAGACAATGCCAAGGAATGCTCAGACTACCGTACAGTTGCACTCATCTCACACGCTAGTAAAGTGATGCTTAAAATTCTCCAAGCCAGGCTTCAGCAATACATGAACCATGAACTTCCAGATGTTCAAGCTGGTTTTAGAAAAGGCAAAGGAACCAGAGATCAAATTGCCAATATCCACTGGATCATCGAAAAAAGCAAGACGTTCCAGAAAAAGATCTATTTCTGCTTTATTGACTATGCCAGAGCCTTTGACTGTGTGGATCACAATAAACTGCTGAAAATTCTGAAAGAGATGGGAATACCAGACCACCTGACCTGCCTCCTGAGAAACCTGTATGCAGGTCAGGAAGCAATAATTAGAACTGGACATGGAACAACAGACTGGTTCCAAATCGGGAAAGGAGAACGTCAAGGCTGTATACTGTCACCCTACTTATTTAACTTATATCCAGAGTACATCTTGAGAAACACTGGGCTAGAGGAAGCACAAGCTTGACTCAAGATTGCTGGGAGAAATATCAGTAACCTCAGACATGCAGATGACACCACCCTTATGGCAGAAAGTGAAGAAGTACTGAAGAGCCTCTTGATGAAAGTGAAAGAGGAGAGTGGAAAAGTTAGCTTAAAGCTCAACATTCAGAAAACTAAGATCATGCTATCCAGTCCCATCACTTCATGGCAAATAGATGGGGAAGCAGTGGCTGACTATTTTTCTTGGCTCTAAAATCACTACAGATGGTGATTGCAGCCATAAAGTTAAAAGACACTCCTTGGAAGGAAGCTTATGACCAACCTAGACAGCATATTAAAAAGCAGGGACATTATTTTGTCAACAAAGGTCTGTCTAGTCAAAGCTATGGTTTTTCCAGTGGTCATGTCTGGATGTGAGAGTTGGACTATAAAGAAAGCCAAGCGCCAAAGAATTGATGCTTTTGAACTGTGGTATTGGAGAAGACTCTTGAGAGTCCCTTGGACTGCAAGGAGATCCAACCAGTACATCCTAAAGCAGATCAGTCCTGAGTGTTCATTGGAAGAAGTGATGTTGAAGCTGAAACTCCAATACTTTGGCCACCTGATGCAAAAAGCTGACTCATTGGAAAAGACCCTGATGTGGGGAAAGACTGAGGGCAGGAGAAGGGGACGACAGAGGATAAGATGGTTGGATGGCATCACCGACTCGATGGACATGGATTTGGATGGACTCTGGAGTTGGTGATGGACAGGGAGGCCTGGCGTGCATGGTTCATGGGGTTGCAAAGAGTCGGACACAACTGAGCGACTGAACTGTACTGAATAGCCCCTAACTCTTAATAACCACCCACCCATTAAGAGTTGAATGATCAATTAATCCTTTGATAGTCACACAGTGAAGTCCTATATAGCAATGATAATGAAAAACAGCAATAATATAAAACAATACAGATAAATTAACAAAGATGGAATGGTGGACAAAAGTCCAAATGAAAGATGCTGTATGATTTCTTTCATGTGAAGGCCAAGACAGGCAAAGTGATCTAATATTAAATGTCATAATGCTTGTAAATGTGTGCCCAATAATCCAGGCTTACAAATATAACCAACAAAGCTATAGCCTTGGAAACAGTGAGTTATAAGGAGCACAGAAGTGTTTCATGGGAACTGAGAACATTCTGTTTCTTGATCTAGTTGTGGTCTCCAGAGGTACAATCATTCCCTAAAGTTCACTGAGCTGCGCACTTATTACCTGCGAACATGTCTTTCATTTTTTTTAATTTCTTTTTTACTTTTGTAGGTTTAAAAATACATGTATTATCAAAAAATGTGGAAGGAGCTTGTGATGGCTGTTTCTGTGTATGTGTCTTATCTGCTGTCAGTGTCTGTGAAGGAGGGGAGCTAAGCCTAGATCATAACTTCAACAATGAAACATCAGAGAATAGTAACACTGCTACATACAGTGAATTGTTGATTTTGTCATAAAATTCAGCAGATCAGTATCCTAAGTCTTCCTGCTTTGTGTTGATTCGTTGCTCCATTTGGCATCATGTCCATGAGGAAAATAATGTGTACAGAGAGATACAACTTGTGACACACAAATCTTCTCCTAAATACCAGGAAATATAATGAACAGTAGACATAGTCTTCATATAGGAACTTTGAGAAAGAAGTTACATACTCTCCAGTAGTGCAAAGTGGAGACCCCGATATGCTCGGGAGATTTTTGTTTCAAAAAAGATTTTATCATTTTTTTTATTTGGGTGTCCCAGGTCTTAGTTAATAACATGTAAATGGTTAGTTATGGCACATAAACTCTCAGTTATGGCATGTGGCTTCTAGTTCCCTGACCAGGGATTGAACCTGGATCCCCAGCATTGGGAGCAGAGCCTTAACATCTGGACCACAGGGAAGTCCTTGGGAGCTTTTGCTTTAAGTTCCACCCAGCTGGATTTCCTGTGGCTGATCATGATGGCTGGAGACACTTAATGGGCAAAGGGTGCCAGTGGACCCACATTGTTAGTTCTGGGGGTATAGAAAACACATTTGTATGGCTAAATCACTCAAGACAAGCTTCAGTTAAAGGATGCCATTGTCATGGAGATGCCTTTAAAGGGAATGATCAAAAAGCAACTACAGTCCTGGGCCTGAAGGTCAAATCTGTGAACCTCAACCCTCATTCATTGTAGTATAGGAAGAGATTAATTTAAAGAGAGAAAATGCCCAGGATTCCAACTACAGTCTGAGAGGAGCACACTATTCTTATTGCCAACTCCCTGGAGGCCATTCTGCCAGTTGTTTGATGTTCATAACTGCATGGGGTAGGCACTGGCGCTGATTTTATTGCAAAGATAAGGAGATCCTAGGTACAGAGAGGTCAAGTGATCTGTCTAAATTCACATGCTGATTACAGGCTTAGTGCTGTTATGAACCTGGTAGGCTGAGTCCAAGACAGTGTCCTAACCACTGTAATGCACCAGCCAAACACATCAGCTGTGTTTTTGAATAATTCAGTCTGAAATTTAGTTTTGTTTTTATATCATATAGCTTATTCTATCAGTTCAGTTCAGTCACTCAGTCCTGTCTGACTCTTTGCAACCCCATGGATGTCAGCACACCTGGCCTCCCTGTCCAACACCAACTCCCATAGCTTGCTCAAACTCATGTCCATTGAGTCAGTGATGCCATCCTACCATCTCATCTTCTGTCATCCCCTTCTCCTCCTGCCCTCAGTCTTTCCCAGCATCAGGGTCTTTTCCAATGAGTCAGTTCTTCACATCAGGTGGCCAACATATTGGAGTTTATTCCAAAATGTTTACATATTACAATTTTGGTTATAAAAAGTTTCCATATCTGCATTAGTATTTATTCTGTAAGTCAATAACATATAAAGAAAATTCCCTAGATTAGGAAATGGCACTGACCCCAGTATTCTTGCCCAGGAAATCTTAGGAACAGAGGAGCCTGGAGAACTACAGTCGATTGGGTCACAAACTGAGCCACTAACACGTAGACACACACACAGAATCCTATAGGAAAGTACCTTCTGTCCATATTGGATTTAATGAATGCAAGTTTTCCTCAATATAAGTTTTGCAACAGAACGATGCATTCCAATCATGCCAGGCACAAATTCACTACTGTTCAGTTCAGTCACTCAGTCATGTCCGACTCTTTGCGACCCCATGAATCACAGCACGCCAGACCTCCCTGTCCATCACCAACTCCCAGAGTTCACTCAGACTCATGTCCATCGAGTCAGTGATGCCATCCAGCCATCTCATCCTCTGTCGTCCCCTTCTCCTTCTGCCCCCAATCCCTCCCAGCATCAGAGTCTTTTCCAATGAGTACAGTATCTATCAAAAAAGACTTGGACAATATTACTTTGTTTAATAAACTATGAACCATGAAATACTACTATACAATAAATGAGTATAGGATAGAAATGAAATAATTATTTTGATAGATCCTTAGGTATTTTTAAAATCAAGGTTAAGTGAGACTACAATATAACAAGATTTGTGAAGAATATTAACATACTGCTGCTGCTGCTGCTGCTAAGTCACTTCAGTCGTATCTGACTCTGCAACCCCATAGACTGCAGTCCACCAGGCTCCCCCGTCCCTGGGATTCTCCAGGCAAGAACATTGGAGTGGGTTGCCATTTCCTTCTCTAATGCATGAAAGTGAAAAGTTAAAGTGAAATTGCTCAGTCATGTCCGACTCTTAGTGATCCCATGGACTGCAGCCTACCAGGGTCCTCCATCCATGGGATTTTCCAGGCAAGAGTAGACACATGTAAAAGTATAATCTGGAGAATATTGACTCCTGTGTGTTGCAAAAGTGAAACCATAAAGAAATGAATGTGTGCTTGGAATTGGTGTTAGAATATTATGAGATTAGACAACATATGAAAAGATGCATTTGGTCCTGGCAGCTATATTCCAAACCTCACCACTATAAAGCTGCCTTTTCCTGAAATGCTGCTTCTCTATCTTGAAGAGGGATAGCAATCTCGCCATCAGCTGCTGCTGCTGCTGCTAAATCATTTCAGTCATGTGCGACTCTGTGCGACCCCATAGACAGCAGCCCATTAGGCTCCTCTGTCCCTGGGATTCTCCAGGCAAGAATATTGGAGTGGGTTGCCATTTCCTTCTCCAATGCATGAAAGTGAAAGTGAAAGTGAAGTCGTGCCCAACTCTTAGCGACCCCATGGACTGCAGCCTACCAGGCTTCTCTGTCCACGGGATTTTCCAGGCAAGAGTACTGGAGTGGGTTGCCATTGCCTTCTCCACTCGCTATCAGCATCAGACCTCAAATGTTTCAGAAAAGACACCATTGCTATGTCCAGTAAGCACATTATATGCTTAGGGTTAGATATATATATGAAATCATTTCTATTCTTTAAAATCATATTCACAGTTTCTGTAGAGGATAAGAAAATAGTTACTTTTCTATTCTAGTCTTCATGGAAAGCATAAAGGCATTATGATAACACTTCTAATACAAATTTAAAATTAGAATTTCCGAAAGGTTATGTTACAGCAGATTGATCTTAGAAATACAACCCTTAAGTTCCTTGAAGATGACCTTTGGCACTTCCCTGGTGGTCCAGTGGCTAAGACTCTGCCCTCCCAATGCAGGGAGCCTGGGTTTGATTTCTGGAGAGTTTAGATCCCACGTGCTGCAACTAAGAGTTCACATGCTGCAACTAAGGTAAATACTTTGAAAAATGATTCCTCATTATTATCACTAGGATTGTTTCTTGAGTCCTCCAAAGTAAGAGTTTCACAAAATATCTTTAGGAGCTATCAAGTTTGGTGTTACCTGATGGTGGGAAAGATTGAAGGCTGGAAGAGAAGGGGACGGCAGTGGATGAGATAGGTGGATGGCATCACTGAGTTGATGGACATGAGTCTGAACAAACTCTGGGAGACAGTGAAGGAAAGGGAACCCTGGTGTGCTGCAGTCCATGGGGTTGCAAAGAGTCAGACACAACTGAGTGAGTGAACAACAAGAAAGATGTTGATCTCACTTTAACTAAGCTCTCTCCTAAGGAATTATTCTGCCTTCCTTACCTGCTTTGCCACTGGCTCTGTTCCCACTCTACCCCCCACTCCCCAGAACGGTCCCTTTTCCAAACATGAACACTTACTCAGACCTCCTTCCTTACAGACTCTGTCTCCTCTTAGACTGAAATACAAAGTACTCGACTCCTTCTCATTCCTTCTCATAAGAAGCATGCTGGGCTCAGGGTGAAGGTCATGCAGCCAGGACGTGAGTGGGAGGGAGGCAGTCAGACCCTGAGATAAAGGTTTAGGAGCTGTGATCTCATCCTTCTTCAGAACTGCAATTATCATTTCACTTGAAGTGGCAATGACAGGGCCAGCTTGAGGAGCTAATGATCTTTCTGAAAAACTTTTTTTGAGTTGGTAATTACCAAAACCAATTGTGAGTCTCCTGTGAGTATCTCCAAAGAGACCACTGATGTGTTTGAGAGAAGCTCATAATTTTTCATGATGAAGGTTATTTTGAAATGATTAGGATTTTTACACAACTCTGAAATCTGTTGCCTTCATAAACCGGTTGTTTGATCTTAGGGATTCCCCCACCAACACAACCAATGCACTTAACAAAGTCAACTGTGAGTCACCAGGCTTTGTTCTGGAAACAAACAAAAAACACCCAATTAAACTTGAGAATGACATAAGAATTTGTGTATGTGTATGTTCATTTATTTATTTACTTGGCTGTGCTGGGTGTTAATTGTGGCAGGCAAACTTTTAATTTTAGCATGTGCCAGTATAGAAAGCCCAGAGATAAATCCATGCACATACGGACACCTTATCTTTGACAAAGGAGGCAGGAATATACAATGGATTAAAGACAATCTCTTTAACAAGTGGTGCTGGGAAAACTGGTCAACCACTTGTAAAAGAATCAAACTAGAACACTTTCTAACACCAAACACAAAAATAAACTCAAAATGGATTAAAGATCTAAACTTAAGACCAGAAACTATAAAACTCCTAGAGGAGAACATAGGCAAAACACTCTCCAACATACATCACAGCAGGATCCTCTATGACCCACCTCCCAGAATATTGGAAATAAAAGCAAAAATAAACAAATGGGACCTAATTAAACTTAAAAGCTTCTGCACAACAAAGGAAACGATAAACAAGGTGAAAAGACAGTCTTCAGAATGGGAGAAAATAATAGCAAATGAAGCAACTGACAAACAACTAATCTCAAAAATATACAAGCAACTCCTACAGCTCAATTCCAGAAAAATAAATGACCCAATCAAAAAAAGGGCCAAAGAACTAAATAGACATTTCTCCAAAGAAGACATACAGATGGCTAACAAACACATGAAAAGATGCTCAACATCACTCATTATCAGAGAAATGCAAATCAAAACCACTATGAGGTACCATTTCACGCCAGTCAGAATGGCTGCGATCCAAAAGTCTACAAGCAATAAATGCTGGAGAGGGTGTGGAGAAAAGGGAACCCTCTTACACTGTTGGTGGGAATGCAAACTAGTACAGCCACTATGGAGAACAGTGTGGAGATTCCTTAAAAAACTGGAAATAGAACTGCCTTATGACCCAGGAATCCCACTGCTGGGCATACACACCAAGGAAACCAGAATTGAAAGAGACACGTGTACCCCAATGTTCATCGCAACATTGTTTGTAATAGCCAGGACATGGAAGCAACCTAGATGTCCATCGGCAGATGAATGGATAAGAAAGCTTTGGTACATATACACAATGGAGTATTACTCAGCCATTAAAAAGAATGCATCTGAGTCAGTTCTAATAAGGTGGATGAAACTGGAGCCTATTATACAGAGTGAAGTAAGCCAGAAAGAAAAATACCAATATAGTATACTAACACATATATATGGAATTTAGAAAGATGGTGACAATAACCCTGTATACGAGACAGCAAAAGAGACACTGATGTATAGAACAGTCTTTTGGACTCTGTGGGAGAGGGAGAGGGTGGGATGATTTGGGAGAATGGCAATGAAACATGTATAATATCATATATGAAATGAGTCGCCAGTCCAGGATCGATGCACGATACTGGATGCTTGGGGCTGGTGCACTGGGACGACCCAGAAGGATGGTATGGGGAGGGAGGTGGGAGGAGGGTTCAGGATGGGGAACACATGTATACCTGTGGAGGATTCATTTTGATATTTGGCAAAACCAATACAATATTGTAAAGTTTAAAAATAAAATTAAATTAAATTTAAAAAAATTTTCAGCATGTGGGACCTATTTTCCTGATCAAAGATCAAGCTTGCACACCCCCTGCATTGGGAGCTTGGAGTCTTAGCCACCAGACCACAAGGGAAGTCCCTGTATGGGACCTTCTTCTTGTACTTAAAACAGCTCTACCTCTTCTTCTTTGTCCTGCATCTCTGATCCTACACTGGACTATACTGTTTTAGATCCCAGATGAAGCCTTAGGTTGATGTTGGAGCTAGAGGAACAGAAATGATAGTGAAGGAATATCTTTGGGTCTTGGAGGTTGCTTTTCAGTGTTGGCCGGAGCACTCATCTGTCTTTGCAGCACTCTCATGGCCTTTGCTCTTGGTACATGGAAGGCTTCTAGTCACTGACACATCCACCATGGCTCCCTTTGGGCCTGAGCCAAATCCTTGAGTTGACTTTTCTCCATAATTTAGGGTTCACACCTCAACCCCATTTTCTCCTCCAGACATAACCCGATGATTTCCTTCAGTTCAGTCGCTCAGTTGAGTCTTTGTGACCCATGGACTTCTGCACACCAGGTTTTCCTGTACATCAGCAATTCCCCACGCTTGCTGAAAGTCATGTTTATCAAGTTGTTGATGGCGTCTAAACATCTCATCCTCTGTTGTCCCCTTCTCCTCCCACCTTCAATCTTTTCCAGCATCTGGGTCTTTTCCAGTGGGTCAGTTCTTAGCATCAGGTGGCCAAAGTGTTGGAGCTTTAGCTTCAGCATCAGTCTTTCCAATGAATATTCAGGACTTTAGAATTGACTGGTTTGATCTCCTTGCAGTTCAAGGGACTCTCAAGAGTCTCCTCCAACACCATGGTTCAAAAGCATCAATTCCTCAGCACTCAGCTTTCTGTATGGTCCAACTCTCACATCGATACATGACTAGTGGAAAAACCACAGCTTTGACTAGGTGGAAGTTTGTCAGCAAGTAATGTCTCTGCTTTTTAATATGCTGTCCTGGTTGGTTATAGCTTTTCTTCCAAGGATCAAGTGTGTTTTAATTTCATGGCTGCAGTCACCATGTACAGTGATTTTGGAGCCTAAGGAAATAAAGTCTGTCACTGTTTCCATCATTTACTCTTTAATTTGCCATGAAGTGATGGGACCTGATGCCATGATCTTCGTATTTTGAATGTTGAGCTTTAAGCCAGCTTTTTCACTCTCCTCTTTCACTTTCATCAAGAGTCTCTTCAGTTCCTCTTTGCTTCTGCCATAGGGGTTGTGTCATCTGCATATCTGAGGTTATTTATATTTCTCCCGGCAATCTTGATTACAGCTTGTACTTCATCCAGCCTGGCATTTTGCAAGATGTACTCTGCATATAAGTTAAATAAGCAGGGTGACAATGTACAGCCTTGACATACTCCTTTCCCAATTTGGAACCAGTCCATTGTTAAATGTCTGGTTCTAACTGTTGCTTCTTGACCTGCATACAGATTTCTCAGGAGGCAGGTAAGGTGGTATGGTATTCCCATCTCTTGAGGAATTTCCCACAGTTTATTGTGATCCACACAGTCAAAGGCTTATTCTTCTGAGTCTGGGGTTTTAGTGTCTCTACTGCTCATGAAGAAATCTCTGGTTTTAAAGGATTTGGAATTAGTCAGAGACAAACTGTGTTATACCTTTTTGCAAAGGAATTTCCACTCATTTCTTTACTAGAGTTAAAGCACTGAAATATATGCCTGACCCTGCTGAAGGAGCTTGCCATTTTGGTGGCAGAAATGGATGATCCTGCTCACATTTTTTATTGTCTGAATAGGGCAGGAAAACTACCCTCTGGAATGGGAGATCCCAGTTCTGCATTCTCTCCTTAATGTTTTCCTGATTTCAGTCTTCTAGGGTCATTGTTTCTTTCAGAGATGAAGCTTTGGGCTTTGGGCTCTAGGGATCCAAGGACACCTGGATGTCCCTTCTGCCCTCCACACGGCTTTGAGTACCCCTGGGAAGCTACCATATTTATCCCAAGGACAGTCTGGGGATGGGACAATGAGTCAGTCATTAAAAGCCAAGTTTTCTGATACAAGGATGCTGTGATGGCAACTCTGAAGCTTGCTCTGGAGCTCTACCTTCAGTTTTACACTCTGCTCACTAGCAAGATGGGTTTTAAGGAATGACGTCAGCATGCAGGGTAGAGGAGAGCATGGCATGTTCACTGGAGCCCTCAGTTGACTTTTCCTCATGTAAATTTTGGACTGTTTTCAGCTATGTCTCAAAACACTTCTCCTGATATTGGTTGAGGACCAGGGAACTTCTCAGGCTTAACTTTCTTCCTTAATCTATGAAATTTCTGTCACTTGCTACTCTTTGCTGGAGCTGCTAATTCCCTGTATACCAAAGAAGCAGCCCTCTGGGGACTTCCCTGGTGGTCTAGTGGCTAAGACTCTGCACTCCCAATCCACGGGGTCTAGGATCAATCAGCTGGTTGGGGAACTAGACCCCACAAGACACAACTAAGTGTTGGCCTGCGGCTATGGAGTATAAAGAAAGCTGAGTGCCAAAGAATTGATGCTTTTGAACTGTGTGTTGGAGAAGACTCTTGAGAGTCTTACCAGTCCATCCTAAAGGAAATCAGTCCCAAATATTCATTGGAAGAACTGATGCTGAAGCTGAAACTCCAATATTTTGGCCACCTGATGCAAAGAACTGACTCACTGAAAAAAACCCTGATACTGGGAAAGATTGAAGGCGGGAGGAGAAGGAGACAACAGAGAATGAGATGGTTGGATGGCATCACCAACTCAATGGACATGAGTTTGAGTAAACTTAGGGAGTTGGTGATGGATAGGGAGGCCTGGCGTGCTGTGGGCCATGGGCTTGCAAAGAGTCGAACACGACTGAGTGACTTAAGTGTAAAATATGTCAATAGTTTACATTAGAAATCACTGTCTTGGGAGAATGGAGACATGTATATGTATGGCTGAGTCCCTTCCCTGTTCATCTGAAAGTATCACAACCCTGTTAACTGGTTATGTGTGTGCTAAGTCGCTTCAGTTGTGTCCGACTCTTTGCAACCCTACGGACTATAGCCTGCCAGGCTCTTCTGTCCATGGGATTCTCCAGGCAAGAATACTGGAATGGGTTGCCATGCCCTCCTCCAGGGAATCTTCCTGACTCAGGGATTGAACCAAGTCTCCTGCATTGGCAGGCAGGTTCTTTACCACTAGTCCCACCTAGGAAGTCCCATTAATTGGCTATACTCCAATATAAAATTAAAAGTTAAGAAAAAAGAAATCATTGACCTAAATGGCACCCTACTCCAGTACTCTTGCCTGGAAAATCCCATGGACAGAGGAGCCTGGTAGGCTGCAGACCATGGGGTCACGAAGAGTCAGACACGACTGAGCGACTTCACTTTCACTTTTCACTTTCATGCATTGGAGAAGGAAATGGCAACCCACTCCAGTGTTCTTGCCTGGAGAATCCCAGGGACGGGGGAGCCTGGTGGGCCGCTGTCTATGGGGTCGCACAGAGTCGGACACAAGTGAAGCTATTTAGCAGCAGCAGCAGCAGCAGTACAATTTGTATTAATGAAAATTAAAATGGATATGGTGATAATAGACATTTTCTAGGATATTTTACTTGACCAATACAGATCCCAACACTGATATGAAGTACAAATAGAAAAATATCCACAGAAGACAGAGGGGTATTTATAAAAGTGTCCATCAGAAATGAAAACACCAGGATCAGATGGTTTAGCAGGCAGTATCAACTGTTCTTCTTTTTTTTTTTAATGTATGTTTGGTTGTGCTGGGTCTTCACTGATGCACATAGCCTTTCTCTAGTTGTGGTGAATAGGGGATTCTCTCTAATTGTGGTGTGTGGACTTCTCATTGTGATGGCTTCTACTCTTCCAGAGCATGGGCTCTAGACCCATGGTCTTGAGTAGTTGTGATGCACAGGCTTAGTTGTCCCATGGCCGGTGGTATCTTCCTGGACCAGGGATTGAGCCCATGTCCTCTGCATTGACAGGTGGATTCTAAACCACTGGACACCAGGAAAGTCCTCTGCTGTTCTTTTAACTATAGCTAGGGCTGTTCTCTGCATTCAGCAGTACTGAATGGTTACCAGAGGTCTTTGTGCAATTTCATTAAGGAGCACTCATTGGTTATGCAATAAATGATGAGACAAAAACTTTAAGGGGCAAAATCACTCTTTCACTTTCCAGCAGGAAAACACACAGTCTGAACAAAGCCCACTATCCATTTCCCCTGTGAGAGTTTTCAGCCCAACTGAGAAGTTTAAGAGTGAAATATCATCAGTCAGGCCACACCTGTTTTTGACACTAACTGCAAGTGTGGGTGTTCCCAAACCCACACTCAGTTTTATTCATTCTCTAGAAGGACTCAGCACTCACTGAGAGCTGGTCCACTCACTGTAATGGTTGATTACAGGGTAAAGATACATTCCCTGGTGGATCAGACGGTCAGGAATTCACCTACAATGCAGGATACATGGGTTCGATCCCTGGGTTGGGAAGATCTCCTTGAGAAGGGAATGGCAACCCACTCCAGTATTCTTGCCTGGAGAATTCCATGGACAGAGGAGCCTGGTGAGCTATAGTCCTTGGGGTCATAAAGAGCTGGACACAACAGAGCGACTAAAAAAAGGACACCTGTCAATGGAAGAGATGCATGGGTCAGAGTTGAGAAAAAATAGTCAAATTAGAGCTCCAGTTTTCCTCTCCCCATGAAGTGATGCTATGTCATTTTCCTGGCATTGATACCTGACGACACAGGGAGTACAGCCACCGGGGAGCTTCACCCAAGCCCAGATGCCCAGAGTGTTTTACTTGAGCTCTATCAGGATCTGTATGTGTGGCTAAGCTTTAGACTTCAGTTCTTCTGAGAGTCAGGCTAATCCTGTTATCTCCAGTTCCTCCAGAAGCCAGCCCGATACTACACAGCCTAAAGCCCCAGCCAACTTATAATGTGAGAGAGGCTGGTGCGCACCCCATGAAACAAACAAAAATACTCCTGCTATCAGAAAGGCAACCTACAGAATGGGAAAAAATATTTGCAAATTATGCAACTGACAATTGATTAATCTGCAAAATATACAAACAGCTCATACAACTCAATATCAAAAATTCAAACAACCCAATCAAAAACTGGGGAAAGATCCAAATAGGTATTTCTTCAAAGTATACATGTGGCCAACAGGCTCATGAAAAAATGCTCAACATCACTAATTATTAGAGAAATGCAAATCAAAGCTAGTGAGATAACACCTTACACTGGTCATCAAAATGTCTACAGATTATAAATGCTGGAGAGGGTGTGGAGAAAAGGGAATCCTCCTTCATTGTTGGTGGGAATGTACATTGGTTCAGCCACTATCAAGAACAGGCTGCAGTTTTCTTGAAAAATCTTAAAATAGAGCAATTAATAACATATGATCCAGCAATCCCACCCCTGGGTATATATCCAGAGAAAACTATAATTTGGAAAGATACATGCATCCCAATGTTCACAGGAGCACTGTTTACACTAGCTAAGACATGGTAACAACCTAAATGACCATCACCTGATTAATGGATAAAGAAGATATGGTATATAAGCACAATAGAATATTACTCAGCCATTAAAAAAAATGAAATAATGCCATTCGCAGCACCATGGATGGACTTAGGGATTATCATACTAAATGAAGTAACCTGTATAAAGAAAAACAAATAGCACATCAGTTGAGTTCAGTCACTCAATCGTGTCCGACTCCTTGCGACCCCATGAATTGCAGCACGCCAGGCCTCCCTGTCCATCACCAACTCCCAGAGTTCACTCAGACTCACGTCCATCGAGTCAGTGATGCCATCCAGCCATCTCATCCTCTGTCGTCCCCTTCTCCTCTTGCCCCCAGTCCCGCCCAGCATCAGAGTCTTTTCCAATGAGTCAACTCTTCTCATGGGGTGGCCAAAGTACTGGAGTTTCAGCTTTAGCATCATTCCTTCCAAAGAACACCCAGGGCTGATCTCCTTCAGAATGGACTGGTTGGATCTCCTTGCAGTTTAAGGGACTCTCAAGAGTCTTCTCCAACACCACAGTTCAAAAGCATCAGTTCTTTGGCTCAGCTTTCTTCACAGTCCAACTCTCACATCCATACATGACCATAGGAAAAACCATAGCCTTGATTAGATGGACCTTTGTTGGCAAAGTAATATCTCTGCTTTTGAATATGCTATCTAGGTTGGTCACAACTTTCCTTCCAAGGAGTAAGCGTCTTTTAATTTCATGGCTGCAGTCACCATCTGTAGTGATTTTGGAGCCCAGAAAAATGAAGTCTGACACTGTTTCCACTGTTTCCCCATCTATTTCCCATGAAGTGATGGGACCAGATGCCATGATCTTTGTTTTCTGAATGTTGAGCTTTAAGCCAACTTTTTCACTCTCCACTTTTACTTTCATCAAGAGGCTTTTTAGTTCCTCTTCATTTTCTGCCATAAGGGTGGTGTCATCTGCATATCTGAGGTTATTGATATTTCTCCCAGCAATCTTGATTCCAGCTTGTGTTTCTTCTAGCCCAGCGTTTCTCATGATGGACTCTGCATAGAAGTTAAATAAGCAGGGTAACAATATACAGCCTTGATGTACTCCTTTTCCTATTTGGAACCAGTCTGTTGTTCTATGTCCAGTTCTAACTGTTGCTTCCTGACCTGCACACAAATTTCTCAAGAGGCAGATCAGGTGGTCTGGTATTCCCATCTCTTTCAGAATTTTCCACAGTTTATTGTGATCCACACAGTCAAAGGCTTTGGCATAGTCAATAAAGCAGAAATAGATGCTTTTCTGGAACTCTCTTGCTTTTTCCATGATCCAGTGGATGTTGGCAATTTGATCTCTGGTTCCTCTGCCTTTTCTAAAACTAGCTTGAACATCAGGAAGTTCATGGTTCACATATTGCTGAAGCCTGGCTTGGAGAATTTTGAGCATTACTTTACTAGCGTGTGAGATGAGTGCAATTGTGTGGTAGTTGGAGCATTCTTTGGCATTGCCTTTCTTTGGGATCGGAATGAAAACTGACCTTTTCCAGTCCTGTGGCCACTGCTGAGTTTTCCAAGTTTGCTGGCATATTGAGTGCAGCACTTTCACAGCATCATCTTTCAGGATTTGGAATAGCTCAACTGGAATTCCATCACCTCCACTAGCTTTGTTCACAGTGATGCTTTCTAAGGCCCACTTGACTTCACATTCCAGGATGTCTGGCTCTAGGTGAGTGATCACACCATCGTGATTATCTGGGTCGTGAAGATCTTTTTTGTACAGTTCTTCTGTGTATTCTTGCCATCTATTCTTAATATCTTCTGCTTCTGTTAGGTCCATGCCATTTCTGTCCTTTATCGAGCCCATCTTTGCATGAAATGTTCCCTTGGTATCTCTAATTTTCTTGAAGAGATCTCTAGTCTTTCCCATTCTGTTGTTTGCCTCTATTTCTTTGCATTGATCGCCAAAGAGGGCTTTCTTATCTCTCCTTGCTATTCTTTGGAACTCTGCATTCAGATGCTTGTATCTTTCCTTTTCTCCTGTGCTTTTTGCTTCTCTCCTTTTCACAGCTATTTGTAAGGCCTCCCCAGACAGCCATTTTGTTTTTTTGCATTTCTTTTCCATGGGGATGGTCTTAATCCCTGTCTCCTGTACAATGTCACGAACCTCATTCCATAGTTCATCAGGCACTCTATCTATCAGATCTAAGCCCTTAAATCTATTTCTCACTTCCACTGTATAATCTTAAGGGATTTGATTTAGGTCATACCTGAATGGTCTAGTGGTTTTCCCTACTTTTTTCAATTTAAGTCTGAATTTGGCAATAAGGAGTTCATAATCTGAGCCACAGTCAGCTCCTGGTTTTGTTTTTGCTGACTGTATAGAATTTTTCCATCTTTGGCTGCAAAGAATATAATCAATCTGATTTTGGTGTTGGCCACCTGGTGATGTCCATGTGTAGAGTCTTCTCTTGTGTTTTGGAAGACGGTGTTTGTTATAACCAGTGCATTTTCTTGGCAAAACTCTATTAGTCTTTGCCCTGCTTCATTCCGTATTCCAAGGCCAAATTTGCCTGTTACCCCAGGTGTTTCTTGACTTCCTACTTTTGCATTCCAGTCCCCTATAATGAAAAGGACATCTTTTTTGGGTGTTAGTTCTAAAAGGTCATATAGGTCTTCATAGAACCGTTCAGCTTCAGCTTGTTCAGCGTTACTGGTTGGGGCATAGACTTGGATTACTGTGATATTGAATGGTTTGTCTTGGAAACGAACAGAGATCATTCTGTCGTTTTTGAGATTGCATCCAAGTACTGCATTTCGGACTCTTTTGTCCGAAAGATGATGGCTACTCCATTTCTTCTGAGGGATTCCTGCCTGCAGTAGTAGATATAATGGTCATCTGAGTTAAATTCACCCATTCCAGTCCATTTGAGTTCACTGATTCCTAGAATGTCGACATTCACTCTTGCCATCTCTTGTTTGACCACTTCCAATTTGCCTTGATTCATGGACCTGACATTCCAGGTTCCTATGCACTATTGCTCTTTACAGCATCGGACCTTGCTTCTATCACCAGTCACATCCACAGCTGGGTATTGTTTTTGCTTTGGCTCCATCCCTTCCTTCTTTCTGGAGTTATTTCTCCACTGATCTCCCGTAGCATATTGGCCACCTACTGACCTGGGGAGTTCCTCTTTCAGTATCCTATCATTTTGCCTTTTCATACTGTTCATGGGGTTCTCAAGGCAAGAATACTGAAGTGGTTTGCCATTCCCTTCTCCAGTGGACCACATTCTGTCAGATCTCTCCACCATGACCCGCCCGTCTTGGGTTGCCCCACAGGCATGGCTTAGTTTCATTGAGTTAGACAAGGCTGTGGTCCTAGTGTGATTAGATTGACTAGTTTCCTACGAGTATGTTTTCAGTGTGTCTGCCCTCTGATGCCCTCTTGCAACACCTACCATCTTACTTGGGTTTCTCTTACCTTGGGCGTGGGGTATCTTTTCACGGCTGCTCCTTACCTTGAACAAGGGGTATCTCCTCACCACCGCCCTTCCTGACCTTCAACGTGGGATAGCTCCTCTAGGCCCTCCTGCACCTGCGCAGCCACTGCTCCTTGGACGTGAGTTTGGTCCTCCTGGCCACCGCCCCTGGCCTCGGGCGTGAGGGCATGGGGTAGCTCCTCCAGGCCGCTGCCCCTGGCCTCAGATGCGGGCTAACTCCTCTCGGCCGCCACCCCCCCCACCCCCACCCCCGACCTCAGACTTCGGTAGCTCCCCTCAGCCGTTCCTGCGCCGTCGCAGCCTGGCATTCTTGGCCGCTGCCCCTGACCTCGTAGGTGGGGTAGCTCCTCTTGCCGCACTATATCACTTATATGTGGAATCTTTTTTTCAAAAGAAGATACAAATAAACTTATTTACAAAATAGAAAGATACTCAAACATAGAAGAGAAACTTGTGATTATCAAAAGGGAAAAGTGGGAGGAAGGACAATTTAGGAAGTTGGAATTAACATATACACACTACCATATATAAAATAGATAAGCAACAAAGACCTAGTGTACAACACAGGGACTGCACTCAATATTTTGTAATAATCTATAAGGGAAAGAATCTGAAAAAGAAAAAAAAACATATATATATATATATATAGTGAGTCACTTTGCTGTCTACACCTGAAACTAACATAACATATACTTCATTTTTTTATAGTATCTAAATTAAAAAAGCAAAACAAAAAACAAACCAAAAAAAAAGCCCTCATTTAAACTGGGCTAAGTCTTGCTCATGGATTGTTTCTACATTTTAGAAATGTAGAAACATTTTATTTCTAAATATTTCATGGTGCAAATATCTTAGGCATATAAAATATGCCTGGAAAACCTTTACCCTTTATACACTAAAGGATCACAAGTGGAATTTTATTTACTTATTTAGGCTGTGCTGGGTCTTGGCTGTTGCATGAGGGCTTTTTCTAGCTGCAGTGAGTGTGGGCTCATCACTGTGGTGGCTTCCCTTGCAGAGCACAGGCTCTAGGCACACAGGCTCAGTATTGTCGTGCTTGGGCTTAGTTGCCCTGTGGCATGTGGGATCTTCCCAACCCAGGAATTGAACTGGAGTCTCCTGCATTGCCAGCCGGATTCTTTCACACCCAGGCACCAGGGAAGCCCCAAATATACACTACTATGTATAAAATAGGTACCTAATAAGGACCTAGTGGAGACTTCTCAGATGGTCCTGTGCTTAAGACTAAACCCTTTCTAGGCAGGGAGAAGGGGTTCAATCACTGGGAACCAAGTCCCACATGCCCCGAGGCCTGGTTAACAACAAAAAAGAAGTGACCTATTGTATAGCACGGCGAACTCTATTCAATACTCTGTAATGGCCTACATGAGGAAGCATCTAAAAAGAGTAGATATACACACATATGTATAACTGATTCACTTTTTCATATACCTGGAACAAACACAACACTATAAATCAACTATACCTTGATAAAATTTTAAAAATATACAATTTACATTTTTCTGATAAGATCAGGGGATACTGAGTTCTTCATGTACAGAAAGCAGAGACTGGATATGATGGAGTCACGGCTCATAAGCAGAAAGGGGCTGATAAAGGGAAAACATACATTAATCAGGCCAGTTGTATACACCAACCACCAACTGGGATTATGAAAAAGAGCAAGAGTAATGTTAAAGATGCAGGACAGGGTGTGGAAACACATGAAGGTGCTCGCCAAGAGTAGGATGCTTTGGGTGGCTCTGGACTCAGCGGGGGGTCTGGAAGATACCCTAGCCTTGTGAATATACTGGACTCGCTGACTG
Organism: Bos indicus x Bos taurus; assembly: GCF_003369695.1. NCBI lineage: Eukaryota > Metazoa > Chordata > Mammalia > Artiodactyla > Bovidae > Bos > Bos indicus x Bos taurus. The sequence continues at coordinate 7,575,988 of NC_040093.1, forward strand.
TGTCTGTACAGGGTGAGAATCATGGAGCCACTGGCCCAGAAGATGAGCACAGAACATGAAACTTCAGGGAACACTACCAAAGCTGTATATATTGAGCCTGAGATGTTCTCAAGATCTGTGGCAGCACAGTACCCTGAATCTCTTATATTTGTCATGTTTGTGCTGCGCCATTTTTCAGAAACATACAATGCATACAGAGGAAAAATGAGATGTACCAACATGCACTGGATCCAGCAGAAGGAAATGGAGAAGGCAATGTACTTTGGGGCTTTGACTTTAAGATTCTTCCAACAGGAGTTCTTTGGGCTGATTATGATGGTCTGAAACACACTCAAGAGGCAGGTGGTGCCAATGGACATACTCCTGCCCACTTTCTCAAAATACAAAATAAGTTTGCATGCAAAATCACTGGCAAAATATTTCAACCTCAAAGTTGTAATTGTCTGAGGGACTCCTTTCGAGAGAATGACCAAAATGTTGGCTATAGTCAGGTGCTTGCAAATCAAATCTGTGACCCTCAACCTATACTGAGTGTGGTAAAGAAAAAGGTAATGGTACAGAAGGGAGAAATTGCCCCAGATTCCAACCACAGTCTGTAACAAGAAGGTTATTCCAAAGGCCAGTTGGCTGGAGGCTGTTGTGTTATTCAAGATACTCCCCTTTATATGATGGCAACAGTGATTCCTCAGAGCAGAGTGGCTCATATAAATTTGTGACATCGAGAGACAACTTTCTTTGTGTGCTTTTGTGAAATTGCCAAGGCTTCATGAAGGGAAATGATGATGAGAGAAATCAGTCTATTTTACGAAAAAGTCAGCAGGAAGGATGAAGTGATGGCAACCTGGAGGAAGCAATGACAAGTGAGAGTAAATTGAAAGATAGTATAAAACCAACTTTTAAGGAGAAGCTTACTGGAGAAAAAAGTCTCCATCACTGCCCTCATCATGCTGCTGCTGCTGCTGCTGCTGCTAAGTCGCCTCAGTTGTGTCTGACTCTGTGCGACCCCAGAGAGGACAGCCCACTAGGCTCCTCCGTCCCTGGGATTCTCCAGGCAAGAATACTGTAGTGGGTTGCCATTTCCTTCTCCAATGCATGAAAGTGAAAAGTGAAAGTGAAGTCGCTCAGTCGTGCCCGACTCTTAGCAACCCCATGGACTGGAGCCTACCAGGCTCCTCCATCCATGGGATTTTCCAGGCAAGAGTACTGGAGTGGGGTGCCATTGCCTTCTCCGCCCTCATCATAAAAGAGGTCAACTCTAAATGCATTCTCTTCTAAATTTTAAGAAGATAATATATTATTGTAGGGATTTCCCTGATGGCTCAGTTGGTAAAGAATCTGCATGCAATGCAGGAGACTCCAGTTCGATTCGTGGGTCAGGAAGATCTGCTAGAGAAGGGATAGTTTTACCCACTCCAAGAATACCCACTTCAGAATTCTTGGGCTTCTCATGTGGCTCAGCTGGTATTTAAAGAAGATAATGTATTATTTAAGAAAAAAAGACAGGAGTTATTCTAGGGTCTAACTATTTAAAATATATGCTAACGGTACTTCCCTGGTTGTCCGGTAGTTAAGAAACTGCCTTGCAATGTAGGAGACACAGGTTTGATACCTGGTTGGGCAACTAAGACCCTATATGCCATGGGGTTTCTAAGTATGGGATCTGCAACTGGAGGGTCTGTGCACCACAACAAAAGATCCTGCATGATACAACATAGTTACCACATGATGCAATCAAGACCCAATGCAACTAAATAAATAAATATTTCCATACACTAAAGAACACAGTATATGTAAACCATATGGTGAAATAACTTTTGCACACATTAAAATTAAGACTGGATCTCATCAAGACACACACACAGACACAGATACAACTTAAAATCACACAAGCATGTCCTAAAAACCTGAAGATAGAATAAACAGTGGACAGAGTCTTCAAAGAGAATCCTCAAGAAAGAATTTATTCAATGGATAAGACATGTGGAAAAATATTCCACATCCTTGGCAATCCGGTCAATTAAAATGTAACCACTACCTATATGTCATCAAATACCATCAAGAAATCTGAAACAGAAATGACAAAAATGCCAAGTTTGGGCATAGCTGTGGATGAACCAAGAATCTCATACACTGATGGTGGGTGTTCAAATTGGTACACACATTTTGGAAAACTGTGGTATCTACTTAGCAGATCAGATGTAGTCCTGTTCCAAGAAATCCACTTCTATGAATATATTCAACATTTTATACATGTATTACCCAAAGTTTAGTTATATTAATAGAATTTATATGAGAGCCCTAATCATTACTTGTAATAGTACCTAACTCTTAATACCCACATGCCCATTAACAGCTGAATGATCAGTTAATCCTTTGGTAGTCACACAATGAGGTCCTATATAGCAATGATAATGAAAAATCAACAATAATATAAAACAATAAAGAAAAATTCACAAAGATGTAAAGGAAAGGAAGGACAAAAGTCCAAATGAAAGATGCTGTATGATATCTTTCATGTGAAGGCCAAGACAGGCAAAGTGATCTAATATTAAATGTCATAATAGTTGTAAATGTGTACCTAATAATCCAGGCCTACAAATATACCCAACAAAGCTATAGTCTTGGAAACAGTGAGTTAGAAGGGGCACAAGAGTTTCATGGGAATTGAAAACATTGTGTTTCTTGATCTAGTTGTGGTCTCCAGACGTGCAATAATTCCTGAAATTTCACTGAGATATTATGCACTTATAACCTGGGAACATGTGTTTAATTAAAAAAAAAAAAAAAAACATGTATTATCAAAAAATGTGGAACGAGCTTGTGAAAGGCTGTTTCTGTGAATGTGTCTCATCTGCTGCCTGTGTCTGTGAAGGAGGGGAGCTGTAAGCCCAGATCATAACTCCAACAATGAAACATCAGAGAATAGTAACACTGCTGCATACAGTGAATCGCTGATTTTGTCTTAAAATTCAACAGAGCAGTATCCTAAGTTTTCTTGCTTTGTGTTGATTTTTGCTCCATTTGGCATCATATCCATGGGGAAAATATTGTGTACAGAGAGATACGACTTGTGACCATACAATCTTCTCCTAAAGACCAGGAAGAATGATGAACAGTAGACACAGTTTTCATACAGAAAGCTTGAGAAAGAAGTTATATACTCTCCAGTAGTGCAAAGTGGAGACGCTGATATGCTCGGGAGTGTTTTTTTGTTGCTGTTGTTAAATGATTTTATATATTTCATCTTATTATTTATTTATTTGCCTGCACCAGGTCTTAGTTAATGGCATGCAAACTCTTAGTTATGGCACATAAACTCTCAGATATGGCATGTGGCTTCTAGTTCCCTGACCAGGGATTGAACCTGGACCCCCTGCATTGAGAGCACAGTCTTAACCTCTGGACCACAGGGAAGTCCCCTCCTTGGGAGCTTTTGCTTTAAGTTCCACCCACCTGGATTTCCTGGGGCTGAACTTGATGGCTGGAGACACTTAAGGGGTCAGGAGGGCCACCGTACCAGCTTTGAGGGCATAGAGAACACATTTGCATGGCTAAATCCTCCCTGTCCATCACCAGCTCCTGGATCTTCCTCAAACTCATGTCCATTGAGTCGGTGATGCCATCCAATCATCTCATCCTCTGTCGTCCCCTTCTACTCCTGCCTTCAATCTTTCCCAGCATCAGGGTCTTTTCCAATGAGTCAGTTGTTCACATCAGGTGGCCAGAGTATTGGAGTTTATTCCATTGTGTTTATATATTAAAATTTTTGTTGTAGAAAGTTTCCATATCTGCATAAGTATTTATTCTGTAGGTCAATAACATATCAAAAAGATTCCCTGGATTCAGAAATGGAACCCCCCTCCAATATTCTTGCCTGGGAAATCCTATGAACAGAGGAGCCTGGTGAGCTATAGTCCAGGGGTCACAAACTGAACCACTAAAACGTACACACACACACACACACACACACACAATCCTATAGGAAAGTACCTCCTGTCCATAATGGATTTAATGAATGCAAGATTTCCTCAATATAAGTTTTGCAATAGAAAGATGCATTCCTACCATACCAGGCACAAATTAGCTATGGTATCTATCAAAAAAAGTCTTGGACAATATTACTTTGTTTAATAAACTATGAACCATGAAATACTACTATATGATACATGAATGTAAGATAGAAATGAAATAATTTTTTGATCTAAATCCTTAGGTCTTTTTTAAATTGAGGTTAAGTGAGACTACAATATAACAAGATTTGTGAAGAATATTAACATACTAGACACATGTAAAGTACAATCTGGAGAATATTGACTCTTGTGTGTTGCAAAAGTGAAACCATAAAGAAATGAATGTGTGCTTGGAATTGGTGTTAGAATAGTATGAGATTAGACAACATATGAGAAGATACATTTGGTCCTGACAAGTGTATTACAAAACTCACCATTATAAAGCTGCCTTTTCCTTAAAAGCTGCTTCTCCATCTTGAAGAGGGATAGCAATCTCGCCATTGTCATCAGACCCCAAATATTTCAGAAAAGACACGATTGCTATGTGCAGTAAGCATATTATATGCCTAGCGATCAATATATATATATATATATATATATATATATATATATATAATCATTTCTGTTCTTCAAACAAATTCATATTCATTCTTTCTGTAGAGGATTAGAAAATTGTTACTTTTCTATCCTAGTCTTTATGGAAAGCATAGAGGCAGCATGATAACACTTCTAATACAAATTTAAAATTAATCTAGAATTTCTGAAAGGTAACATTACAACAGATTCATGTTAAAAATACAACCCTTAAGCTCCTTGAAGATGATCTTTTGGCACTTCCCTGGTGGTCCATTGGCTAAGACTCTGCCCTCCCAATGCAGGGAGCCTGGGTTTGATTTCTGGTTAGGAAAATAGATCCCACATGCTGCAACTAAGATACATACTTTTAAAAATGATTCCACATTATTATCACTAGGATTGTTCCTGTGAGCCCTCCACAGTAAGAGTTTCACAAATTAGCTTTAGGAGCTATCAAGTTCGGTGTTACCTGATGCTGGGAAAAACTGAAGGCAGGAGAAAAAGGGGAAAACAGAGGATGAAATGGGTGGATGGCATCACCGACTTGATGGACATGAGTCTGAGCAAACTCTAGGAGATAGTGAAGGAAAGCAAAGCCTGGTGTGCTCCAGTCCATGGGGTTGCAAAGAGTTGGACACAACTGAGCAACTGAACAACAAAGATTTTGATCTTGCCTTACCTAAACTCTCTCCTAATGAATTATTCTGCTTTCCTGACTTGCTTTGCCACTGGATCTGTTCCCACTGTAGCCCCAGCCCATAGAGAGATCCCTTTTCCACACATGAACACTTACTCATACCTCCTTCTTCACAGACTCTGCCTTTTAGACTGAAATACAAAGTACTCGACACCTTCTCATTCCTTCTCATGAGAAGGATGCTGGGCTCAGGGTGAAGGTCATGGCAGCCAGGACGTGAGTGGGAGGGAGGCAGTCAGACCCTGAGATATAGGTTTAGAAGCTGTGATCTCACCCTCCTTCAGATCTGCAATTATCGTTTCACTTGAAGTGGCAATGACAGGGCCAGCTTGAGGAGCTAATGATCTTTCTGAAAAACTTTTTTTGAGTTGCTAATTACTCTCCTGTGAGTATCTCCAAAGAGACCACTGATGTGTTTGAGAGAAGCTCATAATTTTTCATGATGAAGGTTATTTTGAAATGATTAGGATTTCTACACAACTCTGAAATCTGTTGCCTTTGTAAACAGGTTGTTTGATCTTAGGGATTTCTCCACAACCACACCCAATCCACTTACAAAGTCAATTGTGAGTCTACCAGGCTTTGTTCTGGAAAAAAAAAAAAACAAAACAAAAACACCCAATTAAACTTGAGCATGACATAAGAATTTTGTGTGTGTGTGTGTTCATTTATTCATTTACTTGGCTGTGCTGAGTCTTAGTTGTGGCATGGACACTATCAGTTGGAGCATGTGGGATCTAGTTCCATGATCAGGGATCAAACTTGCACACCTCCTGCAATAGGGGCTTGGAGTCTTAGCCACCAGACCACCAGGGAAGTCCCTGTACAGGACCTTCTTTCTTGTACTCAAAACATCTCTACCTCTTCTTCTCTTTCCTGCATTCCTGATCCTACACTGGACTACACAGTTTTAGATCCTGGGTGAAGACTTAGGTTGTCGTTAGAGCTAGACGAACAGAAACGATAGTAAAGGAATATATTTGGGTCTTGGAGGTGGCTTTTTAATGTTGACTGGAGCACTCGTCTGTCCTTGCAGTACTCTCCTGGCATTTGCTCTTGGTATATGGAAGGTTTCTGGTCACTGACATATCCACCGTGGCTCCCTTTGGGCCTGGAGCCAAATCCTTGAGTTGACCTTTCTCCACCATTTATGGTTTGCACCTCAACTCCATTTTCTCCCTTGGAAATAGGCCAATGATTGCCTTCAGTTCAGTCACTCAGTCAACTCTTTGCAACCCATGGACTTCTGCACACCAGGCTTCCCTGTGCATCAGCAACTCATGAACCTTGGTGAAACTCATGTCCATCAAGTCTTTGATGCCATCCAACCATGTCATCCTCTGTCGTCCCCTTCTCTTTCTGCCTTCAGTATTTCTGAGCATCTGGGTCTTCTCCGATGAGTCGGTTCTTAGTGTCAGGTGGCCAAAGTACTGGAACTTCAGCTTCAGCATCAGTCCTTCCAGTGAACATTCAGGACTGATTTCCTTTAGAATTGACTGGATTGATCTCCTTCCAGTCCCAGGGACTTTCAAGGTCTTCTCCCACACCATGGTTCAAAAGCATCAAATCTTTGGCGCTAAGCTTTCTTGATGGTCCAACTCTCACATCCATACATGACTACTAGAAAAACCATAGCTTTGACTAGATGGAGCTTGTTGGCAAAGTAATGTCTCTGCTTTTTAATATGCTGTCCTGGTGTGTTATAGTTTTACTTCCAAGGAGCAAGTGTTTTTTCAATGTCATGGGTGAGTCACCATGTACAGTGATTTTGGAGCCTAAGAAAAAAAAATTCTGTCACTGTTTCCATTTTTTCCCCTTCTATTGCCATGAAGTCATGGGTCCAGATGCCACAATCTTCATTTTTTGAATATTGAGTTTTAAACCAGCTTTTTCACTGTTCTCTTTCACTTTCATCAAGAGGCTTTTCAGTTCCTCTTTGCTTTCTGCCAGAAGGGTGGTGTCATCTGCATATCTGAGGTTATTCATATTTCTCCTGGCAACCTTGATTTCAGCTAGTGCTTCATCCAGCCTGGCATTTCGCTTGACGTACTCTGCATAGAAGTTATATAAACAGGGTGACAATATACAGCCTTGACATACTCCTTTCCCAATTTGGAACCAGTCTGTTGTTCCATGTCTGGTTTTAACTGTTGCCTCCTGACCTGGATACAGATTTCTTAGGAGGCAGGTAAAGTGGTCTGGTATTCCCATGTGTTGATGAATTTCCCGTAGTTTGTTGTGATCCACACAGTCAAAGGCTTATGCTCCTAAGTTCTGAATTTCAGTGTGTCTACTGTGCATGAAGAAAGCTCTACCTGAAAGGATTTGGAATTAGTCAGAGGCAGACTGTGTCATACCTTTTTGCAAAGGAATTTCCACTTTACTGGGGTTAAATCATTGAAATATATGCCTGACCCTTTTGGAGGAGCTTGCCATTTTGGTGGCAGAAATGGATGATCCTGCTTACATTTTTATTGTCTATATAGGGCAGGAAAACTACCCTCTGGGATGGGAGATCCCAGTTCTGCATTCTCTCCTTAATATTTTCCTGATTTCAGTCTTCTAGGGTCATTGTTTCTTTCAGAGATGAAGCTTTGGTCTTTGGGCTCTAGTGATCCAAGGACACCTTGCTGTCCCTTCTGCCTTCTACATGGCTTTAAGAACCCCTGGGAAGCTACCATATTTCTCCCAATGACAGTCTGGGGATGGGACAATGAGTCAGTAATTAAAAGCCAAGTTTTCTGATACAAGGATGCTGTGATGGCAACTCTGAAGCTGACTCTGGAGCTCTACCTCTAGTTTCATATTCCACTCATCAGCAAGATGGGTTTGTTTTGTTTTTTCCTGGAAAATTCCCATTTTATAAAATTTTAATTAATTTAATTGGAGGCTAATTAATTTACAATATTGGAATGTTTCTTGCCATTCATTCACGTGAATCAGCCATGGGTTTACATGTTTTCCCCATCCTGAACCCCCCTCCCACCTCCCTCCCCACCCTATCCCTCAGGGTCATCCCAGTGCACTAGCCCTGAGGGCCCTGTCTCATGCATTGAACCTGGACTGGTGATCTATTTCAAATATGGTAGTATACATATTTCAGTACTATAGCCTCAAATCATCCCACTCTCGCCTTTTCCCACAGAGTCCTAAAGTTTGTTATTTACATTTGTGTCTCTTTTGCTGTCTTGCATATAGGGCCATTGTTGCCATCTTTCTAAATTCCATATGTGTGAGTTAATATACTGTATTGGTGTTTTTCTTTCTCACTTACTTCACTCTGTATAATAGGCTCCAGTTTGATCCACCTCATTAAACTGATTCAAATGCATTTTAATAGCTGAGTAATATTCCAATGTGTATATCTACCACAGCTTTCTTATCCATTCGTCTGCTGATGGACATTTGTTGCTTCCATGTCCTGTCTATTATAAACAGTGCTGTGATGAACATTCGGGTATACATGTCTCTTTCGATTCTGGTTTCCTCAGTGTGTATGCCCAGCAGTGGGATTGCTGGGTCATATGGCAGTTCTATTTCCAGTTTTTTAAGGAATCTCCACACTGTTCTCCATAGTGGCTGTACTCGTTTGCATTCCTACCAACAGTCTAAGAGGGTTCCCTTTTCTCCACACTCTCTCCAGCATTTATATTTTGTAGACTTTTTGATGACAGCCATTCTGACTGGTGTGAGATGGTACCTCATTGTGGTTTTGATTTGCATGTCTCTGATAATGATACAGTCAACAAAAAAAAAAGACCAGGAGCTGACTGTGGCTCAGATTATGAACTCCTTATTGCCAAATTCAGACTTAAAATGAAGAAAGTAGAGAAAAACACTAGACCATTCAAGTATGACCTAAATCAAATCCTTTATGATTATACAGTGGAAGTGAGAAATAGATTTAAGGGCCTAGATCTGGTAGAGTGCCTGATGAACTATGGACTGAGGTTCGTGACATTGTACAGGAGACAGGGATCAAGACCATCCCCATGGGAAAAAAAATGCAAAAAAGCAAAATGGCTGTCTCGGGAGGCCTTACAAATAGCTGTGAAAAGAAGAGAAGTGAAAAGCAAAGGAGAAAAGGAAAGATATAAGCATCTGAATGCAGAGTTTCAAAGAATAGCAAGAAGAGATAAGAAAGCCTTCCTCAGCGATCAATGCAAAGAAATAGAGGAAAACAACAGAATGGGAAAGACTAGAGGTCTCTTCAAGAAAATTAGAGAACCAAGGGAACATTTCATGCAAAGATGGGCTCAATAAAGGACAGAAATGGCATGGACCTAACAGAAGCAGAAGATATTAAGAAGAGGTGGCAAGAATACACAGAAGAACTGTACAAAAAAGATCTTCACGACCCAGATAATCACAATGGTGTGATCACTGACCTAGAGCCAGACATCCTGGGATGTGAAGTCAAGTGGACCTTAGAAAGCATCACTATGAACAAAGCTAGTGGAGATCGTGGAATTCCAGTTGAGCTATTTCAAATCCTGAAAGATGATGCTGTGAAAGTGCTGCCCTCAATATGCCAGCAAATTTGGAAAACTCAGCAGTGGCCACAGGACTGGAAAAGGTCAGTTTTCATTCCAATCCCAAAGAAAGGCAATGCCAAAGAATGCTCAAACTACTGCACAATTGCACTCATCTCACATGCTAGTAAAGTAATGCTCAAAATTCTCCAAGCCAGGCTTCAGCAATATGTGAACCGTGAACTTCCTGATGTTCAAGCTGGTTTTGGAAAAGGCAGAGGAACCAGAGATGAAATTGCCAACATCCACTGGATCATGGAAAAAGCAAGAGAGTTCCAGAAAAACATCTATTTCTGCTTTATCGACTATGCCAAAGCCTTTGACTGTGTGGATCACAAAAAACTGCTGAAAATTCTGAAAGAGATGGGAATACCAGACCACCTGACCTGCCGCTTGAGAAATCTATATGCAGGTCAGGAAGCAACAGTTAGAAATGGACATGGAACAACAGACTGGTTCCAAATAGGAAAAGGAGTACGTCAAGGCTGTATATTGTCACCCTGCTTATTTAACTTCTATGCAGAGTCCATCATGAGAAACGCTGGACTGGAAGAAACACAAGCTGGAATCAAGATTGCTGGGAGAAATATCAATAACCTCAGATATGCAGATGACACCACCCTTATGGCAGAAAGTGAAGAGGAACTAAAAAGCCTCTTGATGAAAGTAAAAGTGGAGACTGAAAAAGTTGGCTTAAAGCTCAACATTCAGAAAATGAAGATCATGGCATCCGGTTCCATCACTTCATGGAAAATAGATGGAGAAACAGTGGAAACAGTGTTAGACTTCATTTTTGGGGGCTCCAAAATCATTGCAGATGGTGACTGCAGCCATGAAATTAAAAGACGCTTACTCCTTGGAAGGAAAGTTGTGACCAACCTAGATAGCATATTCAAAAGCAGAGACATTACTTTGCCAACAAAGGTCCGTCTAATCAAGGCTATGGTTTTTCCAGTGGTCATGTATGGGTGTGAGAGTTGGACTGTGAAGAAGGCTGAGTGCTGAAGAATTGATGCTTTTGAACTGTGGTGTTGGAGAAGACTCTTGAGAGTCCCTTGGACTGCAAGGAGATCCAACCACTCCATTCTGAAGGAGATCAGCCCTGGGATTTCTTTGGAAGGAATGATGCTAAAGCTGAAACTGCAGTACTTTGCCCACCTCATGTGAAGAGTTGACTCATTGGAAAAGACTCTGATGCTGGGAGGGATTGGGGGCAGGAGGAGAAGGGGACGACAGAGGGTGAGATGGCTGGATGGCATCACTGACTCTATGGATGTGAGTCTAAGGGAACTCTGGGAGTTGGTGATGGACAGGGAGGCCTGGAGTGCTGAGATTCATTGGGTTGCAATGAGTCGGACACGACTGAGCGACTGAACTGAACTGATAATGAGTGATGTTGAGCATATTTTTATGTGTTTGTAGCCATCTGGAGAAATGTCTGTTTAGTTCTTTGGCCCATTTATTGATTGAGTCATTTATTTTTCTAGAATTGAACTGCATGAGCTGCTTGTATGCTTTTGAGATTAATTCTTTGTCAGTTGTTTCATTTGGTAGTATTTTCTCCCATTCTGATGGCTGTCTTCTCACCTTGCTTATGGTTTACTTCGTTGTGGAAAAGTTTTTAATTTAATTATGTCCCATTTGTTTATTTTTACTTTTATTTCCATTACTCTGGGAGGTGGGTCATAGAGCATCCTCCTGTGATTTATGTTAGAGAGTGTTTTGCCTATGTTTTCCTCTAGGCATATTATTAGTTTATCTTACATTTAGATCTTTAATCCATTTTGAGTTTATTTCTGTGTATGGTGTTAGAAAATGTTCTAATTTCATTCTTTTACAAGTGGTTGACCAGTTTTGCCAGCACCACCTGTTAGAGAAATTTGTCTTTTCTCCATTGTATATTCTTGCCTCCTTCGTCAAAGATAAGGTGTCCATAGGTGTGTGGATTTATCTCTGGGCTTTCTATTTTGTTCCATTGATCTATATTTCTGTCTTTGTGTCAGTACCATACTGTCTTAATGACTGTAGCTTTGTAGTATAGTCTGAAGTCCAATAGGTTGATTCCTCCAGTTCCATCCTCCTTTCTCAAGATTGCTTTGGCTATTCGAGTTTCCTTTTTTTTCTTTTTCTTTTTTTTTTTTTTGATATTTCCATACAAAGTGTGAAATTTTTTGTTCTAGTTCTGTGAAAAATACCATTGGTAACTTGATAGGGATTGCATTGAATCTATAGGTTGCTTTGGGTGGTATACTCATTTTCACTATATTGATTCTTCTGAGTCATGAACATGGTATATTTCTCCATCTGTCTGTGTCATCTTTGATTTCTTTCACCAGTGTTTTATAGTTTTATATATATAGGTTTTTTGTTTCTTTAAGTAGATTTACTCCTAAGTATTTTATTCTTTTCGTTGCAATGGTGAATGGAATTGTTTCCTTAATCTCTCTTTTGGTTTTCTCATTGTTAGTGTATAGGAATGCAAGGGATTTCTCTGTGTTAATTATATATCCTGAAACTTTACTATATTCATTGATTAGCTCTAGTAATTTTCTGGTGGAGCCTTTAGGGTTTTCTATGTAGAGGATCATGTCATCTGCAAACAGTGAGAGTTCTACTTCTTCTTTTCCAATCTGGATTCCTTTTATTTCTTTTTCTTTTCTGATTGCTGTGGCCAAAACTTCCAAAACTATGTTGAATAGTAGTGGTGAGAGTGGGCACACTTTTCTTGTTCCTGGCTTTAGGGGAAGTACTTTCAATTTTTCACCATTGAGGATAATGTTTGCTGTGGGTTTGTCATATATAGCTTTTATTGTTGAGGTACGTTCCTTTTATTCCTGCTTTCTGGAGGGTTTTTATCATAAATGAATGTTGAGTTTTGTCAAAGGCTTTTTCTGCATCCATTGAGATAATCATATGGTTTTTAATCTTTCAATTTGTTAATGTGGTGTATTACATTAATTGATTTGCTGTATTGAAGAATCCTTTCATCCCTGGGATAAAGCCCACTTGGTCATGATGTATGATCTTTTTAATATGTTGTTGGATTCTGTTTACTAGAATTTGTTAAGGATTTTTGCATCTATGTTCATCAGTGATAATGGCCTGTAGTTTTCTTTTCTTTCTTTCTTTCTTTTATTTATTTATTTATTTATTTTGGTGGCATCTTTGTCTGGTTTTGGTATTAGGGTAATGGTGGCCTCATAGAATGAGTTTGGAAGTTTGCCTTCCTCTTCAATTTTCTGGGAGAGTTTGAATAGGATAGGTGATAGCTATTCTCTAAATTTTTGGTAGAATTCAGCTGTAAAGCCATCTGGTCCTGGGCTTTTGTCTGCTGGAAGATTTCTGATTACAGTTTCGATTTCCATGCTTGTGATAGGTCTGTTAAGATATTCCATTTCTTCCTGGTCCAGTTTTGGAAAGTTATACTTTCTAAGAATTTGTTCATTTCTTCCAAGTTGTCCATTTTATTGTCATATAGTTGCTGATAGTAGTCTCTTATGATCCTTTGTATTTCTGTGTTGTCTGTTGTGATTTCTCCATTTTCATTTCTAATTTTGTTGATTTGATTCTTCTCCCTTTCTTTCTTGATGAGTCTGGCTAATGCTTTGTCAATTTTATTTATCTTCTTAAAGAACCAGCTTTTCTCTTTGTTGATTTTTGCTATAGTCTCTTTTGTTTCTTTTGCACTTTTTTCTGCCCTAATTTTTAAGATTTCTTCCTTCTACTAACCCTGGGGTTCTTCATTTCTTCCTTTTCTAGTTGCTTTAGGTGTAGAATTAGGTTATTTATTTGACTTTTTTCTTGTTCTTGAGGTAAGCCTGTATTGCTATGCACCTTCCCCTTAGCACTGCTTTTACAGTGTCCCATAGGTTTTGGGTTGTTGTGTTTTTATTTTCATTCGTTTCTATGCATATTTTGATTTTTTTAAATTTCTTCTGTGTTTCTTGATTATTCAAACACAGCATGTTGTTCAGCTTCCATATGTTGGAATTTTTAATAGTTTTTCTCCTGTAATTGACACCTAATCTTACTGCATTGTGGTCAAAAAAGATGCTTGGAATGATTTCAATTTTTTTGAATTTACCAAGGCTAGATTTATGGCCCAGGATGAGATCTATCCCAGAAAAGGTTCCATGTGCACTTGAGAAAAAGGTGAAATTCACTGTTTTGTGGAGAAATGTCCTATAGATATCAATTAGGTCTAACTGGTCCACTGTATCATTTAAAGTTTGTGTTTCCTTGTTAATTTTCTGTTTAGTTGATCTATCCATAGGTGTGAGTGGGGTTTAAAGTCTCCCACTATTATTGTGTTATTGTTAATTTCCCCTTTCATACTTGTTAGCATTTGCTTTACATAATGAGGTGCTTCTATGTAGGGTGCATATATATTTATAATTGTTATATCTTCTTGGATTGATCCTTTGATCATTATGTAGTGTTCTTCTTTGTCTCTTTTCATAGCCTTTATTTTAAAATCTATTTTATCTGATATGAGTATTGCTACTCCTGCTTTCTTTTGGTCTCTATTTGCTTAGAATATCTTTCCAGCCCTTCACTTTCAGTCTGTATATGTCCCTGGTTTTGAGGTGGGTCTCTTGTAGACAACATATATAGGGGTCTTGTTTTTGTATCTATTCAGCCAGTCTCTGTCTTTTGATTGGGGCATTCAACCCATTTATATTTAAGGTAATTATTGATAAGTATGATCCCATTGCCATTTACTTTGTTGTTTTGGGTTCGAATTTATACACCCTTTCTGTGTTTCCTGTCTAGAGATGATCCTTTAGCATTTGTTGAAAAGCTGGTTTGGTGGTGCTGAATTCTCTCAGCTTTTGCTTGTCTGTAAAGCCTTTGATTTGTCCTTCATATTTGAATGAGATCCCTGCTTGGTACAGTAATCTGGGGTGCAGGTTTTTCTCTTTCATCACATTAAGTATGTCCTGCCATTTCCTTTTGGCCTGAAGAGTTTCTATTGAAAGATCAGCTGTTATCCTTATGGGAATCCCCTTGTGTGTTATTTGTTGTTTTTTCCTTGCTGCTTTTAATATTTGTTCTTTGTGCTTGATCTTTGTTAATTTGATTAATATGTGTCTTGGGGTGTTTCACCTTGGGTTTATCCTGTTTGGGACTCTCTCGGTTTCTTGGACTTGGGTGACTATTTCCTTCCCCATTTTAGGGAAGTTTTCAACTATTATCTCCTTAAGTATTTTCTCATGGCCTTTCTTTTTGTCTTCTTCTTCTGGGACTCCTATGATTCGAATGTTGGGGCATTTAACATTGTCCCAGAGTTCTCTGAGGTTGTCCTCATTTCTTTTAATTCTTTTTTCCTCTCTGCTTCATTTATTTCTACCATTCTATTTTCTACCTCACTTATCCTATCTTCTGCCTTTGTTTTTCTACTGTTGGTTCCCTCTAGAGTGTTTTTGACCTCATTTATTGTATTATTCATTATTGATTGACTCTTTATTTCTTCTAGGTCCTTGTTAAACAATTCGTGCATCCCCCCAATGCTTGTCTCCAGGCTATTTATCTGTATCTCCATTTTGTTTTCAAGATTTTGGATCATTTTTACTATCATTATTCTGAATTCTTTTTCAGGTAGACTTCCTTTCTCCTCCTCTTTTGTTTGGTTTGATGGGCCTTTATCATGTTCCTTTACCTTCTGAGTATTTATCTGCCTTTTCATCATGTTTAGATTGCTGTGTTTGGGGTGGCCTTTCTGTATTCTGGCAGTTTGTGGAGTTCTCTTTATTGTAGAGTTTCCTTGCTGTGGGTGGGGTTGGACAGGTGGCTTGTCAAGGTTTCCTGGTTAGGGAAGCTTGTGTCGTGTTCTGGTAGGTGGAGCTGGATTTCTTCTCTCTGGAGTGCAATGAAGCGTCCAGTAGTGAGTTTTGAGATGTCTATGGGTTTGGTGTGACTTTGGGCAGCCTGTATATTGAAGCTCAGGGCTACGTTCCTGCGTTGCTGGAGAATTTGTGTGGTATGTCTTGCTCTGGAACTTGTTGGCTCTTGGGTGGTGCTTGGTTTCAGTATAGGTATGGAGGCTTTTGGATGAGCTCTTATTGATTAATGTTCCCTGGAATCAGGAGTTCTCTGGTGTTCTCAGGTTTTAGACTTAAGCCTCCTGCCTTTAATTTAAGTCTTATTCTTACAATAGCCTCAAGACTTCTCCATCTATACAGCATCAGTGATAAACCATCTAGGTTAATGAGAAAAGCTTCTCCACAGTGAGGGACAACCAAAGAGATTCACAGAGTTACAGGGAGAAGAGAAGAGGGAGGAGGGAGATAGAGGTGACCAGGAGGAGAAGAGGGGGAATCAAAAGGGGAGAAAGCAAGCTAGCCAGTAATCAGTTCCCTATGTGCTCTCCACAGTCTGGACCCCTCAGAGAGGTTCATGGAGTTATACAGAGAAGAGAAGAGGAAGGAAGTAGACAGAGGTGATCAGGAGGAGAAAAGGGGGAATCAAAAGGAGAGAGACAGATACAGCCAGTAGTCAGTTCCCTAAGTGTTCTCCACAGCCCAGAACACACAAAGAGATTCACAGAGTTGTGTAGAGAAGAGAAGGGGGAGGTAGAAGATAGAGGCGACCCAGTGGAGAAAAAGGAGAGTCAAAAGGGGGAGAGAGCAATTAAGCCAGTAATCACACTCCCAAGTAAAAATGGTCGCTGAAGATTGGGTTCTTAAAGGTACAAAATTGATAACAAATACCAAAAAGCAAAGATTAAAAATTTAGAGTAGAAGTTAGATTCTCAAAAATACAATATAAAAAAAAAACAAAACAAAGTCACAAAAATTATAAAATATATATATATGAAGTTTGCTTTAAAAATAGGGTCTTTTTTTTTTGCAAGGTAATAAGTAGGTTATAAAAATGCAAATTAAAGGAGTAATAGAGGACTTAAAATTTAAAAAATTTTTAAATGATAAGAGTAAAAATATATCTAGGAATTTCTCTGGAGCCATTGTGGGCAGTGTGGGGTCAGTTCAGTTTCAGATAGTTCCTTGATCCGGTTTATACTTCTCAAGATCTATAGGCCCCTTCCAATGTAACTACAGGGTTATGGTGCTAAGTACAGGGTTTCAATCTGTTGCACCTATCACTTCCAAAGCAGTTCCCTCTGTTTATTTTAGTTTCTTCTACTTTCTGGTCTCTTCGGTGTCTAATTTCCGCTCTGACACAAGGGGACGAAGGTGGTCACCTATTTAGGCTCACTTGTTCAGTCGTGCTGTGGGGAGGGAGGAACACTGCAAATAAATATCACTGGCATGTGTGGGGACTGCTCACAGTGTCTTGGCCACACTGAGTTTGCCCCTACTCAGGGCGTGTGCGCTTTCCCAGTCTACATTTCTCAGGCTCTAGGTTGCTCTGCCCAGGAACTGTCTGAGCTGGACCCTGAGTTGCGTGCACTTCCCAGATATAAGCCACTCAGGTTCAGGTTCTCAGGTACTCCACAAAGGCGAAGACTCAGTTGGGCCTGCATTTTGTGCCCTTCCCAGATCCGAGCAGCTCAGGTGACCAGGTGCTTGGTTAGCACAGTCTCCCCAGGTGGGGAGTGCATCTTATCACCTCCCTGGTGCCAGCCGCCTAGTTTCCTAGGTAGCAGCAGGCACGCCCGTCTCAGGTGTTACCTGTTTCTCTTCTGGGGAGCTGATCTCTGGCTGCAACCTTCCCAGTGGATGTCAACTGTCCAGAATCCCAAGAAGTCGTGGTTAACAACTGGGAACCTGCTTGCAGTTTAGTAGAAGATGCCTCTCTGGGGCCAAGATTGTCCCTGTCCGGCTCTGGCTGACCCCGCCTGCCTCCCTGCCTCTGGCGGGGGATGGGCTGGTCTGCAGCCGGCTAGCTCTCCTCAGTCCTTTGTTCTGTGAGCAGCTTGGCAGTGCCTTGCTGCTGGTGCTGCTGCTAAGTCGCTTCAGTCGTGTCTGACTCTGTGCGACCCCATAGACGGCAGCCCACCAGGCTCCCCTGTCCCTGGGATTCTCCAGGCAAGAACACTGGAGTGGGTTGCCATTTCCTTCTCCAATGCATGAAAGTGAAAAGTGAAAGTGAAGTCGCTCAGTTGTGTCCAACCCTCAGCGACCCCATGGACTGCAGCCTACCAGACTCCTCTGTCCATGGGATTTTCCAGGCAAGAGTACTGGAGTGGGGTGCCATTGCCTTCTCTGGGCAGTGCCTTAGGTTAGGGCTTTCATAGGATAGTTCCTTTTTTTCCTCTCTCCCTCTGGCTATCCCACAGTTTGGGTTGCTATCTCACGTTAGTTCCCTCAGATTGCCCTCAGGGCATTCAGGCCCGGTCCTTACCCTAAGCAATGTAGCCCACGCCTCCCTGTTCAGCCACGTGCTGGTGGTGGATGGGAGCACTGGGAATTGCCATTAGGCACATAATCTATGGGTATTATTTATTTATTTATTTTTCCTCCTGGTTATGTTGCCCTCTGAGATTCCAAAACTCCCCACAGAGAGTGTTTCCTGGTGTTTGGAAACTTCTCCTCTTTTAAGACTCCCTTCCTGGGATGGACCTCCATCTTGTCTCTCTCTTTATCTTTATATTTTGTCCTACCTCCTTTCGAAGACAATGGGCTGCCCTTCTGGGTGCCTGATGTCCTCTGCCAGCATTCAGAAGTTGTTTTGTAGAATTTGCTCAGCGTTTAAATGTTCTTTCCATGAATTTGATGGGGAGAATGTGGTCTCCCCATGCTATTCCTCTGCCATCTTAGGACTGCCCCCAGAAATGGTAATTAAACACAATGCAATATTCAGTTCAGTTCAGTCGCTCAGTCGTGTCCGACTCTTTGCAACCCCATGAATTGCAGCACGCCAAGCCTCCCTGTCCATCACCAACTCCCGGAGTTCACTCAAACTCACATCCATTGAGTTGGTGATGCCATTCAGCTGTCTCATCCTCTGTCGTCCCCTTTTCCTCCTGTCCCCAATCCCTCCCAGCATCAGAGTCTTTTCCAATGAGTCAACTCTTCGCATGAGGTGGCCAAAGTACTGGACTTTCAGCTTTAGCATCATTCCTTCCAAAGAAATCCCAGGGCCGATCTCCTTTAGAATGGACTGGTTGGATCTCCTTGCAGTCCAAGGGACTCTCAAGAGTCTTCTCCAACACCACAGTTCAAAAGCATCAATTCTTCGGCGCTCAGCTTTCTTCACAGTCCAACTCTCACATCCATACATGACCACTTATTACTCAGCCATTAAAATGAATGAAATAATGCCATTTGCAGCACCATGGACTGACCTAGGTATTATCATACTAAATGAAGTAAGCTGGACAGAGAAAAGCAAACAGAGTACAATATCGTTTATATGTGGAATTTTTTTTTTTAAAGATCCAAATAAACTTATTTACAAACCAGAAAGAGAGTCACAGACATAGAAAATAAATTTATGATTATCAAAAGGGAAAAGGGGGAGGAGGGATAAATTAGGAAGTTCGAAATAACATATACACACTACCATATATAAAACAGCTAAACAACAAGGAACTAGTGTACAGAACAGGGAACTGCACTCAATATTTTGAAATAACATATAAGGGAAAAGAATCTGAAAAAGAAAAATATATATAACTGAAGCGCTTTTCTGTGTACACCTGAAACTAACATAACATATAATTTAAAAAGCAAAATAAAAGACAAACAAAAAAACCCTCATTTAAACTGGACTAAGAACTTGCTCATGGATTGTTTCTACATTTGAGCCCATGGTGAAAATATCATAGGCATATAAAGCATGCCTGGAAAAACCTTTACCCTTTATACACTAAAGGACCAGAAGTGGAATTTTATTTATTTATTTAGACTGTGCTGGGTCTTGGTTCTTGTGTGTGGGCTTTCTCTAGTTGTGGTGAGCATGGGCTCCTCACTGCAGTGGCTTCTCTTGCAGAGCACAGGCTCTAGGCACACAGGTGCAGAAATTGTAGTGCATGGGCTTTGTTGCCCTGTGGAATGTGGGATCTTCCTGACCCAGGAATCGAACTGGAGTCTCCTGCATTGGCAGCCGGATTCTTTACCATCAAGTCACCAGGGAAGCCCTAAATATACACCACTATATATAAAATAGGTAACTAATAAGGGCCCAGGGGGAATTCCCAGATGGTCCAATGGTTAAGACTAAGTCCTTTCTAGGCAGGGAGAAGGGGTTCAGTCCCTGGTCAGGGAACCAAGTCCCACATGCCCTGAGGCCTGGTTTACAACAAAAATGAAGGGACCTACTGTATAGCACAGGAACTCTACTCAATACACTGTAATGGCCTATATGGGAAAACAATCTAAAAAGAGTAGATAAATGTATAACTGATTCACTTTTTTTATACACCCGGAAGTAACACAACACTACAGATCAACTATACCTTGATAAAATTTTATTTATTTATTATTATTTTTTTAAATGTTACTTGCAATTCAATTTTATTTTTTTATTTTATTTTTATTTTTTGGCATACAGTCTCTTTTTTTAATTTAAATTTATTTATTTTAATTGGAGGCTAATTACTTTACAATATTGTATTGGTTCTGCCACACATCAACATGAATCTGCCACGGGTGTACACGTGTTCCCCATCCTGAACCCCCCTCCCACCTCCCTCCCAGTACCATCCCTCTGGGTCATCCCAGTGCACCAGCCCCAAGCATCCTGTATCGAACCTGGACTGGCACTTTGTTTCTTATATGATATTATACATGTTTCAGTGCCATTCCCCCAAATCGTCCCACCCCCTCTCTCTCCCACAGAGTCCAAAAGACTATTCTATACATCTGTGTCTCTTTTGCTGTCTCACATACAGGGTTATTGTTACCATCTTTCTAAATTCCATATATATGCATTAGTATACTGTATTGGTGTTTTTCTTTCTGGCTTACTTCACTCTGTATAATAGGCTCCAGTTTCATCCACCTCATTAGAACTGATTCAAATGTATTCGTTTTTATGGCTGAGTAATACTCCATTGTGTATATGTGCCACAGCTGTCTTATCCATTCATCTGCTGATGGACATCTAGGTTGCTTCCATGTCCTGGCTATTGTAAACAGGGCTGCGATGAACATTGGGGTACATATGTCTCTTTCCCTTCTGGTTTCCTCAGTGTGTATGCCCAGCAGTGGGATTGCTGGGTCATGACAGTTCTATTTCCAGTTTTTTAAGGAATCTCCACACTGTTCTCCATAGTGGCTGTACTAGTTTGCATTCCCACCAACAGTGTAAGAGGGTTCCCTTTTCTCCACACCCTCTCCAGCATTTATTGTTTTGGATCGCAGCCATTCTGACTGGTGTGAAGTAGTACCTCATTGTGGTTTTGATTTGCATTTCTCTGATAATGAGTGATGTTGAGCATCTTTTCAAGTGTTTGTTTGCCGTCTGTACATCTTTTGGAGAAATGTCTGTTTAGTTCTTTGGCCCATTTTTTTTTTATTAGGTCGTTTATTTTTCTGGAATTGAGCTGCAGGAGTTGCTTGCATATTTTTGAGATTAGTTGTTTGTCAGTTGCTTCATTTGCTATTATTTTCTCCCATTCTGAAGGCTGTCTTTTCACCTTGCTTATAGTTTCCTTTGTTGTGCAGAAGCTTTTAATTTTAACTAGGTCCCATTTATTTTTCCTTTCATTTCCTATATTCTGGGAGGTGGGTCATAGAGGATCCTGCTGTGATTTATGTCAGAGAGTGTTTTGTCTAGGTTCTCCTCTAAGAGTTTTATAGTTTTGGTCTTATGTTTAGATCTTTAATCCATTTTGAGTTTATTTTTGTGTATGGTGTTAGAAAGTGTTCTAGTTTCATTCTTTTACAAGTGGTTGACCAGTTTTCCCAGAACTACTTTTTAAAGAGATTGTATTTTCTCCATTGTGTATTCTTGCCTCTTTTGTCAAAGATAAGGTGTCCATAGGTGCGTGGATTTTAAAAACATACAGTTTACATTTTTCTGATAAGATTATGCAATACTGAGTTCTTCATGTACAGAAAGCAGAGACTGGATACAATGGAGTCATGGCTCATGAGTAGAAAGGGGCTGATAAAGGGAAAACACACAGAAATCAGGCTATTTGTATACACCAACCACCAATCGGGATTATGGTAAAGAGCAAGAGTAATGTTAAAGATGCAGGACAGGGTGTGGAAACACATGAAGGTGCTCGCCAAAAGTAGGATGCTTTGGGTGGCTCTGGACTCAGCAGAGGATCTGGGAGACACAATAGCCTTGTGAATATACTGGACTCGCTGACTGTGTCTGTACAGGGTGAGAATCATGGAGCCACTGGCCCAGAAGATGAGCACAGAAAATGAAATTTCAGGGAACACTATCAAAGCTACATATATTGAGCCTGAGATGTTCTCAAGATCTGTGTCAGAACAGTACGCTGAACCTCTTGTATTTCTCATGTTTGTGCTGCACCTTTTGTCAGAAACATATAATGCATACAGAGGAAAAATGAGATGTACCAACATGCACTGGATCCAGCAGAAGGAAATGGAGAAGGCAATGTACTTTGGGGCTTTCACTTTAAGATTCTTCCAATAGGAGTTTATGGGGCTGATCGTGATGGTCTGAAACACACTCAAGAGGCAAGTGGTGCCGATGGACATACTCCTGCCCACTCTCTCAACATACCAAATAAGTTTGCAGGCAAAATCACTGGCAAAATGTTTCAACCTCAAAGTTGTAATTGTCTGAGGGACTCCTTTCGAGAGAATGACCAAAATGTTGGCAATAGCCAGGTGCTTGCAAATCAAAGCTGTGACCCTCATCCTGCTCTGAGTGTGGTAAAGAAAGAGGTAACGGTACAGAAGGGAGATATTGCCCCAGATTCCAAGCACAGTCTGTAATAAGAAGATTATTCCTATGGCCAGTTGGCTGGAGGCTGTTGTGTTATTCAAGATACTCCCCTTTAAATGATGGCAACAGTGATGCCTTAGAGCAGGATGGTTTATATAAATCTGTGACATTGACAGCCAACTTTCCTTGTGTGCTTTGTGAAATTGCCAAGGCTTCACGTGACAGGAAACGATGATGAGAGGATCCGTATATTTTATGAAAAAGTCAGCAGGAAGGACGAAGTGGTGGCGACCTGGAGGAAGCAATGACAACTGAGAGTAAATTGAAACATAACATGAAACAACACTTTAAGAAGAAGCTTACTGGAGGAAAAAATATCTGCATCACTGCCCTCATCAAAAAAGAGGTCAATTCTAAATGCATTCCCTTCTAAATTTTAAAGAAGATAATGTATTATTATTGTAGGGGGTTCTGTGATGCCTCAGTTGGTAAAGAAAATCTTCCTCCAATGCAGGAGACGCCAGTTCAATTTCTGAATTGGGAAGATCTGCTGGAGGATACATAGGCTTCCCACTCCAGTATTCTTGGTCTTCCTGTGCAGCTCAGCTAGTATTTTAAAGAAGATAATGTATTATTTTAGAAAAAAAGACAGGAGTTATTCTAGGATCTTACAAGTTAAAATGTATGCTAAAGGTACTTCCCTGGTTGTCTGGTAGCTAAAAATCTGCCTTGCAAAGCAGGGAACACAAATTTGATTTCTGGTTGGGCAACTTAGACCCCATATGCCACGGGGTAACTAAGCCTGGGATCTTCAACTAGAAAGTCTGTGTACCACAACAAAAAATCCTGCATGATACAACAAAGCTCCCATATGATGTGACTAAGACCCAATGCAGCTAAATAAATAAATATTAAAAAAATATATGTATGCTAAACAGAACAGAATATATAAAACATATGGTGAAGTAACTTTTGCACATATGAAAATTAAGACTGGTTCTCATCAATACACACACACACACAAAGATGTAACTTAGAACCACACAAGTATGTCCTAAAAAACACAAAATAGAATAAACAGTGGACAGAGTCTTCAAACAGAAACTTTGAGAAGGAAGTTATTCAGTGGATAAAACATATCAAAAAATATTCCACATCCTTGGTAATCAAGACAATTAAAATATAACCACTACCTATATGTAATCAAATACCATCAAGAAATCTGAAACAGAAATGACAAAAATGCCAAGTTTGGGCATAGCTGTGGATGAACCAAGAATCTCATACACTGATGGTGGGTGTTCAAATTGGTACACACATTTTGGAAAACTGTTGTATCGACTTAGCAGATCAGATGTAATCCTGTTCTGAGAAATCTGCTCCTATGAGTATACTCAATAGGATTTTGTACATGTATCACCCAGAGATTAGTTATATTAATAGAATTTATATGAGAGCCCTAATTATTACTTGTAATAGCCCCTAACTCTTAATACCCACCTACCCATTAACAGTTGAATGATCAATTAATCCTTTGATAGTCACAGAATGAAGTCCAATATAGCAATGATAATGACAAAACAGCAATAATATAAAACAATAAGATAAATTCACAAAGATGTAATGGAATGGAGGAGAAAGTCCAAGTGAAAGATGCTGTATGATTTCTTTCATGTGGAGGCCAAGAGAGGCAAAGTGATCCAATATTAAATGTCATAATAGTTGTAATCATATACTGAATAATCCAGGCCTACATATAGTTAACAAAGCTATAGCCTTGGGAACAGTGAGTTAGAAGGGGCACAAGAGAGTTTCATGGGAACTGAGAACATTCTGTTCCTTGATCTAGTTGTAGTCTCTAGATGTGCAATAATTTCTGAAATTTCACTGAGCTTCACACGTATAACATGCGAACATGCTTTTAACTTTTTAAAAAAACATGCATTATCAAAAAAATATGGAAGGAGCTTGGGAAAGCCTATTTCTGTGCATGTGTCTCATCTGCTGCCTGTGTCTGCAAAGGAGGGGAGCTGTAAGCCCAGATCATAACTCCAACAATGAAACATCAAAGAATAGCAACATTGCTGCATACAGAGAATCACTGATTTTGTCATAAAATTCAGCAGAGCAGTATCCTAAGTCTTCATGCTTTGTGTTGATGTGTTGCTCCATTTGGCATCATGTCCATGAGGAAAATAATGTTTACACAGAGATATGACTTGTGACCAATCTTCTCTAAGGACCAGGAAATATAATGAACAGTAGACACAGTCTTCATACAGAAACTTTGAGAAAGAAGTTACATACTGTTCAGTAGTGCAAAGTGGAGACCCCAATATGCTCAGAAGCTTTATTTCTTGAGAGGATTTTATTTATTTCATCTTATTCATTTATTTATTTGGCTGTACCGGGTCTTAGTTAATGGTATGTAAACTCTTAGTTATGGCAGGCAAATTCTCAGTTATGGCATTGGGAGCACAGCCTTAACCTCTGGACCACAGGGAAGCTTTTGCTTTAAGTTGCACCCACCTGGATTTCCTGGGGCTGATCCTGGTGGCACTTAAGGGGCCAGGAGGGCCAATGGACACACCCTGCCAGCTCTGGGGGCATAGAGAACACATTTGCATGGCTAAATCCCTGAAGACAAGCTTCAGTTAAAGGCTGCCATTGTCACGGAGATGCCTTTAAAGGGAATGATCAAAAAGCGACTATAGTCCTGTGCCTGAAGGTCAAAACTGTGAACCTCAACTCACATTCAATGTAGTATAGGAAGAAATTAAGGTAAAGAGAAGAAGCACCCAGGATTCCAACTATAGTCTGAAAGGAGCACACTGTTCTTAATGCTAACTCCCTGGAGGCCATTCTGCCAGTTGTTTGATGTACATAACTGCATGGGAGGCACTGGCACTGATTTATTGCAAAGATAAGGAGATCCTAGGTACAGAGAGGTCAGGTGATCTATGTAAATTCACATGCTGATTACAGGCCTAGTGGTGGTAAGAACCTGGTAGGCTGAGTACAAGACAGTGTCCTAAGCACTGTGATGCACCAACCAAACACATCAGCTGTTTTTCAATAATCCAATGTGAAATTTAGTTTTGTTTTTCTATCATACAGTTTATTCTATCAGTTCAGTGCAGTCACTCAGTTGTGTCCAACTATTTGCAACCCCATGAACGGTAGCACACCGGGCTTCCCTGTCCATCACCAACTCCTGGAGCAGGCTCAAACTCATGTCCATTGAGTCCGTGATGCCATCCAACCATCTCATCCTCTGTCATCCCCTTCTCCTCCTGCATTCAATCTTTCCCAGCTCAGGGTCTTTTGCAATGGCTCAGTTCTTCTCATCAAGTGGCTAAAGTATTGAAGTTTATTCCATACCTTTTATATATGATAATTTTGGTTGTAAATAGTTTCCATATCTGCATAAGTATTTATTCTATAGGTAAATAACATATCAAGAAGATTCCCTGGATTGGATATGGCAACCCATTCCAATGTTCTTGCCTGGGAAATCCTAAGAACAGAGGAACCTGGTGAGCTATGGTCCATGGGGTCACAAACCGAGCCACTAACATGTATACACACAAACACACACAAACTTATAGGAAAGTACTTCCTGTCCATATTGGATATAATGAATGCAAGATTTCCTCAATGTAAGTTTTGCAACAGAAAGATGCATTCCTGTCATGCCAGGCACAAATTCACTATGGTATCTATCAAAAAAAGACTTGGACAATATTACTTTGTTTAAAAAACTATGAACCATGAATTACTACTATACAATAAATGAGTATAGGATAGAAATGAAAGAATTATTTTTGTCTAAACCCTTAGGTATTTTTTAAATCAAGGTTAAATGAGACTACAATATAACTTGACTTGTGAAGAATATTAACATACTAGGCACATGTAAAAGTATAATCTAGAAAATATTGACTGTTGTGTTGCAAAGGTGGAAGCATAAAGAAATGAATTGTGTGCTTGGAATTGGTGTTAGAATATGCGATTAGACAACATATGAGAAGATACATTTGGTCCTGACAACTATATTCCAAACCTCACCATTATAAAGCTGCCTTTTCCTTAAATGCTGCTTCTCTATCTTGAAGAGGGATAGCAATCTCGCCATCATCATCAGACCTCAAATGTTTCAGATAAGACACAACTTCTGTGTCCAGTAAGCACATTTTATGCCTAGAGTTAGATATATATGTAAAAAATCATTTCTGTTCTTCAAACATATTCATATTCATGCTTTCTGTAGAGGATTAGAAAATCATTGCTTTTCTATCCTAGTCTTTATGGAAAGCATAAAGGCATGATAATACTTCTAATACAAATTTAAAATTAGTCTAGAATTTCTGGAAGGCAATGTTACAGCAGATTGAATTTAGAAATACAACCCTTAAGCTGCATCAAGATGATCTTTTGGCACTTCCCAGTGTCCAGTGGCTAAGACTCAGTGCTCCCAATGCAGGGAGCCTGGGTTTGATTCCTGGTCAGGAAAATAGATACCACATGCTGCAACTAAGAGTTCACATGCTGCAATAAGATAAATACTTTTAAAAATATTCCTCATTATTATCACTAGGATTGTTCCTTGAGCCCTCCGCAGTAAGAGTTTCACAAAAGAGCTTTAGGAGCTGTCAAGTTCGATGTTGCCTGATGCCAGGAAAGATTGAAGGCAGGAGGAGAAGGGGATGACAAAGGAAGAGATGGGTGGATGGCATCACTGACTCAAATGGACATGAGTCTGAGCAAACTCTGGGAGATAGTGAAGGACAGGGAAGCCTGGCAGGCTGCAGTCCCTGGGGTTGCAAAGAGTCAGGCACAACTGAGCGACTGAACAACAAAGATCTTGATCTCGCTTTACCTAAACTCTCTCCTAAGGAATTATTCTGCCTTCCTGACCTGCTTTGCCACTGGGTCTATTCCCACTCTACCCCCAGCCCACAGAAAGATCCCTTTTCCAAACATGAACACTTACTCTGAGCTCCTTCCTTACAGACTCTGCCTCTTAGACTGAAATAAAGTACTCAACTCCTTCTCATTCGTTCTCACGAGAAGGTTGCTGGGCTCAGGGTGAAGATTGTGGCAGCCAGGACGTGAGTGGGAGGGAGGCAGTCAGACCCTGAGATAGAGGTTTAAGAGCTGTGATCTCATCCTCCTTCAGAACTGCAATTATCATTTCACTTGAAGTGGCAATGACAGGGCCAACTTGAGAATCTAATTATCTTTCTGAAAAACTTTTTCTGAGTTGCTAATTACTCTCCTGTGAGTATCTCCAAAGAGACCACTGATGTGTTTGAGAGAAGCTCATGATTTTTCATGATGAAGGTTATTTTGAAATGATTAGGACTGCTACACAACTCTGAAATCTGTTGCCTTCATAAACAGGTTGTTTGATCTTAGGGATTCCCCCACAACCACCCCCAACCCATTTAAGAAAGTCAATTGTGAGTGTTCCAGGCTTTGTTCTGGAAACAAACAAAAACACCCAATTAAACTTGAACAGAACATAAGAATCTTGTGTGTGTGTTCATTTATTCATTTACTTGGCTGTGCTGGGTCTTAGTTGGCATGCACACTATTAGTTTCAGCATGTGGGTTCTAGTTCCCCAATCAGGGATCAAACTTGCACACCCCCTGCAATGGGAGCTTGGAGTCTTAGCCACCAGCCCGCTAGGGAAATCCTTGTATGGGACCTTCTTTCTTGTACTCAAAACAGCTCTACCTCTTCTCTTTCCTGCATCTCTGATCCTACACTGGACTACGCAGTTTTAGATCCCAGGTAAGGACTTAAGTTCACGCTAGAGGTAGAGTAATAGAAATGATAGTAAAGGAATATCTTTGGGTCTTGGAGGTGGCTTTTCAATGTTGGCTGTAGCACTCATCTGTCTTTGCAGCACTCTCATGGCCTTTCCTCTGGTACACGGAAGGCTTCTAGTCACTGACATATCCACCATGGCTCCCTTTGGGCCTGGAGCCAAATCCTTAAGTTTACCTTTCTCCACCATTTACAGTTCACACCTCAGATCCATTTTCTCCCCTGGAAATAGGCCGATTATTGCCTTCAGTTCAGTCACTCAGTCATGTCCAACTCTTTGCAACCCATGGACTTCTGCACACCAGGCTTCCTTGTCCATTACCAACTTTCAGAGCTTGCTGAAACTCATGTCCATCAAGTCGGTGATGCCATCCAACCATCTCATCCTCTGTCATCCCCTTCTCCTCCTGCCCTCAATCTTTCCTAACCTCAAGGTCTTTTCCAGTGAGTCAGTTAGCATCACGTGGCCAAAGTATTGGAGCTTAGCTTCATCATTAGTCCTTCTAATGAATATACAGGACCGATTTCCTTTAGGATGGACTGGTTGGATCTGCTTGCAGTCCAGGGGACTTTCAAGAGTCTTCTCCAACACAATTCAAAAGCATCAATTCTTTGGCATTCAGCTTTCTTGATGGTCCAAGTCTCACATCCATACACGACTACTGGAAACACCATAGCTTTGAGTCAATCGACTTTTGGCAGCAAAGTAATGTTTCTGCTTTTTAATACACTGTCCTGGTTGGTTATAGCTTTACTTCCAAGGATCAAGTGTCTTTTAATTTCATGGCTGCAGTCACCATCTGCAGTGATTTTGGAGCCCAAGAAAATAAAGTCTGTCACTGTTTCCATTGTTTCCCCTTCTTCTTCTTCTTCTTCTTCTTTTTTTTTTTACTTTACAATATTGTATTGGTTTTGCCATACATCAACATGCATCCACCACGGGTGTACATGTGTTCCCCATCCTGAACCCCCCTCCCACCTCCCTCCCTGTACCATCTCTCTGGGTCATCCCAGTGCACCAGCCCCAAGCATCCTATATCGAACCTGGACTGGTGATTTGTTTCATATATGACATTATACATGTTTCAATGCCATTCTCCCAAATCATCCCACACTCTCCCCTCCCCACCCCTCCCTCAGAGTCCAAAAGATTGTTCTATACATCTGTGTCTCTTTTGCTGTCTCACATACAGGGTTATTGATACCATTTGCCATGAAGTGGTGGTACTGGATGCCATGATCTTTGTTTTTTGAATGTTTAGTTTTAAGCCAGCTTTCATTCTCCTATTTCACTTTCATCAAGAGACTCTTCAGTTCCTCTTTGCTTTCTGCCATAAGGGTGGTGTCATCTGCGTATCTGAGGTTATTGATATTTCTCCCGGCAATCTTGATTCGAGGTTGTGCTTCATCCAGCCCAGTGTTTCGATGATGTACTCTGCATATAAGTTAAATAAACAGGGTGACAATACACAGCCTTGAAATACTCCTTTCCCAATTTAGAACCAGCCCATTTTTTCATGTCTGGTTCTAACTGTTGCTTCTTGGCCTGCATACAGATTTCTCCGGAGGCAGGTAAGGTATTCTGGTATTCCCATCTCTTGAGGAATTTCCCACAGTTTGTTGTGTTCCACAAAGTCAGAGGCTAATGCTCTTGAGTCCTGAGTTTCAGTGTCTCTGCTGTGCATGAAGAAAGCTCTGGTATTAAAGGATTTGGAATTAGTCAGAGGCAGACTGTGTCATACCTTTTTGCAAAGGAATTTCTACTCATTTCTTTACTGGGGGTAAATCACTGAAATATATGCCTGACCCTTTTGGAGGAGCTTGCCATTTTGGTGGCAGAAATGGATGATCCTACTCACATTTTTATTGTCTGAATTAGGCAGGAAAATTACTCACTGGAATGGGAGATCCCAGTTCTTCATTCTGTCCTTAATGTTTTTCCTGATTTCAATATTCTAGGCTCATTGCTTCTTTCAAAGATGAAGCTTTGGGCTTTAGGATCTAGGGATCCAAGAACACCTGGCTATCCCTTCTGCCCTCCACGTGTCTTTAAGAACCCCTGGGAAGCTATCATATTTCTCCCAAGGACAACTGGGGATGGGAAAATGAGTCAGTCATTAAAAGCCAAGTTTTCTGATACAGGGATGCTGTGATGGCAACTCTGAAGCTGGCTCTGGCACTCTACCTTCAGTTTTACACTCTGCTCACCAGCAAGATGGGTTTTAAGGAATGGCATCAGCATGCAAGGAAGAAGAGAGTATGGCATGCTTACTGGAGCCCTCAGTTGCCTTTTCCTCAGGACACTTCTCCTAATATTGGTTGAGGACCAGAGAACTTCTCAGGCTTAACTTTCTTCCTGAATCTATGAAATTTCTGTAACCAACTACTCCTCACTGGAGCTGCTAATTTTCTTGTATACCAAAGAAACAGCCCTCTGTGGACATCCCTGGTGGTCCAGTGATTAAGGTTCTTCACTCCAAATGCAGCATTCTAGGTTCAATTCCCTGGTTGGGGAACTCGTCCCCACAAAGTGCAGCTAAGTGTTGGCCTGCAGCAACTAGTGAACCCACATGCTGCAACTACGACCTGGAATAGCTAAATAAATAAATGAAAATATTTAAAAAGTGCCCTCTGTCCCAAATATGGTACTATACCCATCTTATCGGATTTTTTTAACACAAACATACCAGCAAAAATCTGGAATAAGTTCTCACAACTCCATACTAAGTAAAGTAAGTCAGACAGAGAAAGACAAATATATGATATCACTCATATGTGGAATCTAATGAAATATTATTTTTTAGAATCTAATTTAAGAATGATACAAATGAACTTATTTACAAAACAGAAAGAGACTCAAAGACTTATATAACAAAATGGTTGTCTAAGTAGGGGGGAAGATTGAGGGAAAAGGATAGTTAGAGAATTTGGAATGGACATGTACACACTGCTATATTAAAAATGGATAAACAACAAGGACCTACTATTTAGCACTAGGAACTCTGCTAAATGTTATGTGGCAACATGGATGGGAGGGGAGTTTGAGGGAGAATGGATACACATATATGTATGGGTGAGTCCCTTTGCTATCTCCTTAAAACTATCAAAACATTGTTAATTGATGATACTCCAATATAGAATTAATTTTTTAAAAAGGGCTATGACACTCAGGTTACCAGGCATCAGAAAGAGACAGAGCTCTTTATTCCTCTCCACTCTGCCCATGTAGGTTCTGTATTCACCAACGATGAAATACCCACACTCATTACTTTGAAAGACATGTGGCTTCCTTATATACTATCCACTGACCTTATGCTCATGAGTGAATGAACACCTGACCATTGTGGAAAAATAACACCATGGACCTAGAGATTGTCGTACTAAGTGAAGTAAGTCAGACAGAGAAAGACAAATACATGATATCACTCATATGTGGAATCTAATTTATTATTATTTTTTGGAATCTAATTAAAGAATGATATAAATGAACTTATTTAAAAAACAGGAAGATACTCAGATTTCAAAAACAAACTTATGGTTACCAAAGGGGAAATGTGGGAGGGAGAGATAAATTAGGAGTTTGGGATTAACAGATACACAGTACTATATATAAAATAAATAACCAACAAGGACCTACTGTATAGCATAGGGAATTTTACTCAATATCCTGTAATAAATTAATGGGAAAATAATCTGAAAATGAAAGAATATATGTATAACTGAATCACTTTGCTCTACACCTGAAACTATCACAACGTTGTAGATCAACTATACCCCATTAATATTTAAATACGTATAATTTACATTTTTCTGATAAGATTAGCAGATAGTGTATTGAGTTCCTCATCAATGAATGCAGAGACTGGATACAGTGGAGTCACGGCTCATGAGCAGAAAGGGGCTGATAAAGGGAACACACACAGAAATCAGGCTGGCTGTATTCACCAACCACCAACTGGGATTATGATAAAGAGCAAGAGTAACGTTAAAGATGCAGGACAGAGTGTGGAAACACACTCTGCTCACCAAGAGTAGGATGCTTTGGGTAACTCTGGACTCAGCGGAGGATCTGGGAGACACACTAGCTTTGGGAATATACTGGGCTCGCTGACTGTGTCTGTACAGGGTGAGAATCATGGAGCCACTGGCCCAGAAGATGAGCACAGAAAATGAAATTTCAGGGAACACTACCAAAGCTGTATATATTGAGCCTGAGATGTTCTCAAGATCTGTGGCAGCACAGTACCCTGAATCTCTTGTATTTGTTGTGTTTGTGCTGCACCATTTGTCAGAAACATATAATGCATACAGAGAAAAATGAGATGTACCAACAGGCACTGGATCCAGCAGAAGGAAATGGAGAAGGCAATGTACTTTGGGGCTTTGACTTTAAGATTCTTCCAACAGGAGTTCATGGGGCTGATTGTGATGGTCTGAAACACACTCAAGGGGCAGGTGGTGCCAAAGGACATACTCCTGCCCACTCTCTCAACATACAAAATAAGTTTCAGGCAAAATCAGTGAAAACATGTTTCCACCCCAAAGCTGTAATTGTCTGAGGGGCTCCTTTTGAGAGAATGATCAAGGAGTTGGCTATAGTCAGGTGTTTGAGAATCATAACCATGGGTCTCATCCTGCATTGAGTGTGGTAAAGAAATAGGTAATGGTTAAGAACGGACAAATTGCCCAGAATTCCAATCATAATCTGTGATAAGAATATTATCCCTAGGGCCAAATCTCTGGGGGTTATTTTTTTCATTCAATATTTTTAAATGAAAGTGTTCTCCTTCTTTTAAAGGGTTTGTATCTTTATTATTTATTTATTAGGCTGCACCAGATCTTCAACCTTCATTGTGGCATGTGGGATCTAGTTCCCTGATCAGGGATTGAACCCAGGGCCCCTGCATTGGGAGCGCTGAGTCTTAGCTACTGGAACACCACCCACGTCCCCAAAATATTTTCCTTTAAATAGTGACAGTCATTCTTCTGAGTAAAATGTCTCATTGATGTTTTTTGACAGCAAGTGTAATGTTACTTTTGTGCTCCTATTGGTTTGCCAAGGTTTCATGAGACAGGAAGAGATGGAGAGATAGCTGGTGTATTTCAGGGAAAAGTCAGCAATAAGGATGAAGCAGAGTTAACCTGGAGGAAGCAATGACAAGTGAGAGTAATTGGAAAGAGAGCTTATTACAACATTTCAAGAATTAGCTGAAATTTGCTAGCCAGATTGGAGAAAAGTAACACTTCAGTCACTGCCCATATCATCAGACAAATCTATTCTGAATAGATTCCATTTCTAATTTTAAAAATTATGCAATTTTTAGAAAAACAATTTCAAAAATTTAAATTAAAAATATATCTGAAACACCACAAAACATATAAACCATATGGCAAAATGGCTTTATCTTATCTTTAGCTTCTATTAAGACTGCTCACATCAACACACACACACACACACACACACACACACACACACACAAAGATGTGTCACCAGCACAAAGAACTCCTAAAGACCATATAGTAGAATACAACATGACCAAACTGTTTCAACAGAAACTTCAATAGTTATTCAATGGATAATACATATGTAAAAAATATTCAATGTCCTTAGGAATCAGGAAAAGGAAAATATAACCACTACCTACACATCAAACACCATCCAGAAAACTATAATGGAAATGACAGAAATATAACGTTTTGGCAAAGATGTGGGTCAACCAAGAATCTCAATCAGATATTAAAATTTGAACAAAGATTTTGGAGACTAGATGTAATTTATGTTTCAACAATTCCTCTCCTATGTGTATCATCAAGACTAGTAGAATTTATGTGCTAGCACTTACCCATTACTCATGTGTGTGTGCATGTTCAGTCGCTTCAGTTGTGTCTGACTATTTGAGACCCTATGGACTGTAGCCTGCCAGGGATTCTCCAGGCAAGAATATTGGAGTGGGTTGCCCTGCCCTCTTCCAGGGGATCTTCCCAATGCAGGAATCAAA
This sequence comes from Bos indicus x Bos taurus, assembly GCF_003369695.1. Lineage (NCBI taxonomy): Eukaryota > Metazoa > Chordata > Mammalia > Artiodactyla > Bovidae > Bos > Bos indicus x Bos taurus. The sequence continues at coordinate 7,610,412 of NC_040093.1, forward strand.
CCTGTGTCTTCTGAATTGCTGGCAGATATTTACCCACTGAGCCGCCTGGGAAGCCCACACATTACTCATAATAGCCCTAAAATCAAAACTACTCAGTTGTCCATGAACAGTAGAATAAATCAGTAGAATTAATCCTTTGATAATCACACAGCAAAGACCTATATAGCAATGTTAATGTATACTAATAGTTAAATGCAATAATACGAAGAGTAGTCTTGTGTAGATATGAAAGTTGGACCACAAAGAAAGCTGAGGGCTGAAGAATAGATGCTTTCAAATTTTGGTGCTAGAGAAGTCTCTTGAGAGTACCTTGGACTGAAAGGAGATCAAATCAGTCAATCCTATAGGAAATCAACCCTGTATATTCATTGGAAGGACTGATGCTGAAGCTCCAATACTTTGGCTACCTGATGTGAAGAGATGACTCACTGGAAAAGACCCTGATGCTGGGAAAGACTGAGGGCAGGAAGAGAAGGGGGAACAGGATGAGGTGGTGAGGTAGCATCACCAACTCAATGAACATGAGCTTGAGCAAACTCCGGGAGATAGGGAAGTGCAGGGAAGCCTAGAGTGCTACAGTTCATGGGATTGTAAACAGTCAGACACAAGTTAATGGCTAGAACAATAACATACAAATAGATTCCCCAAAATCATATGCAACTGGGAGAAAAGGCCAATATGAAGGTTTTCAGACTCTATGATTCCATTTAAGTATGAAGCAGGCAAAAGTGATCTAATCTCTTAAATGTTAGAATAGTTGTAAAGCTCTTACCAAAAATCCTGACCTACAAATAGATTCAAGAAAACTATAGTCTTGGGAATAGAGACTAGGAGTATAGAGGGTTTCTAGGTGACCCACAATATTCGGTTTCATTCATATACATATATATTTTTTTTTTTTTTTCTTTATCGACTTTTGGCTGTGTTGGGTCTCCACTGTTGCACGGGCATTTCTCTAGTTGCAGAGAGCAGGGTCTACTCTCTAGTTGCGGTGCTCAGGCTTCTCATTGCAGTGACTTCTCTTGTTGTGGAGCTCAAGCTCTAGGGTGTTCAGGCTTCATTCATTGCAGCATGTGAGCTCAGTATTTGTGGTTCCCGGGCTCTAGAGCATAGGCTCAATAGTTGGTGCATGAGCTTAATTGCTCTGCAGCGTGTGGAATCTTCCCAGATCAGGGATTGAACCCACATCTCCTGTATTGGCAGGCTGACTCCTTACCACTGAGCCACCAGGGAAGCTCAACAGTCTGGTTTTTTATCCAGTCATTGCCTACAGAGATGTGGTCATTTCTGAAACTCCACTAAGCTGTGTACTTATAACCTGTGCATATGTTTTTAAATTTTAAAAAATCTATCACAAAAAACAGATTTTAAAGAAACTGAGAAAAAACTATTCCTCTGAATGTTGGATCTGCTGATTGTGTCTGTAGAGGATAAGCCTTAGAGAGCCACAGGTCCTGATCATGAGCCCAACAATGAACATCAGACAATAACAACATGGCTGCATATATTGAGTCACTGATTTTATAATTCAGAAGAGTGATATCCCAGATCTTTGCTCTTTGTGTTCGTCTATTGCTTGATTCGGCAAGTCTATGCACTGGGAATTGATATACACCAGCTTATACCTGGTAGGCTACAGTCCATGGGGTCGCTAAGAGTCGGAGATGACTGAGCGACTTCGGCTTTCACTTTTCACTTTCATGCATTGGAGAAGGAAATGGCAACCCACCCCAGTGTTCTTGCCTGGAGAATCCCAGGCACGGGAGAGCCTGGTGGGCTGCCGTCTATGGGGTCGCACAGAGTCGGACACGACTGAAGCGACTTAGCAGCAGCAGCAGCAGCAGCTTATACAAGGTCCAGCAGAGGAATATGAAACCTCCACTCCTTTGGAGCTTTTCAGTTCTACTCAACTCTGGTTCCTGGGGAGGATCGTGATGGCTGGAGACGCATAAGAGGCAGGAGGTGCCCATGGACATACCCTGCCAGGTCTGTGAGGATAGAAAATTGGATATGTCACTGAAGACATGCTTTAACTAACAACTACCAGTGTCATGGGGATGTCTTAAAGAGAATGACCAAGAAGCGACTGTATGTACGTGCTTGAGGATCAAATGTGTGGATCTCAACCTTTAGGAAGAGATAATGGTAAAGGAAGAAAATAGTAGTCCTCCTGTAGTCTGAAATGAGCAGACCCTTCTTTGCAAATTCCCTGAGGCCATTCTGCCAGTTGCTGGTGACTGGTGTTTTGTCTTCAGAATGAGAGGATCCTGTTTTGGAACATGTGCTGTGGGCTACAGTCTTCAGATAAGTGGAAACCCCATATTTGCTTTGATAAATATTTACTTGAGAGGCTCATGGTCTCAAGTAAATATTAAGAGGCTTCACAGAGTTGAATATGTAACCTTTAAATAGCGCTTATGATGGATGCATCACTATTGTACTACATCACACGAGGTGCTTTCTTTGATTTTTGTACCTGCCGGAGGTACATTATTTTCCTGAGGGCATTATTTTCAGCATTATTTCAGTAAGGAGACCTGAGGTGCAGAGAATTGAATGACCTGTGTAAATGCACATGCTGCTATGGGGCTGAGTGATAGGAACCTGGTAGGCTAGTTGCCAAGACAGTGCCCTGACCACTGTGTTACACTAATAAATCATGTTAGCTCTGTTTTCAAATCATCCAGAGCTGAATTTCATTTTGTTTTTGTACTTTTCCACCTAATTCACATCATTTTTAAATTTTATTATATAATCATGGTTGTGAACAGTTCCTATATTTAGGAACTTAAAAAAAATAATTAATTTATTTATTTTAATTGGAGGCTAATTACTTTACAATATTCTGCCATACATTCACATGAATCAGCCATGGGTGTACATGTGTTCCCCATCCTGAAGCCCCCTCCCAACTCTCTCCCCTCAGGGTCATCCCAGTGCACCAGCCCTGAGCACCCTGTCTCATGCATTGAACATGGACTGGCGATCTATTTCACATATGATAATATACATGTTTCAATGCTATTAGGAACTTCTTTTTAGTCTAAGAATTTACCATATGGTCAATATCAAATATAAATGATTTTTTGAGGTCATAATAAAGTACAGATGCAGTTTCACAGACTACTGTTAAATGTCCAAATTGGATTTAATGATGCAAGATTTGTTTAGTGTTAGTTGGCACCCCACTCCAGTACTCCTGCCTGGAAAATCCCATGGACGGAGGAGCCTGGAAGGCTGCAGTCCATGGGGTCGCTGAGGGTTGGACATGACTGAGTGACTTCACTTTCACTTTTCACTTTCATGCATTGGAGAAGGAAATGGCAACCCACTCCAGTGTTCTTGCCTGGAGAATCCCAGGCACGGGGGAGCCTGGTGGGCTGCAGTCTATGGGGTCGCACAGAGTCGGACACAACTGAAGTGACTTAGCAGCAGCAGCAGTTGGCCACAGAAAGGCTCATTTGCTATCATTCCAGGAACAAAGCATAATGGTATGTATCAAATAAATTATTGGATGATAAATCCTTCTTTACTAAACTGCAATGCATGAAATACTGCTATGTGATAAAAAGAATGTAGCTCTTTTACCTGTTATTAATAATTTTGGTCTAAATGCCTAGGTATTTATTAATGCTTACAATGAGTAAAACTATTAACAATGAAGCAAGATTTGTGAATGTTAAAATACAAGAGACATGTACTTTATGCATGTCTTAAATGCAACATAGTGAATATGGAACCCTGTGTATTGTTTAAGTTGAAATCATCAAGAAATGAGTTGTGAGCTTGGAATTGATGCTAAAATATTATTAAGCCATACAACACAAGACAAGATACATTTGGTAGTGACTATATTTTAACACTCATAATTAAAAAGTTATCTTTTCCTTAAATGTTACTTCTCTAACTTGAGTAGGGAAAGCATCTCTCCATAGTTGTTAGACCTCGAATGTTTTCAATGGAGATAATCACTGTATCTAGTAAATGCATCATATTCCTAGAGCTTGATTTAAAAAAAAAAACCAACATTTTTATCCAAAAACAAACTCATATTCTCAATGTATGCAGAGGACTAGAAAACTGTTACGTGCTATCCTGGCTTCCCTGGTAGCTCAGCAGTAAAGAATCCACCTGCAATGAAAGAGATGTGGGTTCAGTCCCTGGGTTGGGAAGATCCCCTGGAGGAGGAAATGGCAACTCACTCTAGTATTCTTGCCTGGAAAATTCCATGGACAGAGGCGGCTGATAGACTATGGTCCATAGAGTCTTAAAGAGTCAGACATGACTGAAGTGACTGAGCATGCATGCACAGTGCTATCATACTCTGTATAATAGGCAAAAAGGCAGTATAAACCTACCTCTAATTATAATGAAAAATTAGTCTTTAAACCCTGTAAAGTAATGTAAAGGTGGCTCAGTGGTAAAGAATCCACCTGTAATGCAGGAGATGCAGGTTCAATCCCTGGGTTAGGAAGATTCTCTGGAGAAGGAAATGGCAGCCCACTCCAATATTCTTGCCTGGAAAATTCCATGGACAGAGGAACCTGGTGGGCTACAGTCCACGGGGTCACCAAGAGTTGGACACAACTGAGCCTGCAAGCATGCATACAAGGTAACATCAGAATGATTTCAAAACAAAAAGCCTTAAGACCTTAAAAAATGATTCTTCATCCTCACTGTGATGATTCAACATTGATCACCCACAGTGAAGATTTCATTCAGCGACACCAGGAGGCATGAGGCAGGGTTTAGGATCCTCATATCTCTTTACAAGGTCAGCTCATACCTACAGTCTTATTCTGCTTCCCTGTCTAGCTTTGCCACTGAATCTGTTCTTACCCCCCAAATCCCTTTTCCAGACATGAACACTTACAGACTTCCTTCCATAAACTCTGTCTCTTGGGCTGAAATAGAAAATGCTCACCTGACTCCTTCTGGTGGGCTCAGGGTGAAGGTCATGACAGCCAGGACGTGAGTGGGAGGGAAGTGGTCAGACCCTGAGATATAGGTTTATGTTCTGTGACCTCATCTTCCCTCAGAATGCAATTATCATTTCATTTGAAGTAGTAATAACAGGGCAGGCTTGGGGAGCTAATGATCTTTCTGAAAAACTTTTTTTGAGTTGCTAATTACCAAAACCAATTATGACTTTCTGGTGAGTATCTCCAAAGAGACCACTGATGTGTTTGGGAAGAGGCCTGTAATTTTTCACGATCCCTGATGGCACAGAAAGTCACCTGTGGAAGGAGGAGTCATGCTGATGTCTGAGTGACTGGTAGTGAGTTATGTGTGTCTCAGGATTCCCTGATTCCCTGAGAAGCTCTTCCACTAAACATCTAGTTCATCCTTCATCTTTGGACTTCTAAGCTGCACTGCTATTAGACTTGGATTCAGACGTAGCACAAGAAGAATATCTGGGATAGGAATAACAGGAAGAACATGCATGATGTTACTTTTTCATTTGTATAATTAAAAACAGGTTAATTTGAGACTCCCCTGGTGGTACAGTGGATAAGGATCTGCCTGCCAGTGCAGGGGGATATAGGTTCAAGCCCTGGTCCGGGAAGATCCTACTTGGTGTAGGGCAACTAAGCTGGGGCGCCACAACTATGAGCCTGTGCCCTGGAGCCCGGGAGCTGCCACTAGAGAAGCCACCACGATGAGAAGGCCATGAACTGCAATGAAGACCCAGCACGACAACCAAATTAAATAATTTAATTTGGAGATGGAAATACGGAAAAGTTTCTAAGAGATGATACTTTACAGATATGGTACTTTTCTGTTGAAGTTGGTCATATGCAATCCATATAATCTACTTTTCATGATTTTGTTTTAAAACCACTTCTTAAAAATCAGCAGTTCAAAGGGAAATGTCCGTAAGGCATTTTCCTTACTTGTACTGGATCTGAAGAAGTGAATGTTAATTTAAAGATGTTTTATCATAATGCCCTCAAGCACAAAACAAGACGGGGAGCTGACTGTGGCTCAGATCATGAACGCTTTATTGCCAAATTCAGACTTAAATTGAAAAAAGTAGGGAAAACCACTAGACCATTCAGGTATGACCTAAATCAAATCCCAAATGATTATGCAGTGGAAGTGACAAATAGATTCAAGGGATTAGATCTGATAGACAGAGTGCCTGAAGAACTATGGACAGAGGTTCGTGACATTGTACAGGAGGCAATGTTCAAGACCATCCCCAAGAAAAAGAAATGGAAAAAGACAAAACGGTTGCCTGAGGAAGCCTTACAAATAGCTGAGAAAAGAAGAGAAGTGAACAGCAAAGAGAAAAGGAAAGATATACCCATTTGAATTCAGAGTTCCAAAGAATAGCAAGGAGTGATAAGAAAGCTTTCCTCAGTGATCGGTGCAAAGAAATAGAGGAAAACAGTAGAATTGGAAAGACTAGAGATCTTTTCAAGAAAATTAGAGTTACCAAGGGAATATTTGGACACAACTGAACGACTGAACTGAAGGGAATATTTCATGCAAAGATGGGCACAATAAAGGACAGAAATGGTATGGATCTAACAGAAGTAGGAGATATGAAGAAGAGGTGGCAAGAATACACAGAAGAACTATACAAAAAAGATCTTCATGACCCAGACAACCACAATGGTGTGATCACTCACTTAGAGCCAGACATTCTGGAATGTGAAGTCAAGTGGGACTTAGGAACCATGACTACAAACAAAGCTAGTGGAGGTGATGGAATTCCAGTTAAGCTATTTCAAATCCTGAAAGATAATGATGTGAAAGTGCTACATTCAATATGCCAGCAAATTTGGAAAACTCAGCAGTGGCCACAGGACTGGAAAAGATCAGTTTCAATTCCAATCCCAAAGAAAGGCAATGCTAAGGAATGCTCAAAGTACTGCACAATTGCACTCGTCTCACATGCTAGCAAAGTAATGCTCAAAAATTTTCAAACCAGGCTTCAACATGATGTGAACTGTGAACTTCCAGATGTTCAAGCTGCATTTAGAAAAGGCAAAGGAACCAGAGATCAAATTGCCAACATCAATTGGATCATCGAAAAAGCAACATAGTTCCAAAAAAACATCTACTTCTGTTTTATTGACTACACCAAAGCCTTCGACTGTGGGAATCACAACAAACTGTGGAAAATCCTTCAAGAGATGGCATACCAGACCGCCTGACCTGCCTCCTGCAAAATCTGAATGCAGGTTAAGAAGCAACAGTTAGAACTGGACATGGAACAACAGACTGGTTCCAAATCAGGAAAGGAGTACTTCAAGGCTGTGTATTGTCACCCTGCTTATTTAACTTATATACAGAATATATCATGTGACATGCCAGGCTGGATGAAGCACAAGCTGGAATCAAGATTTCTGGGAGAAATATCAATAACCTCAGATATGCCAATGACACCACCTTTAAGGCAGAAAGTGAAGAAGAACTACAGAGCCTCTTGATGAAAATGAAAGAGGAGAGTGAAAAAGTTGGCTTAACACTCAATGTTCAAAAAATAAAGATCATGGCATCTGGTCCAATCACTTCATGGCAAATAGATGGGGAAACAGTGACACACTTTATTTCCTTGGGCTTCAAAATCACTGCAGATGGTGACTGCAGCCATGAAATTAAAAGATGCTTGCTCCTTGGAAGAAAAGCTATGACCAACCTAGACAGCATATTAAAAAGTAGAGACATTACTTTGCTGACAAAGGTCCATCTAGTTAAAGCTATGGTTTTTCCAGTAGTCATGTATAGATGTGAGAGTTGGACTATAAAGAGAGCTGAGCACTGAAGAATTGATGCTTTTGAACTGTGGTGTTGGAGAAGACTCTTGAGAGTCCCTCGGACTGCAAGGAAATCCAACCAGTCCATCCTAAAGGAAATCAGTCATAATATTCATTGGAAGGACTGATGCTGAAGCTGAAACTCCAATACTTTGGCCACCTGATGTGAAGAACTGACTCATTTGAAAAGACCCTGATGCTGGGAAAGATTGAAGGCAGGAAGAGAAGGGGACAACAGAGGATGAGATGGTTGGATGGCATCACCAGCTCGATGGATATGAGTTTGAGCAAGCTTCGGGAGTTGGTGATGGACAGGGAAGCCTGGCTTGCTTCAGTCTGTGGGGTCGCAAAGAATCAGACACGAGTGAGTAACAGAGCTGACTGACTGATGCTAACAATGACATTAAGTGCAAATAGGGATATACCACAGAAAACAGAGCATTTTGAAAAGCATCCTTTATAAACAAAAGCACAAGGATCAAGTGGTATAACCGATTGTTTTTATGATTCTTTTAAACATCAGACAAGCCAGTGCTACTTTCTCAACTCAACAGCATTGGATTGTTACCAGAGGTCTTTACACTTGTGCTGACATTTCATAAAGGAGCACTCATTGGTTACGGGATTGATGAAGACACCTAAAATAACAACACCACAGTTCAAAAGCATCAATTCTTCAGTGCTCAGCTCTCTTTATAGTCCAACTCTCACATCTATACATGACTACTGGAAAAACCATAGCTTTAACTAGATGGACCTTTGGATTTTCCAACGGACATGCCCACAGTCTGAACAAGGTCTACTCAATAGTTCCCACGAGTGTTTTTGGTCCTTCTGGGAAGTTAAAGGAAACACAGTTCACACAAAAGCACATCCACTTCTGACTCCAACTGCAAGTGTGGGCTTTCCCAAACCCATGCCTGCTGGGAGCGAGCTCCGCCCATGGCAAAGGTCATGAGGAAGGAGGCTTGGCATATGCAAAGGCAGGATCGAGCCTCAGAAGTCCCCCTGGAAATTCTCAAGCATCTACCCCCAAAACCAGAGTCTGCCTACTTTCTGCTTTGTGCTTTCACCTACACCTCCAACTTTATGGGGGGCTGTCCCCCACTACCTCTCTCTGAAAAAAGAGTTAGCTTACAGCTCCAGTTAATAATTCCTGGGTGTGACAGTGTTTCAACCTACAAACTCCTTTGGAAATCCTCTAGCCTGCCTGAATAGGTTTTTCTGGCCACATGTGATTGTTCAGAGCCTCCCAACTGTGAGAGGCAGGAGATGTTCTAAACCGTCTAAACACATATTCCTTTGAGTAGTTAAAAGATTGATTAGAAATTGTATTGGTGAAGGGTTTTTCACTTGCTGGGCCAATGTTTGCTGCTAAGTCTCCATATCCCTTACTTACTGTGTCCTTGGCAGTGTATTGATTGATATAATGGGTGTATAGAAATGTAAGTAGTGGCCTCAATGTTTATAACCTTGGACCCTTGAGTTAATTCTTTTCTTGATTGAGCCCACCTCACCTTTGCCCTATAGGAATGCAGCTTTGTCCAATGCTTTTTTGGAGGCTGGCGCCTGACTTTAGAATAATCACCTTTAGAGAAAGATAAGTTTCTTAAAATGTTAACAGGCCTCCTGGCCAGAAGAGGGTGTAAATCACCTAAACTTTTGCATATGATAAGTTTGAAAGCCTGGCTTCGATTAGGATCAGGAACTGCTGTCCTTGCATGACTCTACCCCTTCCCCCTCTATGCATAACTTAAGGTATAAAAACTACTTTGGAAAATAAAGTGCGGGCCTTGTTCACCAAAATTGGTCTCCCCATGTCGTTCTTTCTTTCACCTTCTGGCTGAATTTTTCCTCTGAGGCGGGGAAGCTCGTCAAGCCTACTAATTTTGCCTGGGCTTCTAAGATCTGACCGGGGAGGCCTTAGTGTCTCCTCTCCTTCAGGAGAACGGGAGGACGCCTGCAGCCTTCATAGGTGACATAAATTCCCTGCTTTGGAATTTCATTCAGCCTCTTTTCTTCACTGAATTTTCCTACTGAGCTATCCTTATTCCAGCCTCTTTTCTCCACTGAATTTCATCACTGCACTGTCCTTATTTCAGCCGCTTTTCTCCACTGAATTTCCTCACTGAGCTATCCTCATTCTATTACTCTTTATATCTTTGATGAATATTTAAATAAATAGGTCGCCGACGCCGTCTCTCCTTCGAGTACCCTGGATCAGCTGGGACTGGACCCCGGCACATGCCCATTTCGGTAATTCTCTTGAAGGACTCAGAACTAACTGGCACTCTTCTCCTCACAGTTGTGGTTTATTATATGGAAAGACAGATTAGCACCAAACAAGGAAGAGATGCAAGGGGTACAGCAGCCCAGGACAACGCCAGATCGCTCATTGTTCTCTGCAGACGGCATCTCCTGGTCTCTGGCCACAGCTCTCAGCAAAATGCACATCTTTGTCTGAGCATCTGTATTTAGTACATTTACTATAGGCTTCATAAGACAGACGGCAGTAGTATCTCTGAATGTACCTAACATTTGAAGAGCCAGTATGAGGTAAATAGAGATTTAATGAGATTTTAATGAGACAGTGACTCCATTCTACAAAGCTATTACATACATTTTCACAGATTTCTACTAATTCAAGTTTTCTTTCCCCCTTGCTCATTCTTCACCACACGGCCCTCTGTTTCCAAGTCAGTGAATGCAGTCATATCTGGCCACACATATGCCAAACACACATATACATAGACATAGTCTGACACACATGTGTTTGCACACTCACATATATACTTAATCACCCCATACTCCACACTCATCCCACACTCACAAACACTCATGACACATGGAACCACACTCACATTATTGCACACTCTTCACTCACACAGCAACATAAAAGACACAATCCCACTTACTTTCACAGAATCATTTATTTGGTCATCAAGAGGGTTATTATGTTCATCGTGTGTCTGTATAAGGTATGGCTGCATCTTTTCTGGGGAGTGAAGGCCAGAAAAAGGGAGGAAATGTATGTACTTTACCCTCTGTCCATCCTGTCAAAGCACTCAAGGATAATATATTAGACATGCATCTTCTAAAAATTTCTGAGAGCTTTGCCACTTGAGGTGGGGAGTATGGTATAAACGTTGGAATGCCTGTGGGTATGACTGGGAGTGGGTGTAATGGAGAAAGATAAGAAAGAGGACATGGGGGGCAGGTCAGAGGGTAAGGTGAGACAAAGGGGTTCTGGGATGCAGAGTACAGGAGGAAAGAGGGTGCAGGAGTAAACAGCACATGGATTTGAAGGCTGCAGTGGGTTTCAAGTCCACTGCAGGATTTAAGGGAACTCAGAGGTTAAGCAAAAACGTTAAGGGCACATCACATATTTGCACTGTGGGGAATAAGGGTTGCAGGAGGCATGGGAACATAAAAGAGATTCCACTGAATATGTAGCTTATACTAGGTGGTGTGTTCATTTTTACAATTCTAATCCCCCAAACCATGAATCTGGTATATCTTTCCACCTGTTTGTGTTGTAATTTCTTTCCTCAGTGTCTTACAGGTTTCCAAGCACATGTCTTTTACTTCCTCTCTTACTTTCTGAGGAAATGGATGCTTTTACTATGTTTTTAAAGCATTTTACTAGCTTTGAACATGGTTGATTTACTACCTTTACCAATGAGATTTTTCCTTTTGTAATGTTCATGGTTCTAGTGTGGCCTTTTTTCTGCTTAGAAAAGTCCCTCTAACATTTCTTTTACAGGTGGTTTCACAGTGCTGAATTATTAACTTTTGCTTGTCTGTAAAACTTTTTACCTCTCCATCAAATCTAAACGAAAGCCTTGCTGAGTACTCTTGGTTACAGATATTGGTTGGGTCAAAAAGTTCATTTGGGTTTTTCCATAAGATCTTACAGCAAAACTCAAATGAACTTTTTGGCCAATCTAGTATTTTCCTTTCGTCTTTTAAGTAATACTGTTCCATACCCATTGACCTGCAGAGTTTCTGCTAAAAAGTCAGTTGATAGCCTTACAGGTGTTCCTTTGTAGGTAACTTGTTCCTTTTCTCTTGCTGTTTTTGATATTCTTTATTTTTAAAGAGTTACTTTATAGTACAGGGAAATATATTCAGCATCTTGTAATAACCTAAAGTGGAATATAATCTGAAGAAAAAGCCCAAGTCACTTTGCTGTACACTGAGGCTAATACACTATTGTAAATCAACTATACCTCTAAAAAAAAAAAAAGAGAGAGAGTGGAGTCTCTATTTCCTACAGCCTTCTGGCTCTCCTGAAAGACAGCCCTACTGGATTTTAAATATTCTGGGTGCTCATCTTCTCCGTGTTAGAGCCCCATGTAGGGCTCAGAACCCTCACCCCTTGAGGAGAATCTCTGTAGTTGTATTATTCTCCTGTATGTAGGTCACACACCCAGTGCTACGGTTCTTGACTATACAGAGATTCCAACCCTCCTACCTGTCTTGTTGTGGACACTTCTGCCTTTCTTGAGTTGTAGCAGACCTTTTCTGGTAGCTTCCAGTCTTCCTCATCAATATTTGCTCTGTATTCAGTTGTAATTTTGGTGTGTCCATGAGAAATGAAGAGCTCACAGTTTTCCTGCTCCACCATTTTGGAGCAGTTGCCTGGGGTATTCTTGGTATAGCAGCCCCCAGCTGACTAAAACAGATTTTTCTGGTCAAGGAAGGTGGGTTGATTATACTCACCTGAACTTTAGAAGTCAAATAGAGATAATTGAAAGACAAGAGATTGCAAACAGGAAGGGGACTCAACTTGCCAATGCAGGCATGGTTGATGGAGAGAATTCAAATGTAAGTCTATTAAAGGAAACAAATTCTACCAACAACATGAATCAGACTGGAAGCAATTCTTATTTAGGTTTCACTTCAAAAATTCTCTTTGGTCACTGAAAGTGAAGGAATGAATGAATTGGCAACTGTGCACTGTGGAAATACATACAGTTCACATATATCACATAATAGTAGGGGATTTTCTTATTTCTTATCCAAGCAAAGTAGAGCCTGTGTACACTGGAGTCATGGCTCATGAGCAGAAAGGGACTGGCAGTAGGGAAGCATGCTGCTATGATTACAGTCTCATTCACAAGGAAACAGTTCAGATGATCAAAAAGAGCCACAACAAGTTGAAAAATGGAGGAAAGAGTATAAAAATAGACAAAAGTGCTCACCAGGAGAAGGATGGTTTGGGTAGCTCTGGACTCAGGGAAGGACTTGGGAAAGGGGTTGGTCCCCTGAATGTGTTGGATTTACTGCTTATGTCTGTACAGGATGACAACCATGGAGCTGCTGGCCCAGAGTGTGAGCCCCAAACATAAAACATCAGGGAATAATAGCAACACTGCAGACAATGCCCCTCTGGTTCTGTCATGACGAACAGCAGAACAGTATCCAAAACCTCTTTCCTCTGTGATGTTTTTGTCACTCCATTTGCCAGTTATATAGAAAGGAAAAAATGACATTTACCACCATTTGCAGGATCCAACACAGGAAAATAGAGCTGGGAGCTCTATTTGTACGTACTTGGGAGCTGTTACTTTCAGCACTGCCCACCTGGAGTTCCAGGGACTGATTGTGATCACCTGAAAGACACTCAAGAGGCAGATGCTACTGATGGACCCTCCCCTCCCCACTCTGCAGAAAGAAGAGAACTTTGCAGCCAAAATCACTGCGGATATGCTTCCACCCAAAGACTGCCATTGTCTAGGGGACTCCTTTACAGGGGAGGATCAAGGAGTTGACCACAATCAGGTGCTTAAGGATCAAATCTGTGGACCTTAACCTGGAGCCAGTTGAAGTGAATGATGATATGATGGCAAAGGAGTGAGAAATTCCCCAGGATTCCAGTCACCATCTGAGTTAAGATGATTATGCCTATTGCCAACTTGCTGCTGCCCATTCTCTCAGTTCACAGTCAAATACTTGTCTTGTGAGTTAGAATATCCTGCCTGGGAACATGAGGTGTGGGTTACATACACGGTGTCAGCTGGTATCTCATATTCTCCACTTAACATTAGTTCCCACTTGGAAACTAGCAGTTTATAAACAGTTGCATGTATGATATTTAAAGAGCACTAATACATAAAAGTAATCACTGCAGCATGATTACTTCTTCATTCTTCAAAATCTATGAGCCAGACACTTATTTGACCTTAATGATACAGAGAAGAGTAAGATAACCATAGAGTGGTTCAGTGTTTGTCAAAATCTACTTTTAGGACAGAATGAGGACTTGAAACCCACTGGACTGGTTTAAAAAAACGTGCATTGATCCCCTATTTCTGCCAAAAAGTTAATTACCTGTGTTCATATAAATTCAGATTTATATTTAGCTTTTTTTCACAACTTGTTCTTTGATTTTAGACTGGTACTATTTTATAACTTCCATGATAAGAAGATTCCAGTTTTGTAAAGTTTTATTCTGGAGGGCACTATGTAGTGTGACTGAGGCTTTAGCTGTCTTAGTATATGTACATGCACTGCTGCCGGGAGAATCTGGCAGGAACCTGCCCAAGACATGAAAATGAGGATGGCTCAGAATTAAGATGCAAACAGTAAGATCTTTTGCTTTTATTTCAGAAAAGCAGTGATAATAGCATGTATCCCAGAAATTGTTAAATAGTCACATGTAATGCCATAAACTTTGGTACATAAAATACTCATGCATGATTAATTAGTGTAAGGAGTTACTAAATTATTATTTTCAGGTGATGCAATTATCTACTTGTAATAGAAAATATAACAATGAATTAGTATTTGCAAATGATATTAACATACCAGAGATATATACAAATCAAAACCTGCGAGGCATGTATTTTTATGCATTTTATAAATGAAAACACCACATATTTAGATTGATATTAAGATACTTTTTAAATGGGCAGAAATGATATGATATATGACTGAAAGTTGCTCCCTGAAACTCAGCATTATTATGTGAACTTTCCTTAACATTTCATAATATTAAGAGTGAAGACAGCCTCACCATAATCAGTGGACTCAGGATGTTTTCAGTGAGGACACAATTACTGTCTCCATTAACATCCAGAGTCAGAGAAGACATTTTCCTTCAAGGTGTTTCCATTTGGATACACTTTCTGCACAGGATAACATTTTTTGCAGACTCGTCATACTCTTTATTGCCACCCTGGAGTTATTAGTGCTATACCTCTACTCACCCTGAACATTAAGTCTATTTTTTCCCCTACAGTAGGTTCAAGAGTGAATTGATTTTACACCTACAGTTTTAAGCACCTTAAACAATCAGGTTTCGTTTTCACTTGGACCAAGCCACAGTAGTCACTGTCAGTGAGGATTCAGTTAAACTGCCTGAGATGGTTTAGGATTAGGACCCTATCTCTCTTTATCAGTTCAGCTCATGCTTCACAATATTCCCATGTTCCCACCTGGAGTTGGCTCTGAATCCAGTTACTACACAGAAGACTGTGCCTTTCTGATATAATCGCTTACTCAGCGTCCTGATCTGCCTTTCTTATACAGACTCTGACTCTCAGATTGAAACAGAACATCGTTACCTGGCACCTTCCTGCTCCCAGTAGAGTGGGCTCCCTGATGGTCATTATACCCAGTATGTGTGTAGGAGGGAGGCAGCCAGACCCTGATATATAGGTTTGAGATGCTGTGTCTTCCCCACTCCTCCCATCAGAGCTGCAATTATCATTTCACCTGCAGCAGCAATGGGAGTGCAGGCCTGGGATCTGAGAACATTTCTGGAAAACTTTCTCTCAGTTGTTAATTACTGGAAACAATTACAAGTTTCTAGTTAGCACCTTTAGGAGACTAAAGGAATGTTTCCAAGAGCCTTCTTATTTTCGCTGACCACTAATGGCAGACAGGGTCTCACATGGAAGAGTGTAAGAAATACTGAAATACACACATGATTGAGGTAACTATTTGGGTCTCTCTGGATTCTTCACTTCCATGAGATGTTTCTCTACATTCCACTAATCTGAACCATCAATTAAAATATTGGTGGAGAAATGGAATGAGTCCAATTACCTGGGAGGTATATTCAAAGAGATAAAAGGGAAAGGAGGAACATGGGAGAACTCATTATATGAATCATTAGCACAAATAAAATCAATTGATTTAGACTCATTTTCATAATTTCATGGCAATTATGAAGGAAATCTTGTCAGAAAATACACTTTATTCTTATTTAATTCTGTTGGTGATAAGAATGGGATGCAGAACAAATGCATAGAAACAAAGAGAGGGTTCGAAAAGAGTAGCTCTTAAATAAAATCATGTAGATCTGATGGCTCAATAGTCTGAGCAATTAATTCAGGAGGATCAAACCTAGAGACTAAATAAAATACTGCTAAAAACCAGTGGATCAATGGGAAATAAAAAGAAAATCAGAAATTACCTTGAAGCAAATAAAAATAAAACAGAAACTTTAAAAATCAAGAAATAGAAAAGGCAATTCTAAGAGAAACTGAGAAAGATAAAAGCCTACCTGAAGAAACAAGAAAAATTTCAAATAAACAACCTAACCCACCATCTAAAGAAATTATAAAAGGAATTACATAAAATGTCCAAGATAGGAGACAGAGGAAATGATATAAATCAAAGAGTATTTTAAAAATCAGAGATTAAAACACCAACAGAACAAGTCAATGAAACCAAGAGGTGGTTTTTTGAAAAGATACATACAACTGATAAGCCTTTAGCTGGGGTTCATTTAAAAAGAGAGAGAGAGAGAGAGAGAGAGAACCTGGAACTTCCCTGGTGGTGCTGTGGTTAAGACTTCGCCTCCTAGTGCAAGCGGTGCAGTTTGATCCCTGGAAAGGGAGCCAAGATCCCACATCCCTTGTGGACAAAAAGCAAAATGTGAAACAGAAGCAATATTGTAACAGAAGCAATAAATACTTTAAAAATGGTCCACATAAGAAATCTTTAAGAAAAAGAAATTAGGTACATATACTGTTTTGTATAGACTTTTTACACTTCTTATGTTGTTTGTGAATTTAAAGTTTGCATAATGTTGTACAGCACTCATTGGCATTGCTGTATAAGAATTCATGTTAGGAATATTGAATAATGTCATGAGTCCACTATTATAAGGAGTGATTCTAGAAAAATGGAATTTAAGGGAGAGTTTTGCATTGGTTCCTGGGTTTTTGGAAATGGCTTTTGAATCTGAAGCCCTTCCATTGTGACTCAGCTGGTAAAGAATCTGCCCACAATGTGGAGACCTGGGTTCAATCCCTGGGTTGGGAAGATCCCCTGGAGAAGGGAAAGGGTACCCACTCCAGTATTCTGGCATGGAGAATTCCATAGACTAAGTCCATGAGGTCACAAAGAGTTGGACACGACTGAGCGATTTTCACTTCACTTCACTTCGAATCTGATTAGAAGTGAAGACACTAATGAGCTCAATTCCAGCAGTAAAGACAGCATGGAGAGTCCATGTCCTGATTCAGCAGTACAGACTCCCAACACATCTGCATGGGATACACCCCATCACCTCTTAGATAAGTAAGTATCTGAGTGACTCTGCTTACAATACTTTTGAACATTTGGGAGAAACTAATGAATGTATTAACATTGGCTGCTTGCTCCTAATGTTGCTGGACTAAGAGATGAGTGAAGAGTTTGAGCTCAGTGATTGGAATGCCCCATTCCAGCACCATATATAGAAGCCCAAGGCTTCTATGTGTGCCCTGAAGGAGACCCTTACCCTTTCCCACCCCTTAGCTGAGATTGCTGAAAATCAAGCAGAGACTCGTGCCCTCTTGTTATGTATTACAAAGGATAACTCAGGAGAAAAATTGTGGGGTTCACACAATTATGTATCAAGAATTATAAGTCAAGTTGGGTTTTTTAAGGAAGATTTTATTTTAGAATAGTTTTAGATTTTCAAAAATGGAAGACTATACAGAGTCTCCTTATATTCCACATTCAATTGGTGACTCTGAAATCTTGTATGTGTCAAGTTGTTTAATTAATGAACCAATAGTAATTAATTTGTGCTAACTAAAGTCAATACTTTATTCATATTTTCTCAGTTTCTCTTTTATATCCATTTTCTTTTCCATGAATTCATCCAGATACCAACTGTCACGTTGTAGTCATCACTCTCTAGTCTCCTCTTTGCTGTGACAATTAATCAGACATTCCTCAGACTTAATGATGGTGACAGATTTGAGAAGCACTAGTCTGGTATTTTCTGGAATGACCTTTAACTGAGATTGCTGTGAATTTTTTTTGCATTTCTTTTCCATGGGGACGGTCTTGATCCCTGTCTCCTGTACAATGCCACAAACCTCCGTCCATAGTTCATCAGGCACTCTATCTATCAGATCTAGTCCCTTAAATCTATTTCTCACTTCCACTGTATAATCATAAGGGATTTGATTTAGGTCATACCCGAATGGTCTAGTGATTTTCCCTACTTTCTTCAATTTAAGTCTGAATTTGGCAATAAGGAATTCATGATCTGAGCCACAGTCCACTCCCAAGCTTGTTTTTGCTGACTGTATAGAACTTCTCCATCTTTGGCTGCAAAGAATATAATCAGTCTGATTTCGGTGTTGACCATCTGGTGATGTCTTGGTCATGAAAGATCTTTCTTGTACAGTTCTTCTGTGTATTCTTGTCACTTCTTCTTAATATCTTCTGCTTCTGTTAGGTCCATACCATTTCTGTCCTTTATCAAGCCCATCTTTGCATGAAATATTCCCTTGGTATCTCTAATTTTCTTGAAGAGATCACAAGTCTTTCCCATTCTGTTGTCTTCCTCTATTTCTTTGCATTGATCACTGAGGAAGGCTTTCTTTTCTCTCCTTGCTATTCTTTGGAACTCTGCATTCAGATGCTTATATCTTTCCTTTTCTCCTTTGCTTTTCCCTTCTCTTCTTTTCACAGTTATCATGATCAAGATAATCACGATGGTGTGATCACTCACCTAGAGCCAGACATCCTGGAATGTGAAGTCCAGTGGGCCTTAGAAAGCATCACTATGAACAAAGCTAGTGGAGATGATGGTATTCCAGTTGAGCTATTTCAAATCCTGAAAGATGATACTGTGAAAGTGCTGCACTCGATATGCCAGCAAATTTGGAAAACTCAGCAGTGGCCAAAGGACTGGAAAAGATCAGTTTTCATTCCAATCCCAAAGGAAGGCAATGCTAAAGAATGCTCAAACTACTACACAATTGCACTCATCTCACACACTAGTAAAGTAATGCTCAAAATTCTCCAAGCCAGGCTTCAGCAATACATGAACTGTGAACTTCCAGATGTCCAAGCTAGTTTTAGAAAAGGCAGAGGAACCAGAGATCAAATTGCCAACATCTGCTGGATCATCAAAAAAGCAAGAGAGTTCCAGAAAAACATCTATTTCTGCTTTATTGACTATGTCAAAGCCTTTGACTGTGTAGATCACAATAAACTGTTGAAAATTCTGAAAGAAATGGAAATACCAGACCACCTGACCTGCCTCTTGAGAAACCTATATGCAAGTCAGGAAGCAACAGTTTGAACTGGACATGTAACAACAGACTGGTTCCAAATAGGAAAAGGAGTACATCAAGGCTGTATATTTTCACCCTGCTTATTTAACTTATATGCACAGTACATCATGAGAAATGCTGGGCTGGAAGAAGCACAAGCTGGAATCAAGATTTCTGGGAGAAATATCAATAACCTCAGATATGCAGATGACACCACCCTTATGGCAGAAAGTGAAGAGGAACTAAAAAGCCTCTTGATGAAAGTGAAAGAGGAGAGTGAAAAAGTTGGCTTAAAGCTCAACATTCAGAAAACGAAGATAATGGCATCCGGTCCCATCACTTCATCGGAAATAGATGGGGAAACAGTGGAAACAGTGTCAGACTTTATTTTGGGGGGCTCCAAAATTACTGCAGATGGTGATTGAAGCCACGAAATGAAAAGATGCTTACACCTTGGAAGGAAAGTTATGACCAACCTAGATAGCATATTCAAAAGCAGAGACATCACTTTGCCAACAAAGGTTCGTCTAGTCAAGGCTATGGTTTTTCCAGTAGTCATGTATGGATGTGAGAGTTGGACTGTGAAGAAAGCTGAGTGCCAAAGAATTGATGCTTTTGAACTGTGGTGTTGGAGAAGACTCTTTAGAGTCCTTTGGACTGCAAGGAGATCCAACCAGTCCATTCTAAAGGAGATCAATCCTGGTTGTTCTTTGCAAGGAATGATGCTAAAGCTGAAAATTCCAGTACTTTGGCCACCTCATGCAAAGAGTTGAGTCATTGGAAAAGACTCTGATGCTGGAAGGGATTGGCGGCAGGAGGAGAAGGGGACGACAGAGGATGAGATGGCTGGATGGCATCACTGACTCGATGGACTTGAGTCTGAGTGAACTCTGGGGGTTGGTGATGGACAGGGAGGCCTGGCGTGCTGCGATTCATGGGATCGAAAAGAGTTGGACACGACTGAGCTACTGAACTGAACTGAACTGAATATAACATTTCTTTCATGATTATACTTGGGTTCTGTGTTTTGGGGAGGAAGACTGCAGAGGTATAAGAGCCATTTTCATTTCATCATGTCAAGGGTCCATACAACCAACATGACTTATCACTGTTGATATTAACCTAGGTCTCCAGGATGAGGCAGGGGCCTCTGATTTACTCATCAAATGTTATTTTTGTCCCTTTTCATGGTGAACTCATTGAAAGCAAGACACTATGCCACACTTAAGCATGGGATGTTATTTTCCACGTTTTTTCATGATAAACTTTTAACACAATTATATAGAATCTTTCTGAAAAGGAATTATGTTTCCTCAAACACATTATTTCTTCAATTGTATTTCATTTCAGTTTTCACTGGTACACGTTAATTTTTATACTTTGAGTTATAATCCCAAACCACTTTGTTAAAAAATCAAATTGTCCAACTTGGTGATTGGCTGTTCTCTTAGGTGACTTCTGTGTGTCTTTGATATAGCCCATCATTATGGTTCTTCTTACTTCTTATTTAAAGCATTTCCTGTTTTCTACTATTTAATATAGGATTCTAAAGGAAATATATATATATATATATATATACACACAGACATACATATATATCCTAGCCCCAGCTTCAGCCATTACTTCACCAAGCAAAAGCTGCTCTTATTAATGAATGGTGTGATGAACCACAGTTTGCACTGTACATGTGGTCATGGCCACTGGTGTCTGAAAGGTGGGGTTGTACACAGGTAGCCCAGGGGACAGAATATTCAGCCAAACATGGTATTTCTCAAACTTAAAAGTCTGACAGAATTTACCCTCCTTGGATTTTACCTGCCTTGGACAAGTGAGTTGCTTCTTTTTTCTGATTTCCTGTTTTGGGAAAGAGAATATCCATCCTATTCGGTCACACCATTGGAATTTGGTAAGCGTATTACGTATCTGCTTTCAAAAAAAAAAAAAGAAGAAGAAGAAGACAATGGAGGAAACAAGCTCCTTGATTTCAGACTATACTACAGAGCTACAGTCACCAAAACAGTATCAAACTGGCACAAAAATAGACACATAAATAATTGGAATAGAATAGAGAGGCCAGAAATAAACCCACGTGCTATTTGTCAATTAATCTATGACAAATAAGCCCTACCACTGAGAGCTGGTGGGCCTCACTCTTGAGGATGTTCTCCTCCCAGGACTTTCTCTCCTCCCTCTCCACGCTTGTTATAAAGACCTTAACACACCTCCTTTGTGAATGAGTACGAAACAGACTCAGACCAAATCTCACCATGCAAACATGGATGGAATAATATATAATGGAGGTATATATAATATATAATGGAGAAAACATAGTTTCTTCAAAAGCGGTGCTGGGGAAACTCAACAGCTATGTACACATAAGACAATAAAATTATTTCAATATTTTGTACACTTTAAATTCACATAATGCTATATATCAAATGCATTTTAATTTTAAAAATCAGCTGACATAGTTCATCTATTATTTTTAAAATATTAGAATATTCTTTTGTTTTTGTGTTTCTTTTTGGAAAGTATATTTCACTTCAATCTGTTCATTTCTGCATGAAAGTATTTAAATGCTTTAATCTCAGTTCCAAACAACATATTTCTAATAAGTACTACCACCTCTCTAGGCATGTTATCTGTAAACTCATAATGGACTGACAAAGTCTCTACTGAAGGAGATGTATTTTAAATTCCAACTCCCCACCAGGTCACTCTTTATTCTGTGAGGACATTAACTTGTTCCCTTTCATTAATGACTATTGCAGATGCTAACCCACAGTCATGCATACCTTTCTCTTTAAGTTCACGCCTGTATAACTTCTAGGAAACGTACTATAGCAGACTGAAAACTACACACCTGAATAGCTTATAATATGCAGATTGTTTCTAGACTTGATTTTATTATCACATGAATTCTGAACTCATTTTCTGAAAGTATTAGAAAAATTCAACCATATAATTCTTTACAAGATAACTATATGTCATGACAATACTATAACAATTGTTTATTTTCAAGAAGATGTTCAGCATGTCATGTTTACTATTCTCTTGAGATTCAAAATTTTAGCTAGATCTCTGAGGTGAAGCCATAAAGAAGGTTGACCACTGAAGAACTGATAATTTGGACTGTGGTTTTGGGAAAACCCTAGAGAGTCCCTTGGACTGCAAGGAGATCCAACCAGTCAATTCTAAAGGAAATCAATCCTGAATATTCATTAGAAGGACTGATGCTGAGGCTCCAATACTTTGGCCACCTGATGTGAAGAAATGACTCATTAGAAAAGACCCTGAGGCTGGGCAAGATTTAAGGCAGGAAAAGAGGGTGACAGAGGAAGAGATGGTTGGATGATATCATCGACTTGATGGACATGAGTCTGAGCAAACTCCAGGAGGTATTGAAGGACAGGGAAGCCTGGTGTTTTGCAGTCCATGGGGTCGCAAAGAGTCAGACATGACTGAATGTCTAAACAACTGAGGTGAATTAATGAATGGTCAACCATACACTTCAGAAATACACCCAATTCACACATTTCTCATAATAGTAGGGGACTTTGTATTCCTTATCCAGGCAAAATAGAGCCTGTGTACATTACAGTCACAGCTCATGAGCAGAAAGGGACTGACAGTTGGGACACACAAAGCCAAGATTACAGTGATGTTCACAAGGAACCAGCTGGGATAATCAAAAAGAGCCATCATGAGTTGAAAAATGGAGGAAAGAGTATAAAAATAGACAAACGTGCTCACCAGGAGAAGAATGGTTTTGGTAGCTCTGGACTCAGGGGAGAATTTGGTGGGGGTATCAGCCCTACGAATGTGTTGGACACGATGCTTATGTCTGTACAGGATGAAAACCATGAAGCTGCTGGCCCAGAGCATGAGCCCCAAACATAGAACATCAGGGAGTGATAGCAATGCTGCAGACAATGACTGTTGGATTTTGTCATGATGAATAGAAGAACAGTATCCAAAATCCTTCTTGTTTGTGTTGTTTTTGTCGTTCCATTTGCCATTTATACGTAGAGGAAAAATGAAATTTACCAGCATTTGCAGGATCCAACACAGGAAAATAGAGGGAACGATGTACTTAGGAGCTTTAACTTTCAGCACTGCACACCTGGAGTTCCACGGACTGATCGTGATCACCTGAAAGACACTCAAGAGGCAGATGCTACCGATGGACACTCCCCTCCCTACTCTGTGCAGAAAGAAGAGAAGTTTGCAGCCAAAATCACTGTGGATACGCTTCCACCCAAAGACTGCCATTGTCTGAGGGACCCCTTTACAGAGGAGGACCAAGGAGTTGGCCACAATCAGGTGCTTAAGGATCAAATCCGTGGACCTTAACCTGGAGCCAGTGAAGTGAAGGATGAAATGATGGCAAAGGAGTGAGAAATTCCCCAGGACTCCAACCACCGTCTGCATTAAGAAGATAACGCCTATTGTCAAATCAATGCTGGCCATCCTCCCGGTTCACAGTCACTGATATTTGTCTTGTGAGTTAGAATGTCCTGCATGGGAACATGAGGTGTGGGTTACATGCATCATGTCAGCTGAAATCCAGTATTCTCCATTTACCCTTAGTTCCCACTAAGAAACATTTACTTTATGTTCTTCAGTTACCAGCAGCTTTAAACAGTTGCACATATGATATTTAAAGAGCATTACTATGTAAAATTAAAAGCTGTAGGCTCTACACATGATCACTTCTTCATTCTTCAACAATCTATGAGGCAGGTACTTATGTGATGTTAATGATACAGAGGAGGGTGACATAAGCACAGAGAGGTTGAATATTTGTCAAAATCCGCTCTTAGGAGAGATTGAGGACTTGAAACCCACTGGACTGGTAAAGATAGTGCATTGAACCCCAACTTTGCCAAAAGGTTAGTTAACTGTTCATATAATAATTCAGATATATATTTAGTTTTGTTTTCAGAACTTGTTCTTTGATATTTGACTGCTGCTATTTCATAATTTTTATTAAGACAGACACTTTGTATTATAAATTAGGCTTCAAGTGTCTTAGTATATGTACATGCACTGCTGCCTTCCAGGAGAATATGAGAGGAGCCTGCCCCAGGACCAGGTAGTGTCATGAAGATGAGGATGGCTCAGAATTAGGATGGAAACAGGAAGTCTTTTGCTTTTATTTCAGAAAAGCAGTTATACTGCAAGTACTCCAGAAATTGTTAAATAATCCCATATAAAGTCATTAACTTGGGACATAAAATAGTCATACATGATGAAGTAGTACAAAAGGAAAAAGTAAATTATTATTATTTTCCAGTGATACATATATCTATTCATTAATAGCAGAGTTAATTGAATATACGGCAATGATTTATACTTTTCAAATGATATTAACATACCGGAGATATATACAAATCAACACCTGCAAGGGATCTATTCTTATGCATTTTATAAATTAAAGTAAGAGGCATTTAGATTCATATTAAAATACCTTTTAAATGGGCAGAAACAGTACGATATACGACTGAGAGCTGCGGCCTGAAACTCAGCATTATGTGAAGTTTCCTTAACTGCTTATTTCATAACATGAAGAGTGAAGACAGCCTCACCATAATCAATGGACTCCGGATGTTTTCAGTGAGGACACAATTACTGTCTCCGTTAATATCCAGAGTCAGAGAAAACATTTCCCTTCAAGCCATTTCCAGTTGCATTCACTTTCTGTATAGGATTACATGATTTTTGCAGACTCATCATACTGTTTATTACCACCCTGGAGTTATTCTTGTGGCCCCTCTAGGCATCCTGAACATTTAGTCTATGATTCCCCTGAGGCAGACTCAAGAGAAAATTGATTTTATATCTACATTTTTAAACACCTCATAAAAATCAGGTTTTGTTATCACTTGGACTAAGTCCAACAGCCACTGTCAGTGAGGATTAAATTAAACTTCAGGAGGAGCCAGCAGGGATTGGTTTAGGGTGAGGACCCCATCTCTCTTTGCCATCTTGGCTCATGATTCAGGATTTTACTACCTTATGCATAGTGTTGGCACTGAATCCAGTGACTACACAGAAGACTGCCCCTTTCTGATATGATCACTCAGCATCTTGATCTGCCTCTCTTTCACAGACTCTGCCCTCTCAGACTGAAATAGAACACCCTTACCTGACACCAACCTGCTGCCAGGAGAGTGGGCTCCCTGATGGTCATTATACCCAGTTCGTGTAGGGGAGGCAGGCAGTTGGTCCCTGATATGTAGGTTTGAGATGCTGTGTCCTCCCCTCCCCTCCCATCAAAGCTGCAATTATCATTTCACCACCAGCAGCGATGGGAGTGCAGGCTTGGGAGCCAAAAACGTTTTGAAAACTTTTCTCTTAGTTGTTAATTACTGGAAGCAATTACAAGTTTCTAGTTGGCACCCTTAGGAGACAACTGGATATATTTGAGAGGCTTTTTTTTTTTTTTTTTTTTCCATGATCCCTGAAGATGACAGGGTCTCACCAGGAGGAAAGCAGGAAATGCTGAAATCCCACACGTTAGGGACTGACATAAGCCATGTATGTCCCTCTGGATTCTTCACTTCCTTGTGATGTGTCTCTGCTCTGAAACTAGTACTTTCCTCACCTTCAACCACTGGACCAAACCATCAACAAAAGTACTGGTAGAGAAATGGAATGAGACAAAATACCTGGAAAGTACATTCAAAGAGATGAAAGGAATAAGAGGAATATGATTAGAAACTCATTATATGGACCACTGGCACAAATCAAATCAATTTAGACTCATTTTCATAACTCGATGCCAATTATTATGGAAATCTCGTAGGAAAATATAATTTATTATCATCAACCTCTGTGACAAGAACTGGATGTGGAACATATAAACAGTAAAAAAGGGATAGGGGTTGAAAAGAACATGTCATAAAATAAAATCACCTAGATAGGATGGCGCAGTGATTTTGACAATTACTTAATTCAAGAGGATCAAACCTGGGCACTAAACAACAGGCTATTAATAACCAATAGGTCTATGTGAAATCAAAAGAAAATGAGGAATTACCTTGAAGCAAATAAAAATAAAAACAGAAAATTTCAAAATCTATAAAACACAGCAAAAGCAGTTCTAGAGGGAAATTTATATGGATAAAAGCCTATCTCAAGAAGCAAGAAAAATCTCAAATAAACAATCTAACCTACCAACTAAAGAAATTAGAAAAAGAACTACACATAGTGTCAAAGATAGCAGAGAGTGGGAGCGATATAGATGAAAGAGAAAATTTTAAAATCAGACATCAAAAGACCAATAGGACAAGTCAATAAAAGCAAGAGCTTTTTTTCCTTAAAGATGCACAAAACTGATAAGCCTCTCCTGGGGGGATCGGGGGAAAAAAAAAAGAAGACCTAGGACTTTCCTGGTGGTCCAGTGGTTAAGACTTTCAACCTAGGGTGTGCAGGTTTGATCCCTGGTAAGGGAGCTAAAATTTTGCTGCCTAAATCAAAACATAAAACAGAAGGCATACTGTAACATATTCTATCAGATCAGATCAGATCAGTCGCTCAGTCGTGTCCGACTCTTTGCGACCGCATGAAGCGCAGCATGGAGGCCTCCCTGTCCATCACCAACTCCCAGAGTTCACTCAGACTCACGTCCATCCAGTCAGTTGAGAGAGTCAGTTCCTAGGCAGGTTGATAGGGAGTCTAGGGGTCCCCAAGGAGAGAGGGGTCTGGAATTCTCAAGGAGGAAGAAAGGACAAACTTTTTTTCTTTCTCCACATTCCTTAGGATTATATACCAATAATGTATCCTGCCTAAGGACAGTCTTTGGATTCAACCTTCTGTTATCTTAAAAGGTTAATTATGGGAGTAGACCTGGTCTTTACAAGGATGTATCTTGCCTGAGGACAGTGTTATCTTAAAATGCAAATTATGGGAGTAGGTCTGATGAGGTCTTTACAAGCTCCAGATATTCTTTGGATTATATAACTTCATTGTTAACACTAGCAAGCGGGTCCTCTTTTTGCCCCCTTCTGATGCCTATGTCAGAAGCTTTCTGTATCTCCTTTATACTTTAATAAAACTTTATTACACAAAAGCTCTGAGCGATCAAGCCTCGTCTCTGGCCCCGGATTGAGTTCTTCTCCTCCGGGGGCCAAGAATCCCGGTGTATTCGCGTGATTCAACAACAACCTTTCACAGTGATGCCATCCAGCCATCTCATCCTCTGTCGTCCCCTTCTCCTCCTGCCCCCAATCCCTCCCAGCATCAGTCTTTTCCAATGAGTCAACTCTTCACATGAGGTGGCCAAAGTACGGGAGTTTCAGCTTTAGCATAAATGGTTCATATCAAAAAAATCTTAAAAAAAGAAGTGCATTTACAGTTATGTGTTACCCTTATATTCCTTATGTTCTTTGTGAATTTAAGATTACCATAAAGTTGTATAGCACTCATTGTTATTGCTGCATATGCCAATCTGTCCATGGGAGAAACGCTGCAAGAATACTGAAGTGGATTGCCGTTTCCTTCTCCTGGGGATCTTCCTTGACCCAGGAATCGAACCCCCATCTCCTGCAGCTCCTGCACTGCCAGGCAGATTCTTTCCCATTGAGCCAGCTGGGAAGTGTATATAATATACAATATACAAGATTTCACTTTTATGAATTTCAAATAATGTCATGATTCCATTGTTATGAGGAGTAATTCTAGGGAAATGGAATTTAAGGCAGAGTTTTTCATCAGTTCCTGTTTTTGGAAAATGGCTTTCTAATCTAATTAGAAGTAAAGACACTAATGAGCTTATTTCCAGCAGTAAAGAGAACACAGACTCCATGTCCATGTCCTGATTCTGCAGTACAGACTCCCAACACATCTGCCTGTTAGTAGAAGTAAGTATCTGGGTGACTCTCTTTACAACACTTTTTAACATTTGGGAGAAACTAATGAATGTATTAACATTGGCTGTATGCTCCTAATATTGCTAGACTAAGAGGTGAGTGACAAGGTTGATCTCAGGGATTGGAATACCCCGTTCAAGCACCAGAGAAAGAACCCAAGGCTTCTATGTGTGCTCTGAAGGAGACCCTTACCTCCTCCCACCCTTTAGCTGAGATTGCTGAAAATCAAGGAAGGACTCTTACCCTCTTGGTATTTATTCCAAGGGAAGGCTCAGGAGAAAAGACTGTGCAGTTATCTCAATTATGTATTGGGAATTCTAGCCATGTTCTTTAGAAGGATTTTATTTTAGAACAACTTTTGATTTACAAGAATGACAAGACTCTACAGAGTTCGCATGTATCCCACGCTCAATGCATTGACTCTTAAAATCCTCTATTCGGTGTATAAAGTTGCCATAATTAACAAATCAATAGTGATGAAGTTGTGTTAACTAAAGTCAACACTTTATTCGGATTTTCTCAATTTTTCCTTTATATCCATTTTCTTTTAAAAGAACTGATCCAAATACCAAATCTCACGTTGTATTCACCTCTCTCTAGGCTCCTCTTCGCCAAGACAATTAGTCAGACATTTCTCACATTTAACCATGTGACAGATTTGAGGAGAACTAATGGGAAAAGGAGTACGTCAAGGCTGTATATTGTCACCCTGCTTATTTAACTTATATGCACAGTACATCATGAGAAATGCTGGGCTGGAAGAAGCACAAGCTGGAATCAAGATTTCTGGGAGAAATATCAATAACCTCAGATATGCAGATGACACCACCCTTATGGCAGAAAGTGGAGAGGAACTCAAAAGCCTCTTGATGAAAGTGAAAGAGGAGAGTGAAAAAGTTGGCTTAATGCTCAACATTCAGAAAACGAAGATCATGGCATCCGGTCCCATCACTTCATGGGAAATAGATGGGGAAACAGTGGAAACAGTGTCAGACTTTAATATTTTGGGTTCCAAAATCACTGCAGATGGTGATTGCAGCCATGAAATTAAAAGACGCTTACTCCTTGCAAGGAAAGTTATGACCAACCTATACAGCATATTCAAAAGCAGAGACATTACTTTGCCAACAAAGGTCCATCTAGTCAAGGCTATGGTTTTTCCAGTAGTCATGTATGGATGTGAGAATTGGACTGTGAAGAAAGCTGAGCGCTGAAGAATTGATGCTTTTGAACTGTGGTGTTGGAGAAGACTCTTGAGAGTCCCTTGGACTGCAAGGAGATCCAACCAGTCCATTCTAAAGGAGATCAGTCCTGGGCGTTCTTTGGAAGGAATGATACTGAAGGTGAAACTCCAGTACTTTGGCCACCTCATGCGAAGAGTTGACTCATTGGAAAAGACTCTGATGCTGGGAGGGACTAGGGGCAGGAGGAGAAGGGGACGACAGAGGATGAAATGGCTGGATGGCATCACCGACTTGATGGACGTGATGGAGTTCACTCTGAGTGAACTCCAGGAGTTGGTGATGGACAGGGAGGCCTGGTGTGCTGACCTCCGGGAGTTGGTGATGGACAGGGAGGCCTGGCGTGCTGCAATTCATGGGGTCTCAAAGAGTCGGACACAACTGAACGACTGAACTGAACTTAACTGAATGGCAGTCATATTACAATATTTATGTGTAACGAATTACCAAATCTTACACTTTAAATTTACACAATGTTATATGTCAAATATATTTCAGTTTTTTAAATCTGCTGAAATATATTTTTCTTTCGGTGTGTTTTTTATTGTCCTTCACTTCAAACTGCTCATTTCTACATGAAAACATTTTAATGTGCTAATCTCCCTGCATGACTAATAAATACTGCCATTTCCCTTAACAGTGTTAACTATAAACTTGTAACTGGCTCCCAAATTCTCACCTGATTTTACCTTCGAGTGCTAACCAGGGTATTCTGCCGAGGTCCAGCCCCGGCTGATCCAGGGAGTTTGAAGCGGGGACGGTGTCGCCGAGGATCAGGATACAATAGCTTCAATTAGGTATTAATTAGAGATATAAAGAATAATAGAATGAGGATAGCTCAGTAGGAATATTCAGTGGAGAAAAGAGGCTGAGTAGCTTGATTTACACGGGAGGCCAATAAAACTTCAAGACAAGAAGTTTGCACCACTTATGTAGGCCTCAAGCGTCCTTCCATTCTCCCAAAGGAGAGGAGACACTGAGGCCTCCCTGGTCGGATCTTAGAAGCCCAGGCATAATTAATAAGCATGGCGGGTTCCACGGTCCAGATGGAGACTCAGCCAGAGTTTGACAGAGAGAGAGAGACATGGGGAGACCAGTCTTTCGAGGAACTGATCCCAATTCTTTATTTTCCATGGTCTACTTTTGTACACTGAGATGTATGCCAAAGTCACATGGGGTCAGCAGTCCTGACTTTTATCAAAGTCAGGTGCTTCATACAAATGTATACAGAAGTCTTAGGAGTGTTACATCATCTTCTGGCCAGGGGGCCTGCTGACAATTTATGACCCTCTCCTTGTGACAGTGGTCAGTCAACCAGGACACTTATTTCTCCAGGGGTGATTATTCTTAAAAAAGACTCCACCTTCTGAAGGTACCAGGTAAAGTTACATTCCTATAGGGTGAGGGTGTAGTGGGTTTTAATTTAGGAAAGAATTTACTTAGCCTAAGGTCTAACGTGATTAATATCAAAGATTAATACTTATTTCTTCTATATATTCATTAATGTGTGTAAGGGCAGGGGATGTGGAGACTCAGCAATAAACATTGGCTCAACAAATGAAAAACCCTTCAAAAATACAATTTCTAATCAGCCCACTATACTTATACTAATGGTTTTCTAACTTTTCTAAGGAACCTGTTTTTAGAAGGTTTAAAGCATCTCGTGCCTCTCATGGTTGGGAGGCTGTGAGCAATCACATGTGGCCGGACAAGCCTGTCAGGCAGGCTAGAGAACCTTCAGAGGAGTTTGTAGGTTAAAACACTCTTGTCATGCCCAGGAGTTTTTATTAACTGGACCTCTAAGTTAACTCCTTCTCCGAAAGAGGTGGTGGGGGACAGCCCCCTGTAAAGTCAGAGGTGTAGGTGAGAGCACAAAGTAGTAAAGTAGGCAGGCTCTGGTTATGGGGGTAGATGCTCGAGGATTTCCAGGGGGACTCCTGAGGCTCGATCCCACCTTTGCGTATGTCGAGTCTCCTTCCTCATGACCTTTGCCACGGGCGGAGTGCCTCACGCTGGCCCCCAACAGTATTCTTTACTCTGTGAGGACATTGATTTCTTCCATTTTATTTCTGACTACTGTACACACTGATCCCTCTTCATGTATACTTTTATCTCTAATTCCATACCTACTTCATTTCTGGGAAATTCGTTTTGTTAGACTGAAAGTAACACATTTTAACACTTCATAATATGCAGATTATTTTAAGACCTGTTGTTTATTGCATAAATCTGAACTCCTTTTCTACAAGCAAACTTCATTGATATATTTATATTTCATGACAATATATTTCAATTGGTCTTTATATTGAAGAAGACGCTTGGCATGTCCGGTATAATATTGAGATTCCAAATTTAAATTAGGATTCTGAGGGTGAATAAATGAACTGGCAATGGCTCATTATAGAAATAAATAAAATTCACACTTTTCTCATAATAGTAAGGACTTTGCATTCCTTATCCAAGCAAAGTAGAGCCTTTGTACACCGGAGTTATGGCTCATGAGCAGAAAGGGGCTGACAGTAGGGAAGCACGCTGCAATGATTACAGAGATGTCCACAAGGAACCGGCTGGGTTGATCAAAAAGAGCCAAAGTACTTGAAAGATGAAGGAAACAATATAAAAGTAGACAAAGGTGCTCCCCAGGAGAACGATGGTTTTAGTAGCTCTGGACTCAGGGGAGGACCTGGAGGAGGCGTCAGTCCTACGAATGTGTTGGACCTGCTGCTTATGTCTGTACAGGATGAGAACCATGGAGCTGCTGGCCCAGAGCGTGAGCCCCAAACATAAAACATCAGGGAACGACAGCAATGCTGCATACGAGGTATCTTTAGCTTTGTCAGTAAGAATAGAAGAACAGTAACCAAAGTCTCTTTCCTTTGTAATGTTTTTGTCACTCCATTTGCCAGTTATATAGATGGGAAAAATGACATTTACCAACATTTGCAGGATCCAGCACAGGAAAAGAGAGAGAACCACGTACTTGGGAGCTGTTACTTTCAGCGTTGCCCATCTGGAGTTCCAGGGACTGATTGTGATCACCTGAAAGACACTCAAGAGGCAGATGCTGCCGATGGACACTCCCCTACCTACTCTGTGCAGAAAGAAGAGAAGTTTGCAGCCAAAATCACTGCGGATCTGCTTCCACCCAAAGATTGCCATTGTCTCGGGGACCCCTTTACAGAGGAGGACCAAGGAGTTGGCCACAATCGGGTGCTTAAGGATCAAATCTGTGGACCTTAACCTGTAACCCATGACGTGAAGGATGATATAACTGCAAAGGAGTGAGAAATTCCCCAGGATTCCAATCATGGTTTGTGTTAAGATGATCATGCCTATTGTGAAAAAGCTGCCGGCCATCCTTTCAGTTCACAGTCACTGGTACTTGTGAGTTAGAATGTTCTGCGTTGGAATATGAGGCATGGGCTACATGCATAGTGTCAACTGTAATCCAATATTCTCCACTTAACAATAGTTCCCACTTGGAAATATTTGCTTCTTGTGTTTTCTGTTACCAGCAGCCTTTAAAGGGTTCCATGTATAACATTTAAAGAGAACTAATATGTAAAATTAATCACTGGAGATACTCATGTGATCACTACTTCTTCTTCACAAATTTATTAGGCAGGAACTGAAGGGACCTTGGTTATACAGAGGAGTGTAACCTATACCTAGACAGGTTAAGTATTTGTCAAATCTGCTTCTTAATGCAGAGTGAGGACTGAATCCCTTTGGGCTATTCAAGACAGTGGTTCAAGGAACTTCCCAGGTGCTTAAATGATTAAGACTCTGCCTTCCAATGCAGAGGGTCCAGGTTCAATCCCTGGTCCAGGATCTAATATTCCATGAACTCTGATGCATGGATAAAGACAAAAAAAAAAAAAGAGTGCACTGATCACCAGCCATGCAAACAGCTAGTTAGTTGCAAGCATATAATAAACCAGATCTATATTTGATTTTGATTTCACAACTATTGATTGTAGACTTGTGGTATTTTGTAATTTTCATATAACATGATTCCATTTATTTGTAAAGCTTTATTCTATGGTACCACGTATTCTGAATAAAGTCTTAGCATATTCATACATGAACATCACTGCTGGCAGTAGAATACAGCAGGAACCTGCCTCAGGACAAGGCAATGTCATGAAGACAAGAATGCTTCACTGTGAGGATAGCAACAGAAAGACTCTTGTTCCTATGACAGAAACACAACTGAAATAACATATATTATAGAAATGTTTGAATAATCATATGTAGGCAATAACCCTTAGGGAATAAAACACTAGCATGTGATAAAACAGTTTAACACAAAAGAAAATTATTATTGTCCAATCGTATACTGAACAGTGTGTTATTGTCTGAGCCCAGTGAATAAATTAGCAATGAATTAATATTTGCAACTGACATTACATACAAGACACAGAGGCAAAATTTAGCACTTGTAAAGCATGTGCTCTTGTGTCTTTCATAAACTGACATACTAGATTTGTTAGAATGCCAACAAATTGGTGTTGGTGTCTGTTTCTGATCTGATCACTTACCCAGAATCTTGATATGCCTTTCTCTCACAGACTCTGCTGCTCAGACGAAAGTACAACGAACATACCTTCCAGCTGGCAGGACAAGGGCTTGGTGGGATGGTCATTATACCCCGTATGTGTGTGGGATGGAGGCAGCCAGATCCTGATAAATGGGTTTGAGACGCTGTCCTCCCCTCCCCTCCTGTCAAAACTGCAATTATCCTTTCACCTGCAGCAGTGATGGGACTGCAGGCCTGGGAGCTGAGAACACTTCTGGAAACTTTTCTCTCAGTTGTTAATTACTGGAAACAATAACAAGTTTCTAGTTAGCACCCTTCAGAGACAACTGGCTGTACTTGAGAGGCATTTTCTTTTCCATGATCCCTGAAGGTGATGGTCTCATGAGGAAGAAATGCTGAAATCACACACATTAGGGACCGACACAAACCTTTTGCATCCTTCTGGATTCTTCACTTCCCTGAGATGCATCTCTGCCCTAATACTAGTACTTTCCTCACCTTCAACCATTGAATGGAACCGTCAATGAATGTATTGGTGAAGAAATGGAATGAGACAAAATACCTGGGAAGTATATTCAAAGAGACAAAAGGAAAAGGAGCAACATCATTAAGAACTCATGATAGGAACCACTGGCACAACTTACATCAATCTAGACTCATTTTCATAATCCAAAGCCAATTATTATGGAAATTTTGTAGGAAAATATACTTTATTATAATTGAACCCTGGGATAAGAATTGGGTGCAGAACAAATAAATAGAAAAAAGAGAGGATTTGAAAATAGTTATAAAAGCACCTAGATCTGATGGCTTGATGCTTTTATCAAGTACTTAATTCAGGAGCATCCTGGAGATGAAACAGTATGCCACTAAAAACCAATACATCAGTGCAAAATTAAAAGACAATATGAAATACAAGTAGGAGGCTTCACAAAAAGCAAACACACTGACAACTTGATCATGTACTTCTAGCCTCCAGAACTGTGAAAAACTATCTATGTGAAAAACTGTGAAAACTATCTATGTTTAAACCTCCCAGGCTGCTGTATTTTACTAAGGCAGGCCTAAAATGTAATACAAACTGTAAGAGTCTGTCTTTTTGATCCTGGGACTTCCAAGGGTGATCCTGGAACTTATGTTGGAGAAAGTTTTGCCTATGTTCTCTTCTGGCAGTTTTATGGTGTCATGTCTTCTATTTAACTCTTGCAGCCATGTTGAGTATTGTGTGTGTGTGTATGGTGTGAGAGCATGATTTGACTTCACTGATTTACATGAGGCTGTCCAGCTACTGGAGAGGAGTGGAGAAATAACTCTAGAAAGAATGAAGAGAAGGAGCCAAAGCAAAAACAAAGCCCAGTTGTGAACGTGACTGGTGATGGAAGTAAAGTCCGATGCTGCAAAGAACAGTATTGCATAGGAACCTGGAATGTTAGATCCATGAATCAAGGTACATTGAAAGTGGTCAAATAGGAGATGGGAGGAGTGATCATCGACATCTTAGGAATCAGTGAACTAAAATGGGCTGGAATGGGTGAATTTAATTCAGATGACCATTATATGTACTACTATGTGCAAGAATCCCTTAAAAGAAATGGAGTAACCCTCATAGTTAACAAGAGTCCGAAATGCAGTATTTGGCTGTAATCTCACAAATGACACAATGATCTCTGTTCATTTCCAAAGCAAAGCATTCAATATCACAGTAATCCAGGTCGATGCCCCAACCAGCAATGCTGAAGAAGCTGAAGTTGAACGGTTCTATGAAGACCTACAAGACCTTCTAGCACTAACACCAAAAAAAAGATGTCCTTTTTATCATAGGGGACTGGAATACAAAAGGAGGAAATCAAGAGATACCTGGAGTAACAGGCAACATTGGCCTTGGAGTACAAAATGAAGCGGGGCAAAGGCTAACAGAATTTTGCCAAGACAACGCACTGGTCATAGCAAACACCCTATTTCAAGCCACAAGAGACAACGCTACACCAGGTGGACATCACCAGATGGTCAACACCAAAATCAGATTGATTATATTCTTTGCAGGCAAAGATGGAGAGGCTCTATACAGTCAGCAAAAACAAGACCAGGAGCTGACTGTGGCTCATATCATGAACTCCTTATTGCCAAATGCAGACTGAAATTGAAGAAAGTAGGGAAAACCACTAGACCATTCACGTATGATCTCAATCAAATCCCTTACAACTATACAGTGAAAGTGACAAGCAGATTCAAGTGATTAGATCTGATAGACAGAGTGCCTGAAGAACTGTGGACAGAGGTTGCTGACATTGTACAGGAGGCAGTGTTCAAGACCACCCCCAAGAAAAAGAAATGCAAAAAGACGAAATGGTTGTCTGAGGACGCCTTACAATTAGCTGAGAAAAAAAGAGACAATAAAGGAAAAGGAGAAAAGGAAAGATACACCCATCTGAATACAGACTTCCAGGAATAGCAAGGAGAGATAAGAAAGCCTCCTTCAGTGATCATGCAAAGATATAGAGGAAACCAATGAAATGAGGAAGATGAGGTATCTCTTCAAGAAAATTGGAGATATCAAGGGACCATTTCATGCAGAGACGGGCACAATAAAGGACAGAAATGGTATGGACCGAACAGAAGCAGAAGATATTAAGAAGAGGTGGCAAGAAGACACAGAAGACTATTCAAAACAGTCTCATGACCCAGATAACCACGATGGTGTGATCATTCACACTCACCTAGAGCCAGACATCCTGGAGTCTGAAGTCAAATACGCCTTAGGAGGCATCACGACGAACAAAGCTAGTCGAGGTGATGGAATTCCAGATGAGCTATTTCAAGTCCTAAAAGATGATGCTGTGAACGTGCTGCACTTAATACGCCAGCAAATTTGGAAAACTCAGCAGTGGCCACAGAACTGGAAGAGATCCGTTTTCATTCCAATCCCAAAGAAAGGCAATGCCAAAGAATGCTCAAACTACCACACAATTGCCCTCATCTCACACGCTGGCAAAGTAATGATCAAAATTCTCCAAGCCACGCTTCAACAGTATGTGAACCAAAAACTTCCAGATGTACAAGCTGGATTTAGAAAAGGCAGAGGAACCAGAGATCAAATTACCAACATCCGCTGGATCATCAAAAAAGCAAGAGCGTTCCAGAAAATCATCTACTTCTGCTTTATTGGATACAACAAAGCCTTTGACTGTGTGGATCACAATCAACTGTGGAAAATTCTTCAAGAGATGAGAGTACCAGACCACTGGACCGGCCTCCTGTGAAATCTGCATGCAAGTTTAGAAGCATCTGTTAGAATGGACATGGAACCATGGACTGGCTCCAAATTGGGAAAGGAGTACGTCAAGGCTGTATATTCTCACCCTGCTTACTTAACTTATATGCAGAGTACATCATGTGAAATGCCAGGCTGGATGAAGCAATTGCCAGGAGAAATGTCAATAACTTCAGATATGCAGATGACACCATCCTTATGGCAGAAAGTGAAGAACTCTAGAACTATTCAACCTCTGGATGAATGTGAAAGAGGAGAGTGAAAAAAATTGGCTTAAAACTCAAGATTCAAAACACAAAGATCATGGCATCTGGTCCCACTACTTCACGTCTAATAGATGGGGAAACAATGGAAACAGTGACAGAATTTATTTCTTTGGGCTCCAAAATCAATGCAGATGGACATGCAGCCATGAAATTAAAAGATGCTTGATCCTTTGAAGAAAAGTGATGATCAACTTAGATAGCATATTAAAAAGCAGAGACATTACTTTGCTGACAAAGGTCCATCTAGTCAAAGCTATGGTTTTTCCTGTAGTGATGTATGGATGTGAGAGTTGGACCATAAAGAAAGCAGAACCCAGAAGAATTGATGCTTTTGAACTGTGGTGTTGGAGAAGACTCTTGAGAATTCCTTGAACTGCACAGAGATGAGAGCAGTCAGCCCTAATGGAAATCAGTCCTGAATATTCACTGGAAGGACTGATGCTGAACCTGAAGCACCAATACTTTGGCCACCTGATGCGAAGACTGAACTCATTGGAAAAGACCCTGATGCTGTGAAGGATTGAAGGCAGGAGAAGGAGAGGACAAGATGAGATGCTTGGATGGCAACACCGACCTGATGGGCATGAGTTTGAGCAAGCTCTGGCAGTTGGTGCTGGACAGGGAAGCCCGGCATGCTGCAGTCGTGGGGTCACAAAGAGTTGGACGTGACTGAGCAACTGAACTGATCTAATTACATTGGGCCCACAGATAATTGGGGGAAATTCCCTATCTTGAATCAACTCTTTAGTAAACTTAATGGACCTGAAAAATCCACTTGCCATGTAATATAACATGACTACCCAGATGATGTCACATCCATGAGAGGAGAACTGTTTATTATTTATATAATTACCAATATGTTCTCAACACTATGAGCAGTCTTTACCTCCTGTGATGGTTTCTTACGAGGAAGAAGCTAGTATAAGGGGATATGCCCTCACAATTTTTAGTGGTCTTATCTTTTGTCTGACTCTTTGTGACCCCATGGATTTCACCATGGCAAGCTTCCCTGTCCATCACCAACTCTTGGAGCTTACTCAAACTCACGTCCATAGAGTCGGTGATGCCATCCAACCATCTCATCCTCTGTTGTCCCCTTCTCCTCCTGCCTTCAATGCTTCCCAGCATAATGGTCTTTTCAAGTGAGTCAGTTCTTCTCATCATGGGCCAAAATATTGGGGTTTCAGCCAGCATCAGTCCTTCCAATGAATATTCAGGACTTATTTCCTATAGGATGGACTGGTTGGATCTCCGTGAAATCTAAGGGAGTCTCAAGAGTCTTCTCCAACACCACAGCTCAAAAGCATCAATTCTGCAGTGCTCAGCTTTTTTTACAGTCCAAC
The DNA here is from genome assembly GCF_003369695.1 of Bos indicus x Bos taurus. Classification (NCBI taxonomy): domain Eukaryota; kingdom Metazoa; phylum Chordata; class Mammalia; order Artiodactyla; family Bovidae; genus Bos; species Bos indicus x Bos taurus. The sequence continues at coordinate 7,649,222 of NC_040093.1, forward strand.
TCTCACAACCATACATGACTACTGGAAAAAACGTAGCCTTGACTAGACGGACCTTTGTTGGCAAATAATGTCTCTGCTTTTTAATATGCTGTCTAGGTTGGTCATAACTTTACTTCCAAGGAGCAAGCATCATTTAATTTCATGGCTGCAATCACCATCTGCAGTGATTTTGGAGCCCCCCAAAATAAAGTCAGCCACTGTTTGCATTGTTTCCCCATCTATTTGCCCTGAAGTGATGAGACCAGAGGCCATGATCTTCGTTTTCTAAATGTTGAGCTTTAAGCCAACTTTTTCACTCTCCTCTTTCACTTTCATCAAGAGGCTCTTTAGTTCTCTTGCGCTTTCTGCCATAAGGGTGGTGTCATCTGCATATCTGAGGTTATTGATATTTCTCCCTGCAACCTTGATTCCAGCTTGTGCTTCATCCAGTCCGTAATTCTGCATGATGTACACTGCATTTAAGTTAAACAAGCAGGGTGACAATAAACAACCTTGACATGCACCTTTCTCGATTTTGAACCAGTCTGTGGTTCCATGTCCAGTTCTCACTGTTTCTTCTTGACCTGCATACAGATTTCTCAGGAGGCAGGTCAGGTGGTCTGGTATTCCCATTCTATGGATTTTTCAGGAGGCAGATCAGGTGGTCTGGTATTCCCATTCTTTAAGAATTTCCACAGTTTGTTGTGATCCACACAGTCAAAGGTTTTGGCATAGTCAATAAAGCAGAAGTAGATGTTTTTCTGGAACTCTCTTGCTTTCTCGATGATGCAATGGATGTTGGCAATTTGATCTCCGGTTCCTCGGCCTTTTCTAAATCCAGCTTGAATGTCTGGAAGTTCATGGTTCACATACTGTTGAATTGGTTACAGTAAAGCTTAAAGGGTTTAAAGACTCATATATCTGCATTTTAAATGGTATGTTTCAGAAATACCAGAACACATAAATGTGTTTTCATCATATCAGTAGAGAGCCATAGAATTTCTTTGAGGTATAGCAAATATTGAAAAACACAGTGAACTTTGAACATGATGAGCTGACATCACTCCCCCACCCCTGCATCACTGGACACCAGTAAACAGCCTCTCCTTCCTGAACCTGTGAGTTCACATCCTATGACTGATATTGTGAAGGAAGAGGTAGAATGCTGTTGAGTGTTGTTTCCTCAAAATTTTAGCTTTCCTCTTTTACTGTATCTGCGTTTAAAACAGTTTTGAGGGTATTTTAAATAAGCAAGATATTTTCCCCCTGAGCTGAAATTAGAAAGTAACCATGACTGATTAAATACTATGTGGTGTATGTATGCAATGGAATACAACTCAGCCATAAAAAGAATGAAATAATGCCATTTGCAGCAACATGGATAGAGTTAGAGATGATCATACTCAGGGGAGTAAGCCAGAAAGAGAGCAACAAATACCACGTGATATCATTTATGTATGGAAACTAAAATACTGGGGCCTCCCAGGTGGTGCTGGGGGTAAAGAACCCTCCTGCCAATGAAGGAGACATAAGAGATGTGGGTTCCATCCAAGTCTGATCCACTACTTGGGTCAGGAAGATTCCCTGAGTAGTGCATGGCAACCCACTCCAGTATTCTTCCCTGGAGAATCCTCATGGACAGAGAAATCTGCTAGGCTGCAGTCTGAAGGGTTGAACATGACTGAAGCAACTGAGCGAGCGAAAACATGACACAAATGAGCTTATCTATGAAGAACAACAGACTCACAGACATAGAAACAGAATTGTGGTTCCCAAGGGGGAAGGTGGGGGAAGGATGGATTGGGAGTTTGAGATTAGTAGATGAAAACTATTAAAGACAGAATGTATCAAGAACAATGTCCTACTGCACAGCACATGGAACTATAGTTAATATCTTGTGATAAGCCATGGTGGGAGAGAATATGAAAAAAAATATCACTAAATCACATTGCAGTACAGCAGACATTAACACCATACTGTAAATCAACATCATATATCAGAAAAATAAATTTTTAAAACCTGAATATGTCAGATATGAAGTGAAGTGAAAGTCACCCAGTCGTAGCCAACTCTTTGCAGCAGGCATTAATAACACCATACTGTAAACCAACATCATATATCAGAAAAATAAATTTTTAAAAACTGAATATGTCAGATATGAAGTGAAGTGAATGTCACCCAGTCGTAGCCAACTCTTTGAGACCCCCATGGACCGTAGACTGCCGGGCTCCTCTCTCCATGGAATTTTCCAGGCCAGAATACTGGATTGGGTAGGCGTTCCCTTCTCCAGGGCATCTCCCCAACCCAGGGATCGAATCCAGGTCTCCTGCATTGCAGGCAGATTCTTTATCATCTGAGTCACCAGGGAAGCCCAAGAATACTGGAGTGGGTAGCCTCTCCCTTCTCCAGCTGATCTTCCTGACCCAGGAATTATACTGGGGTTTCCTGCATTGCAGGTGGATTCTTTACCAGCTGAGCTACCAGGGAAGGTATGATAACATGACAAACTGTGGAATTAATGAATGGATCCTCTGCCACGTCCTTCATTTCCAGCTCACCCTTCTTACAAGTAGATGTTACCAAGCTGAATGTGGGTCCATAGGAGTCTTTCAACGTATTGTTGCATGCAATTTTCTAATATTTTGTGGATGGTTTTTGCATCTATGTTTATGAGAGATTCTGGCCCGTAATTTTCTTCATATATATTGCCATTTTGTGCTTTTGGTATCAGAGTGATGTTGGTCTCATTAAATGAGGTAAAAAGCGTTCTCTTCAGTTTTTTTGGAAGTGCTTGGGAAGCATCGGTATTAACTCTTTGAATGTTTGGTAAAATTCACTTGGGAAGCCATTTGGTCCTGAATTTTTGTTTGGGGAAGTTTTCTATTACTATTTCAAGCACTGGACGAGTGATCAGTCTAGTCAGGTTTTTTATTTCATGATTCAGTCTTGGAAGGTTGTATGATTCTAAAAATGGACCTTATTCTTCTGGTCTGTCCAAGTTTGTTGGCATAGATAGATGTTCACAATATTGTCACAATTATTTGTATTCTTGTGTAATTATTGCTCTTTTTCTTCTTGTTTCATAATGTATTGATCAGAACCTTCTCTCTCTCTTTTTTAAAAGTGAGTCTAATTAAAGGTTTCTCAATTTTGTTTCCCTTTCCAAAGAACCAGTACTTAGTTTGATTGACCTTTTAAAAAATATTTATTTCTGTATCTGGGTGCACTCTGCCTTAGTTGTGGACTCGGTATCTTTAGTTGCGGCATGCAAAGTCTTAGTTGTCGCATGTACTATCGAGATCCTGGACCATGGATCAAACTCAGGCCTCCTGATTGGGAGCATGGAGTCCCAGTGGACTTAGCTACTGGATCACCAGGGAACTCCCTGATTGATCTTTTCTACTGTCTTTTTAGTCTCTGTTTTATTTATTTCCACACTAATTTTATCATTTCCTTCATTCTCCTGACTTTGGGCTTTGTTTGTTTCTCTTTTCTAGTTTCTTTAGGTGTATGGCTAGAATGTTATTTGAAATTTTCCTTCTTTCTTTAGGTGGGCCCATATTGCTGTAAACTCCTCTCTCACTTTTCTAGTTCTCTTCTCAAAGATGGCTTCTTCATTTCATACCATTGTGAGTGGAATATAGGATATATGTGATTTCTACTTAAATGTGTTGAGATTTGTTTTGGGTTCCAATATATGATCTATCCTTGAGCAATCGAGCCAGGAGCAGTACCCATGGCTGACAACTCAGAGAAATGGATGCGTTGGTGAGTGAGTAGTCTGAGCCACAGATTGGGTACCCCAGTCCTAGGGTCCTGTGTGTTTGATACAAGCCTGTCTGGTGGGAGAAGCGCTGGGACGAGAAGAAGAGCTATAGGAAGATAGGACTATGCTCATGAGGAGCACACATTGACTAGTCCATGAGGCAGGGAAGACAGAGGTCTACTCAAGTAGCTGCTGTTTTACCACAACCAACTCACCACACACTCCAGCCCCAGTGGAATGAACACACCAGTCCTCCTCCCTCCATGGCACTGGATCTGGAGCAGTCACTGTGAGGGAAGAGTTGACGGAGGGACACAGAGATAACCCACAGCCAGGGCAGAGCCTGGGTGGAGCAGTGGCAGCCACTGTTGGTGTTGATTCAAGCAACCCCCCAGAAGCAGCCCAGAGATCATATGACAGCTATTTCACTACAGCTCATTACGCAGGGATAATTTGCAGGTAAATATGCAGAGAACTGCCTACCCTGAGGAGCAGTTTCACACAGTGCAGGAGTGACAGAGGATGGGGAAACTTTAGAGACACAAGGGACTTTCCACCCAGACAAGACAGAGGGGTCTGCTCTAGTGGCTGCAGAGTTTCCCACGACCATCTACCACCTACTCATGTGCCCAGCCTGAACATAGCAAATGCTTCTGCCCAACTCAATCCATGTCATATCGCTGCATTGGATCTAGGGAGCCTACAACCAGAGAGAAGACTTCACCAAGGGACACAGAACAACCTGGTTCTGGGACAGAGCTGTTCCACAACAGCTCACTTCTCAACCAATGCTTAGGGTCCCCGTGAGCTCCTGCAAGCTGTAAAGAGCAGCTCCATAACAGGGTGGGGGTTGCAAAGACAGGGAGCAGTCTTCAACTGTGAAGGACAATGGGAACTTGCACTTGAGGCTGCGACAGCACAGCCATTGGCACCTACATAGGCAGAGCATCAGACCCCTGTCTGCTCATGGTTCCCAATTGATTCAGAGGTCTTCTTACTCTGGGGAAATGGACCCACTGTGTGGAGAGGAACAACACACACTTAGAAGAACGAGATTCACCTTGGGCCTGACCCACAGGGTTTCTGTTCCAGCACCTAACTGGATTTAAAAAAAAATGAGTTCTTTCACTATGTTTCCTGCAAGAGACTTACCTCAGATATAAATCTGCAAAGAGACAAACACACAGAGACTAAACAACACACTACTAAAACATGATAGTGAAAGGTTGTTGTTGAACAATACAGAGACGCCAGGATTTTTGGCCTTCGGAGGATAAGATTTCAACACGGGGCCAGAGACGAGGCTTGATCACTCAGAGCTTTTGTGTAATAAAGTTTTATTAAAGTATAAAGGAGATACAGAAAGCTTCTGACATAGGCATCAGAAAGGGGCAGAAAGAGTACCCCCCTGCTAGTCTTCAGCTGGATGTTATATAGTCACTAACCGTCTGTTAATGAAAGAAAGGAATGTCTTAAAACTCAGAATGGCACAAGGCCCCTCATCCATAAGATGCATTTTGGGATAATCTTGACACTAGACGACTCATCCCAGGCCATAAAATGATTAACTTGAATCTTGTAGAAGAGCAGATTACCATACAAATAATTTTGTTTACATAGGTTAGGGGAACAATATCTGAGTATAATATTCTGCTTTGTCAAGTAGCTATTGAGCCATTAGGCAGAACCGACTTGAAGACAGAGTCTGGGGTAAATGCACAGTACATTAAATAGCTTAAGACAAACATTTCCATAAGAAAAATGCATTGGTTATGTCAAGGTTTGAGAATAGTTAACTTCAGGTGAAACCAGGTGTCATTATGGCAACACAGTATGTTAAGAGAAACCTCCTTTTAAATTTGTATCGAGAAGAAAAAAATATTGCTAGTTTGTTTCCTCCTGCCACTTAAGAGAGACAAAAATGTCTGACACTTGCAGGCTATTTCCTCCACTTGGAGACTCCTGGCCTTCCTGCCTGTCACCCTCTCAATAGGTTCAAAAAACATATCAAGAGTAAATCAGAAATTACCAGAAGACAAATGAGAATAACAACACAACTTTCCAAAATTGTGGGAACACAGTAAACACACTTCTAAGAGAAAACTTTATACCAGTACAGGCCTATTTCAAATGTCTGAAAAAATCTAAAGAAAAAGCCCAAATCCACTTAACTGACCAAATTTCTAGAAACAGTCTTTGATGCTCGGGGCTGGTGCACTGGGATGACCCAGAGGGATGGTATGGGGAGGGACATGGGAGGGGGATTCAGGATGGGGAACACGTGTACACCCATGGTGGATTCATGTGGATGTATGGCAAAAGCAATACAATATTGTAATTAGCCTCCAATTAAAATAAATACATTTATATTAAAAAAATAAGACTGAATTAGGAAGAAATAGACAATCTAGAAAGCAAAAAAGCAAAATGGCTGTCTGAGGAGGCCTTACAAATAGCTGTGAAAGGAAGAGACGTGAAAAGCAAGGGAGAAAAGGAAAGATATACTCATTTGAATGCAGAGTTCCAAAGAATAGCAAGGAGAGATAAGAAAGCCTTCTTCAGCGATCAATGCCAAGAAATAGAGGAAAACAACAGAATGGGAAAGACTAGATATCTCTTCAAGAAAATTAGAGACACCAAGGGAACATTTCATGCAAAGTTGGGCGCAATAAAGGACAAAAATGGTATGGACCTAACAGAAGCAGAAGATATTAAGAAAAGGTGGCAAGAATACACAGAAGAACTGTACAAAAAAGACCTTCACAAGCCAGATAATCATGATGGTGTGATCATTCACACTCACCTAGAGCCAGACATCCTGCAATGTGAAGCCAAGTGGGTCTTAGGAAGTATCACTACGAACAAAGCTAGTGGAGGTGATGGAATTCCAGTTGAGCTATTTCAAGTCCTAAAAGATGATGCTGTGAAAGCGATGCACTCAATATGCCAGCAAATTTGGAAAATTCAGCAGGGGCCACAGGAATGGAAAAGGTCCATTTTCATTCCAATCCCAAAGAAAGGCAATGCCAAAGAATGCTCAAACTACTACACAATTGCACACATCTCACACGCTAGTAAAGTAATGCTCAAAATTCTCCAAGTCAAGCTTCATCAATACATGAACTGTGAACTTCCAGATGTTCAACTGGTTTTAGAAAAGGCAGAGGAACCAACCAGAGATCAAATTGCCAACATCTGCAAAAAAGCAAGAGAGTTCCAGAAAAACACCTATTTCTGCTTTCTTGACTATGCCAAAGCCTTTGATGTGTGGATCACAATAAACTGTGAAAAATTCTGAAAGAGGTGGGAATACCAGACCACCTGACCTGCCTCTTGAGAAACCTATATGCAGGTCAGGAAGCAACAGTTAGAACTGGACATGGAACAACAGACTGGTTCCAAATAGGAAAAGGACTACGTCAAGGCTGTATATTGTCACTCTGCTTATTTAACTTATATGCAGAGTACATCATGAGAAATGCGGGGCTGGAGGAAGCACAAGCTGGAATCAAGATTTCTGGGAGAAATATCAATAACCTCAGATATGCAGATGAAATGACCCTTATGGCAGAAAGTGAAGAGGAACTAAAAAGCCTCTTGATGAAAGTGAAAGAGGAGAGTGAAAAAGTTAGCTTACAGCTCAACATTCAGAAAACTAAGATCATGGCATCCAGTCCCATCACTTCATGGCAAATAGATGGGGAAACAGTAGAAACAGTGGCTGACTTTATTTTGGTGGTGGTGGGGGGGGGGGGCTCCAAAATCACTGCAGATGGTGATTACAGCCATGAAATTAAAAGACGCTTACTCCTTAGAAGGAAAGTTATGACCAACCTAGATAGCATATTGAAAAGCAGAGACATGACTTTGTCCACAAAGGTCTGTCTAGTCAAGGCTATGGTTTTTCCAGTAGGCACATATGGATGTGAGCATTGGACTATAAAGAAAGCTGAGCGCTGAAGAATTGATGCTTTTGAACTGTGGTGTTGGAGAAGACTCTTGAGAGTCCCTTGGACTGCAAGGAGATCCAACCAGTCCTTCCTAAAGGAAATTGGTCCTTAATATTATTTGGAAGGACTGATGTTGAAGCTGAAACTCCAATACTTTGGCCACCTTCTGTGAAGAGCTGACTCATTTGAAAAGACCCTGATGCTGGAAAAGATTGAAGGTGAGAGGAGAAGGGGACGACAGAGGATGAGATGGTTGGATGGCATCATCGACTCAATGGACATGAGTTTGGGTAAACTCCAGGAGTTGGTGATGGACAGGGAGGCCTGGTGTACTGCGGTTCATGGGGTCGCAAAAAGTCGGACACGACTGAAAGAGTGAACTGAACTGAATTGAATCAAAAACCTCCCAGAAAACACTGTCCAGGGCCTGAGGGTGTCACATGTGATCCTATGAAGCATTTTTAAAAATAAAATCTACCCTTCTTAAACTATTCCAAAAATTAAAGAGGAGGAGAACACTCTTAAATTTATTATATCAGGCTAACTTTACATTGATATCAGTACTATAAAGAGACACTACAGAAAATTACAGATCATTTTCTTGATGAATATGGTTGAAAAAAATTTTCAACAAAATATTAGCAGACAGAATTCAACAATCTATTAAAGATATCATAAATGATTACCACGTAGCATTGTTCCAGAGATGCAAGGATGGTTAAAAATCCACAAGTCAATCCACGTGATACACCACATTAAACACAAGATTTTGTCAATAGACATAGAAAAAGCATTGACAAAATCTAACATCCATTTGAGCATAGAGAAAATACATCTCCACGTAACAAATCAAACCCACAGAGGTGGATATCTGAAAGCTTTTTCCTCTAAAATCAGGACCAAGACAAGGATGCTCACTCTTGCCACTCTGGTTTAACAGTATTTGGACAAAAAAGTAATAAGAGACATCCAATGCCTAAGAGAAGTAAAACTGTCACTACTATAGAGAAATGATACTTTCTATAGAAAACCCTAATGTCTCCACCAGAAAGCTAATGAATTCAGTACACACACACAATGGAATATTCCTCACCCTTTAGGAATAAAATTTCGCTGCTTCTACCATAGATGGACCTGGAAATCATTCTGTTTCGTGAATTAAGTCAGACAAAGTTAAATACTGTATATTATCCCTTGACATATGGAATCTAAAGCTAGTACAAATGGATGGAAATAATGATATAGAAAAAGACTCTCGCATATAGAGAATAAACTAGTGCTTACCAGTGGAGAGAGAAAGTGGGAAGGGGCAAGACAGAGTAAAGATTTAGAAGTACACATTACTATGTAGAAAATAAATAAACTACAAGGACATACTTTACAGCACAGGGAATATAGCCAATAGTTCATAATAACTTTAAACAAAGTATAACCTATACACTGAACCACAATGTTGTACCTCTGCCACTACTATAATACTGTAAATCAACTATAATTCAAGGAAAAATTTGACGTAAAAGAAAAGTTATGCATTGTGATATGTGGTTGTAATGGCAGTCACATTACAATATTTATGTGTAACAATTATCACATCTTACACTTAAAATTCACACAATGTTATATGTCAAATATATTTCAGTTTTTTAAATCTGCTGAAATATATTTTTCTTTCGGTGTGTTTTGTATTGTACTTCACTTCAAACTGCTCATTTCTACATGAAAATATTTAAATGCGCTAATCTCCCTGCAAGACTCTTTCTAATAAATACTGCCATCTCTCTTAACAATGTGAACTATAAACTTGTAACTGGCTCCCAAATTCTTACCTGATTTTACCTTCGCGTAGTAACCAGGGTATTCTTTACTCTGTGAGGACATTAATTTCTTCCATTTTATTTCTGACTACTGTACACACTGATCCGTTTTCATGTATACTTTTATCTATAATTCCACCCCTACTTCATTTGTGGGAAATTCGTTCTGTTAGACTGAAAGTAACACATTTGAACACTTTATAATATGCATATCATTTCAAGACTTATTTATTGCATAAATTTCTGAACTCCTTTTCTACAAGGAAACTTCAATGATATGATTTTTTATGAGGTATTCATATTTCATGACAATATATTTCAATTGGTCTTTATATTGAAGAAGACATTTGGCATGTCCTGTATATTATCTTGAAATTCAAATTTTAAATTAGGATTCTGAGGGTGAATAAATGAGCTGGCAGTGGCTCATTACAGAATAAATAAAATTCACACTTTTCTCATAATAGTAGAGGACTTTGCATTTCTTTCCCAGGCAAAGTAGAGCCTTTGTACACTGGAGTCACGGCTTATGAGCAGAAAGGGGCTGACACTTGGGAAGCATGCTGCTATGATTATAGTCATGTTCACAAACAACCAGCTGGGCTGAACAAAAAGAGCCAGAAGAACTTGAAAGATGGAGGAAAGAGTATAAAAGCAGACAAAGGTGCCCCCCAGGAGAAGGATGGTTTTAGTAGCCCTGGACTCAGGGGAGGACCTGGAGGAGGCATCAGTCCTACGAATGTGCTGGACCTGCTGCTTATGTCGGTAGAGAATGAGAACCATGGAGCCACCGGCCCAGAGCGTGAGCCCCAAACATAAAACATCAGGGGATGACAGCAATGCTGCATACAAGGCATCTCTGGTTTTTATATTCTTCTGGTCAGTATGAGTACTAGAACAGCAGCCATAATCTCTTTCCTCTGTGATGTTATTGTGACTCCATTTGCCAGTTATATAGATGGGGAAAATGACATTTACCGGCATTTGGAGGATCCAACACAGGAAAATAGAGGGAACGGTGTACTTAGGAGCTATTACTTTCAGCGCTGCCCACCTGGAGTTCCAGGGACTGATTGTGATCATCTGAAAGACACTCAAGAGGCAGATGCTGCCAATGGACACTCCCCTCCCCATTCTGTGTAGAAAGAAGAGAAGTTTGCAGCCAAAATCACTGCGGATCTGCTTCCACCCAAAGATTGCCATTGTCTCGGGGACCCCTTTACATAGGAGGACCAAGGAGTTGGCCACAATCAGGTGCTTAAGGATCAAATCTGTGGACCTTAACCTGTAACCCATGATGTGAAGGACGATATAACTGCAAAGGAGTGAGAAATTCCCCAGGATTCCAACCACAGTCTGTGTTAAGATGATCATGCCTATTATGAAAAAGCTGCCAGCCATCCTCTCAGTTCACAGTCACTGGTACTTGTGAGTTAGAATGTCCTGCGTGGGAATATGAGGCATGGGCTACATGCATAGTGTCAACTGTAATCCAATATTCTCCACTTAACAATAGTTCCCACTTGGAAATATTTGCTTCTTGTGTTTTCTGTTACCAGCAGCCTTTAAAGGGTTCCATGTATAACATTTAAAGAGAACTAATATGTAAAGTTAATCACTGGAGATACTCATGTGATCACTTCTTCTTCACAAATTTATTAGGCAGGAACTGAAGGGACCTTAGTTATACAGAGGAGTGTAACCTATACCCAGACAGGTTAAGTATTTGTCAAATCTGCTTCTTAATGCACAGTGAGGACTGAATCCCATTTGGCTACTCAAAACAGTGGTTCAAGGAACTTCCCAGGTGCTTAAATGATTAAGACTCTGCCTTCCACCACAGAGGGTCCAGGTTCAATCCCTGGTCCAGGATCGAAGATTCCATGAACTCTGATGCACGGACAAAGACAAAAAAAGAGTGCACTGATCACCAGCCATGCAAACAGCTAGTTAGTTGCAAGCACATAATAAACCAGATCTATATTTGATTTTGATTTCACAACTATTGTTTGTAGACCTGTGGTATTTTGTAGTTTTCATATAACATGATTCCATTTATTTGTAAAGCTTTATTCTATGATACCACGTATTCTGAATAAAGTCTTAGCATCTTAATACATGAAAAACACTGCTGGCAGTAGAATACAGCAGGATCCTGCCTCAGGACAAGGCAATGTCATGAAGACAAGAATGCTTCACTGTGAGGATAGCAACAGAAAGACTCTTGTTCCTATGACAGAAACACAACTGAAATAACATATATTATAGAACTGTTTGAATAATCATATGTAGGCAATAAACCTTAGGGAATAAACACTAGCATGTGATAAAACAGTTTAAGACAAAAGAAAATTATTATTGTCCAATCATATACTGAACAGTGTGTTATTGTCGAGCCCAGTGAATAAATTAGCAATGAATTAATATTTGCAATTGACATTACATACAAAACACAGAGGCAAAATTTAGCACTTGTAAAGCATGTATTCTTGTGTCTTTCATAAACTGACATACTAGATTTGTTAGAATGCCAACAAATTGGTGTTGGTGTCTGTTTCTGATCTGATCACTTACCCAGAATCTTGATATGCCTTTCTCTCACAGACTCTGCTGCTCAGACGAAAGTACAACGAACATACCTTCCAGCTGGCAGGACAAGGGCTTGGTGGGATGGTCATTATACCCAGTATGTGTGTGGGATGGAGGCAGCCAGATCCTGATAAATGGGTTTGAGACGCTGTCCTCCCCTCCCCTCCTGTCAAAACTGCAATTATCCTTTCACCTGCAGCAGTGATGGGACTGCAGGCCTGGGAGCTGAGAACATTTCTGGAAACTTTTCTCTCAATTGTTAATTACTGGAAACAATTACAAGTTTCTAGTTAGCACCCTTCAGAGACAACTGGCTCTACGTGAAAGGTATTTTCTTTTCCATGATCCCTGAAGGTGATGGTCTCATGAGGAAGAAATGCTGAAATCACACACATTAGGGACTGACACAAACCATTTGCGTCCTTCTGGATTCCTCACTTCCCTGAGCATCTCTGCCCTAATACTAGTACTTTCCTCACCTTCAACCATTGAATGGAACCATCAATGAAAGTATTGGTAAAGAAATGGGATGAGACAAAATACCTGGGAAGTATATTCAAAGAGACAAAAGAAAAAGGAGGAACATCATCAAGAACTCATGATAGGATAAATGCAAAAGAAACAAGAGACCATAGCAAAAATCAACAAAGCCAAAAGCTGGTTCTTTGAAAGGATAAATAAAATTGACAAACCATTAGCCAGACTTATCAAGAAACAAAGGGAGAAAAATCAAATCAATAAAATTAGAAATGGAAATGGAGAGATCACAACAGACAACACAGAAATACAAAGGATCATAAGAGACTACTATCAACAATTATATGCCAATAAAATTGGCAACGTGGAAGAAATGGACAAATTCTTAGAAAAGTACAACTTTCCAAAGCTGGACCAGGATAAAATAGAAAATCTTAACAGACCCATCACAAGCACGGAAATTGAAACTGTAATCAAAAATCTTTCAGCAAAAAAAAGCCCATGTCCAGACGGCTTCACAGCTGAATTCTACCAAAAATTTAGAGAAGAGCTAACGCCTATCCTACTCAAACTCTTCTAGAAAATTGCAGAGGAAGGTAAACTTCCAAACTCATTCTATGAGGCCACCATCACCCTAATACCAAAACCTGACAAAGATCCCACAAAAAAAGAAAACTACAGGCCAATATCACTGATGAACAGAGATGCAAAAATCCTTAACAAAATTTTAGCAATCAGAATCCAACAACACATTAAAAAGATCATACACCATGACCAAGTAGGCTTTATCCCAGGGATGCAAGGATTCTTCAATATCCGCAAATCAATCAATGTAATACACCACATTAACAAATTGAAAAATAAAAACCATATGATTATCTCAATAGACGCAGAGAAAGCCTTTGACAAAATTCAACATCCATTTATGATAAAAACTCTCCAGAAAGCAGGAATAGAGGAACATATCTCAACATAATAAAAGCTATATATGACAACCCCACAGCAAACATTATCCTCAATGGTGAAAAATTGAAAGCATTTCCTCTAAAGTCAGGAACAAGACAAGGGTGCCCACTTTCACCATGACTATTCAACATAGTTTTGGAAGTTTTGGCCACAGCAATCAGAGCAGAAAAAGAAATAAAAAGAATCCAAATTGGAAAAGAAGAAGTAAAACTCTCACTGTTTGCAGATGACATGATCCTCTACATAGAAAACCCTAAAGACTCCACCAGAAAATTGCTAGAACTAATCAATGATTATAGTAAAGTTGCAGTACATAAAATCAACACACACAAATCCCTTGCATTCCTATACACAAATAATGAGAAAACAGAAAGAGAAATTAAGGAAACAATTCCATTCACCATTGCAACGGAAAGAATAAAATACTTAGGAATATATCTACCTAAAGAAACTAAAGACCTATATATAGAAAACTATAACACACTGGTGAAAGAAATCAAAGAGGACACTAATAGATGGAGAAATATACCATGTTCATGGGTTGGAAGAATCAATATAGTGAAAATGAGTATACTACCCAAAGCAATTTATAGATTCAATGCAATCCCTATCAAGCTACCAACGGTATTCTTCACAGAGCTAGAACAAATAATTTCACAATTTGTATGGAAATATAAAAAAACCTCGAATAGCCAAAGCTATCTTGAGAAATAAGAATGGAACTGGAAGAATCAACCTACCTGACTTCAGGCTCTGCTACAAAGCCACAGTCATCAAGACAGTATGGTACTGACACAAAGACAGAAATATCGATCAATGGAACAAAATAGAAAGCCCAGAGATAAATCCACGCACATATGGACACCTTATCTTTGACAAAGGAGGCAAGAATATACAATGGATTAAAGACAACCTCTTTAACAAGTGCTGCTGAGAGAACTGGTCAACCACTTGTAAAAGAATGAACCTAGACCACTTTCTAACACCATACACAAAAATAAACTCAAAATGGATTAAAGATCTAAACGTAAGACCAGAAACTATAAAACTCCTAGAGGAGAACATAGGCAAAACACTCTCCGACATACATCACAGCAGGATCCTCTATGACCCACCTCCCAGAATACTGGAAATAAAAGCAAAAATAAACAAATGGGACCTAATTAAACTTAAAAGCTTCTGCACAACAAAGGAAACTATAAGCAAGGTGAAAAGACAGCCTTCAGAATGGGAGAAAATAATAGCAAATGAAGCAACTGACAAACAACTAATCTCAAAAATATACAAGCAACTCCTACAGCTCAATTTCAGAAAAATAAATGACCCAATCAAAAAATGGGCCAAAGAACTAAATAGACATTTCTCCAAAGAAGGCATACAGGTGGCTAACAAACACATGCAAAGATGCTCAACATCGATCATTATCAGAAATGCAAATCAAAACCACTATGAGGTACCATTTCACACCAGTCAGAATGGCTGTGATCCAAAAGTCTATAAGCAATAAATGCTGGAGAGGGTGTGGAGAAAAGGGAACCCTCTTACACTGTTGGTGGGAATGCAAACTAGTACAGCCACTATGGGGAACAGTGTGGAGATTCCTTAAAAAACTGGAAATAGAACTGCCTTATGATCCAGCAATCCCACTGCTGGGCATACATACTGAGGAAACCAGAATTGAAACAGACACATGTACCCCAATGTTCATTGCAGCACTGTTTATAATAGCCAGGACATGGAAGCAACCTAGATGTCCATCGGCAGATGAATGGATAAGAAAGCTGTGGTACATATACACAATGGAGTATTACTCAGCCATTAAAATGAATACATTTGAATCAGTTCTAATGAGGTGGGTGAAACTGGAGCCTATTATACAGAGTGATATAAGCCAGAAAGAAAAACACCAATACAGTATACTAACACATATATATGGAATTTAGAAAGATGGTAACAATTATCCTGTATACGAGACAGCAAAAGAGACACTGATGTATAGAACAGTCTTTTGGACTCTGTGGGAGAGAGAGAAGGTGGGATGATTTGGGAGATTGGCATTGAAATACGTATAATATCATATATGGAACGAGTCATCAGTCCAGGTTCGATGCACGATACTGGATTCTTGGGGATGGCACTGGGACAACCCAGAGGGATGGTATGGGGAGGCAGGAGGGAGGAGGGCTCAGGATGGGGAACACATGTATACCTGTGATGGATTTATTTTGATATTTGGCAAAACCAATACAATATTGTAAAGTTTAAAAATAAATTAAAATTAGAATAAAAAAAAAAAGAACTCATGATAGGAACCACTGGCACAACTTATATCAATCTAGACTCATTTTCATAATCCAAAGCTAATTATTATGGAAATTTTGTAGGAACATATACTTTATTATTATTGAACCCTGTGATAAGAATTGGGTGCAGAAAAAATAAATTAAAAAAAGAGAGGATTTGAAAATAGTTACAAAATAAAAGCACCTAGATCTGACAGCTTGATGATTTTATCAAGTACTTAATTCAGGAGCATCCTTGGAGATGAAACAGTATGCCACTAAAAACCAGTGCATCCGTGCAAAATTAAAAGAAAATCTGAAATGCAAGTAGGAGGCTTCAAAAAAGCAAACACACTGACAACTTGATCATGTACTTCTAGCCTCCAGAACTGTGAAAAACTATCTATGTGAGAAACTGTGAAAACTATCTATGTTTAAACCTCCCAGGCTGTTGTATTTTATTAAGGCAGGCCTAAAATGTAATACAAACTGTAAGAGTCTGTCTTTTTGATCCTGGGACTTCCAAGGGTGATCCTGGAATTTATGCTGGAGAAAGTTTTGCCTATGTTCTCTTCTAGCAGCTTTATGGTGTCATGTTCTATTTAACTCTTGGAGCCTAGTTGAGTTTTGTGTGTGTGTGTATGGTGTGAGAGCGTGATTTGACTTCACTGATTTACATGAGGCTGTCCAGCTACTGGAGAGGAGTGGAGAAATAACTCTAGAAAGAACAAAGAGAAGGAGCCAAAGCAAAAACAAAGCCCAGTTGTGAATGTGACCAGTGATGGAAGTAAAGTCCGATGCTGCAAAGAACAAGATTGCATAGGAACCTGGAATGTTGGATCCATGAATCAAGGTACATTGGAAGTGGTCAAATAGGAGATGGGAGAAGTGATCATCGACATTTTAGGAATCAATGAACTAAAATGGGCTGGAACGAGTGAATTTAATTCAGATGACCATTATATGTACTACTATGTGCAAGAATCCCTTAGAAGAAATGGAGTAACCCTCATAGTTAACAAAAGAGTCCGAAATGCAGTATTTGGCTGTAATCTCACAAATGACAGAATGATCTCTGTTCATTTCCAAAGCAAAGCATTCAATATCACAGTAATCCAGGTCGATGCCCCAACCAGCAATGCTGAAGAAGCTGAAGTTGAACGGTTCTATGAAGACCTACAAGACCTTCTAGCACTAACACCAAAAAAAGACGTCCTTTTTATCATAGGGGACTGGAATACAAAAGGAGGAAATCAAGAGATACCTGGAGTAACAGGCAACATTGGCCTTGGAGTACAAAATGAAGCAGGGCAAAGGCTAACAGAATTTTGCCAAGACAACGCACTGGTCATAGCAAACACTCTATTTCAAGCCACAAGGGACAATGCTACACCAGATGGACATCACCAGATGGTCAACACCAAAATCAGATTGATTATATTCTTTGCAGCCAAAGATGGAGAGGCTCTATACAGTCAGCAAAAACAAGACCAGGAGCTGACTGTGGCTCATATCATGAACTCCTTATTGCCAAAGGCAGACTGAAATTGAAGAAAGTAGGGAAAACCACTAGACCATTCACGTATGATCTCAATCAAATCCCTTACAACTATACAGTGAAAGTGACAAAGAGATTCAAGTGATTAGATCTGATAGACAGAGTGCCTGAAAAACTGTGGACAGAGGTTGCTGACATTCTACAGGAGGCAGTGTTCAAGACCACCCCCAAGAAAAAGAAATGCAAAAAGACGAAATGGTTGTCTGAGGACGCCTTACAATTAGCTGAGAAAAAAAGAGACGATAAAGGAAAAGGAGAAAAGGAAAGATACACCCATCTGAATACAGACTTCCAGGAATAGCAAGGAGAGATAAGAAAGCCTTCTTCAGTGATCATGCAAAGACATAGAGGAAACCAATGAAATGAGGAAGATGAGGTATCTCTTCAAGAAAATTGGAGATACCAAGGGAACATTTCATGCAGAGATGGGCACAATAAAGGACAGAAATGGTATGGACCGAACAGAAGCAGAAGATATTAAGAAGAGGTGGCAAGAAGACACAAAAGACTATTCAAAACAATCTCATGACCCAGATAACCACGATGGTGTGATCATTCACACTCACCTAGAGCCAGACATCCTGGAGTCTGAAGTCAAATACGCCTTAGGAGGCATCACGACGAACAAAGCTAGTCGAGGTGATGGAATTCCAGATGAGCTATTTCAAGTCCTAAAAGATGATGCTGTGAACGTGCTGCACTTAATACGCCAGCAAATTTGGAAAACTCAGCAGTGGCCACAGAACTGGAAGAGATCCGTTTTCATTCCAATCCCAAAGAAAGGCAATGCCAAAGAATGCTCAAACTACCACACAATTGCACTCATCTCACATGCTAGCAAAGTAATGATCAAAATTCTCCAAGCCACGCTTCAACAGTATGTGAACCAAGAACTTCCAGATGTACAAGCTGGATTTAGAAAAGGCAGAGGAACCAGAGATCAAATTACCAACATCCGCTGGATCATCAAAAAAGCAAGAGAGTTCCAGAAAAACATCTACTTCTGCTTTATTGGATACAACAAAGCCTTTGACTGTGTGGATCACAATCAACTGTGGAAAATTCTTCAAGAGATGAGAGTACCAGACCACTGGACCGGCCTCCTGTGAAATCTGCATGCAGGTTTAGAAGCAACTGTTAGAATGGACATGGAACCATGGACTGGCTCCAAATTGGGAAAGGAGTACGTCAAGGCTGTATATTCTCACCCTGCTTACTTAACTTATATGCAGAGTACATCATGCGAAATGCCAGGCTGGATGAAACAATTGCCAGGAGAAATGTCAATAACTTCAGATATGCAGATGACACCATCCTTATGGCAGAAAGTGAAGAACTCTAGAACTATACAACCTCTGGATGAATGTGAAAGAGGAGAGTGAAAAAACTGGCTTAAAACTCAAGATTCAAAACACAAAGATCATGGCATCTGGTCCCACTACTTCATGTCAAATAGATGGGGAAACAATGGAAACAGTGACAGAATTTATTTCCTTGGGCTCCAAAATTACTGCAGATGGTCATGCAGCCATGAAATTAAAAGATGCTTGATCCTTTGAAGAAAAGTGATGATCAACAAGATAGCATATTAAAAAGCAGAGACATTACTTTGCTGACAAAGGTCCATCTAGTCAAAGCTATGGTTTTTCCTGTAGTGATGTATGGATGTGAGAGTTGGACCATAAAGAAAGCAGAACCCAGAAGAATTGATGCTTTTGAACTGTGGTGTTGGAGAAGACTCTTGAGAATTCCTTGAACTGCACAGAGATGAGAGCAGTCAGCCCTAATGGAAATCAGTCCTGAATATTCACTGGAAGGACTGATGCTGAACCTGAAGCACCAATACTTTGGCCACCTGATGCGAAGACTGAACTCATTGGAAAAGACCCTGATGCTGTGAAGGATTGAAGGCAGGAGAAGGAGAGGACAAGATGAGATGCTTGGATGGCAACACCGACCTGATGGGCATGAGTTTGAGCAAGCTCTGGCAGTTGGTGCTGGACAGGGAAGCCCGGCATGCTGCAGTCGTGGGGTCACAAAGAGTTGGACGTGACTGAGCAACTGAACTGATCTAATTACATTGGGCCCACAGATAATTGGGGGAAATTCCCTATCTTGAATCAACTCTTTAGTAAACTTAATGGACCTGAAAAATCCACTTGCCATGTAATATAACATGACTACCCAGATGATGTCACATCCATGAGAGGAGAACTGTTTATTATTTATATAATTACCAATATGTTCTCAACACTATGAGCAGTCTTTACCTCCTGTGATGGTTTCTTACGAGGAAGAAGCTAGTATAAGGGGATATGCCCTCACAATTTTTAGTGGTCTTATCTTTTGTCTGACTCTTTGTGACCCCATGGATTTCACCATGGCAAGCTTCCCTGTCCATCACCAACTCTTGGAGCTTACTCAAACTCACGTCCATAGAGTCGGTGATGCCATCCAACCATCTCATCCTCTGTTGTCCCCTTCTCCTCCTGCCTTCAATGCTTCCCAGCATAATGGTCTTTTCAAGTGAGTCAGTTCTTCTCATCATGGGCCAAAATATTGGGGTTTCAGCCAGCATCAGTCCTTCCAATGAATATTCAGGACTTATTTCCTATAGGATGGACTGGTTGGATCTCCGTGAAATCTAAGGGAGTCTCAAGAGTCTTCTCCAACACCACAGCTCAAAAGCATCAATTCTGCAGTGCTCAGCTTTTTTTACAGTCCAACTCTCACAACCATACATGACTACTGGAAAAAACGTAGCCTTGACTAGACGGACCTTTGTTGGCAAATAATGTCTCTGCTTTTTAATATGCTGTCTAGGTTGGTCATAACTTTACTTCCAAGGAGCAAGCATCATTTAATTTCATGGCTGCAATCACCATCTGCAGTGATTTTGGAGCCCCCCAAAATAAAGTCAGCCACTGTTTGCATTGTTTCCCCATCTATTTGCCCTGAAGTGATGAGACCAGAGGCCATGATCTTCGTTTTCTAAATGTTGAGCTTTAAGCCAACTTTTTCACTCTCCTCTTTCACTTTCATCAAGAGGCTCTTTAGTTCTCTTGCGCTTTCTGCCATAAGGGTGGTGTCATCTGCATATCTGAGGTTATTGATATTTCTCCCTGCAACCTTGATTCCAGCTTGTGCTTCATCCAGTCCGTAATTCTGCATGATGTACACTGCATTTAAGTTAAACAAGCAGGGTGACAATAAACAACCTTGACATGCACCTTTCTCGATTTTGAACCAGTCTGTGGTTCCATGTCCAGTTCTCACTGTTTCTTCTTGACCTGCATACAGATTTCTCAGGAGGCAGGTCAGGTGGTCTGGTATTCCCATTCTATGGATTTTTCAGGAGGCAGATCAGGTGGTCTGGTATTCCCATTCTTTAAGAATTTCCACAGTTTGTTGTGATCCACACAGTCAAAGGTTTTGGCATAGTCAATAAAGCAGAAGTAGATGTTTTTCTGGAACTCTCTTGCTTTCTCGATGATGCAATGGATGTTGGCAATTTGATCTCCGGTTCCTCGGCCTTTTCTAAATCCAGCTTGAATGTCTGGAAGTTCATGGTTCACATACTGTTGAATTGGTTACAGTAAAGCTTAAAGGGTTTAAAGACTCATATATCTGCATTTTAAATGGTATGTTTCAGAAATACCAGAACACATAAATGTGTTTTCATCATATCAGTAGAGAGCCATAGAATTTCTTTGAGGTATAGCAAATATTGAAAAACACAGTGGACTTTGAACATGATGAGCTGACATCACTCCCCCACCCCTGCATCACTGGACACCAGTAAACAGCCTCTCCTTCCTGAACCTGTGAGTTCACATCCTATGACTGATATTGTGAAGGAAGAGGTAGAATGCTGTTGAGTGTTGTTTCCTCAAAATTTTAGCTTTCCTCTTTTACTGTATCTGCGTTTAAAACAGTTTTGAGGGTATTTTAAATAAGCAAGATATTTTCCCCCTGAGCTGAAATTAGAAAGTAACCATGACTGATTAAATACTATGTGGTGTATGTATGCAATGGAATACAACTCAGCCATAAAAAGAATGAAATAATGCCATTTGCAGCAACATGGATAGAGTTAGAGATGATCATACTCAGGGGAGTAAGCCAGAAAGAGAGCAACAAATACCACGTGATATCATTTATGTATGGAAACTAAAATACTGGGGCCTCCCAGGTGGTGCTGGGGGTAAAGAACCCTCCTGCCAATGAAGGAGACATAAGAGATGTGGGTTCCATCCAAGTCTGATCCACTACTTGGGTCAGGAAGATTCCCTGAGTAGTGCATGGCAACCCACTCCAGTATTCTTCCCTGGAGAATCCTCATGGACAGAGAAATCTGCTAGGCTGCAGTCTGAAGGGTTGAACATGACTGAAGCAACTGAGCGAGCGAAAACATGACACAAATGAGCTTATCTATGAAGAACAACAGACTCACAGACATAGAAACAGAATTGTGGTTCCCAAGGGGGAAGGTGGGGGAAGGATGGATTGGGAGTTTGAGATTAGTAGATGAAAACTATTAAAGACAGAATGTATCAAGAACAATGTCCTACTGCACAGCACATGGAACTATAGTTAATATCTTGTGATAAGCCATGGTGGGAGAGAATATGAAAAAAAATATCACTAAATCACATTGCAGTACAGCAGACATTAACACCATACTGTAAATCAACATCATATATCAGAAAAATAAATTTTTAAAACCTGAATATGTCAGATATGAAGTGAAGTGAAAGTCACCCAGTCGTAGCCAACTCTTTGCAGCAGGCATTAATAACACCATACTGTAAACCAACATCATATATCAGAAAAATAAATTTTTAAAAACTGAATATGTCAGATATGAAGTGAAGTGAATGTCACCCAGTCGTAGCCAACTCTTTGAGACCCCCATGGACCGTAGACTGCCGGGCTCCTCTCTCCATGGAATTTTCCAGGCCAGAATACTGGATTGGGTAGGCGTTCCCTTCTCCAGGGCATCTCCCCAACCCAGGGATCGAATCCAGGTCTCCTGCATTGCAGGCAGATTCTTTATCATCTGAGTCACCAGGGAAGCCCAAGAATACTGGAGTGGGTAGCCTCTCCCTTCTCCAGCTGATCTTCCTGACCCAGGAATTATACTGGGGTTTCCTGCATTGCAGGTGGATTCTTTACCAGCTGAGCTACCAGGGAAGGTATGATAACATGACAAACTGTGGAATTAATGAATGGATCCTCTGCCACGTCCTTCATTTCCAGCTCACCCTTCTTACAAGTAGATGTTACCAAGCTGAATGTGGGTCCATAGGAGTCTTTCAACGTATTGTTGCATGCAATTTTCTAATATTTTGTGGATGGTTTTTGCATCTATGTTTATGAGAGATTCTGGCCCGTAATTTTCTTCATATATATTGCCATTTTGTGCTTTTGGTATCAGAGTGATGTTGGTCTCATTAAATGAGGTAAAAAGCGTTCTCTTCAGTTTTTTTGGAAGTGCTTGGGAAGCATCGGTATTAACTCTTTGAATGTTTGGTAAAATTCACTTGGGAAGCCATTTGGTCCTGAATTTTTGTTTGGGGAAGTTTTCTATTACTATTTCAAGCACTGGACGAGTGATCAGTCTAGTCAGGTTTTTTATTTCATGATTCAGTCTTGGAAGGTTGTATGATTCTAAAAATGGACCTTATTCTTCTGGTCTGTCCAAGTTTGTTGGCATAGATAGATGTTCACAATATTGTCACAATTATTTGTATTCTTGTGTAATTATTGCTCTTTTTCTTCTTGTTTCATAATGTATTGATCAGAACCTTCTCTCTCTCTTTTTTAAAAGTGAGTCTAATTAAAGGTTTCTCAATTTTGTTTCCCTTTCCAAAGAACCAGTACTTAGTTTGATTGACCTTTTAAAAAATATTTATTTCTGTATCTGGGTGCACTCTGCCTTAGTTGTGGACTCGGTATCTTTAGTTGCGGCATGCAAAGTCTTAGTTGTCGCATGTACTATCGAGATCCTGGACCATGGATCAAACTCAGGCCTCCTGATTGGGAGCATGGAGTCCCAGTGGACTTAGCTACTGGATCACCAGGGAACTCCCTGATTGATCTTTTCTACTGTCTTTTTAGTCTCTGTTTTATTTATTTCCACACTAATTTTATCATTTCCTTCATTCTCCTGACTTTGGGCTTTGTTTGTTTCTCTTTTCTAGTTTCTTTAGGTGTATGGCTAGAATGTTATTTGAAATTTTCCTTCTTTCTTTAGGTGGGCCCATATTGCTGTAAACTCCTCTCTCACTTTTCTAGTTCTCTTCTCAAAGATGGCTTCTTCATTTCATACCATTGTGAGTGGAATATAGGATATATGTGATTTCTACTTAAATGTGTTGAGATTTGTTTTGGGTTCCAATATATGATCTATCCTTGAGCAATCGAGCCAGGAGCAGTACCCATGGCTGACAACTCAGAGAAATGGATGCGTTGGTGAGTGAGTAGTCTGAGCCACAGATTGGGTACCCCAGTCCTAGGGTCCTGTGTGTTTGATACAAGCCTGTCTGGTGGGAGAAGCGCTGGGACGAGAAGAAGAGCTATAGGAAGATAGGACTATGCTCATGAGGAGCACACATTGACTAGTCCATGAGGCAGGGAAGACAGAGGTCTACTCAAGTAGCTGCTGTTTTACCACAACCAACTCACCACACACTCCAGCCCCAGTGGAATGAACACACCAGTCCTCCTCCCTCCATGGCACTGGATCTGGAGCAGTCACTGTGAGGGAAGAGTTGACGGAGGGACACAGAGATAACCCACAGCCAGGGCAGAGCCTGGGTGGAGCAGTGGCAGCCACTGTTGGTGTTGATTCAAGCAACCCCCCAGAAGCAGCCCAGAGATCATATGACAGCTATTTCACTACAGCTCATTACGCAGGGATAATTTGCAGGTAAATATGCAGAGAACTGCCTACCCTGAGGAGCAGTTTCACACAGTGCAGGAGTGACAGAGGATGGGGAAACTTTAGAGACACAAGGGACTTTCCACCCAGACAAGACAGAGGGGTCTGCTCTAGTGGCTGCAGAGTTTCCCACGACCATCTACCACCTACTCATGTGCCCAGCCTGAACATAGCAAATGCTTCTGCCCAACTCAATCCATGTCATATCGCTGCATTGGATCTAGGGAGCCTACAACCAGAGAGAAGACTTCACCAAGGGACACAGAACAACCTGGTTCTGGGACAGAGCTGTTCCACAACAGCTCACTTCTCAACCAATGCTTAGGGTCCCCGTGAGCTCCTGCAAGCTGTAAAGAGCAGCTCCATAACAGGGTGGGGGTTGCAAAGACAGGGAGCAGTCTTCAACTGTGAAGGACAATGGGAACTTGCACTTGAGGCTGCGACAGCACAGCCATTGGCACCTACATAGGCAGAGCATCAGACCCCTGTCTGCTCATGGTTCCCAATTGATTCAGAGGTCTTCTTACTCTGGGGAAATGGACCCACTGTGTGGAGAGGAACAACACACACTTAGAAGAACGAGATTCACCTTGGGCCTGACCCACAGGGTTTCTGTTCCAGCACCTAACTGGATTTAAAAAAAAATGAGTTCTTTCACTATGTTTCCTGCAAGAGACTTACCTCAGATATAAATCTGCAAAGAGACAAACACACAGAGACTAAACAACACACTACTAAAACATGATAGTGAAAGGTTGTTGTTGAACAATACAGAGACGCCAGGATTTTTGGCCTTCGGAGGATAAGATTTCAACACGGGGCCAGAGACGAGGCTTGATCACTCAGAGCTTTTGTGTAATAAAGTTTTATTAAAGTATAAAGGAGATACAGAAAGCTTCTGACATAGGCATCAGAAAGGGGCAGAAAGAGTACCCCCCTGCTAGTCTTCAGCTGGATGTTATATAGTCACTAACCGTCTGTTAATGAAAGAAAGGAATGTCTTAAAACTCAGAATGGCACAAGGCCCCTCATCCATAAGATGCATTTTGGGATAATCTTGACACTAGACGACTCATCCCAGGCCATAAAATGATTAACTTGAATCTTGTAGAAGGGCAGATTACCATACAAATAATTTTGTTTACATAGGTTAGGGGAACAATATCTGAGTATAATACTCTGCTTTGTCAAGTAGCTTCTGAGCCATTAGGCGGAACCGACTTGAAGACAGAGTCTGGGGTAAATGCACAGTACATTAAATAGCTTAAGACAAACATTTCCATAAGAAAAATGCATTGGTTATGTCAAGGTTTGAGAATAGTTAACTTCAGGTGAAACCAGGTGTCATTATGGCAACACAGTATGTTAAGAGAAACCTCCTTTTAAATTTGTATCGAGAAGAAAAAAATATTGCTAGTTTGTTTCCTCCTGCCACTTAAGAGAGACAAAAATGTCTGACACTTGCAGGCTATTTCCTCCACTTGGAGACTCCTGGCCTTCCTGCCTGTCACCCTCTCAATAGGTTCAAAAAACATATCAAGAGTAAATCAGAAATTACCAGAAGACAAATGAGAATAACAACACAACTTTCCAAAATTGTGGGAACACAGTAAACACACTTCTAAGAGAAAACTTTATACCAATACAGGCCTATTTCAAATGTCTGAAAAAATCTAAAGAAAAAGCCCAAATCCACTTAACTGACCAAATTTCTAGAAACCGTCTTTGATGCTCGGGGCTGGTACATGGGATGACCTAGGGGGATGGTATGGGGAGGGACATGGGAGGGGGATTCAGGATGGGGAACACGTGTACACCCATGGTGGATTCATGTGGATGTATGGCAAAAGCAATACAATATTGTAATTAGCCTCCAATTAAAATAAATACATTTATATTAAAAAATAAGACTGAATTAGGAAGAAATAGACAATCTAGAAAGCAAAAAAGCAAAATGGCTGTCTGAGGAGGCCTTACAAATAGCTGTGAAAGGAAGAGACGTGAAAAGCAAGGGAGAAAAGGAAAGATATACTCATTTGAATGCAGAGTTCCAAAGAATAGCAAGGAGAGATAAGAAAGCCTTCTTCAGCGATCAATGCCAAGAAATAGAGGAAAACAACAGAATGGGAAAGACTAGATATCTCTTCAAGAAAATTAGAGACACCAAGGGAACATTTCATGCAAAGTTGGGTGCAATAAAGGACAAAAATGGTATGGACCTAACAGAAGCAGAAGATATTAAGAAAAGGTGGCAAGAATACACAGAAGAACTGTACAAAAAAGACCTTCACAAGCCAGATAATCATGATGGTGTGATCATTCACACTCACCTAGAGCCAGACATCCTGCAATGTGAAGCCAAGTGGGTCTTAGGAAGTATCACTACGAACAAAGCTAGTGGAGGTGATGGAATTCCAGTTGAGCTATTTCAAGTCCTAAAAGATGATGCTGTGAAAGCGATGCACTCAATATGCCAGCAAATTTGGAAAATTCAGCAGGGGCCACAGGAATGGAAAAGGTCCATTTTCATTCCAATCCCAAAGAAAGGCAATGCCAAAGAATGCTCAAACTACTACACAATTGCACACATCTCACACGCTAGTAAAGTAATGCTCAAAATTCTCCAAGTCAAGCTTCATCAATACATGAACTGTGAACTTCCAGATGTTCAACTGGTTTTAGAAAAGGCAGAGGAACCAACCAGAGATCAAATTGCCAACATCTGCAAAAAAGCAAGAGAGTTCCAGAAAAACACCTATTTCTGCTTTCTTGACTATGCCAAAGCCTTTGATGTGTGGATCACAATAAACTGTGAAAAATTCTGAAAGAGGTGGGAATACCAGACCACCTGACCTGCCTCTTGAGAAACCTATATGCAGGTCAGGAAGCAACAGTTAGAACTGGACATGGAACAACAGACTGGTTCCAAATAGGAAAAGGACTACGTCAAGGCTGTATATTGTCACTCTGCTTATTTAACTTATATGCAGAGTACATCATGAGAAATGCAGGGCTGGAGGAAGCACAAGCTGGAATCAAGATTTCTGGGAGAAATATCAATAACCTCAGATATGCAGATGAAATGACCCTTACGGCAGAAAGTGAAGAGGAACTAAAAAGCCTCTTGATGAAAGTGAAAGAGGAGAGTGAAAAAGTTAGCTTACAGCTCAACATTCAGAAAATTAAGATCATGGCATCCAGTCCCATCACTTCATGGCAAATAGAAGGGAAAACAGTAGAAACAGTGGCTGACTTTATTTTGGTGGGGGGGGCGGGGGGCTCCAAAATCACTGCAGATGGTGATTACAGCCACGAAATTAAAAGACGCTTACTCCTTAGAAGGAAAGTTATGACCAACCTAGATAGCATATTGAAAAGCAGAGACATGACTTTGTCCACAAAGGTCTGTCTAGTCAAGGCTATGGTTTTTTCCGTAGGCACATATGGATGTGAGCGTTGGACTATAAAGAAAGCTGAGCGCTGAAGAATTGATGCTTTTGAACTGTGGTGTTGGAGAAGACTCTTGAGAGTCCCTTGGACTGCAAGGAGATCCAACCAGTCCTTCCTAAAGGAAATCGGTCCTTAATATTATTTGGAAGGACTGATGTTGAAGCTGAAACTCCAATACTTTGGCCACCTTCTGTGAAGAGCTGACTCATTTGAAAAGACCCTGATGCTGGAAAAGATTGAAGGTGAGAGGAGAAGGGGACGACAGAGGATGAGATGGTTGGATGGCATCATCGACTCAATGGACATGAGTTTGGGTAAACTCCAGGAGTTGGTGATGGACAGGGAGGCCTGGTGTACTGCGGTTCATGGGGTTGCAAAAAGTCGGACACGACTGAGAGAGTGAACTGAACTGAACTGAATCAAAAACCTCCCAGAAAACAATGTCCAGGGCCTGAGGGTGTCACATGTGATCCTATGAAGCATTTTTAAAAATAAAATCTACCCTTCTTAAACTATTACAAAAATTAAAGAGGAGGAGAACACTCTTAAATTTATTATATCAGGCTAACTTTACATTGATACCAGTACTATAAAGAGACACTACAGAAAATTACAGATCATTTTCTTGATGAATATGGTTGAAAAAAATTTTCAACAAAATATTAGCAGACAGAATTCAACAATCTATTAAAGATACCATAAATGATTACCACGTAGCATTGTTCCAGAGATGCAAGGATGGTTAAAAATCCACAAGTCAATCCATGTGATGCACCACATTAAAAAAAGGAAGATAAACACAAGATTGTGTCAATAGACTTAGAAAAAGCATTGACAAAATCTAACATCCATTCATGGTAAACACTCTCAGAAAAATGAGCATAGAGAAAATACATCTCCACGTAACAAATCAAACCCACAGAGGTGGATATCTGAAAGCTTTTTCCTCTAAAATCAGGACCAAGACAAGGATGCTCACTCTTGCCACTCTGGTTTAACAGTATTTGGACAAAAAAGTAATAAGAGACATCCAATGCCTAAGAGAAGTAAAACTGTCACTACTATAGAGAAATGATACTTTCTATAGAAAACCCTAATGTCTCCACCAGAAAACTAATGAATTCAGTACACACACACAATGGAATATTCCTCACCCTTTAAGAATAAAATTTCGCTGCTTCTACCATAGATGGACCTGGAAATCATTCTGTTTCGTGAATTAAGTCAGACAAAGTTAAATACTGTATATTATCCCTTGACATATGGAATCTAAAGCTAGTACAAATGGATGGAAATAATGATATAGAAAAAGACTCTCGCATATAGAGAATAAACTAGTGCTTACCAGTGGAGAGAGAAAGTGGGAAGGGGCAAGACAGAGTAAAGATTTAGAAGTACACATTACTATGTAGAAAATAAATAAACTACAAGGACATACTTTACAGCACAGGGAATATAGCCAATAGTTGATAATAACTTTAAACAAAGTATAACCTATATACTGAACCACAATGTTGTAGCTCTGCCACTACTATAATACTGTAAATCAACTATAATTCAAGGAAAAATTTGACGTAAAAGAAAAGTTATGCATTGTGATATGTGGTTGTAATGGCAGTCACATCACAATATTTATGTGTAACAAATTATCACATCT
This sequence comes from Bos indicus x Bos taurus, assembly GCF_003369695.1. NCBI lineage: Eukaryota > Metazoa > Chordata > Mammalia > Artiodactyla > Bovidae > Bos > Bos indicus x Bos taurus. Next base: position 7,678,653 of record NC_040093.1, read on the forward strand.
TACACTTAAAATTCACACAATGTTATATGTCAAATATATTTCAGTTTTTTAAATCTGCTGAAATATATTTTTCTTTCAGTGTGTTTTGTATTGTACTTCACTTCAAACTGCTCATTTCTACATGAAAATATTTAAATGCGCTAATCTCCCTGCAAGACTCTTTCTAATAAATACTGCCATCTCTCTTAACAATGTGAACTATAAACTTGTAACTGGCTCCCAAATTCTTACCTGATTTTACCTTCGCGTAGTAACCAGGGTATTCTTTACTCTGTGAGGACATTAATTTCTTCCATTTTATTTCTGACTACTGTACACACTGATTCGTTTTCATGTATACTTTTATCTATAATTCCACACCTACTTCATTTGTGGGAAATTCGTTCTGTTAGACTGAAAGTAACACATTTGAACACTTTATAATATGCATATCATTTCAAGACTTGTTTATTGCATAAATTTCTGAACTCCTTTTCCACAAGGAAACTTCAATGATATGATTTTTTATGAGGTATTCATATTTCATGACAATATATTTCAATTGGTCTTTATATTGAAGAAGACATTTGGCATGTCCTGTATATTATCTTGAAATTCAAATTTTAAATTAGGATTCTGAGGGTGAATAAATGAGCTGGCAGTGGCTCATTACAGAATAAATAAAATTCACACTTTTCTCATAATAGTAGAGGACTTTGCATTTCTTTCCCAGGCAAAGTAGAGCCTTTGTACACTGGAGTCACGGCTTATGAGCAGAAAGGGGCTGACACTTGGGAAGCATGCTGCTATGATTATAGTCATGTTCACAAACAACCAGCTGGGCTGAACAAAAAGAGCCAGAAGAACTTGAAAGATGGAGGAAAGAGTATAAAAGCAGACAAAGGTGCCCCCCAGGAGAAGGATGGTTTTAGTAGCCCTGGACTCAGGGGAGGACCTGGAGGAGGCATCGGTCCTACGAATGTGCTGGACCTGCTGCTTATGTCGGTAGAGAATGAGAACCATGGAGCCACCGGCCCAGAGCGTGAGCCCCAAACATAAAACATCAGGGGATGACAGCAATGCTGCATACAAGGCGTCTCTGGTTTTTATATTCTTCTGGTCAGTTTGAATACTAGAACAGCAGCCATAATCTCTTTCCTCTGTGATGTTATTGTGACTCCATTTGCCAGTTATAAAGATAGGAAAAATGACATTTACCGGCATTTGGAGGATCCAACACAGGAAAATAGAGGGAACGGTGTACTTGGGAGCTATTACTTTCAGCGCTGCCCACCTGGAGTTCCAGGGACTGATTGTGATCATCTGAAAGACACTCAAGAGGCAGATGCTGCCAATGGACATTCCCCTCCCCATTCTGTGTAGAAAGAAGAGAAGTTTGCAGCCAAAATCACTGCGGATCTGCTTCCACCCAAAGATTGCCATTGTCTCGGGGACCCCTTTACATAGGAGGACCAAGGAGTTGGCCACAATCAGGTGCTTAAGGATCAAATCTGTGGACCTTAACCTGTAACCCATGATGTGAAGGACGATATAACTGCAAAGGAGTGAGAAATTCCCCAGGATTCCAACCACGGTCTGTGTTAAGATGATCATGCCTATTATGAGAAAGCTGCCAGCCATCCTCTCAGTTCACAGTCACTGGTACTTGTCTTGTGAGTTATTGTCTCTATGGGAACATCAGGTGTGTGCTGTATGCATCATGTCCACTGAAATCCAATATTCTCCACTTATCCTCAGGTCCCACTTGGAAAATTTTGCTTTATGCTTTTCTGCTACTAGTAGCCTTAAAAGGGCTCAATGTATAACATTGAAAGAGCACTTAAAATGCAAAATTACTTGTTGAAGGCACTCCATGCTATCACTTCATTCTTCACAAATCCACGAGCCTGGGATTTCTGTGACTTCAATTTTTTCAAGGAAAGGTAACACAGAGAGGTTATGTATTTGTTGAGATCTGCTGCACAGGGCAGAGTGAAGACTTTAGAAACTCATTAGGCTGGTCAAGAGAGTGCACTGACCCACCAGCTCTGCCAAAAACCAGTTAGTTGTATTCAAATAATAACCCATACCCATATTTAGTTTTGATTTCACAACTTCTTAACTTGATTTTAGACCAATGGTCTTTTATATTTTTATTATAAGAAGATTCCATTTTTGTAAAGCTTTATTCTTTAGGGCACTATGTACTATGTATTAGGTTTTAGATATCTTAATACATATATATGGATTGCTGGCAGCAGAATATGGCATATGGCAGGAACCTGCCCAAGATAACTTAATGTCATGAAGATGAGAATGGCTCAGTACTGGAATGGTATTAGGATGCTTTTATGTCTGTAATGTAGGTATAATGTACCTATCACAGGAATTATTGAATAAGCACAAGTAACATTGTAAACTTTGAGCCATAAAACACTAATACATGATAAAAGAGTGCAAAAACTGAATTATTGTTGTTTTCAATTCATATACTTATCTATTTGTTAATTCCAGAGCTAAGCAAAAATAGCAACAAAGAAATAATATTTGTGCATGCCACTGACATACCAGACATATGTGTAAAATAGCATCTGCAAGGCATGTATTCTTATGTATTTTATAAATTCAGAGACTGGATTTTTGGATTGATAGTAGCCTATTTAAAAAAAAAAAAAAAAGAATCAACATGCTAGGAGACTGGCAGCTGCTGCCTCTAACTTACAATTACCATGTCAACTGTTCTTTAAATCTAAGAATGACAGTAACCTCACCAGAATGAACACACTACAGAGGTTTTCAGTTCAGGCAAAGCTACTGTCTACACTAATTGCATCAGACATCCAGGACTGGAACAACCCTTTCTATTCAAGTCGTTTTCATTTAGACACACTTTCTGCATGGGATTAGATGATTTCTTCAGATCCATCATACATTTTAGTGCAAACCTGTATGGATTGGTGGTGAACTTCTAGTCATCCTGAACATGGAGTCTATAATTCCTGTAAGGCAGACTCAACAGCAGATTGATTTTACAAATGTATTTTACCAGTTAAAATACAATTTTTTTTAAGTTGAGAAAAATATCTTTATTGGAATTATGCCATGTATGCAGTTTCATTCTTTGCCTAGAAATGGCTTTGATGGACATGAATGAGTTAAACCCAAGAGCTTTAACTCAGTGAGAAGCAAAGCTTTTTTCAGTATAGTTAACAAATAGCTTAAATATTACCAAATGATAGACCATATACTTATTTACAAATGACATTTCCCCAATGTGGACTAGGATCCTTTCATCACAAATATTTTTAAGCACCTTAAAAATCAGGTTTTGCTGTAACGTGGATTGAGTCACAACAGAAACTGTCAGAGGATTACATTTGATTGCATGAAGGGTCTTTAGAGATTGCCATGGGTTCTAGAAACCCATCTCTCAATATTAGCTCAGCTCATGCCTCAGACTTACACCATCCTGCCCGCTGTTGGCACTGAATCCAGTTACTACACAGAAGATTGCCTTTGTCTGATATGATCTCTTCTCCAGACTCTTGATCTGACTTTCTCTTATAGACTCTGCTGCTTAGAATGAGATGGAAAACACTTACCTGACACCTTCCTGCTATCAGGAGAGTGGGCTTTCTGGTGGTCATTATACCTAGTGTCTGTGTGGGAGGGAGGCAACTGGATCCTGATATATGGGTTTGAGATGCTGTGTCCTCCCCTCCCCTCCCATCAGAGCTGCAATTATCATTTCACCTGCAGCAGCAATGGGAGTGCAGGCCTGGGATCTGAGAACATTTCTGGAAACTTTTCTCTCGGTTGTTAATTACTGGAAACAATTACAAGTTTCTAGTTAGCACCCTTAGGAGACTAAAGGAGTGTTTCCAAGAGCCTTCTTACTTTCCATGATCCCTGGAGGCAGACAGGGTCTCACATCGAGGAAAGCTGGACTTTCTGAAGTCACACACATAAGGGACTGGCATGAACTGTGTGTCCCTCTGCATTCTTTACTTCCCTGAGATGTTTCTCTACCCTGAAACTAGAGCTCTCCTAATCTTCAGACCGTTAAACTGAATGATCAATTAAAGTATTGTTAGAGAAATGGAATGGGACAAAATACCTGGGAAAAACATTCAAAGAGAAACAAGTAAAAGGAAGAACAGGACACATTACTCATTATAGAAAATGTCAGCACAAATCAGAGCCAATTAATTGGATGCTTTGCATAAATCGATGCCAATCAACATGGAGATGTTGTAGAAAAATTTACTTTATGATTATTCACCTCCATTAGCAATTAGAATCAGACACAGAACAATATGGGGCTTCCCTAGTAGCTCAGACGGTAAAGCATCTGCCTGCAATACAGGTTTGATCCCTGGGTTGGGAAGACCCCCTGGAGATGGAAATGGCAACCCACTCCAGTACTCTTGCCTTGAGAATTCCACGGACAGAGGAGCCTGGTGGGCTACAGTCCATGGGGTCTCAAAGAGTCAGACATGACTGAGCAACTGACACACAACAGAACAATATACATGGAAAAAATGAGAAGGTTCAAAACGAGTGTCTCACAAATGAGCACTTAGTTCTGACGGCTCAACAGACAGATTCTACCATTCTTGTAAATATCAGATGAACCAATACTCAATTACTTCATTCAAAGAGATAAAATAGTTACCACAGTGCTCTACATTAATTAATTAATTGTGCTATTTTTCAAGAATAAGCACTTGGTACTCTGATATTAAGAAATATAAATTAGGACTTGCAAGAAATCTGGTTTTTTCGTATAAATACATCTACATTTGATGCAGCGTCATGATGCAATCACTGCCGATTTTCAAGTTAGGGATTTGGAGCCATACTTGGTGGTCAACTAAGTCTGCACACAAACTCATTTGAACACCTACAGGCAGATGCAAACACCCATGTGCATTAATACTCACATACTTATGTATATAGTACTTGCACAATTATAGTTTAAAACTCACAAACATTTGTGCACATGCTCACCACACCCAAACACACATCATATTCCTAAACACATGACACACATTCATATGAACTCACATTGTCACATTCACCTTCATAAAATCAACTTACATGGTCCCTGTGTATCTCTGGATGATGATTTCATATACAGAAGAACAGGTATATCTCTAGACTTCTGGACGCAGGAAAAAGGCATCCTTTCCTCTGCTTGTAATCCTTTCACCCTGCAACAATCCACAGACAATATTTGCTATAGGCTGCCTTAAAATTGGGCTTCCCTGGTGGCTCAGCTGGTAAAGAATCTGCCTGCAATGTGGGAGACCTGAGTTTGATCCCTGGGTTGGGAAGATCCCCTGGAGAAGGGAACGGCTACCCACTCTAGTATTCTAGCCTGGAGAATTCCATGGACTCTATAGTCTATGTGAGCATTACCTCCTCATGGGTCAGGGGGTAAGAAAGATAGCATGTTTCAGGGTATAACAGTGAATGGGTATGTATTCATACCCAAATAAAACCATGGTGGGGAAAGCCTGGAGTGAAGACATAAAGTCTGTATGGAAACACAAAAGACCCTGAATAGCCAAAACAATCTTGAGAAGGAAAAACAAAGTTGGAGCTATCTTGCTCCCAATTTCAAACTACACTGTAAAACTACAGGCATCAAAACAGTGTGGTACTGACACAAGATCAAGGGACACATAGATCAATGGAACAGAATAAATAGAACAGAAATGAATCTACACTTAATGGTCAATTTCTCTATGACACAGGAGGCAAGCAGATACAATAGGGCAAAGACAGTCTCTTCAACAGATGGTGTTGGGAAACTGAACAGCTACATGCAAAACAATCAAACTGGAATAGTTTCTCATATCATATGCAAAAACAAACTGGTATCTACATACAATGGAATATTATTTAGGCTTAAAAGGAGGAAATAATGATATATACCACAACATGGACAAACTTTGCAGATACTATATAAAGTGAAATAAACCAGTCACAAAAAGACAAACACTGTATGATTCCACTTTTATGAGATATTTATCATAGTAAAAATCACAGCAATAAAAGCAGGAAGGCAGTTGTTAGGGTACTGAGGAAGAAGAGATGGGGAGTTACTGTTTCAGTTTTGCAAGATGAAACGAATTCTCCATCTTGTTTTCTATCTTCTCTTTTGATGAGTAGAAGCACTTAACTTCAATACAAGCTCATCTGTCATGTCCTCCTTTATAGTCGATATTTTGCTCTGTTTAAAAACAGTCTTTTCCTATTAGAGCTCAGAAATGTTCTCTGTTTTCTTCTAAAAACATCATTTTATATCTTTAAAATTTACATCAGCAATCTATTCAGAATAATTTGTTATATATGTCAGTAGCAACTTGTCTCTTTACATTTCAAGATAACACATTTCCACTTCTTCTGAAAATGTTGTGCTTGCCTTGCTTTTTATTTGCTGTCCTCTATCATTGCCTCATCCAGTTTGACATCATCTCACCCTTGGAACTGGCTTTCTGTCAGATTTCCTGGTGATCCCATCTCTTCTTGTAACTCTTCCAATATTTACAACCCCAGTGTGCACACAGTCAAGTTTAGTCTTGGGACCAGAAAGCTTCAGTGGGCCTTTTTGTTTAGAAGGTTGATTAGGCTCATGTTTTAAAGGGAAAGTTGCACCGTGCTGAGAGACAAGTTTTGCTGTAAGTTTCTTCACAGTTTGTGTAAGCTTCTGTCCTAAATTATCTTTTCAAGAACTTTTCATATAACAACCAGCTTCAGACAATGTCTACAGTATATTCCCCAGGGAAAAGGACAGGTTAATTACTTGATCAGCATAATAAAAACAATGCTTTCCTCTGAGGCAAAATTTGGGCAGGTTTGTTCGTGACCAACATTAAAATATTTGGATTTCTTCTTCACATCTTCACTTGTGATGTAAACCTATTATGTGTTTTGGGGGCCTCTTTTTATCACCTCTGAGAAGCCTGATACAGACAAGAACAAATGAAAACGCAAAGCTCTTGCTGTTCTTGTGTCATGAATGATAAAATCTTTCTTCTCAGACCCAGGAGTCTCATGCCTTCTGACAGATCCATGAAGTTGACAGGATAATTTGTTTTCTTGTGTGTAGGGTAAAATCTAAGACGTTTCTTCACATTCTTTAATAGTCATAATGATAAGGATGTAATGCTGAGAGAGACATGACTTTCTCAAAGAGAAAATTATAAAGATCTTACACAATCCTGATTAGGGGATACAAGAATGCTTCCTGGAACAAGTGGAAATCTTCTTACCCAAGTTCTGGGCAATGTGGGAAAATGACAGTTCTTTCAACAAATGAGGCTGGGAAAGTTGGATATCCACATGCAAAAGAAGGAAGTTGGACCCTTACTTAACACTACATACAAAAATTAACTCAAAACTCCTAGAGGAGAACATAGGCAAAACACTCTCCAACATACATCACAGCAGGATCCTCTATGACCCACCTCCCAGAATATTGGAAATAAAAGCAAAAATAAACAAATGGGACCTAATTAAACTTAAAAGCTTCTGCACAACAAAGGAAACTATAAGCAAGATGAAAAGACAGCCTTCAGAATGGGAGAAAATAATTGCAAATGAAGCAACTGACAAAGAATTAATCTCAAAAATACACAAGCAACTCCTACAGCTCAATTCCAGAAAAATAAATGACCCAATCAAAAAATGGGCCAAAGAACTAAATAGACATTTCTCCAAAGAAGACATACAGATGGCTAACAAACACATGAAAAGATGCTCAACATCACTCATTATCAGAGAAATGCAAATCAAAACCACAATGAGGTACCATTTCACGCCAGTCAGAATGGCTTCAATCCAAAAGTCTACAAGCAATAAATGCTGGAGAGGGTGTGGAGAAAAGGGAACCCTCTTACACTGTTGGTGGGAATGCAAACTAGTACAGCCACTATGGAGAACAGTGTGGAGATTCCTTAAAAAACTGGAAATAGAACTGCCTTATGATCCAGCAATTCCACTGCTGGGCATACACACCAAGAAAACCAGAAGGGAAAGAGACACGTGTACCTCAATATTCATCGCAGCACTGTTTATAATAGCCAGGACATGGAAGCAACCTAGATGTCCATCAGCAGATGAATGGATAAGAAAGCTGTGGTACATATACACAATGGAGTATTACTCAGCCATTAAAAAGAATACATTTGAATCAGTTCTAATGAGGTGGATGAAACTGGAGCCTATTATACAGAGTGAAGTAAGCCAGAAAGAAAAACACCAATACAGTATACTAACGCATATATATGGAATTTAGAAAGATGGTAACAATAACCCTGTATACGAGACAGCAAAAGAGACACTGATGTATAGAACAGTCTTTTGGACTCTATGGGAGAGGGAGAGGGTGGGATGATTTGGGAGAATGGCGTTGAAATATGTATAATATCATATATGAAGCGAGTTGCCAGTCCAGGTTCGATGCATGATACTGGATGCTTGGGGCTGGTGCACTGGGACGACCCAGAGGGATGGTATGGGGAGGGAGGAAGGAGGAGGGTTCAGGATGGGGAACACATGTATACCTGTGGCAGATTCATTTTGATATATGGCAAAACCAATACAATATTGTAAAGTTAAATAAAATAAAATTTCAAAGAAATTAACTCAAAATGGATCAAAGACCTAAATGTAAGACCTAAAACAATAAAATTCTTAGGAGAAAATATAGGGCAAAAGTTTGCAACATTAGACTTGGCAATTATTTTTTGGATTTGACACTAAAAGCACAGGTAACACAAACTGAACCTCCTGAAATTTAAGAAGCTTTTGTGTATCAAAGACAGAATCATCAGAGTAAAAAGAGAATTCATTGAATAAGAGAAAATATTTGCAAATCATATACCTGATAAGACATTAATATCCAAAATATGGAGAAAACTCTTAAACAAAAAACAAACCAAAAAAAACAACCCAGAAATAACCCAATTCCGAACTTGGGAAAGGACGTTTCTCCATAGAAGATATATACAAATGACAAATAAGCACAAGAAAAGATGATCAACATCACTATCCATCAGGGAATGCAGATCAAAACTACAATGAAATGCCATCTTGCAGCCATTAAGATAGCTCCTATCAAAACAATAGAAAACAAGTGAAGACAAGAATGTGGAGAAATTGGAAGGAATTCTATGTACTGTTGGGCAGAAATGTAAGATGGCACAGCCATTGGAAAACAGGATGGCAGCTCCTCAGAAAATTAAACATAGAATTACTATATGATCGAGCAATTCTACTTCTGGGTATCTATACAAAAGAATCAGAAGCAGGGTCCCAAATAGATGTTTGATAGCTAAAACATGGAAACAACCCAACAGTTCATCAATAGATGAACAGATAAGTAAAAGACAGTATAGACATAAAATGTAAAAGAAAGGAAATTCTGCAATATAATGCAACAAAAATGAAACTTGAGAAATGTGAACGAATAAAGGAAAATCTCACTAAAATGCTGTCGGGTGACCAGCAGGGGGAGCACTCACACATGTACCTCTGGATCGCAATACAGATCCCAGCAAGAAGAGATGTTACCTTGCATTTCTGGCAGGAAGTGACACTACTTTACGACTACCACTAGCAACAGGAAGCCAGACAACAGCTCAGCCAATGAGAGACTGTTACAACTCAACGAAAAGCCACTGCACTTTGAACTCCCGGTTTCCTCCAATGGACTTTTTGTTTATTACAGCCCCTGCCAACTGCCTCTTCTCTTCTATAAAAGTTTCCTCTTACTTGCTTTACTGGACTTCTGTATGTTTCGCCGGAGTTTGCTTGTCCCAAATTGCAATTCTCTGTTGCTCCTGCATAAACCCACTTGTCTGGTAAAATGCTGTTTTGTTGTTTTCAGTTAACAAGGGCATTATGCTAGGAGAAATAGACCAGTCACAAAAGGACAAATACTGTATGATTCCATGGATGTGATATACTTAACCGTAGTCAAAATCATGAGACAGAAAGTAGAGCAGTAGTTTCCGGGGACTGGGGGAAGGGGAAAATGAGAAGCTAATGAATTGTTGTTTAATGGGCATAGAGTTTCAGTTTTACAAGATGAAATGAATTATGGAGCTGGATATGGTGATGTTTGCATAACATTCTGGATATATTTAATACCACTGATCTGTACAATTTTAAATGGTTAAGATAGTAAATTTTATGAGTATTTTTACTATGATTTTTCAAATCTCAAAAAAAATATACAGGGTCTTGTCAAAAAAAAAAAAAATCTAGTTAAGACATGAATTGGAGCAAACTCCGGGAGACAGTGAAGGACAGGGAAGCCTGGCGTGCTGAAGTCCATGGGGTCGCAAAGAGAATGACTGAGAAACTGAACAACAGTAAAGACCCACCCCAGGACCTGGCTCCAGAAGGCCTTCCCTCTTCTCCTTCAAGATTTTAAACATTACGTATTTGTGGGTGAGTGGGGTTACAGGCTTTGTAGAGCTGGGTTTCCCCCCGCCCCACCCCAGCCTCCAGAAGAGTAAAAGAAAAGTAGCTCCATGTGTTGCAAAATTAGAACTAGAAGTTTGAGTTGCCTAGACTATGACTTTAGAAGGGTGGAGGGAAACCTGTGGCCCTGATATTCTTCACGGCAAGTAGCTGCCCCCTGCCCCAGTGGAGGCTGAAGACTGGAATCTGCTCCCCACCCTAGAGCTTAGCCTTAATGGAAATTAAGAGCAGTTCCCATTCTGCTGTTCCCTTACCCTGTGTGCATATAACCTAGAGTATTAGGGAAAATAGACCTTCCAGCTCCAAGTGTGGGGAAGCCGGAGAGCTATTAAGAACCCCACCGTGGGCCTTGTTCAGCTCCTTGTCCCAGATGAAAAGTGTTGAGAGGTTACTGCCCTTCCTTCCTGTCTCAACCTAGAGTCTGGGCAAACAATTCTGTGAGAAGGGTAATGATGCATGAACAAGTCTGTAGTACCCCGGCTATTTGACTGCTGGACCCCGGCCAGAAGGAGCACAGGGCAGGCCTTTAAAAACTGGAGGGGAAAGAAGACGTGCTATTTGCAGGCTTGGACAAGAAATCTTTTCCTATGTCTGAGTAGCATCCAGGTCTCTCTCCAGCCACTGGATAGAAGTGGCTTCCAAGCTAGGGACATCGAAGTTGAACCCTGACATGGGCAAGTTCTCCCCATGCCCTCTCTCTACAAGGCAGCGCAACTCCTAAGAGGTTCAGGTTCAGGGGTGTTTTCCCCAGAATCAGAGGCACTGTTGTTGCTGCAGTTTAGAAAATGTCATCAGTGTCAAGGAGAAGTAATTCTGGAAGGGTACTAGATGGAGGTATGATCCGGAGATACATATATGTGTGTATGTATGTGTATGTATATGTATGTGTGTGTGTGTATATATATATATATATATATATATATATATAATTTTTTTTTTTAATGTGGATCCCAGGAAGAGCAAGTAAAGCCTAAATATATGTCAGGATCTGTCTTCTGATGTTACCCCATCTGGAAACAATATGAACTTGACCCTGACATCTCCCCCTTGGTGGCACCATGGGAAAGAGGAGACCCTCCCTATGCAGACTACATGCCTGTCATGATGATTTCATTGTGGGGTAAAGAAATCCTCCAGTAGTGGTGGGAGTGTTCATGAGGGAAGCACATGCTGCCTTAGGGGGAAATGAGGCAGACAGTGAGAAAGAGGCTGAGGTAGAATGCCTAGGAAATGAATAAAGGGGGACAAAGAACAGCCAGCCTGGTGGTAATGAATGAAAACATCCCCATCATCTTCACCTTCACCATCTACTCACACACACTAAAGGATCCAGGTGCCGTGTCCCTGTGGCTCCATGATAAACTCCAGACCACACTGATGCATCCCTGCCGAAGTGGGTGTGGAACTTGTCTTTGAGCACAAAGATGTGAAAGATGTCTTCAGGCCTGTCACCACTCATTTGGAAAGATGAACCTGGTGCCTTCCATCCATACTTGATGATAGTAAGCAAGATCTTGTCCTTCACCTGGACAGTTTGCACATCAGGAACAAAGTGCCCTCGTGTGGCCCTTATCTGCTTGGGCAGCCATAGTAATTCTCCAGCGCTGGTGGGCTCAGTGGCTTCAGTCATGTCCGACTGAGATACCATGGAGTGTAGCCCGTCAGGCTCCTCTGTCCATGGGGTTCTCCAGGCAAGAATACTGGAGTGGCTTGCCATGCCCTTCTCCATGGGATCCGAGCCACCCAAGACACCCGCATCTCATGTACCACAGGCAGACCTCCTGAGAGCACAGTGATTCTAGGGCTCTGCTAGAACCTCTACCCTGACCATTTAAGTTAAAGCAGCCAAAGGTACCAAATGGCTCCCCAAACTCATCCACTTTGAGGTCATCTAGGTTGAAGCAGTTGGAGGGCTGAATGGAGAAGCTGGCGTTAAAAAAAAAAAAAAAAATTCCAGCCAAAGTGGAGTCATAAATAGGGAGACAACGTTAGTGTGGCGGTTCTCATGAACAGTGTCATGGAAGAGATGAGTGACGCACCACTGTTGGTTTGGGCCTGCAGGGAACGAGGAATTAGGGCCACGAAGCTCATCCCGGCTCCACCATGGTCTCTTCACTCTAACGGGATCAAGGACCTGGAGCGGCAAACTGCAGCTTTTAAAGAAAGGCTCAGGCTTGCACAGCAAGCAGAGCCTGTGGACTGGGGTGCTGCTCATAGCAATACATTCATCACCACGCATTCATCATTTTATTCTCCCAATGTGAAGTTCACAGAAGCCAAGTCACTCTCCACGTGGAGAAGATAGGACTGGAGAACTGGGAGGATGGGCCCCCATGGCCAGTGACCTTTTCCATGCACCCCATGGCTGAAGCACTTCTCAAGTGTGAGTGGGTGGATGAGAAGGGCCATGTGACCAACCTCAGGTCACATTAAGTGGGAAATTTCTTCCAAAAAATGAGCCATAAAGAAAATGTTGAGCTATATTCAGTAGACTATCTGTAAATTTGTTAGTCATCCTGGAATTATTATAGGTGTTGTATATGCCTTCCTGATATATGGAATGTATAACTAACATATAATCTACTTGTGATACTTTTATATCTTATATATTTCAATAAAAACTAAGATTTCCAGCATACAAGACAAAAGAAGTATTCTAAATATAAAATCAAACAGGTCTGGGTTGGGGTCAGACATTCTGCACTTCTAACAAGCCTCTGGGGGCAGCTGAGGCTGTTGGTCCATTCTGGATTCTGAGTATCAAGATTCTAAGGTTCTCACATTAACCATGAGGATGAAGGTCTTGATGTTAGCCTTTAATGTGTTGGCTATGCGTATGGTAATTTCTAGGGCAGAGGTTCTCAGCCAGGAGGGATTTTGCCTTCCACTGTGTATGCCATGCTGGAGACATTTCTGTTCACAAAGGAGGGGTGGTGCTGTGACTGCTGGCTAGTGAGTGGACAGTAGGGATGCTGACAAACTTCCTAAAGCACAGCCTCCACGAGAAACTATCCAGCTGAAAACCTCCGTGAGTACTTAGGTGGGGAAATACTGCCCTAGATCAGATCAGATCAGTCGCTCAGTCATGTCTGACTCTTTGCGACCCCATGAATCGCAGTACGCCAGGCCTCCCTGTCCATCACCAACTCCCAGAGTTCACGCAGACTCACGTCCATCGAGTCAGTGATGCCATCCAGCCATCTCATCCTCTGTCGTCCCCTTCTCCTCTTGCCCCCAATCCCTCCCAGCATCAGAGTCTTTTCCAATGAGTCAACTCTTCGCATGAGGTGGCCAAAGTACTGGAGTTTCAGCTTTAGCATCATTCCTTCCAAAGAAATCCCAGGGCGGATCTCCTTCAGAATGGACTGGTTGGATCTCCTTGCAGTCCAAGGGACTCTCAAGAGTCTTCTCCAACACCACAGTTCAAAAGCATCAATTCTTTGGCACTCAGCCTTTTTCACGGTCCAACTCTCACATCCATACATGACCACAGGAAAAACCATAGCCTTGACTAGACGAATCTTTGTTGGCAAAGTAATGTCTCTGCTTTTGAATATGCTATCTAGGTTGGTCATAACGTTCCTTCCAAGGAGTAAGCGTCTTTTAATTTCATGGCTGCGGTCACCATCTGCAGTGATTTTGGAGCCCAGAAAAATAAAGTCTGACACTGTTTCCCCATCTATTTCCCGTGAAGTGATGGGACCGGATGCCATGATCTTTGTTTTCTGAATGTTGAGCTTTAAGCCAACTTTTTCACTCTCCACTTTCACTTTCATCAAGAGGCTTTTTAGTTCCTCTTCACTTCCTGCCATAAGGGTGGTGTCGTCTGCATATCTGAGGTTATTGGTATTTCTCCTGGCAATCTTGATTCCAGCTTGTGTTTCTTCCAGTCCAGCGTTTCTCATGATGTACTCTGCATATAAGTTAAATAAACAGGGTGAAAATATACAGCCTTGACGTACTGCTTTCCCTACTTGGCACCAGTCTGTTGTTCCATGTCCAGTTCTAACTGTTGCTTCCTCACCTGCATACAAATTTCTCAAGAGGCAGATCAGGTGGTCTGGTATTCCCATCTCTTTCAGAATTGTCCACAGTTTACTGTGATCCACACAGTCAAAGGCTTTGGCATAGTCAATAAAGCAGAAATAGATGTTTTTCTGGAACTCTCTTGCTTTTTCCATGATCCAGCAGATGTGGGCAATTTGATCTCTGGTTCCTCTGCCTTTTCTAAAACCAGCTTGAACATCAGGAAGTTCACGGTTCACATATTGCTGAAGCCTGGCTTGGAGAATTTTGAGCATTACTTTACTAGCGTGAGATGAGTGCAATTGTGCGGTAGTTTGAGCATTCTTTGGCATCGCCTTTCTTTGGGATTGGAATGAAAACTGACCTTTTCCAGTCCTGTGGCCACTGCCCTAGGGGAACATCTAAAAGCAAGCAGAGTCGGTGTATTCCAAACCAGAAGAGGGGAGAAATGAATTGGTAAAATAAATCCTAAGTCAATCAGCAAAGAGGTGATTAGAAAAAGAAACATAGAAGAATAGAAGCAATAGAAAGCATAAAGGGAGGCAGCAGATTTAGGTGTAAATATATTCGTTAAGTATATTAAGTATAACTGGAATTAAGTATCAGTTAACAAAGATGGTCAGAGTAGATTTTCCAAAATATGCCATTTATAATTGCTATATATAAAACCTAAGGATGCAGAAAGTTTTAAAGTAAAAGGATGGAAAAAGCCTGGCAAGAAAGTACTAATCAAAAGAAGCTGATGCATCTATATTAATTCCAGAGAAACAAGACTTGACATGAAAAAGTCTTGTTCAGTATAAAGAAGCAGTTTCATAATGATAAAAGACTGAATTCACCAAAAATACAAAAAGTCTTCATTTTATGCCTCTATAAACATGGCTTCAAAATATATAAAGCAAAAATAAAACAGGAAGAGCCGGCAATTCTATAATTAAAAGTGGGAGTTAAGCAATTTCCTTAGTATTAATTTGTTAAAAGCTGAATTAATTGAGAAATGAATAGCAGGTCTGCCTACCACAAACAATAAACCTGGCCTTTTGGACTTTGCAGAATGTTGCTTCCATTGCTGACTACACCTCTTAAAGACACAAAAGGATTTATAAAACTCGACCACATATTGGGCCCAAAGTAAGTCTTGGCTGTAATCAAAGGATTTTTTAAAATACCAAACATATCCTCTAATTCTAGTGAAATGAAGATAGAAATTGATAGCAAATGTGTTAGAAAGTCTTCTTGAAAACAGCACGTGAAACAGTCATCCCTCAGTATACGTGGGTTAACCCCAGAATCCCCCATGAATGCCAAAATCCACGTATGCTCGAGCCCCTTACGTTTAACAATGCACACAAGCTACACACATCCTCTTGTATACTTTAAACCATCTCTAGATTACTTATAATACCTACTGCAATGTAAATGACTCAGTGGACATGAGTTTGAGCAAACCTTGGAGACAGTGAAGTACAGGGAAGCCTGGTGTGCTGCAGGCCATGGGGTTGCAGAGTTGGACACAGCTGAGCAACTGAACAACAAACGCAGCAAGTACAAGTTCTGATGTTTGAAACTTTCTGGAATGTTTTTCCAAATATTTTTGACCCAAGGGTATGGAGGGCCAACTGGAGTATAAATAACTTTGTGGAGAGGGGAGAAAACAATTCTATTTTATTCTTATAAATCCACTTACCTAAACCGGGGTAGCCAGATAGGGCTTGGTGGTGACTGCTTTTCATAGAGACATAATTCATATACCATAAAACTCGTCCTTTTATAGGGCACAACTGCATAGGTGTTAGTATATTTATCAAGGGAGGAAACCATCTCCACTAACTCCAGGATGTTTCGTCACCTCCAGAAGAAACCTGATGCCCACTAAGGGGTCACTTTCCATTGCCTATCCCCTACCCGCTGACCTCAGCTACTTTGTCTCTACAGATTTACCTATCTGGACATGTCCTGTAAATGAAAGCACACCACATACAGCCTTTTGTGTCTGGCTCCTTTCGCTCAGCACAATGTTTTTTGTTTTTTTTTCAGGTTCCAACATGTTGTAGCACGTCAGTCCTTATTTTTATAGCTAAGAAATATCCATTATATGGCTACATTTACCCATTCATCAGTTGATAAACATTCGAATGGGTTCCACATTTTGACTTGTGAACAATCTTACCAACATTTGTGTGCGAGCTCTCGTGTGGCCACGTTTTCAGTTCCCTCAGGAATATGCCTCACAGTGGAATTGGCTTGGTAATGTTTTCCAAAGTGGGGTCCAGCATTTTACATCCTCATCAGCAGTATGAGGATCCCAGTACCTCCACATCCTCACCAAACACCTGTTATCATCTGTGATAATGCAAGTGATTTTCATGTTGATCCTGTATCCTGCCATCTTGCTGAACATGTTTGCCACTGTGCTGTGCTCTGTTGTGTCTCTCTGTGGTCCCATGGACTGTAGCCCGCCAGGCTCCTCTGCCTGTGGAATTTTCCAGGCAAGAATACTGGAGTGAGTTGCCATTTCCTTCTCCAGGGGATCTGGCTGACCCAGGTCAAACCTGCATGTCTTAAATCTTCTGCATTGGTAGGGGGATTCTTTACCACTAGCACCACCTGGGAAGCACAAACAGTGGTGGTGGTTTTTTTAGTGATTTGTTAGGATTTCTTATATATAAGATCCTGTCACCTGCAAAGTTTTACTTCTTCCTTTCCAATCTGCAAACCTTTGCTTTTCCTTGAGTAAATATTCTGGCTAGAACTTCCAGTATGGTCTGCAGAAGTGGCAAGAATGTTTTATTCTTGATCTTATGTGGAAAACACCCAAGTCTTTCATGTCCAAGTATTGTTAACTGTGGGGTTTTGGAGATGCCTTTTATTAGTTTAAGGAGGTTCCCTTCTATTCCTAGTTTGAGTGTTTTTAATCACAAAAAGGGGTTAGATTTTGCCAAATGCTTTTTCTGCATCAGTTAAGATGACCATGTGGTTCTCTCTGCATTTTATTCCACTGATATGGTATATTACGTTGACTTTCTTGACATTAAACGAACCTTTAATGTTTGAGATAAATTACATTTGGTCATGGTATACAATTCTTTTTATATGCTGCTGAATTCAGGCTGTCAGCATTTTTGTATCTATGTTTCTAAGAGATAAATGCTCTATAGATTTCATTTTGGTGTTTTGGTCTGGCTTTAGGTATCAGGGCAATACTGGCCTCAAAGTAAGCTGGGAAGTGCTTCCTCCCCTTCTGCTTTTGGAAGAGTTTGAGAACTGGTTAATTTTGCAAATGTTTTGGTAGAACTCAGTGAAGCCACTGGGGCCTGTGCTTCTCTTTGTGGATGCTTTTTATTGTTGATTCAGTATATTCCATGTATTCCAAACACAAGGACATTTCTGCTGTACTTTCTATTCCACAAGAAAAGGGATAATACTCTACACAGCAGTCCAAGTCAGCTTTTGTCAATAGAGTAGTGCAGGTCAGATCAGGTTCTGCCCCCAGTGATTCATATAAAAGAATTTCTACAATGTGCATCACAGCTCCCACAGCGCTAAGCCAGCCATAGCCCGCTCGGCCTCATCTAACTTGTAGGGCCAGCTTCCGTCTTTGGCTGGGCTGAAGAGGATCTTAAATTATCAGAGGACATTGAGGCATTTTCTTTCCTCTGGGAGGTTTGTGGAGTTCTGGTGTGGTCGCTCTGTAAGAGCCCACATCACACACCCCACACACTCTGGGGCTGTTCTCCCATCTGGAAGACACAGCTGGACAGGGGCAGACTGAAGACAGGCATGTGCCGAGACTGGATATTCGGATGAGAACCAAGGACGGGAGAGACAGGCCTTCCTTCCAGCTACTCTTTGTGTAATTTCCTGTGGTTTGGAAGGGGAAGTGGCATCAAGTCCACTTCCTCGATCCCTCTGCCCTCTGCCCTTGACCACTGCCCAGGTGAGGTCTTCATCTTCCAGGACCATCATCCCAGCCTCTTCCGGGGCTCCAGGCTTTGTTGACCCTGGAAAGATCTCCCCAAGTCTTACTGGACCTCGTCCCTCGGGGCCAAGTTCAAGGCCAAGTTCCCCCCACCCTGCTACTGAAGAGGCTCCTCAGGATCTGACCCCTACATACTTACTCCTCCATGCTCGCTGTGCCACTCAGTCTCACTTTCCCACTCTGCACACCAAATTACTTGTTCCCCTGACAAGTGAGGAGGAAAGAAGGCTTTCCAGGTAGAGGTTCACGTTACAGGCAAAAGACTGAGATGTTGAAGCATGTGTGGGATTGCAGGAACCAAGAACGTTTCCCAGGGAGTAGTGGGTGCTGAGACTGGGAAGATCCGAATTCTGGGTGCCAAGGTGACTGCATCCTTCCCTTTACTCCCCTAATCCAGGCGTCACCAAGTCCCAATCTGCCTCCTTGGGAATCTTCCTTGTCACCCTCATTACCTGCCACCCCCCTCACTCCACCTGCTCCAGCTCACCTAGACCAGAATTCTCTCAGGTTTCTCAGCCTCAACCTGCCCTTCAATTCGGATGCTGTCACTACTTTGCCAAAACGCCCTGCAGTTTCTTCTGCCTCCCAGGGTAAAGCTTCCATCTTCAGCTCTCTCCAAAATACACGCCCTGGAGTCAGAGTCAGCCTCATCTCCTTACGCTCTCGATGCCTCCGCTCACCAGCAGTGGAGCTCAGCCATCTCTGGACCACACATGTGAGGACCGTTACATCCGCAGTCTGCAATGAACCACACTCAGCGCTCACATCTTGAGCGGCCCCTCCCACACTGACTCGGGCTTGGCCACGTGACTTGACTTGGCCTGTGATGCTAGCAGAGGCTTAAAAGGCACTTGGAAACTGGGACCTGTTCTCTTGGAAACTGCTCCGGAGCCATCAGCCATCAGATAAAGACATCCAGCCACCCTGGAGCAGCCAAATGCTGGGAGAAGATACAGCAGGCCTTGGCTGAGGGCCAGACGTGGGAGTGAAGAAGTCACCTTGAAGGCTGCAGCCCCAGCAGACACCACATGGAGCAGAACCTTCCCAACGAGCCAAGCCCAGACTGCAGAATGATGAGGTATGATACGTTTCACTGTTTTAAGTCACTAAGTTTTGGGGGATGGGTTGAAAGGCAGGAAAATATAAGTGGGACACCATGGGTCATTCATTATTGGTAGGCTGCTGGCTAAGCCAGAATATTCAACATCACGCTGCAAGTGATTACACTACCCTCGTCCCCACCCCACAAACTCTTCCCTCAGTCCTTCAAGTGTTTCTATTTAGGAAGGCACATGTGTGTGTGAGGCAGGGGGTGCAGAGAGCGATGGGCTGAGTTTAAACCACAGGCCCTGTCCTTAGGAAATGAATGTCGGCTAGCACGACGAGGAAGAGGGTCTCCTTCGCCCTCATCCCCCAGAGTCTGATCTGCTCTAACAAAGAGCAGGGACTCAGTAACACGAGAGCTGGCTGGTGAAAGCAACCTGCCACCAAACGCCAAGGTCCCTGCCACCCTGCAAGGCCAGATTTCACTCGGGTGTCACATTCTCTGTGAAACTTTACACACACCATCTGCATCATCTGTTGCTCCTCTCTGCAAGGCTCTTTGGCCCCTGCATCAGTTAGGATCTGGATGACTTGCCAAGTGATGAAACCCCTAAGTCACTTATACGTTTAACTCCACCAGGTGACAGGTAACCCGTGTGGGCCTCGACAGCATCAGGAACCCTGGGCCCCGCCTGTCTTGCGCTGCTGCCTCGCTGGGCCTGCACTTCTGGGCTCACGTCCTGGCCTGGGATGGCTGCACCCACTCCTGCCATCTGGTCCACATGATGGGTCCTGGTCCCTGGTCCCGCCATCCAGGGCTCAGCAGGGAGGCGGAAGCATTATTTCCCCGCTTAGGAATGCCTTCTAGAAGCTGCCCGTGCCATTTCTGTTCACATACTACTGGCCTGAATTTAGCTGCAATGCCACACCGAATTTCAAGAGACCCTGAGAAAATGCCTTGAATCCAGGCAGCCATGTGCCCAACTAAAAATACAGGTGTCTAATCAGTATTAAAGAAACAGAAGAACAGACACTGAGAGAGAACAAGTGGTTCTGTCTAGCCACAGTCCCCAGCCTGCTCTGTCGCAGCCCTGATGATCCTGAGAGTTCCTGGCCCACTCCTCTCATGCGTCAAACATCACTGCCCACTCTGTGTGGATCACCTCATTTAGTCTTCATTCCTGTCCCGCTCAATCTAGATTCTGTTACCCCCATTTTACAGTCTTGCAATCTGAGCCTGGGCACCTACTCAAGGCCACACAGCTATTAACGGAAGGACAAGGATCTGGACGCAGGCAGTCTGGCGCCAAGGCACCTGCTATAACCACCACACACTCAGCCAGTCTCTGTGAAACCTAAGTGCACCTCAGGACTCCGCTGGCCCCTGGGGCCAGGGGCACTCCCATCGGCTTCCCAGGGAATCCTCCTCACTCGCAGACAGGAGTGTGGCAAGTCCAGTCAGTCCTCACCAGAAAGAAGCGCAAGGCTGGGCCCCCTTCTCCATCTAGTGACTTAGACCAGAGGACCAGCTATTTCTAGGCCTTTATTTCTCTGTGAAAAGGGGGGAAAGGCAATAAAATAAAAACGGCACAATTGACACAAAAAAACCACCAAGAGGAAGGGAGGGAGGTGGAGGAGATGGGGGAGGGGTCCCCATACAGCAGCAGGAGCCGGCGACCTGGGATGCTCGCGTCTCTCCCCCAGAGGGCGGGAGTGGCCCCTTCCTCCCAGGGTCTCTGCTCTGTCCCACCTTGTGTGCCCCCAGCCCCGTGGGGGGTGGACATGAGGAGTCAGAGTCCCGGGCTGAGGGAGGAACTGTGCCGGGGGAGGGACCTGGGGTCAGACCATGCACAGGGAGTGACAGCCAAAGGCCCCCCACTGTCCCCCCAGGGAGGAGCCTGGCGGGGGAGGGCGGACACCAGAGGCTGGCGGTGGCTCTTCTTCCAGCATCAGGCGAGAGACAGAACTGGGGGAACAGGAAGAGGCAGGAATCAGAAGGCAGCCAACCCGCTGCCCATGGCTGCTCCCAGGCCAAGCATTGCCCTCGCAGACCCCCACCCCCTCCCGCCGGTGTCTCAGATTCCTGACGCCTCACCAGTCAGAGCCTCCTGGGCGAAGTACTTGACATCCACGTCCTGGTCCTGGGTCAGCTTCTCGAGGACGGGCTTGACCTCACTCTGCAGCGTGCTGGGGAGAGAGGGGGGAAGGCGAGGGGTCAGCTGGGCGGGGCTGCTCGGTGTCTGCACAGATGCAGACACACGGGTGCATGAAAGCTCTCAGGGGCCAGAGCAACCAGTACTTGGAAGGCTGGAAGTCTCACAAACCAGGACAGAGGCCTTGGGGGCCCAGAATAGGTATAGGCAGGTGAGGTGGTGTGGAAAGGTGGGGCAGAAAACCCAGAACCTCAAGCCTCTGAGCCTCGGCCACATGACGCCGTGGATTTGTGTAATATTATCTACTGAGGCCTACTGCCCATCAGGTGTGGACACAGTGGAAAACCCAACCCTCCTGATTCTCACCCACACGGAGCCCAGACTGGGAGAAGGCAGATCAAACTGCCGACAATTAACAGGAGAAGCAAGCGCCCGAGGGAGGGACTCAGCCCTACAGGGTCCCAGGGAGGTAAGGGCCAAGGGAAAGGCTTCTGCAGTGGCAGTCAGCTGTTTGGGGGACAAAGGTAGCCTTCAGAGAGAAACTAAGGGGTGAAGCTGTGTCCTGGACAGACAGAGGTGCAGGCATCACAAGGCCCTTCCCCCAAAATAACCACCATTCTCACTTCCATCGCCTGCGTCCCCCTTGATCCATTTTTGAAGTTGATACAAATGCAATCGTGTGTGGAGGAGGGGCAGGCCTCACCTGTTGTCCAGGATGGGCCCGATCTTCTGCAGGGACTTGGCCACATTGAAGCGGACGTTGGCGACAGGGTCCCCGGCCATGCGCAGCACGGTGGGCAGCATGTGCTTGGTGGTGATGTCCTGCCCGCAAACCTCGGACAGCACCTGCAGGCCAGGGAGCAGCAGAGGGTGACTCTCCAGAGTCCTCGCTCCCTCTGACCGGGACACTTAGTGGCCGTCAGGCTTGGGGGTGAAACTAGCTGAGCATCAGGGGGACTCTGAGCTCAGACTCGCCCAGCCTGAGGGCCTTGATTCTCTGCAAGTTCCCAGGTCCCCTAACACCCTCCTAACTCCACCGTCTCCCTGCCCTGAAAACCCCCAGCCCACACTGTCCCATCCCAGCTCCTCTTCTCAGAGTCTCCCTCATCCTCTGGGGATGGGACTGGATCCCTGACCCTGGGATCCCTTCCTTAGTGCCGTGGTCTCCAGAGTGATGCAAGGGAAGGGATTACCGGAACAATTTTATGCTAACTTTTAAATCTCATTCTTTAATATGTAGTTATGTGGTTTATTTAAGTGGTTTTATTTAAGTTTATTTAAGTGGTTTATTTAAGTTTATGGTTTATTTAAGTGACTACATACAAGCACTTTCTACTGTTTACATTTCATTTACATATCACACATACACAGCATACATATCACACACACAGCATACATTACAATCACACACACAGCATACATTACGTATCACACACACACCATACATTACGTATCACACACACACCATACATTACGTATCACACACACACCATACATTACGTATCACACACACACCATACATTACGTATCACACACACAGCATACATTACATATTACATACACACCATACGTTACGTATCACACACACAGCATGCATTACAAATTACATATCACACACACAGCATACATTACGTATCACACACACCATACATTACGTATTACATACACACTATACGTATACATATTACATACACACCATACGTTACATATGAACCACTGTTCTAAGCTGTATAACCAGATCAATCTCACGGCCTCAGGAGTCTGGGGCTGTGATTGTTGGTATGAACCCTCTACAGGTGAGAAAACTGAGGCACTAAGCGGTAAGGTAATTTTCTCAAGGTGCACAGTCAATATATGGCAGAGCTAGAATTAAACAGTAGGTCTGATTCTAGAAAACTGTGCTTTAACCATTGTATCATAAATATCGCACATTTTGTGGGGAAGGAGGGGGTGCTCAGACAGACCTAGCCATCACTGTTCTGTCGGCCAAATTTCCCGTCTCCCCCATGCAGGTCCCCTCCTGCAAAGGCCCTGTAACTCTGACCAGGGAGCCCAAGCTCCGGTCTGCAGTTCCCCAAGGACTCACCCCTATGGCCCCAGATCCCACCACTTCCCTACTCCCAAGCCAGCTTTCCCCCGAGGACCTTCTCCATTCCTCCTCTCCCGTCTACTTCCCCTCCCCCAGGGAGAGGTGGGGGCCGGTGGGCGCTCACATTGATACAGAAGAGTGTGGTCATGCGGTGCAGGTAGTTGGGGTCCCCAGACATGGCCAAGACCTTGGGGATGATAGTCGCATGGGCCCACTCCTTTCCGAATTTCTCCACCAGCTTCTTCAGGTTGCTGGTGGCTGCCTCGCGGATGGCATAGACTGTGGGAGGAGGAGAAGGGAGGGGGAGACTCAGGAGGTGAGGGACTGACGCAGGTGGGGACTCATAGTCACACTCACTCCCTCCTGCAGAGCAGCCCCAGGTACCAGGTCACATGAGAACCCGTAAACTCGCAGAGAAAGAGAGGGCTGTGCGCTAGAGGTAGGGTTTTGTTTTCACGTAGCACGTTCTCAACAGCTCCAAGGCACGGACGGGCAGACTGAGGCTCTGAATTTGCCCAAGTGAATGACTTAGTACGTGGAATGGAGCCTGTTACAGACAAATGCTAACTTTTATTTTTGCCACTCCTAGTGAAAACAATAAGCAATTCTCACAATGGCCTTCAAAGACTGGGATGAGGCACCCTATGTTTCATAGAGTGTGGGCTCAAAGGTGGCAAGTGACATGTTTAAAGTTCGACAGCCAGGAAGTAGGATTCAAACTCGGGCTGTCTGCCAGGTGGTCCTCAGACTCTCCACTGGACCTGGCAGCCCCGGGTGACCTGATTCATCCACCTCCCACCCTGACCTCCTGTGGGAATCCAGAAAGCAAGGGAGCTGGTCCATGTACCTGGCAGCAATGGGGTGATGCCCACCCCCCACCTGCCCCAAACAATCCACCCCTACACCCTTCTGGAGCCCCAGACTCCTCCCAGAGATCCTGGGGAGGTGCTCACCATGATCCACAAGCCAGGCCATGCACAAGGAGTTGAGTTTCTCATCAAAGAACTCCACCCCCTGCAGGAGACGAGATAACAAAGCAGGGTTGAGACTGCGCAGATCTGGGCAAAGCCCAGGGAAACCAGCCCCCACCCCCGCAAACAGCCAGGCACTGTTCCACTTCACCTGAGGGGCTCTCTTCCCTTCCCTCCCCTTGACTCCCACGACAGCCCTCACACCTTCCACTGGGCCCTCACGGGCCCCAGGGCCCTGGCACAGCCCCCAGATCTGA
Source organism: Bos indicus x Bos taurus (assembly GCF_003369695.1). Lineage (NCBI taxonomy): Eukaryota > Metazoa > Chordata > Mammalia > Artiodactyla > Bovidae > Bos > Bos indicus x Bos taurus. The sequence goes on from NC_040093.1 coordinate 7,703,648, forward strand.
CTGCACCACCCACCTCCCCGGGCAGAGGGCCTGGCCAAGGCCTGCGCTCTCACCAGCTGTCCCGCCAGCAGAGGCATATACTCGATGATGGCCAGCCGCACCCGCCACTTGGCATCCTCCGCCAGCTCCACGATGGCAGGGAGCAGGGACTGCGACAGTTGCCGGATGCCGATCACCTCGTTCACGCAGTCCAGGTTGGAGATGATGTTCAGCCGCACCTCCGGGCACTGAGGAGAAGACAGGAGCATTCTGAGAAGGTGCACCGCACACAGAGCCCAAGGCAAGGCTCTGACTTACACTACACGCATGTATGGGCCTCCTTGGTGGCTCCAACGGTAAAGAATCTGCCTGCAGTGCAGGAGACCCAGGTTTGATCCCTGGGTTGGGAAGATCCCCTGGACAAGGGAATGGTACCCACTCCGGTATTCCTGCCTGGAGAATTCCATGGACAAAGGAGACTGGTGGGCTACCCATGGGGTTGCAAAGTCGAACATGACTGGGTGACTAACATACACACAAACACACATGCACATGTACACAGGTAGCCCCCATTAAAGTTAACCTCACACCACTATGAGAGACTTACATGGGTTCCTGCTTTCACTAAAAGAAACCCAAAGAGGATTTGTGCTTTTACCAAAGAAAAAAACAGCTGCTTCACTCTATGCCATTTCAACCTATGGCAGGCTTATAGGAATGCTCTATCTTAGCACAGAGTGGGAACCTATATTCCCATCTGCTTCCAAAAATCTCTGAAGCAACCTCTAAGAAAAGGAACACAAATATACTTAATTCCTTGTCCAACATCATATATTCCTGGAGGGCAGACACCACAGTCAGTTTTTCCTGCATCTCCCTCTGGGAGCTGTGGGGTGAAGAGGCATGGGCTGAAATCAATCAGTGAACCAAATAATCAAGTGTGCAGTAAAGGGTTATTAACTGGACAGGGCTAGGCTGTTCAAACTTGGCACATTCCAAACAGAGGACTGGCCCCCCACCAGCTTCTGGGAGATGATCTAAGGACCCTGGGCCATGTCAAAAAGATCATACTAACAATGTGACTTATGGTGAGGCCCTTGGGCCATGTGGCATCAACTTGACCTCCACACAGGCTGGAGACCTGTAACCTAAGGTCAGCCATCGGCAGACAGGATGGGCACCCTCTCTGGGGTCTGAGAGGACTGGCCTGCTGCTGGTCGGTGCCCTCTCCCTTCATGCCGGCTGAGACGGAACACATCAGGGCAGCCACCTCAGACCCACAGGGCGCTGGGGTCAGCAGGGACAACGCCCTCAGTGTGGGTCCCCCCACCCCTGGATTCCTGTGAGAGAAACCATTCTCCACCTTATTTAATCCATGGCACTTTGAGGTCTCTAGTAGGTACCTTAGCCTGAATTTGGATAGACATGAACCTGTCACAGTGCCTGTATGATCAGGGAGTCAAGGGACCGCCCATCTGTCCCTCTCCACTGCCAGTCTCTGAAGGTCCTGGAGGATCAAAAGGGTCTTGTTCCTTTTTTTTCTCAGTATCCCTAATGCCCAGGAAAAAGACTAGTACAGAATAAAGGCACATGAAACAAATGCCAAATAAGCGAATGAGCTACCGGGCAGCCCCCCAGGCCCACAGACACTCAACTCCCTGGCGACCCGGGCATTTGCCGCAGGTGCCGGCGACCCCAGGGAGCAGCTGCCCCGCCCACCACCGCCAGTGTGCAGAGCCCCACGGCGCCCACACCTCATCCTTCAGCTGGGCCAGGAAGAGGGGCAGGAGGTGCTCGATGGTGCTGTCTTTGCCCAGGATCGGGGAGAGGCCCATGATGACGGAGGCCAGCGCCGACTTGACGTGCTGGTTGGCGTCAGACACCAGCTCCTGGGAGGGAGGAGGACGGGAGCCATGGGGTCAGTGGCTGCAGAGACTCAAGTCCTACGAACCCTGAGACACTGCCTGCTTTTGTCCTCTCGATCCAGCCTGAGTGCACGAGGGGAACTGGAGTGTCTTCCTTACACATTTGGCGTGCCTGGAGTTCAACAACCCCTGCCCCCCGGGGGGCCTCTGCCCCAAACTCAAAGCTCTGTGGATGAGGAGATGCTGTGAGCTCTGAGGAGGAAGCACTCCCCGATCACGCTCAGCCCCAAGCCTCAGATTACGCCTGCCCTCAGGCTTCCTGACTGCTCTAAACCCAACACCGCCTGGTCCGAGGAGGCTGGGAACTCAGTCTGCACCAGGCTGCCCCTCACGCCCTATCTCCACCTTCGTTCCAGAAGGTTCAGGCATGCTCTACTCCTCCCACCAAACTCCCTGTTACCTTGATGCAGGGCAAGATCTGGGTCATGATCACATTCTCCCGACAGTCAGCGGAGAGATTTTCACAGAATTCTGTGGGCAGCGAGAGGGAGGTGACGGGAGATGAGACCCGAGGTGCCCGTTCTGCCTGCAGCCCCTCGGACACCAAGCCCACCACCCACACGCCCGCTTGCTGTGTTCTGGTCACCAGCACCAACCTTTGACCTTGTGGGAGGCGGCGGCCCTCACCTCGGCCTCACAGTCTTTCATCAGGTTTTGGAAGGCAGGGACCAGGTCCGTCTTGGTGATCTCAGGCCCCACCGCTTTCTGGAGCTGCAGGAAGGGAAGGAAGGGCGGGGGAGGTGAGAGGGCTTGCCGAGCACCTTCAGTGAATGAGCACAAAATCAAGTTACAGGCACCAAGACTGAGGCAAAAGCAGCCCTCAGTGTCACTGCTGAGATGTAACGCAGGTGCCGTACGGGCGACCTCAGCCAGGTCTCAGAGCCTCTCTGAGCCTCAGTTTCCCTGTTGTGCAGTGATGAACTGTGTATGGTGCCGAGGAGCTGGGCAGGGCTGTGCTCACAAGCGTGGCCCTGGAGTCCAACTGCCTGGCTCAAGTTCTTACTCTTGCTTATCATCTGTGTGACCTTGGATGAGTGCCTGCACCTCTCTGAGCCTCTGCTTCCTCAAACCCCGAGGGTACCTACTGCAGAGCACTGCTGTCTGCATTAAAAGTAACAGCAGACTGCCTTACTGTTCAGGTTACTCGGGTTGGGTTTTCTGTCCCTGATTCCAAAAGACTAATGATGTATGATCACTGTCACTTTCTCATTTGTATTATTTCCGTGTTAAGACTGTTTACCAGAACTGATATTACTCTTGCAATTAAAATAACACAATACAGGTTAGGGTCCCCCCTACCCCTCAGGAAACCAGGCAAGGAAAAATGCACAGGTTCTGCTGTGAAGCTGCTTCGTGAGGGCCTGGGGGAGCAGGGTGGTTCCCAACTGCAAGGAGAGGGGCCTGCTGCCCACTTCTCCAGCTTCCTCTCCCCCGAGAGCCATGCCCAACGTTCTTGCCTGTGCTCTTCTCACCACCCAGGCCCTCTGCACACACGGGACACAGTTCCTGCCCCGGCTCTCTCTCGTCCTCCAGAACCTGCTGCAGCACCTCCTTGTCTCGGCGCTTCCATGCCCACCAGCCGGCCCTGCGCCTGTCATGCTGTCTCACTGCATTCCCTGTCTCAGTTGACCTTCCCCCTTCAGGCTGCCTGTTCCTTGAAGGCCAGGAATGCGCCGAATTCACTGGACCCCCAACACCCAGCCACGAGCTGGAGCCTGACAAACATGTCTGTGCGACGAGCCACTGAGACTCCATGGAAAGAGCACTGTCCTCAGAGACATGGCATCTGTTCTGCCTGCTTGACAGCATCACTCTGACCATTCTAACATTTGGGCCGTGTTTTGGGGCTCGACTGTATCCCCTGAAATTCATACACTGACACCCTAACTCCCTACCCCAGTACCTCAGAATGTGACTATACTTGACCACAGGGTCTTTAAAGAGGTAACAGGGTAAAATAAGGTCATTAAGGTGAGCTCTAAGCCAAAACCTCTAAAGCGCTTATAAGAAGAGATGAGAACACAACCCACAGGTAACATACAGGGAGGAGGCCGCCTACGGCCAAGGAAAGACGTCTCCATCAAAGGAGATAAGGTTCGTAGGTCGGGAACACACACATGCTACTCTTCTCTGCTCCTGTGGTTCTCCCCCACAGAACCTTAAGTTGGCCTCAGAAACCTCAAGGAAATACTTCAAGCTGCCACTATCAACCAACCAGGGTTGACAGGTGAGCTAATCAAATGACAGGAGAGCTTCCTGCTTCGATGCCCGGATGACCCACTGGGCTTCACTAAACCCCAGCTCCATGTGGACCCACTCCTTCCTGAGGCCTCCGTCTCCCCGTCCGTGAGACGCTGTCTACAGCCCCTGCACGTACCTCCGTGAACTTGTCGGCCACCATGTAACGGACGCGCCAGGACTTGTCCTCAGCAGCCTGGCGCAGGGTGGGCATCACCAGGGCCTCCAGGTCCTCCTGGGGCAGGAGCTGGGCGATGTTCACGCATGCCTCCACCGCTAGCAGCCGCACCGAGTCCTGGGGAGAGGGTGGGAACAAGGAGGGGGAGCAGAAGCCCCATCAGCCCTGGGCCTCCTCCCCAGACTCGGGGTCCACCACAGGGAGAAGCAGCAGAGGGGCGGGCAGGCGGCCCCACCTGCTCGTCAGAGGCCAGGTTGGAGAACATGGGGATGATCTCGCTCTTGACATTGTCCAGCTCCAGCACCTTGGCAAACTCCCCAGCTTGGAGGCTGCGGCCCGCCGCACCATGGGGGTATCATCTGAGCACAGGTTCCGGAAGTACCTGGGTGGGTAGAGGGGGCTCAGGAGGAGGAAACCCTGAAATCCCAGGCAGCCCTGCAGCTCCTGGCTTTGCCCGAGTAATCCTGACCCAAGTGACAGCCTCTGAGTCTCCCCAGCCCTACACGAAGGAACTGATAACAGAACCCACCCCACTGGGCCACTGAGGTTTAAACGAGACGCCGTGTGTGAGACACCCAGCCGTCTCTCAGCGCACAGGTCTACAGCAAGCCACAGCTGCTGATTCTATCTATTATTGTGACCACATAAATAAGCCTCTGCTCAGCTAAGACACTGCACTGAAGCTGCTCAGAGCGTTTCCTTTCCAGCACCAACTGCTTCCAATTAAAGAGACACAAGGGGCCCAGAACAGCCCTCTAAGCGCCTGCGAGCAGCTGCATGCCGCTGTCCTGGCCGGAGTGATGGCTCAGGGGCTGGGCGTGCTGCCCGCAGTTCAGGACAATGGTGGAAGGACAGGAGTCCAGAGGGAAGAGAGGAAACACATGTTAATGGGAGATTTTAATCCAATTAAAAATATTGGTTCTTCCACAGGCCAAATTTCAAGTGCAAGCAACTTCCTGGGGTTCAGCCAAGAGGGAGGGAGGTGGTGGAGGCGGCGGCCTCCCATCTGCCACACCAAGACAGGCCAACGACTGCACCACACATCACTGGCTGGGTGCCTGCCATGTACCAGAGTCTGTCCTAAGCGTTTTATACACAGTAATTCTTTTAAATAACCAACAGGAGGAAGAACCATCATTGTCTTCATTTCCTAAATGAGCAGGAGGCAGTGCCTGGACTGACACCCGGCCATGTCCAGACACCTGCTCTCTGAGGGCTGGCAGAGCTCAGGGGCTTCCTGGTGCTGGATGGGCCTAACAGAGCCTGAGGCTTGAGAGAAGGGGACCAAGCAGAAGCGGGAGGAGGGGTCTCGCCAGGGCCCAGAGGCCGGGGGACTCACTGTCGAAGCTCCGCCTTGACGGCACTGGACACGCGGGGGTAGCAGACGGAGAAGAGGCCGCAGGCTGAGGTGCGGGAGGTGAACCAGTCGCCGCCCGCCAGCCGCTTCACCAGGGGCACAAAGTGGGCCTCAAGGTCGGAGGGGGAGTGCTCGTGCGAGATGGCCCGCAGGGACTCCACTGCCTTATCCCGCACCACCGTCTCCTCCACCGTGGCCAGCGACTCCAGGGGCGGCTGTGGGGCAGAACAGATCAGTACACAGCTCCTCCCCAGCCCCCCCGAGCTCCCGGCTGCCCCCCTGCAGGGACTCAGCTCCTCTGACAGGCTTTCCCTGATCACCAGAGGCCCACGCACACCCAGTGTCTCCTCTCTGAAGAACCACAACAGAGAACCTCACGCACAGGTCCTTGAAGGCACTTCAGTGGGGTGTACAAACCCCCAAGCTGTACATGTCACCTTCTGAGAGGGCCACAGCTGTCCCTGGCATCTCCAAGTGCAGTAATAATCACTGATGTTGACAGCAGGGTCTATTTACTGCATGTTCTTAGCAGGGCCACAGCTCCAGCGGTGCTGGTTCTAACTCACGAGTCCTGTGAAGCACGTCCTGTTACTGTCTCCATTCTAAACTAACAGGAAACTGAGGCACAGCCAGGCTAAGCAACTTGCCCGAGATGGAACAGTGACAAGCCAGGATCTAAACCAGGCCAGCTGGCTCCAGAACCTCCAAAGGGCTGAAAGGCAGAGTTGTGGTTTCTGACAGGCAACCACACAAGGATCTCACAATACTGGAGAACCTGGGGCTCGAGACTCTTGTTACTGCGAGGCCTGGAGTGATCGTGTTCCTTTAGGGACGTGTGACCGGCTGACCATGGGGTCACCTGGAGCCCAGCAGACCTCCTAGCACAGAGCAGGAATGCAGGAATTACTGACTTAAAGAAGGGAGACTCAATTTTTATCCTAATCTGTTCAAATAAACATGTGGGTGGAGGCTTGTGGTCTGAAGTCCAACCTGGCCTGACAGGGACAGAAAGCAGAAAGAAATCATAAATGGAGATGTTTCCAGGACCCAGGCAGGTGACTGACTGCAGCAACGGGCAAAGGTGACAGGAGGGGACAGCAGGGGCAGAGACTGGCTGAAGAGTGTCCAATCCAGGGAGCAGAGCTGCTTCCAGCTTCCAGCTCCACCAACTGTCACGGGGGGACATGGCCGGGGAAAGCAAATCTCGGGGTTTCCAAAAGCAGCCAAAAGGGCCAGGCCCTTACATGTGAAAAAGAAATCTCATTTGACACAAGCTTCAACGTGGATGAACTCCTTGAAGACGTTATACTAAATGCAATAAGCCTTTCACAGAAGACTGCATAATGTATGCTTCCTTACGTGAGGTGCCGCGTTTTACAGACTGAAGGTGTGTGGCAACCTTGCACCCACCAAGTCCATCAACATCAACTTTTCCAATAGCATTTGCTCACTTTGAGTCTGTGTCACATTTCAACAATTCTCAAAATATTTCAAACATTTTCATTATTAATGTATTTATTATGATGATCTGCGATCAGTGACCTTTGATGTTACTACTACAAAAAGACTACAACTTGCTGAAGGCTTAGATGATGGTTAGTGTTTTTTGGTGAGAAAGTATTTTTTAACTACGATAGGTATCTTTTTTTTTGACAGAATGTTCCTGCACATTTAATAGACAACAGTAAAGTGTAATCATAACTTTTATATGTACTAGGGAACAAAAAAATTCATGTGACTCATTTTATTGTGACATTCACTTTCTTTATTATGGTAGTTTGGAACTAAACCCACAATTTCTGAGGTATGTCTGCAGGCAGACTCAGAGACAGAAAGTGGAATGGTGGTTGCTGGGGGCTGGGGTGAGGAGCTTGGGGAGTTACTGCTTGATGAGCACAGTTTCTTTGGGGAAGATGAGAAAGTTCTGGAGATGAACAGTAGCAATGGCTGCACCACAGTGTGCATGTACTTAATGTCATGGAAAAAGAGTGGTGAAAACGGTAACTACTTCTTAATAATGGTAACTATTTACCACCATTATTACTAATAAAGGTGCGATTAATAATGGTAACTATTACTAACTCACCGTGATAAAAAATAAAAAATCAAGAACAAATTTTTTACAGTCTCATTAAAAATGTGGCAATGATACGTATACCACTAAAAGAAAGCCTGCAGACTAACTACAAAACACCATCAAGTGCAGATACCAAAATATGAAGACATATCTTTAGGGATCACGAAAGACAGAATCACAGGTGGAAATGGCGGTTCTGAGAAACAGTGAAAACTGAGCAACCTCCAAGGTTCTTTCAACCCAGGCCACAGGACTGGAGCGCCTCCTCCCTTCCCTTCTCCCAAACAGCAGTTACTCTCAGCATCTGACCATCTCTGACCTTCGCCATCACCCAACACAGGGTCACATGGACAGGAACTCAGGAAAAGCCACGGGGACAAGCCTGGAATCCCAGCCTGCCACTCACTAGCAGTGTGACTGTCTTCCCATCCAAGTACTAACCAGGACCAACTCCTGCTTAGCTTCCAAGATCAGATGAGATCGGGCGAGTCCAGGGTGGTACGGCCATAGACGGTGTGACTGTCTCTACCTCAAAGCGTGGACAGGATGACAACGGAGCTGACATCTCTGAGTGCTTACTACATGCCAAGTACTGCACTAAGGCTTCTTGAGGTGGTCCTCAATGTAAGTTCTAAGGACTCCCTTTCTACAGGTGAGGAAAGGACAGCACAGAGAAGTCAGGTGACTTACAAGTCACCCAGCAAGTAAGTGGAGCCTGACTCCCAACTGAAAACCTCACACGCAGAGGGCCAGGTGAGGCCTGGCGCTGCTCAGACACGCCCAGTCAACAGTGAGGAAGACAGGTGCGTTTTCGTTCAAATATAGTAAAAGCCTGCTGACCTGCTGGGTTAAAGTGAATCATCAAGGTTCAGAGAAGATGACCCCAGCCTGGCCTACACTCTCCCCTCCCTGCGAGGATCCTGGTTCTGACGCCCCAGGGGCCGGCAGGGGCCCTCCCGGCTTCCAAACTCACCAGCAGGCAGTGCACGTACTCGGGGCCTCCGACCAGAGTGGTGAAGGTGCCCAGCTGCTCCGCCAGGGCCAGGAGGACCTCGTCCTCATCGTAGATGGTGTCTGCGGGACAAGACAGACTGACTGGGTTACAGTCCCGCCCCACAGCTGACTCACCCTGGGGAACAAGCATGCTCCAGTCCGCTTCCTCAACCTGGCAGCCACCCTCTACCTGGGCGGGCGGTGGGAATGAGTGATTAGGTGTGCGATGCTAGGGAAGAGAGACCACCAATACTGTCAAGTTCAGAGCCAGCGTGACTTGATAGATATCCTGAGTCACTTCCTAACTAAACGACCAATTAAGTCACTTCATCTCTCCATACTTCAGTTTCCTCATCTATAAAATGAGGGCGGTAGTCTTACCTGCCTTAAGTTACTGTGAGATAATCTTGACAACGATGGTGGCATAGAGCACGAGCTCTATGTGAACAAACTTAATTCTCACAAGAAAGGGTTTAGAACACTATCTGGCATATTGTCAGTTTACAGTAAGTATTAGCTATTATTACTATTATTATTGTTTAATGCTCACATCAACGCTATAGCGCATGATGACCATGCCTGTTTCATACATAAAAACTCTATGGAACAGAGAAGTTAAGTAATTTGCCTAAAGTCACCAGCTTCTAACTGGGGCTGTAATTCAAACCAGCCTCCATCTGCCTTCAGACCCCCTTCCATTAGTCCCTGCACCAGCCCCCAGCGCCCAGCACACCGCACTTACGAACAATCTGTTAAACTCACGGAGAGGTTTCTCTCCTATCTGGCAGGAACCACCCCCAGAAGCCCCCACTCCACTCCCCACTCCCCAGGTGGCCCCAGGACTCCACTGTACCTGTAAGGAAGGGCAGAAGCTCACTGCGGGTCCTTTCGACCCCGAGGGCCAAGGCAATGGTGGAGAGCTTCTTGATGCTGTTGAGGCGAAGCTAATGAGGGGAAGAAGAAAAGGAAGGGAGAACGTTAGCAAGCCCACACTTAAGGTGATAGTTTTGGACCCAGTCGGCCGCTGGAAGCCTCGCTAAGCACGTGTGGGTGCTGAGTAATGCAAGCCTCCCAAGTGACTGTGTGACCTTGAGCTGTTAAATTACAGCGGCAGCCTCAGCAACAGCACCTGATGGGTCTCACTGAGCCAACACCCCCTTCAGCACTTTCCAGGATCACTCTGTCTGACACTGTGCCTGCATGCCCAAGTTCCCCACCCTCCTACTTGTGCCCACTCTTTGGCTCAATACCACTAACACACTCCACCTTGTGCTCTTAACAGCAGCAGCAGCTACGTTCCCAGCCTACTGTGCTGGGCCCAGTCCCAGGCAGAGTACTCACTTGCATGTCTCATTTAGCTCTCACGACAAGCTGAGGGCAGAGGGTTACAGGCCCTACCCCAGGACAGCAAACAGGCTCAGGGAGTCAAAGTCCCTTCTAAGGGTCACAGAGCTCTGCAGCATGGAGCGGGGATTGTAACCCAGTGATGGGTTAGATGGTAGATGGTGGTTTACAGTGGTGATAACAGAACAAACAATATTATAATGACACTGCTGTAAAAACATGACTAGCAGTAGCAGTAGTAATTCCACTAGTACGGTGGGTTGAACAGTGATTGCAAAAAGATACGTCCCAGTCCTAACCCTCAGTAGTGGTAAATGTGAAATACGCAAATGTAACTAAGTAAGCACCTCGAGATCGTCCTGAATTTGGGGCAGGGGGTGGTGGTGGTGCCATGAAACATTAGAAAAGTATGTGTCTACCCCTAATTCCTGGCTCCTAAACCCCTGAAGCTTTCTAAGAGACAGGAACACAAGGAGCATCTCTTGTTCTGATGTTTGATTTTCAATTCTGGTTCCTGATACTGAGCCCCCAAATTCCTTGGAATTTCCTGGGTGATGGGAATGTCTCTTGTTCTAATGAGGTGACTCTGGCTGGGCTCCTGGATGGGGCTGGTCACCAGAGAGAGCAAGCCATGCTCAGAAGCTGGGAACTTCCAGCCCCAAGCCCCATTCCCCCAAGAGGGGCACTGACCGGATGATCAGTCACGTCCATGTGATAAAGCCTCTGTAAGAAACCTCAGAGTATGGGGCTTGGGGTGCACCCCTACATACCGTGAGGGTGATGCACCCCAACTTCAGGGGACAAAAGTTCCCTTGACCTCGCCCTCTGCATCTCTTCACATGGCTGTTCATCTAGACTCTTTATTGCATCCTTTATTATATAACAAACTGGTAAATGCAAGTGTTTCCTCACGTCCTGTGAGCTGTTCCAGCAAATAATCAAATCCATGGAGGGGGCCTGCTTTAATGCCAATTGTAGGACATCCAGCAGGTGTTGCCAAGAACTGCTTGATCAGGAAGGGGGAAAGCCATCTGGTGTCAGAAGTGCTAAGTGTGGGAGGGGTGTGAGAGGAAAGGAAAGACAGGAGCCCGAAATCCAACGGCAGTGACTTACAAGAGACAGGAGAGAAGACGAAGAGACACAGAGGGAAGGCCGTGTGAAGACAACAGAGGGAGCTGGGGCTGTGTCCACAAGCCAAGGAATTTGTCAAGAATGGCTGGCAGCCCCTTGAAGCTGGGGAGAGGCACGGAGCCTCCTGAAAGAACCAATACAGTTAACACAATGATCTCAGACTTCTTCAACCTCCCGAGAGAACCAATACAACTAACACCGTGATCTCGGACTTCTCGAACCTCTCGAAAGAACCAATACAGCTAACATCGTGATCTCTGACTTCTTCAACCTCCCGAAAGAACCAATACAGCTAACACCGTGATCTCAAACTTGAACCTCCTGAAAGCACCAATACAGCTAACACCATGATCTCGGACTTCTTGAACCTCCCGAAAGAACCAATGCAGCTAACACCTGACCTCGGACCTCTGGCCTCCAGAGCGCTGAGAGAGAACCCTTTCTGTTGTTTGCAGCACCTAAGTTGCGGCGCTTTGTCGTGGCCACCCCTGAAATCGCACCCTCTGCTAACACAAGGCAGGCCTCAGGCTCAGAATGTTAGTGTCAGGACCTCATCTGATGCCCTCATCCCAGGGAACACAACCAATGCCACCTTTCCACCAGCATGGAGGTAGGCTCGGGGGCGCAGACAGCTGTCTGAATGAGCTCTGAGTGGGCCAGGACCCAACCCCAGCTGCTCGGGTGGCCTGGCCTTCTGTGTCTTCAGCCTGACAGCGGGGCTGCAGCCGTGAGCTCCTGTGCGGAGAGGGCAAGGCGACACCCCAGTGCTGGGTAGGCCCGTCAGCCTCGCCAGCCCAAGCACAAGCGGACTCCTCCCCCGAGGAGGAGCGGAAAGAAGGGAGTATGGTGAAGAGGGAGCAGCAAGGGCTCCCTCGGCCTGCTCTTCCCCGGGCTGTGCGGCTCTGAAGAGGGCGGAACGTGCCTGGGACCCTGCACCCCCTCCGGTTGAAGGCGCTAAGACTCTCTCTGGCAACCACAATGATGACAGCCTGAAGAAATGCCATGGTGGCCTCTCCTCAGAAAAACACCCCACTTTTCACACAGTGTCACTGGGTCTTTGGACCACCTGGGCTTGAAGTGGTCCACTCACCGGCCTGGCAGCAAGAGGGTCTCCAGATTAAACATCACAGGCCCTGCATCTTCTTTTTAGCCAAAGATTAAATGTATATAGAAACAGACCTACAGAAACATATAAACAACTAAATACGGTGAACGTGAACTGCCAGTGAAATCTGAGTGGGAAGCACACAGGCGCTCCCTGATGTTATCTTCCTCACCCAAAGTCATGGACATGCCCTGAATGCCAGACGGACCCCAGGTTAAGAGCTCCTGCACTGGGCTATACTGCCGCCTAGGACCTCTGGTTTCCATCTGTGCATGTGAGTCCCTGCAAAGATATTTTTAAATCACTTTTGCATTTGGATGTGACCATGAGACTAATGTCTGGCCAGTGAAATCCAAGTGGGAACGGTGTGTGTGACATCTAGAAGTGCTCTTATGGGGAGATGGGGGTCACATTCTTCATCCTTCCTTCCCTGTCTGGAATGGGCCTATGATAGCTGGGGCTTCAGCAACCATCTTGGGGTCTTGAGGTAACCTGGGACTGGGGAGGGCGGGATGGAAGACAACAGAACAACGTGTAAGAGCCTGGGACTCCACAACACCTACAGTGTCACACCTGCTTGAACTACCGCCAGACTTATTGATGTGAGTCATTTAAGTATCATTTATTCAGAGTCTTCCTATTATTTACAGCCAACCTTGGCTTCCCTGGTGGCTCAAATGGTAAAGAATCTGCCTACGATGTGGGAGACCCAGGTTCAATCCCTGGGTCAGGAAGATTCCCTAGAGAAGGGAATGGCTACCCACTCCACTATGCTTGCCTGGAGAATCCTATGGACAGAGAAGCCTGGCGGGCTACGGTCCATGGGGTCGCAAAGAGTCAGACACGACTGAGTGACACTACTACAGCCAACCTTAATCCTAACTACTCCAGTCAGTGACTGAGTTCTTTTTGGACAGAAAGACATAAGGACAAGCCGGCCAAGGAACGTCCAGGAAAGATTTTCCTCTTTGATGAGCGGTAGGAGGATGAGCAGAACCTCTCTGCTCACACCCATGGTTCCACGACCACACGTATCACCGTGAGCCAGGGCTGCTTGTGTCCCCAGCAGCCCTCAGCCTACTACACGAGACATCATAAATAAAAACTCCCTTCTCACCACTACATCCACACAGAAACGCTACCACTTTTTAAAATCCATGTCACATTCAATCCACAGAGCTTCCCCGATATGACCACATGGAGTACGGTCCCACATGTAGAATGTCTTCGCTTCACGCTGAGTGACACCCGAAGGCTCTCCTGTGGACTACGAGGCCCAACAGGACTGGCTCCTGTGTACAGGTTCGTCCTCACTTCCCATTCCCTCTCTTTGCTCCCTGGGTTCCTGTCATAGTAGCTCCCTCAACAGCTACTAAAACACAAACATTACGGTCAGATCTTCTTACTTGCTGACATGCTGTTTCCTCAGCTTCCCACAAGACACACCAGGGCTCCTCACCAATGCCTGCCCCGGGTACACCGGCACAGCCACATCACTACACATCTTAACTCTCATCATTTCCAACACAGGCAGCGGATCCTTGAGCAACACGGGGTTGGGGCGCCCGCAATCCGCTCATCTGAAAACCTGAGTCTAACCTACAATGGGCCCTCCGCATCTCAGTTTCACATCTGTGGGTTCAACCAGCAGCAGACCACGTAATACCACGGTATTCACTACTGAAATAATCTGCACGTAAGTGGACCCACACAGTTCAAACCTGTGCTGTTCAAGGGTCAACTGTACTTCTCTGTTCACTGTTTCTCCTTCCCCCCCAGAACGTGGGCTTCACAAGGGCAGGGATTCTGTCTTCTGCACTCTGTGCCTCCAAATCCCAGGGCACAGCCTGGCAAACAAGAAGAGTCCAATAAATGCTGGATTAATTTTTTTAAATCTAGGCTACACATCTATTTCTACAGGCAGAGAAGGAAAGAACCTGGGGGAATATGCTCCAAACTGCTACAGTCTGGTAGAGCCGGTGGCTGGGAATGAGCGGGGTGGCAGGCGCTGCAAGGTGGCTGCTTTAACAAGCCTCAGCCCTGGAAACGCCCAGGGAGTGACGCAAGTGCCTCTTCAACGTCTATAAAATCCTAACATCCTTCCACCTCATTCCACGAAGAATCATGTTTTTAAATGAACATAATGTGTGTGGGTGTGTGCAGGCAGATGGGGGTGAAAAGTTCTGCATCACCAGAGTGAAATGAGGACCACAATCTCTATTTCTGGAGCATCTGATTTTTTTTTTAAAGTAAAGAATGAACAAGTATGCACTCTGGCTTTACCAATTGGCTAAGGTCCCCAGGTAAATCCCTGCTACCTCAGAACTTCAGTTTCCTCACTGTAAGATGGTTATCACAACAATGCCTGTCTCACAGGATTGCTGGGATAATCAAATAAAGAAGACACAGAGCCTGGCATGAAGCAAGCACGCAAGTGTTAACCATTATTCTTATCATTATTTCTCATGTATTTTTATTTCTTGAGCAGGGAACAAATAGTTCACCTGAAATAGAAAGGAAAAAAGTAATCTCCCCACCTCCTTGGAAACCGCAGCACAAACGAGTCCTTTCTTAGCAGTTTACCTGGCCTTATAATTATGGTGGTGCCTGCTCCCCCATTTGGAAGGTGATTTGTCTCTGGGATGAGGAAGGGGCATGACTGTTACCAGCTGGTGATTCCCGAACCGAGTACAGGGCTGGGTCAAAAACAGCAAGCATAAATATTTTTCAAGTCTTTAAAAATGCAGGTCATCCAGAGACGGCACGGCAGAGCCTGGATCTTGAACTCACATCCTTCACCACCACCCTACACCAACTAAACTCTCAGAGCAACCTGATTACTGAGTTCTGCTTCAAACACCCATGTTCTCTATGTGCTCCAGAAAAGAAACCAGAGTCTGGGACGTCATATTTCTAAGGTGTGGGCACCCAAGATGTCTTAGACCATGCAAGAACCTGCTGTCTTTACACAGTTTATCTCATTTAATCCTCACAGCACACCCTGCCGGGTGTGTCTCCCACCCTTTTTCTCACTTAACAAGAAAATCAAGGCCCAGAAGGGTTGAGTAACTCATCAAGTTGCCAGACCAGGACTTGAAACCCTGGTCTGCCTCCACCCATGGCACAGCCACCTCTGTGTCACCTCCGGGCCTACTCTGTCTCCACAGGGCCCAGCTTGGTGGTGCAAAGTGCTGCCCTGAAACCCAATGCTGTTGGCAAAGTCCTATTTCAGTATTTATTGGGTTGTGTGACAATGACCAAACATTCAGAATGAAGATTCAGAATCTGATTTAAAGGAGCCAATTGTAAAAGGACACTTCTGGAACAATCAGGAAAATCTGATTTATGTATATGAATTTATTGTTAGATGACATCAAAGATCACTGTAAAAACTTTGTCATGTATGATGCTTTTCAACTGTGGTGTTGGAAGAAGACTCTTGAGAGTCCTTTGGACTGCAAGGAGATCAAACCAGTCAATCCTAAAGGAGATCAATCCTGAGTATTCATTGGAAGGACTGATGCTGAAGCTGAAACTCCAATACTTTGGCCACCTGATGTGAAGAACTGACTCATTTGAAAAGCCCCTGATGCTGGGAAAGACTGAAGGCAGAAGGGGATGACGGAAGATGAGATGGTTGAATGTCATCACTGACTCAATGTCGAGCTTGACTAAACTCCAGGAGTTGGTGATGGACAGGGAGGCCTGGGGTGCTGCAATCCATGGGGTCGCAGAGTCGGACACGACTAAGTGACTGAACTGAACTGATGTATGATAATGTCACTGTGGTTATTAAAATGCCCGTTGTTTTAGGACTTCCCTGGTTGTCCAGGGGTTAAGACTCCATGCTTCCAATGCAGGGGGCACTAGTCTGATCCCTTGTTGGGGAACAAAGATCCCACATGCTGTGCCACACAGCCAAATTAAAAAAAGTCCATGGTTTTAGAGGTGCATAATGAAGTGTGTAGGAGACAGTATCTGGGGCATGGGATTTATTTTTAAAATACTTCAGCAAAAAAAAAAAAAAAAGTGTGTGTGGGAGAGGATGAGAAACAGGTGAAAAAATATGATAAAATTTTTTTAAAAAACTGCTGAATCTGGATTTGGTACTATTTTCTCTGTGGATTCAGATTTGACAATCAAAAATCATTTACTGGAAAAAAACCCAGCACCTATCTCAGATTTCTTTTGTGAGGACTCAACAAACACACACAAAGCACTTAGCAGGCTAGCATACAGCAGGGTTTCTTAGCCTCGGCACCACTGACCTCTGGAGCTGGACCATCCCTTGTGAAGGGAGGGCCTGGGCAGTGCAGGATGTTGGGTAGCATACCTAGCTACTGCTTGCGGCACTCGTCCCACCAGTCGTGACAACCTGTTAAGACCCACTGCTCTATAGTAACCATTAAGAGAATAGTTTTTAAATTCCTGAAGCATCTCACCTTTGAGAGATGAAGCCCTCACCTTACCACAAGCGGCAGACTAAATTTAATGAAAACCTAAAACATGTCACGCACTGTTCTAAGCATTTTCCTTGTACTAACCTATTTAATCCTTGAAATATCCCTATGAAATGCTAAGTATTACTTTTGGGGCGGAGGAGGGGGGGGCTCCACTGCACAGCTTGCGGGACCCTAGTTCCCCAACCACAGGCTGAACTCTGAGCCCAATACAGTGAAAGTGCCGAGTTCCAGACACTGGACCGCCAGGGAATTCCCTATTCCCACTTCATAGATGAGAAAACTGAAGCAGACAGTATAAGTAACACAGAAACCTGGTCTCTCCACCCGTGGACCACATTTTAAGAAACGTGGGGCCCCAAACAACCCGAGACAATGCAACCCAGTCACTGCTTCTCATTGGCTAAGGAAGCAATTTCTTTGAACCTCACTTTTCAAATATAAAACCATAAACTGCTATGACAACTGAATGAGGTCATCACTGAATGCCTTCTTAAGGGGCCAATTCCACTGCAACCTCCCAACCAGGCAGATGCTGCTTCCTCACTCATCATTATTCCTTACAGATGAGGAATCTGGACCCAGAACACGCAAGGCACTGACTGGTCCAGGGCACACAGGGAGTGCACCGGTAGTGCTGGCATTCAAACCTCAGTCATCTTGACTCCTCCATCACTCACCACACCGCATCCAAACCACCAGCAAACCCCAACAACTCTCCTTTTCAAGATACCCCCAATCCTGCCAATGCTGGTGCTGCTCTGCAGTGGCATCCAGAAAGGTCTCTCTGCTCCTGCCTGGGCCCTATTCGACAGCAAAAACTCAAGAGCATGTCATTCCTCTATGCAAAGCCTGGCACTGGCTCCTCCACCTCACCAAAGTCTTTGCCTTGCTGGTCCACAGGCCTCACTTGATCTAGCTCTGGATTAATCCTCATCTGCCACCACTTCGACATTCACTGGGCAGCTGGCCTTGCTGTTCTGACTCCCGAACTACGGTCATAAGAGCCCAAACCACAGAGGCTGGGCCAGTGTAACCCGCACAATTTTATCAATGGGGAAACTGAGGCCCAAAGAGAGGATCGAAACTCTTCAATCACCACTCCCCACAATTACAGCTAACATTTATTGGGCCCTTACAACAGACCGGGCGCCGTTCTATATGACTCGTATTATTAACTCGTTCAGCCCCTTTACAAACTCCCATTGAAACCAGGACTATTATTAGACCACAGTTTATGGAAAACAAAGGCCCAGATTGGTGAAGTAATCGGCCCAAGGTCACTCGGGTGAGAGGCAGGGCTGGGATAGGCAAACCCTAGAACCCTACCTCTTCTCAACACTTCGCCTGCTGGGCTCAGATACCTGAACCTCCCGCTCCCACACATTAGAAATGTTAAGTCTGTTTAGTACACTGCCCACCCTCCACTCAACGGGAGGATCCTGGAAGGGGGGCGAGTTTCCACCTCGTAATTCGTACCTGAATTTGGCCAGTTCCCACTTTGGGAGTGAGCTTTTCGCCCCTCTCCCCTTCGGGGGTCTACACCAAAACTGGAGAGAGTGGAGGGCAGGAATTGTATAGTCAGTCTTCACGTCTCAGTCTCCATTTGGGAAGTTTACCCCACAGCGCAGAGCCTTAGCCGCTGAAACCGTGAAGGGTGAAAACTACCCGGACCCCCCACCAATCAGGCGGCCCCTCCCCCACTCGGAGCAAGTCACGCGCCCACCGCATCCCCGAGGCGCCATTCAAGGGCTGCTGCCGCCAATCACCGAGCCGTTCCTTCGCCTCTCCCCCACCCAATCGGTCGACTCTCTCCAGAGCAGCGGCCTCGTAGGCCCGGGGCCCCGCGCGCACTTCGCAGGCCCAGGACCCTCCAAGCTCGCTTTCGCTCCCGCCCTCCGCTGGACCGACAACCAATCCCGGGCACCGTCTCATCGAGTCCGGGGAGCCTAACATATGAAAACGGAATGCTGATTGGCCGCCGCCCCTTCCGCCACTCCCAGCGAACACTGAACCTTGTCCGCGAGGGACGCCCGTGCCCCCAGGTCCCCTTTCCCTTCTTCCTCAAGTCCCCGTTGCTTCCGGACCTGAACATCCTCGTTGCGGAGCTCGTCTATGAGCACCGCGATGGGGTAGAGCGAGTCGTCGCCATCGGCCGCCGCCATCTTGGGCCCGTCCCGTTCCTGTCAAGACTGCGGCCAGCGCCGTGCTAAAACCGGGATGGGGAGGGGTTGGGCTGGGAGGAGGAAAGAAAGGCGTGGGGACGCCCGAGCCACTTTACAGGGGCTACCCCACATTCATTGGCTGCGATACTCCGGGCTTAGCCTGCGTTTCTTTGGTCCGAACAAATAAGGTCCCGCCTACCGCCCATTTGCCATTGGCCGAAGGGACGAGATTAAGTTTGCCGGAGCCTAGGAGAGGGGGAGGAGGAAACGGAAGTACGTGGTATCTTAGCGACCAAGATTGGGCCCGCCTACGTCGCCGCTAACATCGGCCTAGACAAGCAGTTGCTTCTAGCCAATGAGGAGCAAGATTGGGAGGTGGCTAAGCCAGCTCGCCTCCGAGTTCTTCTGCGCCTGCGTCGCTAGGAATGCATGACGTCATTGACGGGGCAACGAGAACTATCTGCAGGTTTTGGTTTGGGAGGCAGTGGTTCCTCTTGCTGGCAAGCGGACTTCTGAACCTTTGTGGGAGAGGAGGAGAGAGTGTGTCTTTGATTTATGCCTTATTTTGCTGAGGCCCCGAGAAAGGTGGCGACTTGCCTTACTCTGAATAAAACCCAACGCTCCTCATGCGTGGATCTGATTCCTGAACGCCTGTCTCGCACCTCCCCTTTATACCCTTCAGCAGTTCTGGAAAATTAACTGCTTGAGCACATCATGCTTTTTCATGCCAACAAGCCTTTGCCCAAACTATACGTTCTGTTTGGAAAGGAGTTCCTATTAAATCGTCAGATGTCTACGTATCTCCCCTTCCCTTCCTCTCTTCAGTCCTGGCCAAGCTCCCAGAGCCACGTTATCAGTCAATCTCAATCTCTCTCCCTCCCTCCCTCTCTCAAAATTCGTGTCCCTTAGCTGAGTCTGTGCTAAAGACCCACTCCAGTTAGGAAACTGCTCCTTATAAAAGGGAGCGGGGATTGAGCGGAGGAGACGTTGCATATTTCAGTCTTTTCCTCCTTATCCCCAGGATCTTCCCGCAACCCCAACTTTGCCAACTCACGGAGGCTATAAATCTCTTTAGCTAAGGATGCGCTCTAAATATCTTATAATTTTGTCAGTTACACCTCAACAAAGCTCCCCCTCACCAAAGAGCCCCAAGTGTGCCATGCAGAGACAGCCTCTGCAGCTCATAGATGCAGTCAGCAGCTTGATTCTGGTCAGACTCTTCACAGAAAAGACCCTGACCAAGAGTATTTCAGTCAGCGACCCAAACAGTTCTCTCAGCACAACAGTTTGTTTCCACAGTACACATCCTAAAAGAGGGATGTCCAAGGCACACTAAAGGCTTGTGCGCCACTTGGACACGCTGGCAATCGTCCAGGTGTCTGACCACATCTGTTTTCTATTCCTGCACAGCTGGCACTAAGACTGCACAGCCACAGCGGCCCAGGGAGCAACATTAGGTTTCAGCTTGCCTAAACCTTCTGTGTAGGTCAGACCATGCATTTAGGGAGGTCTCAGAGGACTGAGAGTTGGTAGTGCCAGTGGCTTTGGCTATAGTGTAGAGCTGAAAATTTCCCCAAAGGGATAGATACCACTTATTCCTATAAAGCCAGGATGCTGCTGGAGCCAGTCTGGGTTCATTCTTGAATAAGTGATTCCCGTAAGATGTAGGACTTTGGGGGCCCTTCGTACCTTGGTGGCAGTGGAGTCCAAGTTAATTCATCCTCAAATTTGGAACATCAAGCCAGAGAATTGCAAGGCTTCTACGGATCAGGCTTCAGTTTTGAGGTCCATTTGCTGCTGCTGCTGCTAAGTCGCTTCAGTCGTATCAGACCCCATAGATGGCAGCCCACTTGAGGTGCATTTATTGGCAAGCTAATTACTGCTGTTCATAAGCAGTGCACCTGTTGGTAGTGTCAGAGTGGCCCTGAGTTCATAAAGCAGTGGGGACTTTTAAATGGAGGCTGCATCCCTTTGCCCAGAGAAGGCAATGGCACCCTACTCCAGTACTCCTGCCTGGAAAATCCCATGGATGGAGGAGCCTGGTAGGCTGCAGTCCATGGGGTCGCTGAGGGTCGGACACGACTGAGCGACTTGACTTTCACTTTTCACTTTGATGCATTGGAGAAGGAAATGGCAACCCACTCCAGTGTTCTTGACTGGAGAATCCCAGGGATGGGGGAGCCTGGTGGGCTGCCGTCCTTGGGGTCGCACAGAGTTGGAAGCGACTGAAGTGACTTAGCAGCAGCAGCAGCATCCCTTTGCCAGAGGTATTAACTGACAAAATCATTAGGACATTGTCTCCCATGTCCCAGAAGTGTAGTGAGTGTTGGGCCTCCTTTGGCTAATGGGGAGTCCAAGAGACAATAGTTTTTCTTTCACTGATGGAAAGATTGAGCATGATAATCTGCCCAAAGACCCATTAAACTTGCACTGGAAAATAGGACTTGAATTTGGTCAGGTTATATCAGCTACCCCAACTGGCAGAGATGTGATGACAAGTTAGACAAGGCTATGGAGGCTGGGGCCACTAACTTGTGAACAAAGAGAATATAATTTATATAATGAAAACTTTGTACATCAGACATTAGTGGCGCATGACCAAAATCCTTACCACTTGCCGGAGGCAAGTAAAAAGGTAATATGTCTCACTAACACTTGTCTACCTGCATCTCCCCTTACTGAAACAGTCACCTCTGTGGGATGTGGAAACACAAGCATATCACACAACAATTTCTGATACGTTCTGATGCAGGATGCTGAATTTTTCCAAAGGATCCTGCTATGGTCTGTTTGTGTGCACTCAAAATTCATATACTGAAACTCAACTCCCAAGGTTATCGTATTAAGAGATGGAGCTTTGGAAAGAGATTAGGTCATGAATGGGATTATAATGACCTTTCAAAAGAGGCCTGAAAGAGCTGTCTTGCCTTCTTCTGTCTTGTAAAGATATAACCAGAAGTCTGAAACCCAGAAGAGGGCCCTCACCTGACCATGCTGCCACCCAGATCTCAGACTTTCAGCCTTGTGAACTGAGAGAAATAAATTGATGTTTGTGAACTACCCGCTCTCTGGAATTTCATTACAGCAACCAAAACAGACTGAGATAGGCCCCCAACTACCTCATCTATTTAGCTTCCCTCTGCTTTTGTGATAACACATGAAGGCTGTTTGTTATGTTGGTTCAGTCACTACCCCATCCTCATTTCCAAGATTGTCAAGAAAGGTAAAGGGTGTAAGATTTTACCCCATTTGCAAAGCAAGTTACCTTGCCAGTTTCATGGATGCTGGCATAAGACGTGAGATGCCTAGGACTGAGACAGAAGCCATTATTATGTGTGGCACAACAGGCAGCAAGAGCTTCAAGTTCACACCTGGTTCCTTTTGTTCCCACAAGCCCCAGAGGGGTTGTGCAAAGAAGTCCAGGGGGATGCCACACCCACAGCGGGGTCTGTGTCACAGATGAAGAATATTATGCTTAAGAAATCCTAATATTCCAGTGTGGATTGTAAGTACATCTATCAACCTTTGCTTCTGAGGAAGACATTTTATTTATTATGTTAGTTAGATAATGAATCTGCCCTTGTCCCCAAGACAGACACTACTGCCATATTTCAAGGAGGTTATATAAAAATCCTTTCAAAGTAGTCCAGAACAGAAGCTGATATAAGACATGAAAAATAAAATGAGAGGGTCATGGAGAACTGTCTCCCAGTAAGGTACACCTTTCCCTTCAACTTTTGGGAGTAACTGAGCGAAAACATGGAGAAGGCAATGGCACCCCACTCCAGTACTCTTGCCTGGAAATCCCATGGACGGAGGGCCTGGTGGGCTGCAGTCCATGGGGTCTCGAAGAGTCGGACACAACTGAGTGACTTCCCTTTCACTTTTCACTTTCATGCACTGGAGAAGGAAATGGCAACCCACTCCAGTGTTCTTGCCTGGAGAATCCCAGGGACGGGGGATCCTGGTGGGCTGCCGTCTATGGGGTCGCACAGAGTCGGACACGACTGAAGCGACTTAGCAGCAGCAGCAGCGCAAAAACATTCACTGAAGATTTCCAATACCAAAACTGACCTTGGTTGTGTGGTGCTGCTGGGCTAAGTTGCTTCAGTCGTGTCTGACTCTCTGACCCCATGGACTTAGCCCATCAGGCTCCTCTGTCCATGGGATTCTCCAGGCAAGAATACTGGAGTGGGTTGTGATTCCCTCCTCCAGGGGATCGAACCTGCATCTCTTTGTCTCCTGCATTAGCAGGTGGATTCTTTACCACTAGCACCACCTGTGTGGTGCTGTGTGACTGTTAAAAGGCTAGAGGAGACAGAAAGAGACAGATTTAACAGGAGACTTCATGGGTGAGGTGGTATTAACCTGGATGAGCAGTGAGAGGTGAGAACAGATGAAAAGAAAGAATAATGTCACATATCTGAATAAATTGAAATTTTTTAACTTATCAGAAAAATATATAATTCGGTATCCACACATGCAACAAGTCAATTCTGGTGGATTGCTAATCTAAATATTAAAGCTAAATAAAAATTTAAAAATAAAACAAAGGCAAACATTTCTAGTCTTAGAATGGGGAAATTTTATTAAGCAGACTAATAAATGTTATTGAGAAGTAAATATTTTTACATTAAAATTAACACTTCCTCCTCATTGACACACACACACACACACAGGAAGACAGAGATAGAGAGCATGAGATAAAGGAAACCAAGAATGACATCGTGTCCAGTAGGTATATAGAACTACTATAAATCAATAAGAAAAAAGCAATACAATAGAAAAAAATGGATAAAATAAATTAATACATACTTCAGAAAGAGGTTTCCCAATAAAGATAAATGTGTGAAAACATGCTTCACTTTCATAATAAAATAAAATCACTACTTGAAACCATCATACACCAATTAGAAGTCCAAAATGAAAAAAAAAATAAATAAACAGAAAGTGTTGACAAGGATGTTGGTAAGCCAAGAGTATCTCCTACACTGCTGTGATTGTGGAAATTGGTCCAAACATTTTCCAGACCTCACTGGCACTGCCCCTAAAAGGTAAAGATGAAGGGGCTTCCCTGGTGGTCCGGTGGTTAGGACTTAGCCTTACAATGCGGGGAGTACATGTTCGGTCCCTGGTCGGGGAGCTAAGATCCCACATGCCTCACAGCCAAAAAACCAAAACATAAAACAGGAGCGATATTATAATGAATTCAGTAAAGACTTTAAAATGGTCCACATCAAAAACAACCTTTAAAAATGATAAAAATGTAAATCTGTCACCCAACAACTCTGTTATTAAATATACAATCAACAGAAACTAGTATGTGCCTCATCAAAACAGGTTCTCGATTTACATACCAAGCACTACTCCTAATAGTCCCAAACTGAAAACAATCCATATGCCAACTAACAGTGGAATGATTAAAGTAATTGTTTTCTAGTCACGTGATAGAACCCTGCACAACAATGCAAACGAATGATCAATGACAACACCCAGCAATAAACTCACAAACATGAGAAATGACAAAAGCCAAATACAAGAATAGTTTACTTACTTTATATAAAATTCAAACTGACTAAAGTGACTTATGTTGCTGGATGTCAAGGCAGTGGTTACCCTGAGGAGCAATGAAGGAGAAGGAACAGTTCGGGGATTCTGGGGGCCTGGCAGTATTCCATTTACTGATCTAGGTACAGACTACAGAAATGTGTTCATTCTGTGAATTTCTGTTGAGCTCTGACTGTATAAACTGCATGTATCTTTAATATTTTAAGATACATATCACCAATCAAAAAGTTGGGATATGCTGTGAGAATGACCATCATCAAAGACCACTCCTGGGTACATATCAGAAGAAAATGAAAACACTAATCCAAAACAATATGTGCACCTCACTGTTCATAGCAGCATTATTTACAATAACCAAGATATGAAAGCAAATTGTGTTACCAACAGATGAATGGATAAAGAATATGTGATACATGTAGATGGAATATATCTATACCAAACAAAATGGAATACTAGTTAGCAATAAAAAAAATAATGAAATTCTGCCACTTGCAACAACACAGATGGATTTAGAGGGTATTATGCTTTAGTAAATATGTCAGAGAAAGACAAACACTATATGATACATTTATTTGTGGAATCTAAGGTATTGAACAAACTACTGAATATAACAAAAAGAACAGACTTGAAGATATAGAAAACAAACTAGAGGCTACCAAAGGGAGGCAGAGGGTAGGGGGCTAAGAGCTGCAAATGACTATGTATGAAATAAATAAAGTACAGGGAAATATTGTACAGCACAGGATATACAGCTAATCTTTTATAGTAAGTGGAGTATAAACTTTAAATATTGTGAATTACTACTGTAGATCTGAAACTTACATAATATTGTAAACAAAATATACCTCAATCTTCAAAAATTAAATTTTTAAAAATAAAAAGTGGAAACAAAGGTAAATGATTAAATAAGCTAGTAAATAAATAAAGGTTTCTTTGGAGCATTCTGGAAAAAAAAAGATGGGATACAGAAAACAGATTACTGTTGTGACGTCCTCATATTATAAAGGTGGTGTTTAACAGTATTAGATACAATGACACTGTGATTACCTTTGGAAAATATGCTGTAATTTCTGGGTAAAAGCTAATAAATACATAGTATACAACTTTTCAAAGAAAATATATAAATTATACTATAGAATTATAGTTAGAAATTAATAGAAAAGAAGCTAACATAGATAAAATAAGAAAATAACAGCAAATGTATCAATTATTACATTACATTTATATAGACTAATTTCTTAATTGAAAATTTTTTACCTTATTCATGAATGGGTTTACAGGAGATATGGCCACATAATAGAATTAAAGTAGGAAAATGAAAACAACATTTCATGGAGTTTTAAGAAGCAGCTAACATGGCAACGTACTTCTTAGATAACACACACTTTGACTTTTGTTATTGTAATTAGTGGTATTTTCAATTTTTCTTACTGTACAACTTTCCAATGTACTGACTGATGGATAACAAACATGACAGATTTTATGCGTATACACACGGATCACACACAGACACATACACACACACGGATCACACACAGACACATATACACACACGGATCACACACAGACACATATACACACACGGATCACACACACACATATACACACACGGATCACACACAGACACATATACACACACGGATCACACACAGACACATATACACACACGGATCACACACAGACATATATACACATAGGTAGGTTTTTCTTTCTTTTTTTTCTTCGTCCGTTGTAATCCAGTTTCTGGTAAATATTTAAGTGTCTCATGTGAGAAAGAAATAGTCGTTTCTATTTGGGATACAAGGAAATATATATATATATCAATTGGTTGAATATATATATAAAAATATATATGGTATATATATCAATTGGTTGAAAATAACTTTTTTGTTTTTCAAACTGTTGAATTGTCAATACTTTCACTGTTTTCAGAACATCAATACAAAGAAACCTACATAAAAATCTCTCCTAAATTTGAGGCAATATCCACAGTGCTCACTGAAAATCTGGGAGCTCCAGGGAATTCCTTGGCAGTCTTGTGATTAGGACTCCGAGCATCCGCTGAAGGAGGCCCAGGTTCCATCCCTGGTCAGGGAAACTGACCAGCTGAGCAGAAACCCAGAAACTGAGCAGCTCGACGAGGAAAAAAAAAATCAAGGAACCCCAAATTCCAAACTCTGTATACACAAAATGGATCTTTTTGTATCTTTCATGTATTTTCCTTTCAAATGGATCTTCATGTGATGCTCTGAATGACTATGCTAAAGTCCTTGACTTGGTGGATTATAACAACCTGTGGAAAATTCTTAAAGAGATGGGAATACCAGACAACCTTACCTGTCTCCTGAGAAATCTGTATGAAGGTCAAGAAGCAACAGTTAGAAGCAGACACAAATTGGTTCAAAATTGGGAAGGGAGTATGTCAAAGCTGTACATTATCACCCTGCTTATTTAACTTATATGCAGAGTACATCATATGAAATGCTGGGCTGAATGACTCACAAGTTGGAATCAAGATTGCCAGGAGAAATATCAACAACCTCAGATATACAGATGACACCACTCTAATGGCAGAAAGTGAAGAGGAGCTAAAGAGCCTCTTGATGAGGATGAAAGAGGAGAGTGAAAAATCTGGCTTAAAACTCAGGTTCAAAAAATGAAGATCATGGCATCCGGCCCCATCACTTCATGGCAAATAGATGGGAAAACAATGAAAACAGTGACAGATTTTTATTTTCTTGGGGTCCAAAATCACTGCAGACAGTGACTGCAGCCATGAAATCAAAAAATGCTTGCTCCTTGGAAGAAAAGTTATGACCAACCTAGATAGCATATTCTAAAGCAGAGACATCACTTTGCCAAAAAAGGTCCATATAGTCAAAGTTACGGTTTTTCCCGTAACTCACATTGTCATCTACAATGTGAGAGCTGGGTCATAAAGAAGGCTGAACATAGAAGAATTTATACTTTCAAATTGTAATGCTGGAGAAGACTCTTGAGAGTCCCTTGGAGAGCAAGGAAATCAAACCAGTCAATCCTAAAGGAAATCAACCCTGAATATTCAGTGGAAGGACTGATGCTGAAGCTGAAGCTCCAATACTTTGGCCACCTGATGCAAAGAGCCAATTCATTGGAAAAGACCCTGATGCTGGGAAAGATTGTGGGCAGGAGGAGAAGGGGATGACATAAAATGAAATGGTTGGATGGCATCATTGATTCAATGGATATGAGTTTGAACAAATTCCAGGAGATAGGGAAGGATAGGGAAGCCTGGCGTGCTGCAGTCCACAGGGTCATAAGGAGTCAGAGACGACTTACTGACTGAGCAACAACAGTAGAAATAAACTTCATCACTTTAGGGACATGAGCAGTACCTCCAAATGTCTTTCTTGACAACTTGCCCAAGTCATCGTCACAAAAGACAGAAATGTGCCTCTGCAAACCCCAATTTCATGCAATTCACATCTTTTTCAATTTTCACATCACCAGATATTGCTTCAAACTATGGTAAAATGTCGTTTTATGCACTCATTTGCCCAACTCCAGTTCAATTTGGACATTTCTAACTGCAAATGTTTAAACATGCACATCTTCCTATGTAGCATCACATTTCAAGTACATAACTGGCATCTCTCTAGGGACACAATGGACAAACCTCATGAATGGTTGGAAAAGCTTTACTCAAGCACTGAATTTCCCCTCCAGCACTATTATCTTCAGTTCCAGTCATGGCCTGCCGCATTCTCTTCCACTTCCATGGACCTTTTCTTAATATTCCAGGTCAACTTCATTTTTCAGAAATATACTGTGACACATTTAAATTACACACTCATACAATTCTCCATAGTATCCAGATTGTTTAGGAACTGTTGTTTATTAGTGCATAAATTCTGAACTCCTCCAATGCAAGCACTAGCGAAACTTCCATTACATAAGTACTTATATATCTTCAATTACAGTTACCATTATAACTGCGTTTACTTGGAGAAGATGCTCACCATGTCTTGCTGACCTACTATTTCTGCTCAACCACTCATAATCTTAGTTAAGACTCTGGGGGAAGTGGCTATGAAATGAACATAGTCCAAATACATCCATTTTACATTTTTCTCACAGGATTACAGGATGTTTTATTACTTATCCTAGCAAAAAAGATCCTGGATATTCTGGAGACACATCTCATGAGCAGAGCTGAGAGTTTCAAAATATGCAATGATTATTGCAAACGTTTTCACAAACAAACAAAAAAAATCAATACTGTTTTTTTTTTTTAAAGCCAAGGTAATATTAATGATGAAGGAAAGGGTGTTGAAATAGATAAAGGTGCTCACCAGGAGGATGGTTTTGGTGGCTCTGGACTCAAGGGAGGATATGGAGGAGACATTGATCCTACGACTGTTTTGGACCCACAGTGCAAATATATACCATTTATATCTTTCTCATAAGGCTAGAGGAGTTTGTATTCCTTTTCCCAGCAAAGCAGAGCCTGGATATTCTGGAGTCACGACTCATGAGCAGAAAGGGGCTGATAGTTGGAAAACATGCGGTGATTATGGCAGAGATGTTCATAATGAACAAATCAGGATCTTTCAAAACACTCAAAACAATATAACAGATGGAGGAAAGGATGTTAAAACAGACAAAGGTGCTCACCACAAGAAGGACAGTTTTGGTGGCTCTGGACTCAGGAGAGGATATGGAGGAGACTTTGATCCTGTGAAAGTTTTTGACCCTCTGCTTGTGCCTGTACAGGATAAAACCCGTAGAGCCACTGGCCAAGATTGTGACCACAAAACATAAGACATCAGAGAATGATATCAACGCTGCATATAAGGAGTCTCTGATTTGGTCATGACGAACAGAAGAACAATATCCAAAACGTTTTCTGTTTGTGAAGTTTTTGTTGCTCAAATTTCCAGTCATATACATAGGATAAACAACATTTACCAGCATGTTCACGATCCAGCACAGGATAATTGAAGGGAAAACCAATTGCAGAGCTTTCACTTTAAGCTCTGCCCACCTGGAGGTCTGGGGACAGATGGTGATGACCTGGAAGACACTCAAGAGGACAGTGGTGCCAATGGACACACCTCTGCTCACTCCACGAACATATGGGGAAAATCTGCATGTAAAGTCACTGTCCATGTGGTGCCACCCATAATTTGTCATTGTATTGTGGTATCCATTAGAGAACAGAACCAAGATGTTGGCGACAGTCAGATTCTTGACAATCAAATCTATGGTCCTCAGCCTACACCCAGTGCAATAAAGGAAGAGATAATGGTAAAGAAGAGAGACATTCCCCAGGACTCCAAACAGAGTCTGTGATAAGAAGACCATTCTTATTGCCAAATCACCAGCAGCCATGCTGTCAGGTCTCAGTGACTGATGGGTGTCTTCTGAGCTAGAGGGTCCTGAATGGGAACATGAGATGTGGAACACAGGTACCATGTAAACTGAAAGGCAACATTCTGTACTTACAAATACTTCCTGTGGTTTAGTAGCTCAGTCGTGTCTGACTCTTGTGACCCCATGGACTGTAGCCCGCCAGGCTCTTCAGTCCATGGGATTCTCCTGGCAAGAATACTGGAGTGGGTTGCCATTTCCTTCTCCAGGGGATCTTCCCAACCCAGGAATTGAACCCGGGTCTCCTGCATTGCAGGAAGATTCTTTACCGACTGAGCTATGAGGGAAGACCCTACAAATACTTCTACTGAGAAATAATTATGTAAAATTTTCCTGTCAAGTCATGGCTTCCAAGGGTTGAATGTGTAATCATTAAAAAACACTTGAAATGTATGAATCACTGCAATGAAAGACACACGTGTGTTAATGTCTTTTCCCTCACAAATTCACGAGGCAGACACTATTATCTTCCTTATAAAAATGAGGCAAACGTCCACACAGAGAAATGAAGTATTTGGTTTAAATTCACTCACTGTTTGGAGGCAGATGGCTAGTGGGGATTGGACCTTGACTCAGCTAATAACAACAATGGTGCATGTAATCCAGAACATACTCAAATACCAGTCACCTGTGTCCTGGTTCCAAATAGGAAAAGGAGTACGTCAAGGCTGTATATTGTCACCCTGCTTATTTAACTTATATGCAGAGTACATCATGAGAAACACCGGGCTGGAAGAAGCACAAGCTGGAATCAAGATTGCCGGGAGAAATATCAATAACCTCAGATATGCAGATGACATCTGTTGGATCATGGAAAAAGCAAGAGAGTACCAGAAAAACATCTATTTCTGCTTTATTGACTATGCCAAAGCCTTTGACTGTGTGGATCACAATAAAATTCTGAAAGAGATGGGAATACCAGACCACCTGATTTACCTCTTGAGAAATCTGTATGCAGGTCAGGAAGCAACAGTGAGAACTGGACATGGAACAACAGACTGGTTCCAAATAGGAAAAGGAGTACGTCAAGGCTGTATATTGTCATCTTGCTTATTTAACTTATATGCCCAGTACATCCTGAGAAACACTGGCCTGGAAGAAGCACAAGCTGGAATCAAGATTGCCGGGAGAAATATCAATAACCTCAGATATGCAGATGACATCCGTTGGATCATGGAAAAAGCAAGAGAGTACCAGAAAAACATCTATTTCTGCTTTATTGACTATGCCAAAGCCTTTGACTGTGTGGATCACAATAAAATTCTGAAAGAGATGGGAATACCAGACCACCTGATTTACCTCTTGAGAAATCTGTATGCAGGTCAGGAAGCAACAGTGAGAACTGGACATGGAACAACAGACTGGTTCCAAATAGGAAAAGGAGTACGTCAAGGCTGTATATTGTCATCTTGCTTATTTAACTTATATGCCCAGTACATCCTGAGAAACACTGGCCTGGAAGAAGCACAAGCTGGAATCAAGATTGCCAGGAGAAATACCAATAACCTCAGATATGCAAATGACACCACCCTTATGGCAGGAAGTGAAGAGGAACTAAAAAGCCTCTTGATGAAAGTGAAAGTGGAGAGTGAAAAAGTTGGCTTAAAGCTCAACATTCAGAAAATGAAGATCATGGCATCCGGTCCCATCAGTTCATGGGAAACAGATGGGGAAGCAGTGGAAACAGTGTCAGACTTTATTTTGGGGGGCTCCAAAATCACTGCAGATGGTGACTGGAGCCATGAAATTAAAAGACGCTTACTCCTTGGAAGGGAAGTTATGACCAACCTAGATAACATATTCAAAAGCAGAGACATTACTTTGCCAACAAAGGTCCATCTAGTCAAGGCTATGGTTTTTCCTGTGGTCATGTATGGATGTGAGAGTTGGACTGTGAAGAAGGCTGAGCGCCGAAGAATTGATGCTTTTGAACTGTGGTATTGGAAAAGACTCTTGAGAGTCCCTTGGACTGCAAGGAGATCCAACCAGTCCATTCTGAAAGAGATCAGTCCTGGGATTTCTTTGGAAGGACTGATGCTAAAGCTGAAACTCCAGTACTTTGGCCATCTCATGTGAAGAGTTGACTCATTGGAAAAGACTCTGATGCTGGGAGGGATTGGGGGCAGGAGGAGAAGGGGACAACAGAGGATGAGATGGCTGGATGGCATCACTGACTCGATGGACGTGAGTCTGAGTGAACTCCAGGAGTTGGTGATGGACAGGGAGGCCTGGCGTCCTGCGATTCATGGGGTCACAAAGAGTCGGACATGACTTAAGGACTGAACTGAACCAAACTGAAAATCACTGCAGATGGTGACTGCAGCCATGAAATTAAAAGACGCTTACTCCTTGGAAGGAAAGTTATGACCAACCTAGATAGCATATTCAAAAGCAGAGACATTACTTTGCTGACAAAGGTCCGTCTAGTCAAGGCTATGGTTTTTCCAGTGGTCATGTATGGATGTAAGAGTTGGACTGTGAAGAAGGCTGAGCGCCAAAGAATTGATGCTTTTGAACTGTGGTGTTGGAGAAGACTCTTGAGAGTCCCTTAGACTGGAAGGAGATCCAACCAGTCCATTCTGAAGGAGATCAGCCCTGGGATTTCTTTGGAAGGACTGATGCTAAAGCTGAAACTCCAATACTTTGGCCACCTCATGCGAAGAGTTGACTCATTGGAAAAGACCCTGATGCTGGGAGGGATTGGGGGCAGGAGGAGAAAGGGACGACAGAGGATGAGATGGCTGGATGGCATCACTGACTCGATGGACGTGAGTCTGAGTGAACTCCGGGAGTTGGTGATGGACAGGGAGGCCTGGCATTCTGTGATTCATGGGGTCGCAAATAGTCGGACACGACTGAGTGACTGAACTGAACTGAAATTTAGTTTGGTTTTGTAGCTTGTCATTTCAATTTAGGTGGCCTGTATTTTATTTCAAAATTTAGGAACTAACAAATTTCCATTTACACAAATTTCCACTTACACAATTACAAAATTTGAATAAAGCTTTAGAGATCTTAATTATATGTAGATGCCCTTAGGACTTCCCGGGTGATCCAGTGGTTAGGAATCCTGTTTTCATGGCACAGGATGAGGATGATCCCTGGTTAGGGAACTAAGATCCCACATGCCACTAGGAGCAGCCAAAAAAATTTTTTTTAATGTAAATACACTGCCTGCAATATAAAACTGCGGGCACCTGTACCATGACATGGTGGATTGAATATATACAAGAACAGCTCAATATTAGGATGGAAACAGAAAGACTCATTTACTCTCATTCCAGGACAAAAGTGCAATGGCCAGGTCTCAGGACGTATGGGACAGGAAACACTGCTGCCTGATTAATAGTGCATTGTAGAAACAAAATTAGTACTAATTTCACATCATCTACCTATTTTTTAATACCTGAGTCAAATATAAGTATTACCAGTAAAGCAAGATTTGCAAAAGATATGAAAATATAAGGCACATGTAAATGGAATGTTAAGGTGAGTAACTTGTATATTGTACAAAGCACAGACTCTGTTGGATCAGTATTAAAATACCTGAAAGTGGCAGAAATAATAGAAGATAAACTGGAGCCTAAAAATAGTATCTGAAATGTATAAAGTTCTATTTTTCTTAAATGCTGCTTCCCTAACATTAAGTGGGAAGACTCTCTCCATAATCAATAGAGTCACAATAATTAAATCTTCTCAGCACTTCACACACCCACAGTTAGAGGAAACATTTCTACTCCAGCAATGGCTGCCAGACACACTGTTACAGCACTGGGTCAGATGATTCCTCCAGACTCATCACACTCTTTGTTACAGATTGGACTTTTTTGTGCTCACCTCTGAACCCTGAAATTTATGTCTGTAATTCCTGGAAAGTAGACTGAACATCATATTAACTTGGGAAATACAGTCCTTAAGTACATAAAATATCACACTGGCATTAAATCACAACAATCTCACATTATGGGAATCAGGGATTGGTGAAAGGTCTAGGACCCCATCTCCCTTTTCTATCTTAGTTCAGACTCAGGATTTATCCCACCCTCCTTCAGGGCTTTGCTGCTGGACCAGGTTCACACAAGGGAGAATCCCTTTGTCCAATATGTTCACTTACCGGATTGCTGATATAAATCTATCCCTTGCAGATTCTACTTCTCATGTGAATACAGAGAAAACCATTGACTTTTTCCTGCTACCTGAATGGTGGGCTCAGTGTGAAGGTCAAAGCAATCAGTAAGTGTGCAGGAGGGGTAGCTGGACCCTGAGATATGAATTTGTGAACCTGTGACCTCACCTCCCCTCAGAAATGCAATTTTCATGTCACCTGTAGCAGCATGGGCAGGAACAGACTTGGGAGCTCAGATTGTTTTTGAAAATATTTTGCAAGTTCCTAATTGCCAAAGATAATTATAAGTTTCCAGTTAATATGTCTTAAGAGACTATTAGAGTGTTTGTGACAGATGCTTACTTTTTCATGATCCCCGGAGGCAGACAGGGCTCACATGCAGGGAGCAGGAAGAAATTAGGATTGACATGTAAAGGACTGGCTGCACGTATATATCTCAATGGAGGTTCTGCCTCACTGAGAAATGCTACCCAGGAAACCTCTTTCCTAATTTCATACACTGAGCTGGACCATCAGTAAAAGAAATGGAATTTCTCCAAACATCTGAGGTTTTCAAAACAGATACAAGTAACTAGAAGGACATGATTTCAACAATCTACATTAGACATTGTGGTACTCATATATACAACTCAATATCAATGAATATGTAAATTGTTAGGAAAACAAACTTTACTGATATGGACCTTCTGTAGTTTTAGAAGCAGAAGTATATGCTATCCATAGAAGAAAGAGAGAAGGCTCTAAAAGAGACCCACGCTAATAAAAGAACTAGGATCAGACAGCTTACGAGGGAGACTCTACTATTCCTATAACAGTCAGATAAGCCAGTGCTACTGATTAATTCAAGACCACGGTGAGGTCAACAGAGTATACAGTTTTGTGGAAATTTTTCATTAAGGAACTATGATTGCATTTTTAATTAAGAAACATTTTCAATGGGTCAAGAAAAATACTTATATATTATGAAGTGAATTTAATTTTACAGGTTTCCCTTACAAATTAACTCTAATTCAGGTTCATTCTACATTCACTCCTAGTTTTCAAGTCTGTTGTTAGAGCCACAACCCATCGCACACACACAAACACCCAAGCTCATTTACACACACATGCAGGGACATTCACACTCAAATATATACTTGCACACATTCACATACTTGTACACATACACAATCACTCATGTCCTCACACAATTTCAACTGCACACTCACAACCATGAGTGCACACACTGAACACATGAAAATTCCCTCTTGAATATACAAATACTCATTAATATAAACACACACACAAACTCACAATTACACTGTTTCATGAAAGTACAGTCACTATGCATGTACATCAATGACATGATCGTACAGAGTAGAATAGCTGTATCTCCAAACTTCTGATGCCTCCAAATAGGAGCCTTCCTACACTTTCCAGTCCTTCCAACCCTGCGACAGTCACAAAGACAATATTTACCATAATGCACAGCACCTAAAATGTGTGGTGAATATTGCTACCTGATGTTAATATAGACTCTGGGACTTGGAGTGTTTTGGCAAGTGACAGCGTGCAGGTGTGATAGAGTGGAGTAGGAATGGCCACGGAGAAAAGGAGCCATAAGGATAAGATGGTGCCGGAGTGAACCTGGGGGCCTGGGGTTATAGAGAGGGCAGAGAGAGAAAAGGCAGAGGGATTTTGTGTGCATGCATGATAAGTCGCTTCAATTGTGTGCAACTCCTTGCGATCCCATGACTATAGCCTGCCAGGCTCCTCTGTCCATGGGATTTTTCCCAGCAAGAATACTGGAGTGGGTTGCCATTTCCTCTTCCAGGGGATCTTCCCAAAGCACAGATCAAACCCGTATTTCATGTGTCTCTTGCATTGCAGATGGATTCTTTACCTCTGAGCCACAGCTACCAATAAAAATTCACGAATGGACAGTTCAATGTGATGTACTTTAACATCCCACGAAGTGTGTGATAGCTGAGATTCAACACTCTAAAGGTATAAACAGGGAGTGTTTTGATAAAGATGACTCACTGATATTCTCCATTGAATAAATTGTTGTGTTTGGCGGAACATGGTAAAGCTATTTCTACTGACATAAAAATATCTTCTTCATAAACAACCTGATTGAGGTAAGCAACTTGAGAAAAATTAACAACAGTCTGACAATATTTATGTAAACACTGAAGCAAAACAACATATTACAAAATGCATTTTTACACCAATTATGGTATAATATCAGGTATACTTTTTTAAAACCACATTTTAAAAAGAATAGATGAAAAACAAAAAAATGTTACACTTGAATATCAAATGGCATCAGTTGTAAAGAATAAGTGAGAATTTTACTTCATTTTATTTTTCCTTTATTATTCTCTTTCCATTGTTTCTGAAACAAACTTCCATGAAATATAGCACCCAAAACAACATTCATTCATTTTTTGATAGCTCAGTCAAGTCAGGGCCAGAATCAAGAAGTCTGCTCACCTGGGCTCTTAACTGGAGCCTCTGGGGGAGAATTACTTGCAGGCTGATTCATGTCTTTGCAAGAATTCTTCACAATCTCTTCTACATGGCTCACTCTATTGGAAAGCCAGTGTCAGCACACTGACACCACACCCCCCACCCCTCCACCGCCCCCACCTCCTTTTTTCAATATCTTCCACTTCATTTGCTTCTAACCATTCTTTCTGTTCTTTAGGGTCATGTAACTACAAACCCTTATGGCAGGAAGTGAAGAGGAACTAAAAAGCCTCTTGATGAAAGTGAAAGAGGAGAGTGAAAAAGTTGGCTTAAAGCTCAACATTCAGAAAACGAAGATCATGGCATCTGGTCCCATCACTTCATGGGAAACAGATGGGGAAACAGTGGAAACAGTGTCAGACTTTATTTTGGGGGGCTCCAAAATCTCACAGAGCGGGACACAACTGCGTGACTAAACTGAACTGAATACTCCATTGTGTATATATACCACAGCTTTCTTATCCATTCATCTGCTGATGGACATCTAGGTCTTCAAATTAAGAAGCACATTTCTAATGGGTCAAGAAAAAAGGTTTATATATTGAGTTGAATTATTTAGGTTTACCCTGAAAACCAAAAGTGAAAGTCACTCAGTTGTGTCCTACTCTTTGAGACTCAGGCCAGAATATTGGAGTGGGTAGCCTTTCCCTTCTTCAGGAGATCTTCCCAACCCAGGGATCGAACCCAGGTCTCCCGCATTGCAGGTGGATTCTTTACCAGCTGAGCCACCAGGGAAGCCCAACAATATTGGAGTGGGTAGTCTAACCCTTCTCCAGCGGATCTGCCTGACTGAGGAATCAAACCGAGGTCTCCTGCATTGCAGGCAGATTCTTTACCAACTGAGTTATCAGGGGACCCCACTCACAAACAAATCTTTGACCCGGCTTCACTATACATTCACTCCCAATTGTCAAGTCAGTTGTTAGAGCCGTAATGGTGGACCACCCATTCTACACACACAGACACACACACACACACACAAGTCATTACATAGACATACAAGCATACACACATGGACATTCACATACTCAAACATATAGTCACACACATTCACATATTTATGCATATACACACGCACATCCTCATATAATCTCAATGGACATTCACAGCATTAGCACACATACTGAACACATGAAAATTCCCATGCGTATATACTAATACTCATAGATACACAAACTCAGAATACCCCTCCTTCTTAAAAACACAGTCACCGTGCACGTGGGTGTCTCAGTGACATGATCTTCCATAGAAAAACAGTTCTATCTGCAAACTTCTGGCTGCCTCATAATGGGAGCTTCCTACACTTTCCAGTCCATCCAACCCTGCAACAATCAAAATCACAATATCTAGTACAAAACACAGCACCTAAAGTGTGACCTGCCTCTTGAGAAACCTGTATGCAGGTCAGGAAGCAACAGTTAGAATTGGACATGGAACAACAGACTGGTTCCAAATAGGAAAAAAAAGTATGTCAAGGCTGTATATTGTCACCCAGCTTATTTAACTTATATGCAGAGTACATCATGAGAAACACAGGGCTGGAAGAAGCACAAGCTGCAATCAAGATTGCTGGGAAAAATATCAATAACCTCAGATATGCAGATGACACCATCCTTATGGCAGAGAGTGAAGACGAACTAAAGAGCCTCCTGATGAAAGTGAAAGAGAAGAGTGAAAAAGTTAGCTTAAAGCTCAACATTCAGAAAATGAAGATCATGGCATCTGGTCCCATCACTTCATGGCAAACAGATGGGGAAACAGTGGAAACAGTGGCTGACTTTATTTTTTGGGGCTCCAAAATCACTGCAGATGGTGATTGCAGCCATGAAATTAAAAGACACTTACTCCTGGTGGCTCAGAGGTTAAAGCATCTGCCTGCAATGTGGGAGACCTGGATTCGATCCCTGGGTCAGGAAGATCCCCTGGAGAAGGAAATGGCAACCCACTCCAGTATTCTTGCCCGGAGAATCGGATGGGCAGAGGAGCCGGGTGGGCTACAGTCCTCAGGGTCGCAAAGAGTCGGACATGACTGAGAGACTTCACTTCACTCACTTCACTTTACTCCTTGGAAGGAAAGTTATCACCAAACTAGACAGCATATTAAAAAGCAGAGACATGATTTTGTCAACAAAGGTCCATCTAGTCAAGGCTATGGTTTTTCCAGTAGTCATGTATGGATGTGAGAGTTGGACTATAAAGAAAGCTGAGCGCCAAAGAATTGATGCTTTTGA
Organism: Bos indicus x Bos taurus; assembly: GCF_003369695.1. Classification (NCBI taxonomy): domain Eukaryota; kingdom Metazoa; phylum Chordata; class Mammalia; order Artiodactyla; family Bovidae; genus Bos; species Bos indicus x Bos taurus. Next base: position 7,742,445 of record NC_040093.1, read on the forward strand.
ACTGTGGTGTTCTTGAGAATCCCTTGGACTGCAAGGAGATCCAACCAGTCCGTCCTAAAGGAGATCAGTCCTGGGTGTTCATTGGGAGGACTGATGTTGAAGCTGAAACTCCAATACTTTGGCCACCCAGTGTGAAGAGCTGACTCATTTGAAAAGACCCTGATGCTGGGAAAGATTGAGGGCAGGAGGAGAAGGGGACGACAGAGGATGAGATGGTTGGATGGCATCACCAACTCAATGGACATGAGTTTGGGTAAACTTTGGGAGTTGGTGATGGACAAGGAGGCCTGGTGTGCTGTGGTTCATGGGGTCACAAAGAGTTGGACATGAATGAGCGACTGAACTGAAGTATGTGTTAATTTTTACCTAGAAATTTAGCATCCTTTTTTTCCCTCGAATCCACAATATACCTTCTGGGATCTTAGTTCTTTGACGAGGGATTGAAGCTATACTCTCAGTGCTTGAAGGGTGGAGTCTTACCCACTGGACCACCAAGGAAGTCCTTTAGTACACATTAAAAGCCTAGAGATGTGTATATATGTAACTGATTCACTTTGCTGGACGCCCGAAACTAGCACAAGATTGTAAATCAACTATATTTCAATTTGAGAAAAAAGAGCCCAAGGGAGCAGACACTTTGACTTTGACTTCTGACTTACTGACCTATGAGAAAATTAATGCGTGTTGTTTTAGGCAGCTGATATCATGGTAGTTTGTTACAGCAGCAATAGAAATCTGATTCCCATGGAAACACAATCATATACAGACAATAAAATTAAGTAAGATTCGCATTTATCATCCCACAGCTGATGACATTTTGATATTGATGTGTGATAATTTTCTTTAGTTTTAGACATACTCTTTTTTTATATTGTGGTTTCATATTGTACCTGATATTTTACCTGAAATGGCATAAAAATGAATTCTTTAATATATTCCATTTTGGTTATATTTTTACACAAATATTGTCATAGTGGACTTACTTTCTAATCAAATTGCTTTCCTCTGTCACGGGTCTATATTTAGTCCAATAAAAGTAGATCTACAATTTTATCTGAATCATCACTATTTATTCATTGGAGATTATTTTTCAATTTAATTTGATTTTTAAAGTATAGGTGACTTATTGTGTTAGTTTCACAGCAAAGTGATTTAGTTATATATATATATTTCCTATTATTTTGCATTGTCAGTTATTATAAGTTATTGCATATTTCTCCTGTACCATACAGTAAATCCTTGTATCCCAGTTGCTAACTGTCAAGAGCAATAAGAAGTTTCCAGCTAATATGTCGTAAGAGACTATTAGAGTGTTTATGATCGAGTCTCACTTTTCCATGATCCCAGGAGGCAAACAGAATCACCTCAGGGAGCAAGCAGGAAGAACTTAGGACTGACATGTAAGGGGCTGGTTGCAAGGACGAATCTCAAAGGAGGTTCCATCTCACTGAAAAACTGTACTCAGGACAATTCTTTCCCAATTTCATATATTGAGCTGGATTATCAATTAAGTTAAGAACAAAGAAGTAGAATTTGTCCAAATATCTGAGGCTTTCAAAGCAGATCAAAGTAACAAGAAGGACATGGTGCCAATAATTCACATTGGATATCAGTGCACCCACTTGTACAACTCAATATCAATAAATATTAGGAATTGTTAGGAAGCTAAACTTTACTGATATTGACTCTAATTAGGGTGATAGGAGGGTTGCCATGGTATCTCAGCTGGTAAAGAATCTGCCTGCAATGCAGGAGACTTGGGTTCAATCCCTGGGTTGGGAACATCCCTTGGAGTAGGGCATGGCAACCCACTGCAGTATTCTTGCCTGGAGAATCCCCATAGACAGAGGAGCCAAATATCCTACAGTCTATCAGGTCGCAATGAGTTGGACATGACTGAGTAACTAAGCACAGGATGATAGGAAGCAGAAGCAGACCAACATTCATAGAAAAGAGAAGGTTCTAAAAAGTCCCTCAAAAACAAAAGAACCAGGAGCAAATAGTTCAAGAGGGAGATTCTACTATTCTTGTAACTGTCAGATAAGCCAGTGCTACTCACTCAATTCAAGACCAATGGGAATTCCCTGGTGGTCCAGTGTTTATTTAGCACTTGGTGCTTCCACTAATTGAGGCTTTTGATAACAGACTGTGGAGATTTGTCTTTAAGTGATTCATACTTGCTTTTAAAATCTTGTTACTGAAACATGTATAATATCATATATGAAACGAATCCCCAGTCCAGGTTTGATGCATGATACTGGATGCTTGGAGCTGGTGCACTGAGACGACCCAGAGGGATGGTATGGGGAGGGAGGAGGGAGGGGGGTTCAGGATGGGGAACACGTGTATACCTGTGGCGGATTCATGTTGATGTATGGCAAAACCAATACAATACTGTAAAGTAATTAATCTCCAATTAAAATAAATAAATTTATATTTTAAAAAATCTTGTTACTTTGATACAATAAATGAGTGCTAATTCACAATGATCTGTGGAGACTATGGCACACATAGACAAAGCTCATTCTGCTTCTACAAAATTAACCCCTCATAAGAAAATTTAAAATGGATAATTAGTGGCTATTAACCAAACATCAGGGCTATCGGAAGCCCAAGACAGCTGTTCAGCTTCTCCCGGCTCCCTGACAAACCTCACTTTTATTTAATAGCATAAAGCCTTTCCTGGCTGCAGGATTAATATATCACAAGGGGGGAAATGGTTAAAATCATTTTCTGTGATCTCTAGTGATCAGGGCACCCACTTTGCTGGGCAGGTTGTATGGATACTGGCAAAAACTCATGAGCTTCTTAGAGACTATCACTTTCACTGACGTCCTTTGTCGTCGGGCAAGGAACACAAAGCAAAGGGATTGGTTACATGAGATTGAACAGACTGCTATGTATGACTAAAATTTTCATAACTTTTTGTCTGACATATTGCTGGCTTCTAATCTTTATTTTCAGATATAAAAAAGTTATTCTCCTCAAGTCACTGATGGTTTAAAACAATTTAGTGATTTACACCTGTGGGTAAAATCAAAACATTTTTCTTTTCTCTCTGCCTCGTCAATCCAGAAATTGGAGACATTTGAGTTCTAAACAGCCTTATCAAGGTAAAAAAGACTGTCTCCAGACATATACAAAAATCTCAGAGTATACTCTGGAGCTCTAAAAGAAATATCCACACAACTGATGTCAGGCCTATGACATCTAACATGTTTCACTGAATAGTAAGTCCTAGTTTTGTTAATTAAGGCCTGTATTTACTATGACTCACTTCTAATATAGCTCCTTGTGGTTATGTTACACTGCTAACAGGCTTCACTAAGTTAAATTAAAAAGGACATTTATTAAATTTAAAAGGTGCTTCATTAAAAAGGACACTCTAAATTTGTTTCTAAAGTTTATCTCAGTAACCAGTCTTTAAATAAACATCAGATGCTCCAGGATCTGCAACCAGGAAATTAACAAGCTACAGTCATTTAACAAACTAAGTCAGATGACTTAAAGATGTCTCTGGGCTCTACCTTATGAAAGTTCTTGACTTAAATTCTTACTTATGATTTTACTATTATTGCTAACCATATTGTTTTCTATATTGCCTGTTTCAAGAAATGTTGTCCCTTACATTATCAAATGTATGACTGAGCCACTGATATAATGATGGTATACAGTTCCATATAAAATCCACAGCTATAATGGATGTAACTCATATATCTTCCTTTGGTAAGCTCTCTTATGTACATGTGACTATTGATACATTCTCTCAATTTATATAGGGCTCCCCTGGTGGCTCAGTTGGTAAAGAGTCTACCTGCAGTGTTGGAGACCCAGGTTTGATCCCTGGGTCGGGAAGATCCCCTGGAGAAGGAAACAGCAACCCACTCCAGTATTCTTGCCTGGAAAATCCCATGGGGCGAGGAGCCTCGCAGTCTACAGTCCGTGGAGTCGCAAAGAGTCGGACATGACTGAGCGACTTCACTCAATTTATATGGGCTGCTCACTCCAGTGAGACCACAAAACAAAGACATTTATATGCTTGTTTTGCTGTTATAAAACTACCAAAAACTATAAAAACGAATAATGGCCCTGCTTATACCAGTAGAGCATTCCAACAATTTCTTAAAATTTGGTCTATAAAACATTCTACTGGCATTCCCTAAACCCACAAGGACAGGCTATAATGGAGATGGCTGATCAATCACTTATACATATCATACAAAAACAAAAATGCTATAGGACAATAAACAGTATTGAATAAAGCTTTTTTACTTTTGATATGTTGAATATCTTGGCACAAACTATGGAAACTGCAGCTGAGCGACATTTTCAGGCTACATCCGCAAATACAACTAAGCCTGTGATTTGGTGGCAAGATCCATTAACAAGTGCTTGGTCACCGGGGAAGTTAATTACAGGGGAAGAGGGTTTGCTTGTATCGCCCCAGGAGAAGGTCTAGAACCTGTGTGGATTCCAGCTCGTAGAGTAAAACCGAGCAGAAACAATCAGTGATTCCAGGCAACCTGATCATGGTTATGTTTGCCCTGATAACCATCGCAGTGAGTATACCCCTGGCTTCAGCAGAAGCAAAGAATTATATCTATTGGGCCTATGTACCTAATTTCCCATTGCTAAGGCCTGTTAATTGGGGTAAAGGATCTATCCCTGTTTATGTTAATGACTCCTCCTGGATCCCTGGTCCAGAAGACAAGTGTTTGCCCATTCATAAAAAGGAAGAGGGGACCCCCTTCCATAGCACTTTGGGTTTTAACACTTGGCTCATTTGTCTGGGTGCTAATCAGGGCTATCTTAATCTATCAATGCAGGCTTGGCATTATGTAAATTCTTTGAACAGAAATCACACTAAGGCTCAGCTGTATTTACTTTCTGGACTGAGATTTGGATATCAAGAGACTGATCAAATTAATCTAACCAAGCCAGATAGACCCTGTGTGAGAGCAGACACATACGGGCTCACCGACAAAATCAAATATACTGGGATAATTGTCATGGGATTGAAGGGGTGATCTTACTTAATGGGTCCTATGGAATTGTCTGGGACTGGTCCCCTAAGGGGTACGCAGTCTCTAATTGCTCACAACTCATTCTGAAATCCTTATAAGAAGTTGTGTTGGCATGTGTCTATATACAATCACACTAATATTACTGCACATTCAGAATATCCCCTTATCTGGCATGGCAGTGGCATATCTCTGCCACAGCCACAGTTCAAATTAGGTAGGGTTCAAACAGAAATGTGAAAATTGGCCATAAGCCTGAAAAAGTATCAAATTTGGGATGGAAACTATTCTCATTCCACAAATTATACTCTGTCATTCAATACATCAACAAATTGAACATTTTATACTCAAGCTTGTGTTAGGGATCCAAATGTGATTATGATTGGCACTATAACTATTAATCAGACAGAAAGAAACCTGATGTGCTAGGATTGCAAACCACATACCTGCTTGAACACTTCATTATTTAATTTGAACCATTCCTATGTGACTTTGTGTAGACGTTTAGGAATTTGGCTGCCACTAACTCAAAATAGGCTTTGGGAACTCTCTCCTGATATACATACCGTGCTCATAGTACTAAATTCTATTTTGAAAAGATCCAAATGTTTTATTTGGCTCCTTATTGCTGCCATGATGGGCATTATTGCCATCATCACCACAGCAGCAGCGGTGGGAATCGCTCTCCATCAGATTGTACAAACCACCATTTTTGTCCAGGAGCGGCATAAAAATGCCAGTTCCACTTGGGGAGCCCAAATTCATGTAGATGAGGACATTAACATCAGGTTGGGGGATTTAGAAAATGCAGTGCTACTCTTAGGAGAAGTACAAAATCTTAAATTCCAAATATATTTAAAGTGTGACTGGCACATTACTACTTTCTGTGTGATCCCCAGGAATATAACTAATCTGAACACTCCTGGGAAAAGGTTAGATGGCACTTGCAGAGCTAAATGGTCAACAACCTTACTCTAGATATTAGAAAGCTGCAAGCAAAAATCACTGGCATGTAGCATGCTTCTCTTAGACTATTACCAGGTACAGATACACTTCAAGGAACAGCAGAGGGCCTAAACTTGCTGAGTCCTGTAGAGTGCATCAAAGGCATCGGAGGTGGTCTTGCTGGAACACTAGCTACATTTGGTGTTTCACTATAATTTTCTGTTTAGTCCTCAGATGCACGTGAAAAGCCCTCCGAGAACTAATGAAGAAAGAAGTTGCGAGATCAACGTTATCTTCTGCTACAAAAACATAAAGGGGGCTATGCAGGGATTAATATTCAGCTGACTGTTACTCTGGCTAAACCATGAGAAAATCACTACAGGAAAAGAATAAAAGTAAAATATAGTAATACAGCATAACCCAAATAAAAGTACATTGGGTTGATTAGCTGGAGTTGTCATGACCTGCTAAGCTAAGGAAAAACGTGATGTTGACCTTGGAATGCCAGGCCAGTGCAAGTTCAGAACGCTGCTTGTGCACACACCAAGATGTCTTCCCAAAGCATATGCGGGTCTATGACCTCCAGCTAGGTGATGTCACTTGTACAAGAAAATAAACAAGATAATTTAAAGTAATCAATAAAATGGGAGACGTGACCAGGGACACAGGGGGCTGACTTCATCGAAGCACAACAGATACTTTCTGTTGCCAAGACACTAAATAAAAATCATGTGGCTCCGAGGAACAGGGCTCTTGATCCAAGAGGTCTTGAGTCCCCCAGTCCCATCCTTAAAAGTTTATTTCTGTCTCTAGTTTCTTTTTCCCAAACTGTGGGTCAACCACTTTCGAGCCCTACCTGCTGCGCTGGTCGCAGCACATGACACTGTAAAGTTAAGCTGTACATTTTGTTTCATGCTTTTATGTTTTATAAGATAATCACCGTTGGAGTGTTAGCGTTTCTGCCAGACAAATAACCATCACTTCTTTTATGTCGTTAGGACAATTCTTTGGCTGCGTATAGCACAGTGCATACATATAAACATAAACGTCATATATACATATAATACTCTGAATAGCATGAACCTCTGTCACTGTACTGTGTTGGGTCTCCAAGACCTAGTTGTCTACTGGTTTCAAGTAGTTTAGGCAACTTTCCTATTCCTCCACCTCCCTGCTTCTGGTAGCCATCATTTCCCTCTGTTTTTATGAGCCTGGCTTCTTTACATTCCATGTATAAATGCTTTCATACACTGTTTGTCTTTCTCTGTCTGAATAATCTCACTTAGTGTAACATCCTCAAGATTCATCCTTATCTCAAATGGCAGGATGTCCTTCCTTCTCATGACTGAATAGAATTCCATTATGTGTATATGTGTGTGTGTGTGTGTGTGTGTGTGTGTTATCATTCTTTCATGAACAATTTGTTTCCATATCTATGCTGTACTAAACATGAAGTTGCAGATATCTCTTTGAAAACCTATTCTCATTCCCTATGGTTTCTAATTTCAGTCAGTCACTCAGTTCAGTCGCTCAGTCATGTCCAACTCTTTCTGACCCCATGGACTTCAGTGTGCCAGGTTTCCCTCTCCAATAACAATTCCCAGACCTTGCTAAAACTCATGTCCATCGAGTCGGTGATGCCATCCAACCATCTCATCCTCTGTCATCCCATTCTCCTGCCTTCAATCTTTCCCAGCATCAGGGTCTTTTCCAATGAGTCAGTTCTTCTCATCAGGTGGCCAAAGTATTGGAGCTTCAGCTTCAGCATCAGTCTTTCCAATGAATATTCAGGACTGATACTGAACAGGATCAGATGATTCTTATAGTTATCCTACTCTTTGTTACAAGTATGGAGTATCTTGGGCATCCCAGGGGACTCAGTGGTAAAGAATTTGCCTGCCAATGCAAGAGACACAGATTCAATCCCTGGGTCAGGAAGGTCCTCTGGAGAAGGAAGTGGCAACCCACCCCAAGAAAATTCCCATACATATATAAAATATTCATAGATACATGAACTCAGAATACCCCTCTTTCTTAAAAACCCTTTTAAGGTGCACACCACCGTGCACGCATGTGTCTCAGTGACATGATATTCCATAGAACAATTCTATCTGCAAATTTTTGGATGCCTCAAAATGGGTCTACCAACCCTGTAACAATCAAAAGGACAATATTTACTACAATACACACACCTAAAATGTGTGGTAAATATTGACACCTGATGTCAAGACACACTCTAGGCAACTTGTAGTGTTTAGGGTAGTGACTGTGTGGATGTGTGACAGAGTGGAATAGGAATAGGCCACAGGGAAAAGTAACAAAAAGGATAAGATGGTGGTGGAGTGAAACCTGGGCACGGGGTTAAAGAGAGGGCAAGGGAAGAGAGAGGGCAGAGAGAAAAAAGGCACAAGGAGTATAATGTTGGTTAAGTATTCAAGTGCAAGCCTCCTGATGAATATACAAGTGAACAGAGTGGGTAAGAAGTTACCGTATCTTGGTGATCTGGGAAGATATGGGGTACACAAAGTAATGGGGAGGAAAATATCAGTGGGGATGAGACATTATGGGCAAAAGTGAACAAAAGTCAGTGGTAGATAAGTTTATAAAGCATGGTGTGGGGAGAAGGTGACTTCACATGGAGTAGCAGGTCCTGGTAGAGATAACAGTCCTAGTGAGATAGTGTGTGGAAAGGGGATGGGTTCAGGGGAAATAACGGGCACAACACCTGAGAGACCTGGAGAGGACAGGGGGTATGAGGGAGCCCAAGAGCCCAGGACAAAGGGTCAAGACTACAGGGCTGAGACCACGGATGCAGAGTGTGGACTGGGATAATATGTGGAATCTAAAAACAATACAAATGAATTTATATATGAAACAGGAAAAGTCTCACAGACATAGAAAACAGACTTGTGACTACCAAAGGGTAAAGGCAGAAGAAGAGTAAATTAAAAGTCTGAAATTAGCAAACTACCATGGAAATTAGAAGATACAAAACAGAGAAGCAACAAGGATTTACTGTATGGTATATAGAACTATAATTAATATATTATAATAAAAAACAATGAAAAATAATTTGAAAAATATTCATATGTGAATAATTAAATCATTTTGCTGTAAACCTAAAGCAAATACACTATTATAAATCAACTATATTTCAATTTAAAAATTAAAATTGAAAATAATCTCCATGGAATAACAGTGATATTTCAACAATATTCTAGATCTAGTCCTATGAGACTGAAAATATCTTCATCATAGACCAGTGATTAAGCAATTTGATTGGAAAGCAATTCCAATATGACAGTGTTTGTTTAAATACTGAACCGAAAGATAATACAATAAAAATTCATTTTTATGCCATTTCAGGTATACTACTAAGTACACTCTAAAACTACATTTCAACATAGAATGAACTTGAAACTGAAAAAAATTGTGACAGCCTAGAGTAAAATACTATCGGTTGCAAGAGATTAAATGGGAGTTTTACCTAATTTTATTTGTTTATCTTATAATTCTGCTTTTATGCCTGCTATCACAAACTTCCATGAATTTAGCAGCTAAGAAAAACACTTATTCATTTTTTCACAGGTAAGTCAGAAGGCCAAAATCAAGTGGTCTCCTCTCTTGGGCTGTTAATGGGAGTTTCTAGGGAAAAATTACTTCCTGGCCATTTCACGTCTTTATAAATTCTTCATAATCTCTATGTGAATCCCTCTATCTTGAAAGCCAGCATTAACACACTGAACACCACCAACCCCATTGCCTACTCCCATTTTCAATCTCTTCCTCTTCATTTCCTTCTACGTGCTTTTTCTGTTCTTTAGGATTGTGTGACTACAGCCTCCTCAGATAATGCAGGAGGATCTCTTTATGTTAAAGTCAAATAACTTGTAACCTTAGGTGCATCTGCAAAGACCTTTCTGCCTGTAATGTGACACGAACCACCAAACGATAACACCAGGAGAAGGAGATCTGCCTACAGCACGGCAATTTTTTTCTCCAATGAAGAACATCTTCAATGTGATCATAGCCATAGAACTATTGCCAGTGATTACTTCTCGGGATGGTCTCACACAAAAAGACAAACATTACTTACAGTTTTTTTAATACTGTTTAGTTATGTGTTATTTCTTATATAAAGCTTGTACTAAATCTTAAAAATACTAAAGTAAAAGAGGGGAATCTCACCAAATCAGTTATAGGCATAAATGTTCTTGAAGACATCATACTGGGTAAGAGTCAGGTCTCCTGCTGCCAATACTGAGGGCCCCAGACCAGGAGAGATGCTCCAGCCAGGCCCACCCTAGTCCCTCCCCATGCCCGAAATACTCAAAGAGGACTAAACTAGTGATGGTCTGGTATTCACTCAAACTTCTACCTAGAGACCTAATGAATATAAAAAAAATTATTAGGAGTATCTTTTTTTGGCCATGCCATGCGGCATGTGTGATCTCAGTTCCCAGACCAGGGATGAAATTGGTGCTCTTGACAGTGGAAGGGTGGAGCTCTAGCCACTGAACTTCTAGGGAAGTCCCAAGAGTATCTGATATGAACAATTTTATCATTTTAAGGTCTGACTGTATAAAAATGGCCTATGAGTGACTTGTGACTCCACTGTAAATGAGGGCATTAATAATGGGGCATGAGTTAGTGATCCCCAAATCTGCCCTAAATAACTCCATCCCCCTTATATGGCACCCCACTCCAGTACTCTTGCCTGGAAAATCCCATGGACGGAGGAGCCTGGTGGGCTGCAGTCCATGGGGTTGCTGAGGGTCAGACACGACTAAGCGACTTCACTTTCACTTTTCACTTTCATGAATTGGAGAAGGAAATGGCAACTCATTCCAGTGTTCTTGCCTGGAGAGTCCCAGGGACGGGAGCCTGGTGGGCTGCCATCTATGGGGTCGCACAGAGTCGGACACAACTGAAGCGACTTAGCAGCCTTATTTCCATACTGGCTTCCCCTTCATTTTTATTACCCAATGACCTTCACCCCATGACTCCTTAGGTCTTTCTCTCTCTCAGTGCTGTAGACATCACTCTCCAAGCCGATGATCTACATTTTCCCCTCCAACCCCCCGCCAGGTCCTTCTATTTCCACACCCCACCTCCACTCTATATACCCCTTTGAATCCTCTTCCTTGACAACTCTGCTGCTGCTGCTGCTAAGTCGCTTCAGTCGTGTCCGACTCTGTGCGACCCCATAGACAGCAGCCCACCAGGCTCCCCCATCCCTGGGATTCTCCAGGCAAGAACACTGGAGTGGGTTGCCATTTCCTTCTCCAATGCATGAAAGTGAAAAGTGAAAGTGAAGTCGCTCAGTCGTGTCCGACCCTCAGAGACCCCATGGACTGCAGCCTACCAGGCTCCTCCGTCCATGGGATTTTCCAGGCAGGAGTACTGGAGTGGGGTGCCATCGCCTTCTCCACTTGACAACTCTATACTCCCACTAATCCTAGCACCTCAGCTGGCAAATCCTTGCCCTCCATGGCCTCCCCCTTCCCTGTGGATCTATATTTTGCCCTAGTCTAGTCAGCTCTATCCAATTCCCATTCTCTCTGTACCCCTCCCTCAAGAACTTTTTCTCTTGTGAGTCAGATTTGTGGGGTCTTTCTTGTAAAGAATCAAGCTTTAAGTGTAGACATTATATTTTGCAAAAATCATCACATTCATGGCTTTTCAGAGTTCTCAGGTTATAGTGCTTCTCTTGGTGCCACTGTACCTGATCAGTAAATTCACAGACATCGTTTAGACAAAAAAGAACAAGGAAAACATCCACCGTGGCCATGAACGAAAGGGTAAATTCAGCAAATCCTGGTGCTTAATCCCTGCAAATTTTAAGGAAAGATCTGTCTTCAGAACTGGCTGTCTCCTGGGAGATAACTTTTGAATTCTGGAATATTCCTCTGAGAAGAGTGTTTTGTTTTGTTTAGTTTTTGCTGATAAATTGTGCTTTATTAATTTTAAGAAACTCTGTTCATAAAAAGAAGCCAGAGTGTTTTGATATACTTGAGACATTGGGACATACAAGACCAGTGCGAGCAGAAAAGTTAATCCTAATGATGCCATTTATGATGAAGAGCCATTTGCTCTCAAGGTCTGGGGTCTGAGTAGCAGACATCAGTCACATGAGTCCTCAAAGCTACCTTCTTGACCTGTAGGACAGCCCTGCACCTAGACTCAGCTGAACTTCCTAGGTTGGCAACACTTCATATGTAGCTCTAATACTTTGGCCACCTCATGCAAAGAGCTGACTCATTGGAAAAGACCCTGATACTGGGAAAGACTGAGGGCTGGAGGAGAAGGGGACAACAGAGGATGAGTTGGTTGGATGGCATCACCTACTCAATGGACATGAGTTTTAGCAAACTCTGGGAGATAGTGAAGGGCAAGGAAGCCTGGTGTGCTGCAGTCCATGGGGTCACAGAGTCTGACATGACTTTGGGACTGAACGACAACAACACCAACACGTGTACTGTCACATGTTGTGCGGGGCAAACTCACATCATCTTCACGTCACTTCCCTCAGAAACACATGGGGAGTCTTAAGCCTGGTTTCTTGTGAATTTCACCCCAGGTACCTTTCCCTTTGCTGATTCTAGCATGTATCCTTGCACTGCAATAAGTAACCCTGGGTGTAACTCTGGGTGTATGGAGAAGGAAATGGGAACCCACTCTAGCATTCTTGCCTGGGAAACCCCATGGACAGAGGAGCCTGGCAGACTACAGTTCATGGGGTTTTGAAGAGTCAGACAAAACTGAGTGACTGAGCACAGCACATATATATCAGATCAGATCAGATCAGTCGCTCAGTTGTGTCCGACTCTTTGCAACCCCATGAATCACAGCACGCCAGGCCTCCCTGTTCATCACCAACTCCCGGAGTTCACTCAGACTCACGTCCATCAAGTCAGTGATGCCATCCAGCCATCTCATCCTCTGTCGTCCCCTTCTCCTCCTTCCCCCAATCCCTCCCAGCATCAGAGTCTTTTCCAATGAGTCTTTTCCACTCTTCGCATGAGGTGGCCAAAGTACTGGAGTTTCAGCTTCAGCATCATTCCTCGGGGGGTGTAACCAATCCTGAATCTTGGGAGTCCTTCTATGAATCAACCTTGAGGATGGCCTTGGAGACCTCTGACTGAATAAAACAAGGAATTTCCTTGTGGTGCAATGGTTAGGACTCAGCACTTTGACTGTGGGGGCTTTGGTTCGATCTCTAGTTCGGGAAGTAAGATCCCGTATGCCCCACAGTATGGTCAAAAAAAACATTACTACTACTAACAAAACATCTTTAGAAATGTTATCTTGCTGTAATAAGCTCTGTTACCAAGTCTAGGAGCCCAGGCTAAGAAAATCCAACAGTGAATATATCCTACCCCAAAGGGGCTTTAAAAATACACACACACATACACAAACATAGAAGACACACACACAGTTACATTTAAGATAGACTGGACCCTTGAGACATGGTTTTATTTAGGGGCGCTTGTCAATATAAACAATGTAAAATGTCCAAAACTGTCAGCACCAACCTGCAAGTGAACTTGGTCAGTAACAATTTCATGTGACCTGAGAAATAAGTACTCTTCCTATCAAGTCCTCGGGAGGGATCTGCCTGTCAGGCATCCTCCCAGAACCAGGTCTGCTCCGAGGCCCTGCAGGAGCTCCTGAACATGGGCTCAAGGCCCTGCATGAGGAAGGATGAACACGTAAAGACTCAGCAAGTGCCCCCTAGGGGAGAATCGGGGACATGGACATCACCACCTAGACACAACTGCTGGCCCTGCCTGTCTCACACCTCAAAAGACAGTAAACATTTTCAAAGTGGGTGTTTCCAAAAACATAACTTATGCAGGATGTGGTATGGATTTAAAGGATCCAGTCCCCACAGCACTGCTGGTTTCAAGGAAGGTTCTTCATGATACAGGAGACGTGAAAAATCTGAAGTCCAAGGAAAGTCGTCTTGCTGAGGTCTAAGGCTGGTACTTGCACACACACAAGAGCTACAATGTAAAACAATAAACTTCCAGCATGAAAGCTGTGACACAGTGAGCTATGACATTTGGACTTCGTCCCTGATTTATGACACAGAACTGATAAAACCCTTAGAAATGTTTGAGTGGTACAGGTGAAAGAAGTATTTTATTGTTTTTCATAACAAGCCCCTTTTAATCATATCTGAATATTTTTGTTAATGAGGTGACCATTATGGGCCCCTAGGGGGTTTCAAGATGGCAACTGGTTGCCAGAGGAACCAACCATGTGATTAGACAGTTGGAACTTTCAGGTTGACACCCTGAGCTCCAGAGACAGGACAGGGGTTGGAGACTGAGCTTACTCACCAACTCCAAATGACTTAATCAATGATGAAAGTGAAAGGGAAACTGAAGTCCCTCAGTCCTGTCCGACTCTTAGCAACCCCATGGACTGCAGCCTGACAGACTCCTCCACCCATGGGATTTTCCAGGCAAGAGTACTGGAGTGGGGTGCAGAATCAATGATGAAACCTCCATAAAATCCCCATGAACAACAGTGCACAGAGACCCTCAGAGTTGGACAACACATCCACCCGCAGGGAGGGTGGCAATGCCCAACTCCATGGGGACAGAGGATCCTGTGCTTGGGCTCCGTCCAGAACTCACCCAATGTACTCCAACTGGCCATTCCTTTGTATCCTTTATTTAAAAAAAAAACAAAACAAAAAACAAAAACTGGTGGTAGTAAGGAAAATGATTCCCAGAGTTCTGTGAATATTACAGCATATTCTTCACTTTGAAGTATGGGGTGAGTGCAGGAACTCGTGATGTTACAGCCGAGTCATCAGAAGTGGACACAACCTTGGCCCCCAACACTTGATTCTTGCATTTAACTGAGGACAGTCTTTTGGAGTCTGAACTAGGTAGTTAGTATCATTGCTGGAGTGACAGAGAGTTGAACAACTGCTTTACAGAGTGTGGAAAAGCTTACTCACATTTGGTATCAGAACTGTTGGGAACAAAAGCACTTCACTGAAACAGCAGTAGGAAAATCAGAACAACAAATAGACTGATATTTACAAAGATGACCTGCGAAATGGAGAGAGAAGGTGAAAGAAACAGAAAGCACATTATAGTGACACAAAGAAGGTAGGAAGAAACTCAGCAAGCACTGGACAAATTAATCCATTCCATCAGTAAAATAAACTGAACACACTTTTACCTAGAATGTCAAGCACCTGGCTAGCACTGGAGATAAAAATTTACATGGGCTTCCTTGGTGGTGCCACTGTAAAAGAAGCCACCTGCCAAGGCAGGTCAGAGGGAAGAGATACCGGTTCGATCGCTGGATCTGGGTCGAGAAGATCCCCTGGAGAAGGGCATGGCAACCCACTCCAGTATTCTTGCCTGGAGAATCCCAGGGACAGAGGAGCCTGGAGGGTCTTTGGGGTCACACAGAGTTGGACACGAATGAAGCGACTTACCACACATAAGGATAGGAAATTTTGAGTGCCTTATTCCAGCAAAGCAGAGGCTGGATATCCTGGAGTCTCGGCTCATAAGCAGAAAGGGGCTGAACGTTGGGAAACATGCAACGATTATTGAAGACGTTTTCACAAAGAAAACATCAATACTGTCAAAAATAGCCAAAATAATATTACATAAAAAGGTAAGGATGTTGAAAAAGATAAAGGTGAACACCAGGAGAAGGATGGTTTTGGTAGCTCTGGACTCAGGGGAGGATATGGAAGCGATGTTGGTCCTATGAAAGCTTTGGACCCTCTGCTTGTGCCTGTACAGGATGAAAACTGTGAAGCCACTGGCTAAGATCATGAGCACAAAACATAAGGCATCAGGAAAGGAGAGTAATACTGCATATAATGAGTCTTTGGGTTGGCCATGACTGACAGCACTACACTGTCCAAGATCTTTTCTGTTTGTGATGCTTCTGTTTCTCAATGTTCCGCTCATATACATAGGATAAATGACATTTATCAGCATGTTCAAGGTCCAGCACAGGATAACTGAAGGAACCATGCATTTGAGAGCTTTCACTTTAAGTTCTGCCCATTTGGCAGTCGTGGGACAGATGGTGATGGCCTGGAAGACACTCAAGAGGAAGGTGGTGCCAATGGACACACCCCTGCCAACTACACGAATGTATGGGAAAAATCTGCATATAAAATTACTGTCCATGAAATGCAACTCAAAATTTTTCAATGTGTCTTGAAATATACTAGCAGACAGAACCAAGATGTTGGCTACAATAAGGTTCTTGATAATAAAATCTATGGTTCTCAGCCTTTGCCCAGTGCAATAAAGGAAGAAATAATGGTAAAGAACAGAGAAATTCCCCAGGATTCCAAATACAGTCTGTGATAAGAAGATCGCTGAAACTGCCAAATCCCTGGCAGACATGCTGTCAATTCTCAGTGACTGATGGTTTTCTTCTGAGCTAGAGGATCCTGAATGGGAACACGAGGCATCGAACACAGGTACAATGTTAACTAAAACCCAACATTCTCCACTTACCAATAGTTCCTACTTTGAAAGGATGGCTTACTTCAAGTATTCCTGTCAGGTAAGTGCTTCCAAGAGTTGAATGTATAACCATTAAAGAACACTTTCAATGTATGAATCATTGCTATGAAAGCCATATTTGCACGAATGTCTTTATTCCTCACAAATTCATGAGGCAGACACTATTATTGTCTATATAAATTTGAGGCAAACATCAGCACAGAGAAATTCAGTGTTTGGTCTAAATTGACTCATTAGAGACAGATGGTTAATGGGATGTGACCCTGGATCGGCTCGTAATAAGAATGGTGCATTTAATTGAGAATACTAGTCACCTGGTCAGCTCTGTTCTTCAAATAAACCAGGTCCAAATTTGGTTTTGCTTCTGTACTTTGTCATTACATTTAGGTTGGTGGTATTACTATTTTATCTTCATATTTAGGTAGTGACAATATTCCATTTAGCCCTGAAGACTCATTTTACAGGCAAATATAAACTTTGAATAAAGCTGTAGAAATTGTAATTAAATGTAGATGCACTGCCTCACAGCATAAAACTGCAGGTACCTTCCCCTGACAAAGCAGATTTAATGAATACAAGAACGGCTCAATGTAAGGATGGAAACTGAAAGACTCATTTACTTTCATTCCTGGACAGAAATTCAATGGAACAAATCATAGGAACCATGGGACAGCAAATACTGATGCCTGATTAATGCTGTATGGTAGATTTTATTACTAATTCCAAATCATATATACGTATATATATTAATACCTGAGTCAAATAAAAGTATTAACAGTAAGGCAAGTTTTGTGAAAGATATGAAAATACAAGATGCGTGCAAAATCAAATGTTAAGGTGAGCAATTTGTGTACTGTATAATGACATACATTTTTTTGCTGGGTGTTATAACATTTAAAAGCAGCAGAAATATAAAAAATACATGTGAGCCAAAAATGGTATCTGAAACATGTAAATTTCTATCTTTCTTACATGCTGCTTCTCTAACTTTAAGTGATAAGAGTTTCTGTACATTCTAAAAAGGTACAGTTATTAAATGTATTAAACACTTCATACACCCAGAGTTAGAGAAAACACTTCTACTCCAGCAACACCTGCTAGACACACTGTTTCGGCACAGGATCAGATGATTCCCTGGTTCATCCTAGTCCTTCTTACCGTATGTACCACCCTGGGCACACTTATCAACCTAAAAAGTATGTCTATGATTCCTGAAAAGTACTCTGATCATCAAACTGGCTTAGAAACTACAGTCCTTTACCATATGAAAAAACAGATTTCATTATCACTTGCTTTAAACCACAACAATCTCAGTGAGACATACATACATCACACTAGGAGCCATCAGGGATTGGTGAAAGGTCTAGGACCCCATCTCCCTTTTCCACCTCAGTTCACACTCAGGATTTATCCCGCCCTCCTGCAGGGCTTTGGTGCTGACCAGGTTCATACACAGGAGATTCTCTTCGTCCAATATCTTCACTTACCAAATTCCTGACTCAAATCCTTCCTTTATAGATTCTACTTCACAGATGAACGTAGAGAAAACCACTGTTTCTTCCTGCTGCCTGGATGGTGAGCTCAACACTAAGGTCAAAGCAATCAGCCTGTGTGCAAGAGGGGTAGCTCAACCCTGAGATATGAGCTTGTGATCCTGTGACCTCACCTCCCCTCAGAACTGCAATTATCATGTCACCTGTAGCAGCATGGGCAGGAACAGGCTTGGGAGCTGGGATTATTTGTGAAAACAGTCTCCCAGTTGCTAATTACCAGGGACAATTATAAGTTTCAGGTTAATATGTCTAAGAGACTATTGGAGTGCGTTTGTGACAGATGCTTAGTTTTTCTGATCCCTGGAGGCAGGCAGTGCTCACGTGCAGGGAACAGGAAGTACTTAGGTTTGACACGTAAGGGACTGGCTGTAAATGTGTGTCTCAATGGAGGTTCTGCCTCGCTGAGAAATTCTACATAGAACAGTTCTTTCTTCATTTCATATGCTGAGCTGAACCAGCAATTAAGGTAAGGGCAAAGAAATGGAATTTGTCCAAATGTGACTGTTTCAAAAGATACACAGGTTAAAAAAAGGACATGATGCCAAGGATCTGCATTAGATGTCACTTCACTCATTTGCACAACTCAATACCAATGAATATGTAAACTTTAGGAATACAAACTTTACTATTGACCCTCACTAGTGACAGGAAGCAGAACCAACTATTATCTTTAGAAGAAAGAAAGAAGGTTCCTAAAAGTTCTTGAAAATAAAAGAACCAAGATCAGATAGTTTAAGAGGGAGATTCTACTATTCATGTAACTGTCAGATAAGCTAATGCTACTCAATCAACTCAAGACCAACAAACGGGGAATTCCCTGCCGGTCCAGTGCTGAAGACTCAGTGCTTTCACTTGCAGGTCAGGGCTTCAGTTAGGAACTACTGTCCTTTACCATATGAAAAAACAGATTTCATTATCACTTGCTTTAAACCACAACAATCTCTGTCAGTGAAACATACATACATCACACTAGGAGCCATCAGGGATTGGTGAAAGGTCTAGGACCCCATCTCCCTTTTCCATCTCAGTTCACACTCAGGATTTATCTTAGTCAGGGAACTAAGATCCCACAAGCCACTGGCTGTGGCCCCCCAAAAGACAGCAACAAATGATCAACAGACTTCTCCACACATATTTTTGTGGAAAATTTTGAGTAAGGAACCATGATTGTTCTTTAAATTAAGAAACATATATATTTATATGAAACTATCCTGTATATATAGAATGTTGAATTCCATTCTTATTGTTTTCCTACACACAAATCAACTCTTTGAACTAGGTTCATGATGGAATGACTGTAATATCAACTCAGCTTCTATAGCAATTAAGATGGCCAACCCAACCTACACAGAAACACCCCCACACACACACACATGCCAACTCACCTACACAAAGATGCAAGTAGGCATGTGTGCACACTCATACATTCAAACATGTATTTATATACATTAACATGTAACACGCGCATACACAATCACTCTTGCTCTAGTAGTTTTCACTGAATCAATACACACTCAAAAGCATCAATACACACACTGAACACATAAAAACTGTCTTATATATTTATAGGGCAGCAGTGGAGAAGTAGACATATAGAATAGACTTACAGACATGGGGAGAAGGGAGGAGAGAGTGAGATGTATGGAAAGAGCAACATGGAAACTTACATTACCATATGTAAAAGAGAGAGCCAACAAGAACTTGCTGTATGGCTAAGGAAACTCAAACAGGGGCTCTGTATCAACCTAGAGGGTTGGGATGGGGAGGGAGATGGGAGAGAGTTTCAAAACGGAGGGGACATATGTATACCTATGGCTGATTCATGTTGAAGCTTGACAGAAAACAGCAAAATTCTGTAAAGCAATTATCTTTCAATAAAAAAATCAATTTAAACAATTGTCTTAATGAAATTTATGAAAATTGTCATATCATAAATATACACAGTCATAGGAACTCAGAATTACACTGTTTCATAAAATCACAATCATCATGCAAGTGTGTCTCAGTAACATGATCTTAGGCAGAACAGCTGCATTTATAGACTTCTGACAGTCTGAAAATGGGAGTCTTCCTACACTTTCCAACCCTTCCAACCCTGCGAAAATCACAAGGACAACATTTACTACAATAGACAGCATCTAAAACGTGCAGTCAACACTGCCACCTGATGTTAACACACGCTCTGGGAAACCTGGCGTATTGGGGGGAAAGACAGGGTGTGGGTGTGTCATAGAGTGGAGCAGGAATAGGCCACAGGGAAAAGGAGCCTTAACAAGGACAGGAGGGTGATGGGGTGAAACTGGGGGCACGGGGTTGTAGAGTGGGCAGGGGAAGAGAAACGGCAGAGAGAGAAAAGGGAGAGGGAGTTTAATGTTGGTCAAGTACTAACACATAATGCCAGAGATCAAAGTGCAAATGGGAAAAGTGGGCAAGGGAGATACTACATAGAGGACTTGGGGATCTGGGTAGGTAAGGAGGGTCATGAGAACCAAAGTTCCAATGGGTAGAGAAGCCCATGGGCAAAAGTGAGCAAAGGGCAGTGGTGGGTGGGTTTATAAAACATGGTGTGGGGAGAAGGTGACTGCACATGGAGTAGGCAGGTCTTGGTAGAGTTAACAGTCCTAGTGAGATAGTGTGCAGGGAAGGGGATGGAGCCTGGGGGAGATAATGGGCACAGGACATGAGAGCCCTGGAGAGGACAATGGGCATGAGAGAGCCCAAGAGCCCAGGAAAAAGGATCAGTACTACACAGCTGAAGACCATGGATGGAGTGTGTGTCTGGGTCCATGGGAGCAATGATGAGAGTTGCGCTGTGCTTAGTCGATCAGACATGTCCACTCTTTGAGACACCATAGACTGAAGCCCACCAAGCTCCTCTGTCCATCGGGAGTCTCCAGGCAAGAATACTGGGGTGGGTTGCCATGCCCTCCTCCAGAGCATCTTCCCAACTCAGGGATTGAACACAGGTCTCCCTCATTCCAGGCAGATTCTTTACTGTCTGAGCGATGAGCCAGGGAAAACGAGAGTGCAGGGTCACAGAGAGCACAGGGCACAGGATGAGGTCTCTGAATTGGGGGCAGATGGTCGGCCAGATGAAAGCAGTCATAGATGATGGACTTTGCAGGGGTGAGGAGAGCTGAGGAGGGTTAGACTCAGATCCCTAGAGTAATGGTCCCAGAGGGGTGGATATCAAAAAAGTCATAGAATAGCAGCAGAGAGTTCAAAACCGAAACCTAAAGGAGGTAGATAGAAGCAGGTGGAGTTTTAGTGGAGGTCTAAACGTCACAGGGTGGAGATGAAGGATGTGGCGGGGGAAGAGAGGTAGAATGAGAACGTGGATGAGTCCAGGAGTGATGTCAGTGGCAGAGGGAGACTGGAGGCCTCAGATTCTGCCTTCCATCTATTCCCACATTTGTGTTCCAATCACAACACTCACATATGGTTCCTTTTCCTAGTGAACTGTATTTGACATATAACATTGTGTAAAGTGAAGTCACATAACATGTTTACTTCATGTTTTTATAAATTTTAATATAATCACCCTTGTAGCGACAGTATCTCATCCAGATCACATGATGATCAGTTTCTTGTGGTTAGAATAATTTTGATGATTATTATTCACTATTATTGTCTACATTCACCATATTGCAGGTTATATCTCTAGGATCTAGGAGTCTACTAGTTTCAAATTTATCCCATTAAACAACCTCTGTCCTATCCCACACCTCTAGGCTCACAGTAATCACCAATTCACTCTGTTTTTACCAGCTTGGCCAGTAAGATTATACATATAAACAATATCACACAGTCTTTGCCTTTCTCTGTCTGACTCATCTCACTTAGCATGTCCTGAAGATCCATCTATGCTGTCTCGAATAGAAGGATTTCCTTCTTTCTCATGAGTAATATTCCTTTGCATGTGTATTCACATATATATATGCTTTACGCAGTCATTCATTGTCAGACACTTAGGTTGTTTCCATGCCTTGGCTGGTGTAAATAATGCTGCAATAAACATGGGACTGCAAACGCCTTTTTGATCATCTGTTTTTATTTCCTATGGTTTCTAATTTCAGCTCAGGAGCAAAAATCGTGCTCAGATAAAAATGCCCCTCAATAGCCTTCAATTGAAATTATCAGCAAAGTAAAATTTTGGATGAATAACACTTAACAATATTTTCTCTCTTCTTACAGGGTACTACTGTGTATAGGATCTAACATGGTGGATCTGACAGGACAGGACAGCCAGGGTGAAGGAGGAAACAGGGCTGTGATAATTCCAGGAAATTAGATTTCTGCTTGAGGTGATAATAACATTTTAGAATGAGACAGTGGTGATGGTTACAAAATACTGTGAATTTACCCACGGTCACTGCATTGTACCCTTGAACTGCATGTTATATATATTTTTAACTCAATAATTTTGACCAAAAAGCCTGATGGGATATACCCAGGCTGAAGAATTTCCCAGTGGAAAAACTGGGGAAAATTTGAGGACCAAAAAGGAAAATTATACAAATAACATATCACTGCAAATGAAAAGGAATCATGAATCCACTGTCAAAAGATAAGAGGAAAAACTCTTCTTTATGGAGGAATGGCAATTAACACCCTTACAAGATAGGAGAATGTGGATTTCCAACCATCATCTGAGGATTGGTTCATAGGAGATATCTACAGTGGATGCTAGAATAATTTGGTCAAAGTATTTAATTAAGCTCTTCAGGCAACTTCAAGAATTATTTTATCAATTACACTGGAGAAAATTCACCTCAAAAAGGAGTAAATCTACTATGCAATCATAAGCAAATAATGAAACTCCTCACCAATAACAGAAAATATCCCTAGTCTGTACCTCTCATATGATGCAATAAGAAGGTTCCATAGTCATCTGGGTGTAGCAGTTCTGCTGAAATGTTAAACCTGAGTCTCAAGATGAAGCATAGGATCAGAGAAATCTACACTGAAGGATGTTGTGCAAAACAGTGAGCCTGTATTCTTCAAAAATGTATCACTGAAGGGAAAAAAAAAAAAAAGAGCTGCAAGTGTTCTAAATTAAAGAAACTAAAGACAGTGGAATGCAATTCTTGTATCATGACTAGATCCTAGATTTATGAAAGTAGATAGAAAAGACATTATTGTCTTACTGGGAGAAATCTGTATATGGACTAGCTATTCAATCATGGTGTCACATTAGCATTGATTTGTTAGTAAGATGTTAGTTATTGATTGATAAGTAAAATGCCTCTATTGTGTTAGATTAGAGAATGCCCTTGAAAGAAAGAAGCAAATATTCAGCTATCAAGGGGCAAATTGTCCAAATGTCTACAATTTATTATTACATGAAACAGCAAACACAAAAACAGATGAAAAATAATTTGTAATAAAACAGTAATGTTTGAAAAAATAGTACTGTTTGGTGAATCTAGATGAAAAGTAAGCTGTAGGTTCAAGTTTTTGCAGGTCTATAATTCCTGCTGTATTTTTGCATTTCATAAGTTTAAATTTTTCAAAATGAAAAGTGACCATTGAATGAAAATATGTGAGTACACTGATGGTGGGATATTATCACATCTTACAGCCAGGTGTAAGAGCAGTTTAGCAACTATGCACCCACAGTGAGTCTGTGCAGTCATGGTGGTGAAGCAGTCCCATCCCTCAGAACCAGTGAGACAGTCCGTGTGTGCACAAGGCAACATGGCCAGCGAGCCACATCCCATGACGCGACAGCTGGCATTTGTCTCTTTAAATGTATAAACAGGAAGTGTTCTGATGTGGAGGTCTCATTAATCATCTCTACTGAGAAAAGAGAAAGCTCCTACACTATTAGTGGGAATGTAAATTGGTGTAGCCACTGCAAAAAAACAGTATGGATGAGCCTTAAAAACTAAAAAACAGACTTATTATATGATCTAGCAATTCCACAGCTGGGTATATATATTTAAAAACAGGCAACAAACACACTAATTCAAAAAGTAACATGCACCCCAATGTTCACAGCAGCATTTTTTAGAATAACCAAGATAATGACTCAGACTGAGTTACCAACAGATGAATGGAAAAACAAGTGATGGTATATACACAATGGAATACTGCTCAGCCATTTAAGAGAATGAAATTTTGCCATTATAACCACATGGATGGACTTACAAATCCCATGCTTAGGAATTATTATGCTTATAAATCACAGAAAAGCCAATGCTATATGATATTACTGTTATGTGGAATCTAAAAACTGAAACAAACTAGTGAATATAACAAAAAGAAAGAGATTCATAGATATGGAAAACAAACTAGTTACCAGTGGGTAGAGGCGAGGGGGTAAGGGCAACACAGGAATATGGGGTTAAGACATGCAAACTACTATGCATAAAATAAGTTAGATACAAGGATTTATTGTACAGCACAGGAAACTAGCCAGTATATTATATTAACTACAGTGAAGTGAAGTCGCTCAGTCGTGTCCAACTCTTTTCGACCCCGTAGACTGTAGCCTACAAGGCTCCTCTGTCCATGGGATTTTCCAGGCAGTAGTACTGGAGTGGATTGCCATTTCCTTCTCCAGGGGATCTTCCCAACTCAGGGCTCGAACCCAGGTCTTCCTCATTGTAGACAGACGCTTTACCATCTGAGCCACCATGGAAGTCCTTATATTAACTATAAGTGAAATACAAAATTAAAAAATTGTGAATCGCTATATTTTATGCAAGTCTTCCCTGGTGGCTCAGAGGTTAAAGAGTCTGCCTGCAATGCGGGAGACCTGGGTTTGATCCCTGGGTCGGGAAGTTCCCCTGGAGAAGGAAATGGCAACCCACTCTAGTACTCTTGCCTGGAGAATCCCATGGACAGAGGAGCCTGGTGGGCTACAGTCCATGGGGTTGCAAAGAGTCGGGCACGACTGAGCGACCTTACTTACTTACTTATGTTTTATGCAAACATACTGCAAATCAACTATACTTCAATTTTTTAAATTAAACTAAAAATATTAATATTGAAACAAAAATTTAACAAATAAGTGAACAAATAAATTCCTCTCTGGAGCTTTCTGGAAAACATAAAGATGAGATACAATGAATAGACTATTGTCTCAATGTCCTTATAAAGGTGGGGTTAATAGGATTAGATAAAATGACACTGATTCGATTTTAAATGTATCCTAATTTCTAGGTTAATTTCGAGATCAAATTGCCAACATCCACTAGATCATCAAAAAAACAAGACAGTCCCAGAAAAAGATCTATTTCTGCTTTATTGACTATGACAAAGCCTTTGATTGTGTGGATCACAATCAACTGTGGAAAATTCTGAAAGAGATGGGCATACCAACCATTTGACCTGCCTCTTGAGAAACCTGTATGCAGGTCAGGAAGCAACAGTTAGAACTGGACATGGAACAACAGACTGGTTCCAAATAGGAAAAGGAGTATGTCAAGGCTGTATATTGTCACCCTGCTTATTTAACTTATATGCACAGTACATCATGAGAAACGCTGGGCTGGAAGAAGCACAAGCTGGAATCAAGATTGCCGGGAAAAATATCAATAACCTCAGATATGCCAATGACACCACCCTCATGGCAGAAAGTGAGAGGAACTAAAAAGCCTTTTGATGAAAGTGAAAGTGGAGAGTGAAAAAGTTGGCTTAAAGCTCAATATTCAGAAAACGAAGATCATGGCATCTGGTCCCATCACTTCATGGGAAATAGATGGGGAAACAGTGGAAACAGTGTCAGACTTTATTTTGGGGGGCTCCAAAATCACTGCAGATGGTGATTGCAGCCATGAAATTAAAAGACGCTTACTCCTTGGAAGGAAAGTTATGACCAACCTAGATAACATATTCAAAAGCAGAGACATTACTTTGCCAACAAAGTTCCGGCTAGTCAAGGCTATGGTTTTTCCAGTGGTCATGTATAAATGTGAGAGTTGGACTGTGAAGAAAGCTGAGCGCTGAAGAATTGATGCTTTTGAACTGTGGTGTTGGAGAAGACTCTTGAGAGTCCCTTGGACTGCAAGGAGATCCAACCAGTCCATCCTAAAGGAGATCAGTCTTGGGTGTTCATTGGAAGGACTGATGCTGAAGCTGAAACTCTAATACTTTGGCCACCTCATGCGAAGAGTTGACTCACTGGAAAAGACCCTGATGCTGGGAGGGATTGGGGGCAGGAGGAGAAGGGGACGACAGAGGATGAGATGGCTGGAGGGCATCACCGACTCGATGGACATGAGTTTGAGTGAACTCCAGGAGCTGGTGACGGACAGGGAGGCCTGGCGTACTGCGATTCATGGGGTCGCAAAGAGTCGGGCGCAACTGAGCAACTGAACTGAACTGAACTGAACTGACTGAATTTCTAGGTTAAAGCTAACACAAAATATGTACACAACTTTCAAAGAAAAAATTATTAGGTAAAATTATATTTAAAAACTAATGGAAAAGAAGTTAATATGGATAAAACAAGAAAATATAATCTGCTGATAGACAAATATATCTATTATATTCAATGTAAGTAGACTAAGTTCTTCCTCAAACTTTTGCTACTATATTCAATAAATCATTTTTCAGGAGATATGGTCAAATAATAGGATTAAGGTAGCAAAATTTAAAATACACTGTATGGAATTTTAAAAAAATAGCATGGCAATATATGTTTCAGATAACACATACTTCAAGATTTATCACTATTGTAGTTAGTGCTATTTTAAATTTTTATTAAATACAAATTTCCAATATGTTATTGAGAAATAAAACATGACTGACTTTATACATATATGTGTATATATACTTATACACACAAATATACACAAAGATCACAAGCAGACATATATACACATTCTGTAGATGGGTGTGTCTGTATTTTCTTCTTCTTCCTATGTGATCTACTCTGTGATAAATCATTAAATGTCTCATGAGCTAAAATAGTATTTTTCTGTGGGGTGCAAGGTTCAATCTATATGCATTTATCCATTCATTCAAAACAATTATTTTGTTTTCCAAACTGCTGAATTCTCACTACTTCCATTGGCTTCAGAATGTCAACAGAGAGACAACCACAGACAAATCTCTTCTGTACCTGAGGCAATATTCATTTTGCTCCATGAAAATTGAGGAGCCGCAAACTCAACATACCCAAAATGGAGCCATGTCTTTCCCTTTCAATTGGCTCTTCCCCCGATGCTCTGAATTCAATGGAAGTCTCCACCACAAACTACTTTCATGACTTCTGAGACATGAGTGTGCACTTGGAAACCTCTTTCTTGCCAATATGTCCAAGTCACCTTCACAAGAGACAAAATTCTGCCTTCTACATATCCCAGTCCCATGCAACTCACACCTTTTTCAACTGTCACAATCACTTGATGTTTAAAAACGTGATAAAATGTAGTTTTATGCTCTAATTTGTACCACTTCAGCTCAGTGTGGCCATTTCTACCTAAAATATTCAAACATGCTCACCACCTCACAAAACACCATATTTGAAATAAATGTCGTCTAGGGTTCGCTAAGAGTCGGACACAAGTTAGCAACTTCACTTTGACTTTTCACTTTCATGCACTGGAGAAGGAAATGGCAACCCACTCCATGTTCTCGCCTGGAGAATCCCAGGGACGGGGGAGCCTGATGGGCTGCTGTCTATGGGGTCGCACAGACTCGGACATGACTGAAGCGTCTTAGCAGCAGCAACAGCAGCAGCAGCAGCAGCAAGGGTCAAAAAGGGACAAAACTCAACAGCGGCTGCCAAAAGATTTATTTAAGGACTGAAAATCCCCTTCAGCACTATTGTCATCGGTATCAGTAATCACCTTTCTTTCACACAGTATTCAATTCTCCACACCTTTTCTTAATATTCCATGCTTACTTCATTTCTAGGAAATTTATAGTGATATATTTAAGTAACACAGTTGTTCACTTCTTCATAACATCCAGATTGTTTGAGGACCTAGTGTTTATTAATGCATAAATTCTAAACTCCTCTACTGTAAGCATTAGTAGAACATCCATTAAATAAATATTTGCATGATAATTACATATTACTTCACTACAACTGTTACCATAACATTGCTTAATCTGAAACAGATCCTCATTGTATTTTGTTTACAATCCTCTGGTAAGCAACTCATAATTTTACCTAGGACTCAGATGGAAGTAAGTGAATAAGGAAACAAAATCCAAATACATACCATTTACATCTTTTTCCTAGGGGTAGGGGAGTTTGTATTTCTTTTCTCAGCAAAACAGAGCCTGGATATTCTGGAGTCACGACTCATGAGCAGAAAGGGGCTGATAGTTGGGAAGCATGCAGTGACTATGGCAGAGCTGTTCACAAAGAACAAACTAGGATTATTCAAAAGACTCAAAACAATGTTACAGATGGTGGAAAGAGTGTTAAAATTAACAAAGGTGCTCACCACAAGAAGGATGGTTTTGGTGGCTCTGGACTCAGGGGAGGATATGGAGGAGACCTTGATGCTGTGAATGTTTTGGACCCTCTGCTTGTGCCTGTACAGGATGAGAACTGTGGAACCACTGGCCCAGATCATGACCACAAAACATAACACATCAGGGAAGGACATCAACACCGCATATAATGAGTCTCTGGTTTGGTCATGACGAACAGCAGAACAGTGTCCAAAATGCTTTCTGTTTGTGATGCTTTTGTTGCTCAAATCTCCACTCAGATACATAAGATAAATGACATTTACCACCATGTTCACAATCCAGCACAGGATAACTGAAGGAACAACACACTTGAGAACTTTCACTTTAAGCCCTCCCCATCTGGAGTTCCTGGGACTGATTGTGATGACCTGGAAGACACTCAAGAGGCAGGTGGTGCCAATGGACACTCCCCTGCCCACTACACGGACATAAGGGAAAAATCTGCAAGCAAAATCTCTGTTGAGATTATGCCACTGAAAATTGGCCATTACATTGTGGAATCCACAAGACAAAAGAACTAAAATGTTGGCTACAATCAGGTTCTTGACAATGAAATCTATGGTCTTCAGCCTAATCCCAGTGCAATAAAGAAAGAGATAACGGTAAAGAAGAAAGAAATTTCCCAGCATTCCAAATACAGTCTGTAACAATAAGATGAAACCTGCTGTCAAATCACCAGCAGCCATCCTCTCAGGTCTCAAGAACTGATGGTTGTCTTCTGAGCTAGAGAATCCTGAATGGGAACATGTGTATCACAGGGACAATGTTAACTGAAATCCGGCATTCTCCACTTACCATTTCCTACTTTGAAATAATTAAAGTTTTCCTCTCAAGTCGGGTTTCCAAATGTTGAATGTAAAACAATTAAAGAACATTTGCAATGTATGAGTCATTGTGATGAAAGACACACATGTGGCAATATCTTTATTGCTCACAAATTCATGAGGCAGATAGTATTACCTTCCTTATAAAGATGAGGGAAACATCAATCAGAGAAATTAAGTGTTTGGTCTAAATTCACTCACTGGTTGGGGGCAGATGACTAGTGGAGATTTCACCCTGGAACAACAATGGTGCATTGAACTTAGAATGTACTCATATACTAGTTACCTGTATCCTTCAAATAAGCCACATCTGAATGGAGTTTTGCTTTTGTATCTTGTCAGTTCAGTTCAGATTAGTGGTATTTTACTTTAAAATTTAGGAAGGGACAAATTTCCACTTATTTTTGATGAGTTACTCTATACACAATTGCAAATTTCAACAAAAGCTTTTGAAATCTTAATTAAATGTAAATGCACTGACTACTGTATAAAACTGCAGGTATCTGCCTCATGACAGGTGGATTTAACGAATACAAGAATTCCTTATTTTAAGGATGCCAACAGAAAGGCTCATTTACTTTCATCTAGGAAAAAAGCCAATACCAAGATCCATGGGAATTATGCAACAGGAAACAATGAAGCCCATAATAGCAAAGAGTAGAAACCAAATTTTAACCTGTTCCAAATGGTGTGCATATCAATTTTTAATACCTGAGATTTAAAAAGTATTAGCAATAAGCAAAGCTTTTTGAAAGATATTAAAACATGACAATACAAAATGAAATCTTAAGGCAAGCAACTTGTGTACTGTATAAATGCCATATATTTTCTAGATTGGTTTTATAATATTTAAAGGTGTCAGCAATATACATTTGAGCCTACAAATGGTATCTGAAATGTATAAAGTTCTGTGTTTATTAATGCTACTTCCCTAACTTTAAAGTGCTAAGAGTCTCTCCAAAATCAATTGAGACACAACTATTAAAAGTACTAGCACTTCACCCTCCCCACCAGGCTCCTCTGTCCACGGGATTCTCTAGGCAAGAATACTGGAGTGGGTTGCCATTCCCTTCTCTGAAAGATCTTCTAGACTCAGGGATCAAACCCCAGGTCTCCTGCATTGCAGGCAAATTCTTTAGAGTCTGAGCCACCAGGGAAGCCCATGTCATTTACAGGAAACATTTATATTCCAGAAACAACGGACAGGCACACTGTTTCTTCATAGGATCAGATGTTTGCCACTTTTTGTTACAAGTATTGAATATGATAAGCACACCTATGAAACTTGAAACGTACCTCTGTGATTGCTGATGTACCTCTGTGATTGCTGAAAAGTAGACTGAGTATCAAATTGATTTGAAACTATAGTCCTTGATCATATGAAACTTCAGTTTTCATTATCATTTGCATTAAACCACAACCATCACTCCAGTGAGAAATACACACATTAGGAGCCATTAGGAATTGGTGAATGGTCTAGGACCCCATCTTCCTTTTCTATCTCAGTTCAGACTCAGGATTTATCCCACCCTCCTGCAGGGCTTTGGTGCTGGACCTGGTTCATACACAGGAGACTCCCTTTGTGCAGTATGTCCACTTACCAGATTCCTTCCTCAGCATGAAAGTCAGAGCAATCCAGCCAGTGTGCAAGAGGGCTAGCTCCACCCTGAAATATGAGTTTGTGATCCTGTGACCTCACCTTCCCTCAGAATTGTAAATATCACGTCAGCTGTAGCAGCACTGGCAGGAACTGGCTTGGGAGCTGGGATTATTTTTGAAAACATTTTCCCAGTTGCTAATTACCAAGGACAATTATCACTTTCAAGCTAATGTATCTTAAGAGACTATTAGAGTGTTTGTGACAGATGCTCACTTTTCCTTGATCCCTGGAGGCAGACAGGGCTCACAAGCAGGGAGCAGAAAGTACTAACGATTGACATATAAGGGACTGGCTGCACATATGTGTCACAATAGAGGTTCTGCCTCACTTAGAAATTTTACCCAGGACAGTTCTTTCCTAATTTCATACACTGAGCTACACCATCAATTAAGTTAAGAGAAAGAAATGGAATTTGTACAAGTATCTTACATTTCAAAAGAGATACAAGTAACAAAAGAATATGATGCCAATAATCTATATTAGATATCACTGCACTCATTTGCACAACCCAATATCAATGAATGTGCAAATTCTTAGGAAAATAAACTTTACCAATATTGACAATTTTAGGAACAGATGCAGATCAATACCCACACAAGAAAGACAGAAGGTTCTAAAAAGTCCCTTGAAAATACAAGCCACAGGATAAGATGCCTAAATAGGGAGATTCAACAATTCTGTCAGGTAAGTCAAAGCTATTCACTTAATTCAGTACCATCAAGAGGTCAACACAGTTATCTATACTACTTTTGTGTAAAATTTTCATTAAGGAATTATGACTGCATTTTGAATTAAGAAATACATTTCCAAAGGATCAGGAAAAAATATTATATATGATGACTTTAATTCTTCAGGTTTTCCTACACATAAATCAATCTTTGATCTTAGTTCAGTAAGCAATCAGTCCGAGCTGTCAAGTCAGTTGTTAGAGTCATAACGGTGGACAAATCATCCTACATACATACACAAAATCATAACATGTGCAAACACACACGCAAAGACATTCACACAGTCAAGCACATAGTGGCACACATTCACACACTTATGCACAAACAGAATAACACCCATTATTGAAGACAAAGTACTGGGAAAGTCTCAGGCCTGCCCTATGAACGTCAACATCGAGTGCCTACTACCAACAAAAAGGTTTTCTTGCCGTACCCACCCTAGTCACTCCCTCTGCCTGAAATACAGATAGAACGGTAAAATATTCTTGGTGTTGTGTGTATACAACCTTCTATCTGGGGTCTTACAGTATGTAAAAAAAAAAAAATTAAGGAGTATTTTGTATGAGCAATATTTTCACTTCATGGTCTGACTGTAAAAAAAAGACCCATGAGTGACCTGTACATGCTAAGTTGCTTTAGCTGTGTCCAACTCTTCCCGATGCTATGGACTGTAACCTGCCAGGCTCCTCTGTCCATGGGATTCTCCAGTCAAGAATACTGGAGTGGGTTGCCATGCCCTCCTCCAGGGGATCTTCCCAACCCAGGGATGGAACCCACATCTCTAAGGTCTTCTGCATTGGCAGATGGGTTCTCTATGACTAGTGGCATCTGGGAGGCACAAATGACTTGTGACTCCACTGGAAATAATGAAATTAATAATGGCGGATGAATTAGTGACCCTCAAACTGTCCCCGATACCTCCATCACCCTTACTGACATACTGGCTCCCCGTCCACCTCTATCTCCCAAAAACCTTCACCCCACAACTCCTTAGGTCTTTATCCATCTCTTAGCACCTATCTAATCACACTTCAAGTCCATGGTCTACAATTTCCCCTCCAGCCTCCACCTGACCCTTCTAGTTCCACACGGCACCTCCACTCCACACCCCATTGCAGTTCTCTCCCTCTGACAATTCCACACCCCATCAGTTCCTGAACCACAGCCGACTACTACTTGCCTTCCATGTCCTCACCCTTCTTCGTAGATGCATATTTTCCCCTCTTCTTACCTCAACCCAATTCCTATTCCCTCTGTATCCTTCTCTCTAGAAACCTTCCCTTATGATTCAAATTTGTGGGTCCTTTCTCTTAATGATCAAGCTGTATGTTTAGACAAAATGTTTTTCCAACTTCTTCATATTCATGGCAGCTTTCCATATGCACAGGCTATCTTGCTTCTCTTGGTGCCACTGAATTGATTAGCAAATTCCAAGAAATGATTTAGAGAAAGAGAACAAGGAAACCATCCACTATGACCATGTAGGAAAGGGCTAATCAGCAAACCTCAGTTGCTCAAACTCTGAAACAATTTTTGAAAACCCTGTATTTAGGATTGGTCTTTGACTCACTCCTGGGAGATAATCTCTCAGCCATGGCATATTCTTCTGGATAAGAGTGTTTTGATATACTTGAAGCATTGGGCCATACTGGACCAGTGGGACTAGAGAATTTTATGCTAACAATACAATTTATGGTGAAGACCTGTTTTTGCTCTGAAGGGCTGGAGTCTGACTAGCTGACTTCAGTCCCATGGGGGATGCAGGGCTACATGAATGACCTTCAGTTCAACCCTGCACCAAGGCTCAAGTGAGCTGCCTTGGTCAACACCACTTCACAAATATTGTCACATATTTTTCAGGATGAAATAACAACATCTCCAAGTGCCTCCAGTGGGAAGGGGCATGTGGACTATTCTGTATGGTTTCATGTGGACTTTCCCTTATGCACCTTTTCCCTTTGCTGATTCTCACCTGTTCAGTTCAATTCAGTTCAGTTGCTCAGTTGTATCTGACTCTTTGCGACCCCATGGACTGCAGCACACCAGGCCTCCCTGTCCATCACCAACTCCTGGAATTTACTCTTAACTCATGTCTACTGAGTCGGTGATCCATCCAACCATCTCTCCTCTGTTGTCCCCTTCTCCTCCCACCTTCAATCTTTCCCAGCATCAGGGTCTTTTCAAATAAGTCAGTTCTTCACATCAGGTGGCCAAAGTATTAGAGTTTCAGCCTCAACATCAGTCCTTCCAATGAATATTCAGGACTGACTTCCTTCAGGATGGACTGGTTGGATCTCCTTGCAGTCCAAGGGACTCTCAGGAGTCTTCTCCAACACCACAGTTCAAAAGCATCAATTCTTTGGCACTCAGCTTTCTTTATAGTCCAACTCTCACATCCATACATGACTACTGGAAAAACCATAGCTTTGACTAAACAGAACTTTGTTGGCAAAGTAATGTCTCTGCTTTTTAATATGCAGTCTTGGTTGGTCATAACTTTCCTTCCAAGGAGTAAGCGTCTTTTAATTTCATGGCTGCAGTCAACATTTGGAGCCCAAAACAATGAAGTCTGTCACTGTTTTCACTCACGTGTAATGCACTGTAACTTCTCACCTGTAATACACTGTAATTTCTCAGTAATACACTAATAACCTTCAGTTTAATCAATTCTGAATCTTGGGTGTCCTTTGATATATCCTTAAGCTTGAAGATGGCTATGGAGACCCCTAACCCAATCATATAAAACAATTTCTGAAAAACTATCCTGTTGCAATAAGCTCTGTTGCCAAGTCTAGGATCCCAGGCTAAAGAAATCCAACAGTGACTATACTCTACCCCATAAGAGCCTAAAAACACGCAAACACAATGAAAGCAATACATTTATGACATACAGGTCCCTTGAGATATGGTTTTCATTGGGATACCTGTCAATATGAACAACGTAAGATGTCCAAAACCAATGTGTCAGCACCGATCTGCAAGTGAACTTGATCAGGACAAATTTCGTGTGATTCTGAGAAGTAAGTACTGGTGCTACCAAATCAGTGTGAGGGATCAGCCTGTCAGACCAAAACCAGGTCTTCTATGAGGCCCTGCTGGAGCTCCTGAACATGGGCTCCAGCCCATGCATGGAGGTTGAGCAAGTAAAGACTCCATAAGGGCCCCTTAGGGGAGAAACGGATGCAGACATCATCACCTAATCACAACTGCTGGCCTCCTGTCTCAGCCCTCAGAAAAGGACAATAAAAAATTTCAAAATTGGTGTTTTTAGTGACAAGGCCTTGTGCAGGACCTGCTCTGGATTCAGAGCATCCTGTCCCCACAGCATCTCTGGTTTCAAGGAAGGTTTTCATGATACAGAAAGGGTAGCAGGAGTGAAAAGTCTGAAGTTCAGGGAAAGTCAGCTTGCTGAAGTCTAAGGCTGATACTGCACACGCACACACACAACTCCCAACATAAAAGAAAAAACAGAAACAAACTTATCGCAGAAGCTGTGACATAGAAAGAAACATACATTTGAACGTTGTCCCTGGTTTCTGACACAGAGCTTCGAAACCCCTGTATTTGAGTGGTACAGGTGAATGAAGTCTCTTGTCATTCATAAAAAGCCCCTTTCAACCATGTCTCAGTTTTCTATTAAAGAGAAGACTCTTGGTGGGACCCTAGAGAGCTTCAAGATGGAAGCTGGTTGCCAGAGGAACCAACCATGTGACTAGAGGGTTGGACTTTCAGGCTTACGCCCCGAGCTCCAGAAAGGGAAGAGTGGCTGGAGAATCAGCTTAATCATCAACTGCCAATGATTCAATCAGTGATACTCACATGATAAAACCTCCATAAAAACTCCCGAATAACAGGGCACAGAGATCCTCAGAGTTGGACAGCACATCCCCTGCAGGGAGGGTGGTGATACCCAACTTCATGGGGACAGAAGCTCCTGTGCTTGGGCTCCTTCCAGAACTCACCCAATGTACTCCTTCATCTGGCCATTCCTATGTATCCTTTATAATAAACTGGTAGCAGTAAGGAAAATGTTTTCCCGAGTTTAACTGAATATTTACTGAAAATATACAGTTTTCTGAATATTCCCCCAAATGCTTCAACTTCAAATGGGGGCAGGCTGAGTATGGGGATACCTGATATTATAGTTAAGTTAGACAAAAGTATAGATACTCTGCAGTCCCAATACTGGGACTTGCATCTGAACTGAGGACAATCTTGTGGAATCTGAACTAGGTAGTTAGTGTCAGAGTTGAAGCGAGTTATAGGACACCCAGGTGGTTTCCAGACAGTTAAACAACTTTGCAGAGTGGAGAAAACCCACTTACTTATCATGTCAGAATTGTTGGGAACAAACACAACTCACTAAAACAGTGATAGTTGAAATGAGATGCCAGTCCAGGTTCGATGCACGATACTGGATGCTTGGGGCTAGAGCACTGGGACAACCCAGAGGGATGGTATGGGGAGGGAGGAGGGAGGAGGGTTCAGGGTGGGGAACACATGTATACCTGTGGCGGATTCATTTTGATATTTGGCAAAACTAATACAATTATGTAAAGTTTAAAAATAAAATAAAACTAAAAAAAAAAAAAAAGAAAAAAAGAAACCATAATGGAAAAGAATGTAAAAAAAAATAAAAATAAAAAACAGTGATAGGAAAATAACATAAAAAGAGTGTGGTAGTTAAAAGATGACTTGAAAAATGGAGACAGAAGGTGGAAAAGATGGAAAGTATTTTATAGTGGCACAAAGAAGGTAGGTAACAACTCAACAAGCATTGGAGGAATTAATCCATTCCTCCCATAAAATATACTGAATATATTTGACCTGCTGCGTCAAGCACCTGATCTGCTGGCAGTGGACAGAACTCCAAGAACAAGGCACATGTTTCCTGGCCTTGTGCAGTTTATATTTTGTGGGCAAAGAGAATGGATAATAATGAAAAATAACCACCTAGAAGACAACATAGGAAGAACATTTTCTGACATTAATTACAGTAATTTTTTTTGGATCTGTCTCCTAAGGGAAAAGAAACAAAAGCAATGATAAACAAATTAGACACCTATTTAATTTTAAGGGGCTTTCCTGGTAGCTCAGTGGTAAAGAATCCACCTAGAAAAAAAAAATCCACCTTCCAAGCAAGAGAAGCAAGTTCAATCCCTGGTTTGGGAAGATCACCTGTTGAAAGAATTCTTAATCAACTCCAGTATTCTTGCCTGGGTAATCCAATGGGCAGAGGAGCCTGGAGGGTACGGTCCATGGGGTCGCTAAAGACTCGGACACGACATAGCGACTAAATAATAACAACAATTAAAGGCTATTTCACAGCAAAGGAAACCACTAACAAAATGAAAACACAACAAATGGAATGGGAAAACAATATCTGCAAATGATATGACTGATGATAGATTAATATCCAAAAGATATGAACAACTCATATAACTCAATATCAAAAAACAAACAAACCCCCTGAAAAAATGAGTGGAAGACCTGAATAGATATTTTCCAAAGAAGACATGCAAACGGATAGTAAGCACTTTAAAAGATACTCAACATTGCTAGTCATCAAAAATGCAAGTCGAAACAAAAATGAGATATCACCTCACAGCTGTCTGAATGGCTATCAACAGGAATGTTGGCCAGTTTGTACAGAAAAGAAAACCCTTGTGCATTGTTGGTGGGAAATGCAAATTGGTGTAGCTGCCATGGAATACAGTATGGAAGTTCCTCAAAAACAGTAAAAATAGAACTACTACATGATCCAGCATTTCCACACCTGACTATACATTGAAAAAAAAAAAAACTATTTCAGAAAGTAATCTGCAGGATTCTCTGGGTGGTCCAGTGTTTAAGCCTTGGTGCTGCCACAGCAGACTGAACATGAGTTCAATTCCCAGTCAGGGAAGGTCCACATGCATTGTGGTACAGGGGGAAAAAAGTGGCATGCACCCCAATGTTGAAAGTGGCATTTTTAAAATCATTAACACAAGATACGGACACAAATTCACAACAGATGAGCTGATAAACATGAGTTGATATATACAAGTGGAATACTGCTCAGCTGTTAAAGAGAATATAATTTTTGCCATTGAAACCACATGAATAAGCCTATGCTTAAAGAGATAAACGCACACACAAAAATACTATATATGATATTGCTTCTCTGAGGAATTGAAAACTAGAACAAACTAAAGAATGGAACAAAGAAGAAACATATTGGTAGATATAGAAAACCATCTAGTGGTTACAGTGCAGAAGGGGAAGGCCATAAAGGCAAGAAAAATAGGGGATTAAGAGATGCAAACTACTGTGTGCCAAATAAATTAGATATAAGGATACATCTCACAACACAGGAAACAGAGCCAATACATATTAATAACTATGCGTGAAATAGAACCTTGAAAAACTATGAATGACTGCTGTACTCATCAAACATGTAATACTGTAAATCAACTATATTTCAATCTTAGTTAAAATACATTTTAACTTGAAATAAAAGTAAATTAAAAATTAAGCAAAAAAGTAAATAAATGAAATCCTCTTCAGAGCCTTCTGGAAAAAATATGAGAAAGAGTGAATAGGTTATTATCTTAATGTCCCAATAGTATCAGATAAAATGACATTGTGATTAACTTTTGGGTTTTTATTTTTAATTTATTTATTTTTTAATTGAAGGATAGTTGCTTTACAGAATTTTGTTGCTTTCCGTCAAACCTCAACATGAATCAGCCATAGATATACATACATCCCCTCCCTTATGAACCTCCTTCCC
The DNA here is from genome assembly GCF_003369695.1 of Bos indicus x Bos taurus. Lineage (NCBI taxonomy): Eukaryota > Metazoa > Chordata > Mammalia > Artiodactyla > Bovidae > Bos > Bos indicus x Bos taurus. Next base: position 7,780,905 of record NC_040093.1, read on the forward strand.
ATCTCACCATCCCACACCTCTAGATTGATACAGAGCCCCTCTTTAAGTTTCCTGAGACATACAGCAAATTCCTATTGGCTATCTATTTTACATATGGTAATGTAAGTTTCCATGTTACTCTCTCCATACATCTCACCCTCTCCTCCCCTCTTCCCATGTCCATAAGTATTTTCTATGTGTGTTTCTCCATTGCTGCCCTGCAAATAAATTCTTCAGTATCATTTTTCTAGATCCCATATATATGCATTAGAATACAATATTTCTCTTTCTCTTTCTAACTTACTTCATTCTGTACAATAAGTTCTAGGTTCATCCAGCTTATTAGAACTGACTCAAAGGTGTTCCTTTTTATGCCTGAGTAATATTCCATTCTGTGTACGTACCACAAATTCTTTATCCAATTATCGGTCGATGGATATATAGGTGGCTTCCACGTTCGAGCTATTGCAAACAGTGCTGCAATGAACAACGGAATACATGTGCCTTTTTCAGTTTTCATATACCTCAGGGTATATTCCTAGAAGTGGGATTGCTCAGTCATATGGTGGTTTTATACCTAGTTTTTTAAAGAAATCTCCATGCCATCTTCCATAGTAGCTGTATAAATTTACATTCCCACCAACAGTGCAAGAGTATTCCCTTTTCTCCACACCTTCACCACATTTATTGTTTGTAGACTTTTTGATGAGGGCCATTCTGACCGGTGTGAGGTGATATCTCATTGTAGTTTTGATTTGCATTTCTCTAATAATGAGCAATGTTGAGCATCTTTTCATCTGTTTGTTAGCCATCTGTATGTCTCCTTTGGAGAAATGTCTGTTTAGGTCTTTTTCCCACTTTTTGATTGAGTTATTTGTTTTTCTGGTATTGAGTTGTATGAGCTGCTTGTATATTTTGGAAATTAATCCTTTGTCAGTTGCTTCAGTTGCTATTATTTTCTCCCATTCTGAGGGTTGTCTTTTCACCTTATTCAGTGTTTCCTTTGCTGTGTAAAAGCTTTTAAGTTTAATCAGGCCCACTTGTTTACTTTTGTTTTTATTTCCATTCTCTAGGAGGTAGGTCATAGAGGATCTTGCTTTGATTTGTCATCGAGTGTTCTGCCTATGTTCTCCTCTAAGAGTTTTACAGTTTCTGGTCTTACATTCAGGTCTTGAATCCATTTTTGAGTTTATCTTTGTGTATGGTGTTAGGAAGTATCTAATTTCATTCTTTTACATGTAGCTGTCCAGCTTTAGCAGCACCATTTATTGAAGAGACTGTCTTTGCCCCATTGTATATTCTTGCCTCCTTTGTCAAAAATAAGGTACCCATAGGTGCATGTGTTTATTGCTGGGGTTTTGATCTTGTTCCATTGGTCTATATTTCTGTTTTTGTGTCAGTACCATACTATCTTGATAACTGTAGCTTTGTAGTATAATCTGAAGTCAGGAAGGTTGATTCCTCCAGCTCCATTCTTCTTTCCAAAGACTGCTTTGGCTATTCGGAGTCTTTCATGTTTCCATATGAATTGTGAAATTTTTTGTTCTAGTTCTGTGAAAAATTCCAATGGTTTGATAGGCATCACATTGAATTGTAGATTGCATTTGGTAGTATAGTCATTTTCACAATATTGATTCTTCCTACCCAGGAACATGGAATATCTCTCTGTTTATGTCACTTTTTATTTCTTTCATCAGTGTCTTGTAATTTTCTGTGTACAGTTCTTTTGTCTCCTTAGGTAAGTTTATTCCTAGATATTTTATTCTTTTTGTTGCAATGGTGAATGGGATTGATTCCTTAATTTCTCTTTCTGATTTTTCATTGTTAGTATATAGATATGCAAGTGATTTCTGTGTATTGATTTTGTATCCTGTGACTTTGCTAAATTCACTGATTAGCTCTAGTAATTTTCTGATGTTATCTTTAGGGATTTTTATGTACAGTATTATGTCATGTGCAAAGAGTGAGAGCTTTATTTCTTCTTTCCTGATCTGGATTCCTTTTATTTCTTTTTCTTCTTCGATTATTATAGCTAGGACTTCCAGAACTATGTTGAACAATAGTGGTGAAAGTGGACACCTTTGTCTTATTCCTGATCTTAGGGGGAATGCTTTCAGTTTTTCACTATTGAGAATAATGTTTGCTGTAGGCTTATCATATACGGTGAAAGTGAAAGAGGAGAGTGAAAAAGTTGGCTTAAAGCTCAACATTCAGAAAACTAAGATCATGGCATCTGGTCTCATCACTACATGGGAAATAGATGGGGAAACAGTGGAAACAGTGTCAGACTTTATTTTGGGGGGCTCCAAAATCACTGCAGATGGTGATTGCAGCTATGAAATTAAAAGATGCTTACTCCTTGGAAGGAAAGTTATGACCAACCTAGATAGCATATTCAAAAGCAGAGACATTACTTTGCTGACAAAGGTCTGTCTAGTCAAGGCTATGGTTTTTCCAGTAGTCATGTATGGATGTGAGAGTTGGACTATAAAGAAAGCTGAGTGCCGAAGAATTGATGCTTTTGAACTGTGGTGTTGGAGAAGACTCTTGAGAGTCCCTTGGACTGCAAGGAGATCCGACCAGTCCATTCTAAAGGAGATCAGTCCTGGGTGTTCTTTGGAAGGACTGATACTGAAGGTGAAACTCCAGTACTTTGGCCACCTCATGCGAAGAGTTGACTCATTGGAAAAGACTCTGATGCTGGGAGGGATTGGGGGCAGGAGAAAAAGGGGATGACAGAGGATGAGATGGCTGGATGGCATCAACGACTCAATGGACATGAGTTTGAGTGAACTCTAGGAGTTGGTGATGGACAGGGAGGCCTGGTGTGCTGCAATTCATGGGGTTGCAAAGAGTTGGACATGACTGAGTGACTGAACTGAACTGAACTATCATATGTGGCCTTTACTATGTTGAGGTAGGCTCCTTTTATGCCCACTTTTTGAAGACTTTTCATCATAAATGGGTGCTGAATTTTGTGAAAGGCCTTTTCTGCATCTATTGAGATTATCATATGGTTTTTATCTTTCAATGTGCTAATATGGTGTATCACATTGATTTATTTGTGTATATTGAAGAATCCTTGCATCCCTGGAATAAACCAAAGTTGATCATGGAGTATGAGCTTTTTGATGTGTTGCTGAATTCTGTTTGCTAAACTTTTGTTGAAGATTTTTGCATCTATGTTTATCAGTGATATTGGCCTGTAGCTTTCTTTTTTTGTGTTGTCTTTGTCTGGTTTTGATAGCAGGATGATGGTGGCCTCGTAGAATGAGTTTGGAAGTGTTCCATCCTTTGTAATTTTTTGAAAGAGTTTTAGAAGGATACACATTAGCTTTTCTCTAAATGCTTGATAGAATTCTCCTGTGAAGCCATCTGGTCCTGGGCTTTGGTTTTTAGGGAGATTTTTGATCACAGCTTCAATTTCAGTGCTTGTAATTGGGTTGTTCATAATTTCTATTTCTTCTAGGTTCCATCTTGGAAGGTTGAAATTTCCTAAGAATCTGTCCATTTCTTCCAGGTTATCCATTTTACTGCCATATAATTGTTCATAATGGCCTCATAATCCTTTGTATTTCTGCATTGTCTGTTGTAACCTCTTCTTTTTCATTTCTAATTTTGTTGATTTGATTCCTCTCTCTTTTCTTGATGAGTCTGGCTAAAGGTTTGTCAATTTTGCTTATCTTCTCAAAGAATCAGCTTTTAGTTTTACTAATCTTTACTATTGTTTCTTTCATTTCTTCTTCAGTTATTTCTGCTCTGATTTTTATGATATCTTTCCTTCTCCTAATTTTCTTCTTTTTCCAGTTGTTTTCAGTGTAAAGATAGGTTTTCTATTCGATGTTTTTCTTGCTTCTTGAGGTAGGAGTGTATTGCTATACACTTTCCTCTTAGAACTGCTTTTGCTGCATCCCACAGGTTTTGAGTTGTAGTGTTTTCATTGTCATTTATTTCTAGAAAATTTTTTATTTCCCTTCAGTAACCTGTTGGTTCTTTAGCAATGAATTGTTTAATCTCCATGTGTTTCTTACAGTTGTTTTTCTTGTAACTGATATCTAGTTTCATAGCATTGTGGTCAGAAAAGATGCTTGATATGATCTCAATTCTCTTAAACTTACTGAGGTTTGATTTGTGACCCAAGATGTGGTCTATCCTAATGAATGTTCCACGTGCACTTGAGAAGGTGTATTCTTCTGCATTTGGATAGAATGTCCTGAAGATATCAGTGAGTTTCATCTCACCTAATTTATCATTTAAGACTTGTGTTTCTTTATTAATTTTCTGTTTTGATGATCTGTCCACTGGTGTGAGTGGGGTGTTAAAGTCTCCTACCATCACTGTGTTATTGTCAAGTTCTCCTTTTATGTCTTAGTTTATATGTTAGTATTAGTTTATATGTCCTATGTTAGTTTATATGTTAGTGTTTGTCTTACGTATTGAGGAGCTATTATGTTGAGTGCATAGATATTTACAATTGTTATGTCTTCCTCTTGGATTGATTCCTTGATTATTATGTAGTGCCCTTCCTTTCCTAATGTGACATTCTTTATTTTAAGGTCTATTTTGTCTGATATGAGGTTTGCTACTCCAGCTTTATTTCGCTTTCCATTTGCATGGAATATATTTTTCCATCCTCTCACTTTCAGTCTATACATGTCTTGAGGTCTGAAGTGGGTTTCTTGTGACAGCATATATATGGATCTTGTTTTTGTATCCTTTAAGACAGTCTGTGTCTTTTGGTTGGAGCCTATAATTACTTTACATTTAAAGTAATTATTGATATATATGTTCCTATTGCCATTTTCTTAATTATCTGGGGTTGATTTTGTATATATCTTCTCTTGGATTTCTTGACTATACAACTCCCTTTAACATTTGTTGTAAAGCTGGTATGGTGGTAATGAATTCTCTTAACTTTTGTTTGTCTGAAAAGCTTTTGATTTTGCCATCAATTTTGAATGAGATCCTTCCTGGGTAGAGTAATCTTGGTTGTAGATTTCTCCCTATCAGTACTTTAAATATATCCTGCCATTCCCTTCTGGCCTGGAGACTTTTTGCTGAAAGATCAGCTGTTAAAGGTATGGAGTTTCCCTTGTATGTTACTTGTTGCTTTTCCCCTTGCTACTTTTAATATTCTTTCTTTGTGATTAGTCTTTGTTAGTTTGATTAGTATGTGTCTTTGTGTGTTTCTCCTTGGGTTTAATCCTGTATAGGACTCTTTGCACCTCTTGGACTTGATTGACTATTTCCTTTTCCATGTTGGGGAAATTTTCAACTATAATCTCTTCAAAAATTTTCTCATATCATTTCTTTTCTTCTTCTTCTGGGACCCCTATAATTCAAATGTTGGTGCATATGATATTGTCCCAGAGGTCTCTGAGACTATCCTCAGTTCTTTTCATTCTTTTTACTTTATTCTGCTCTTCTGAAGTTATTTCCACCATTTTATCTTCCAGCTTACTGATTGTTTCTTCTGCTTCAGATATTCTGCTATTGATTGCTTCTAGAGTATTCTTCATTTCAGTAATTGTGTTTTTTGTCTCCGTATGCTTATTTTTCAATTCTTCAAGATCTTCATTAATTGATTCTTGCATTTTGTCCATTTTGTTTTCAAGGTTTTTGATCATCTTTACTATCATCATTCTGAATTTTTTTTCAGGTAGTTTGCCTATTTCCTCTTCATTTATTTAGCTTTCTGTGTTCCTAATGGGGGCTCAGATTCTATTCTGGTCCTACATTTATGTGTTCTTGCATCCAATGTCCACAACTATCAAACTAGTGTGTTTTCTTTCGTGGGAGCTCTCAATGTCCTTTTATATATTCCATAGACATAGAGTCTGGCTAGTTGATTGTGTGGATTTGTCTGCAGCTTGTATAGGCAGTGGGAAGGTTTTAGGTCTTCTTCCTTAGACACAGTGTCCCTGAGTTTCAATTGTGGTTTTATTTCTACCTCTGCATGTGGGCCACCCATTAGGATTGGCTCCTGAGGCTGCCCTGGAGCACTTGGGGCTGCCCCCATGAGGGCCACGTGTGGAGGTGGTACAGCTGATTGGGTTGCAGGGGTTCTGGCAGCACCAGGTACTTAGGGGAGCTTGTGGTAATGGCAGCAGGAAATATAGTGCTCTAGAAGGGTATGGCAATCAGTATTAGCCAATACACTTCAGTATTCTTGCCTGGAAAATCCCCTTACAGAGAAGCCTGGAAGGCCACAGCCCACAGGGTTGCAAAGAGTTGGACACGACTTAAGTGACCCCACATGCATAGGAGAAAAAAAGTTTTTCCCACTGTGGCAGCTCTGCCCCAGTGAGGTTTGACTGTGAAGGTGGTACAGATTCTTGGCCTTCAACTGTATGTGGACCAAACTTCCAGATGTTAAAGCTGGATTTAGAAAAGGCAGAGGATCTAGAGATGAAATTGCCAACATCATTTGGATTATAGAAAAAGCAAGAGAATTCCAGAAAAAAATCTACTTTTGCTTCATTGACTATACTAAAGCCTTTGATGGTGTGCATCAAAAAAAAAAACCAAAAAACTGTAGAAAATTCTTAAGGAGATGGAAATCCCAGACCACTTTACCTGCCTCCTGAGAAACCTGTATGCAGGTCAAGAAGCAACAGTTAGAACCAGACATTGAACAACTGACTAGTTCAAAATTGGAAAGGAGTATGTCAAGGATGTATAATCACTCTGCTTATTTAACTTATATGCAGAGTACATCATGCAAAATGATGGGCTGGATGAAGCGCAAGCTGGAATCAAGATTGTCAGGAGACATATCAATAAACTTAGATATGTACATAACACCATCCTTATGGTTGAAAGCAAAGAAGAATCAAAGAGCCTCTTGATGAAGGTGAAAGAGGAGAGTGAAAAAGCTGGCTTAACACTCAACATTCAAAAAGTGAAGATCATGGCATCTGCCATGATCCCATTGCCTAGAACACAAGTAACAGGTCAACAAAAATCCAATATTCTCCACTTACCAATACTTCCTACTTTAAAAGAAATAATGTTTTCCTGTCATATCGGTGCTTCCAAAGGTTGAATGTATAACCATTAAAGAACACTTGAAATGAATGAATCATTGTGATGAAAGCCACACAAATGAAAACATCTTTTTTCCTCACACATTCATCAGGCAGATAGTATTATCCTCCTTATAAAGATAAGGGAAACATCAACCCAGAGAGGTTAAATGTTTAGTCTATATTCATTCACTGCTGATGGGCAGACAGCTAGCGAGGATTTGAATCTGGCTGCCCTGGTAGGAAGGAAAGTGCATTTACTACAGAATATATGCAAGTACTTGTGTGTTCCTCAAATAAACCAGATCTAAGTTTTACAACTAGTCAGTTCAATAGAGGTTGGTAGTATTTTATTTGAAAATTTAGGTACTGGGACTTCCCTGCTGGTTCAGTGGTTAAGATTCTACACTTCCATGCAGCATGTGCTGGTTAGATTACCTGTTCAGGGAACAGGATCCCACATGCCTCATGGCAAAGCCAAAAAAAAAAAAAAAAGACATTCTAGGGTTAAGTATAAAGTTTGAATAAAGCTTTACAGATATTCAGAAAATGCAGTTCCACCACCAGAGTATAAAACTGCTGGCACCTGCCCTGTATCAAGTTGGATTTAATGAATCCAAGAATGACTCAATATTAGGACAGCAAAAAAAGACTCATTTATTCTCAGTCTGGCACAAAAGCACAATGGCACAAGTCACAGTAACCATGGAACTGGAAACAATGATGCCCGACTGAGTGGACTAAAGAAACAAAATTATTATTAATATCAATTTCATGTGATAAGTGTATTTATTTAGTAATTCCTGCAGTGTTTCCTCCAGGAGATTGTCCCAACTTAGGGATCGAACCCAGGTCTCCTACATTGCAGGTGGATTCTTTACCATCCAGGCCACCAGAGAAGACTAAGAATACCAGAGTGGGTTGCCTATCCCTTCTCCAGGGGATCTTCCCAACCAAGAAATCAAATTGGAGTCTCCTTCATTGTAGGTGGATTCTTTACCAGCTGTGCTACCAGTGGTAAAGAACATGCCTCCCAACACAGGAGACATGGTTTTGATCCCTGGGTGGAGAAGATCCCCTGGAAAAGGAAATGGCAACCCACTCCAGTATTCTTCCTTGGAAAATCCCACAGAAAGAAGGAACCTGGGGGGCTACAGTTGATGGGGTCACAAAAGAGTTGGACGTGACCTAGTGACTAAACAACAAATACAAGTATTAGCAGTAAGGCAAAATTTGTGACAGATATGTAAATACAAGATACATGAAGATCAATATTAAGGCTAGAAACTTGTGTACCATATAAAGAACATACATTTTTTGAATGGGTATCATAATACTGAAAAGAAGCAGAAATATGGTATCTGAATTGCACAAAGTTCTATTTTTCATACATGCTGATTCCTTAATTTATGTGCAAATAGTCTCTCCAACAATCAATAGAGACACAATAACTTAATCTTCTCAGCAATTCATACAACATCCAGAGTTAAAGGAGACAGTTCTACTCCAGCAATGGCTGCCAGACACACTGTTACTGCACAAGGTCAGATGATTCCTATAGATTCATCATACTCTTTGTTACAAGGATGGACTATTATGTGCTCATCTCTGAAACCTGAAATGTATGTATAGGATTCCTGGAAAGGAGACTGAACATCATATTAATTTGGGAAATACAGTCCTAGTCACATAAAATATCACACTAGTATTAAACCACAACGATCTCTGTCAGTGAGATATACATACATCACATTAGGAGCATCAGGGATTGGTGAAAGATGTAGCACCCCATCTCCCTTTTCTATCTCAGTTCAGACTCAGGATTTATCCCACCCTTCTGCAGGCTTTGGTGCTGGACCAGGTTCACACAAGGGAGATTCTCTTTGTCAAATAATTCACTTACCAGATTCCTAATACAGATGCTTCCTTTATAGAGTCTACCTCCCTAAAGTATACAGAAAAAACTCAGTGACTTTTTCCTGCTTCCTGGAGGGTGGGCTCAGCATGCAGGTCAAAACAATCAGTATGTGTGCAGGAAGGCTAACTGGACCCTGAGACACGAGTTTGTGATCCTGTGATCTCACCTCCCCTCAGTACTGCAATTATCATGTCACCTGTAGCAGCACTGGCAGGAGGAACAGGCTTGGGAACTGCGATTATTTTTGAAAATATTTTTCCAGTCACTAATTACCAATGACAATTATAAGTTTCTAGCTAATATGTCTTAAGAGACTTTGGATTGTTTGTGACAGATGCTTACGTATGAGCGCGCTAAGCCGTTTCAGTTGTCTCTGACTCTTTCCGACCCAATGGATTATAGCTACCCAGACTCCTCTGCTCATGAAATTCTCCAGACAAGAATACTGGAGTGGGTTGCCAAGCCCTCTTCTTTTCCATGATCCCTGGAGGCACACAGAGCTCCCATGAAGGGAGCAAAAAGAACTTAGGACTGACATGTAAGAAACTTGCTATGTCTCAATGGAGGTTTTGCCTCACTGAGAAATTCTACCCAGGACAGTTCTTTCCTAATTTCATACACTGAGCTGAACCACCAATTAAAGTGTGAGCAAAGAAATGGAATTTGTCCTCATATCTGAGGATTTCAAAAGAGATACAAGTAACAAGAAGGACATGATTTCAACACTCTACATTAGACAGCAGTGTACTCATTTGTATAACTCAGTATCAAAGAATATGTAATTTGTTAGGAAAATAAACTTTCCTGATATGGACCTTCAATAATTTGGAAGCAGAAGTGGATACTACCCACAGAAGAAAGAGATAAATGTTTAAAAGAGACCCATGCAAACTAAAGAATGAGGGTCAGGTGGTCTAATAGGGAGATTCTACTATTTCCATAAATGTCAGATAAGCCAGTGCTACTCACTCAATTCAAGACCATAGAGAGATCAACACAGTTCTCTACAAAATTATTTTGTGCAAACTTTTCATTAAGAACTTGGGATTGTATTTGTAATTAAGAAATACACTTCCATAGGGTCATATTTATATGGTCAATATAGGTCATATAGGTCAATTTATAGGGTCAGTAGAAACATATTTATATATTATGTGTTGAATCTAATTTTTCAGGTTTTCCTTACATATATATTAAATCTTTGATCCAGGTTCCTTCCATCTTCCCTCTCAATTGTCAAGTCAGTTGTTAGAGCCATAATGGAAGACAATCCATTCTACACAAGCACACACAAATGCTCACATACAAGCTCATTTACATGCAGAGATGCATGGACATTCACACACTCAAACATATACTTGCACACATTCAGATACTTACACACATACGTAATCACTCACGTTCCCATACAATTTCATCTGCACACTCACAACCATGAATGCACACACTGCATACATTAAAACTCCCTATCACATACACAAACACTCATAAACACAAAGAAACTCAGAATCGCACTCTTTCATGAAACCAGTCACCACACATGCACCTCAATGACAAGAAGGACAGCTGTATCTCCAAACTTCTGGATGCCTCAAAATGGGAGCTTTCCTACACTTTACAGTCCTTCCAACCCTGTGACAGTTACAAAGACAATATTTACTACAATACATAACATCTAAAATAGCAGTCAACATTTCATCTGTTGTCAAGACACACTCTGGGAACTTGAAGTCCTTGGGGTAGTGACAGTGTGTGGGTGTGTCACAGAGTGGGGTAGGAATAGGCCAGAGGGAAAAGCAGCCATAAGGATAAGAGGGTGGTGGAGTGAACCTGGGGCCCAGGGAGGACAGGGGAAGAAAGGGGGCAGAGACAAAAAAGGCACAAGGAGTTTAATGTTGGTTAAGTATTCAAGTGCAAGGCTGGGCATGAAAATATAACTGAATAAAGTATGCAACAAAGATATGATGTGGAATATTTGGGGACCTGGGGAAATAAGGGGTGCAGAGTCATTTAACAGCATATTCCAAGAGCAATTTAGCAAATATACACTCACAGTGGGATTCTGCAATCTAGGTGGTGAAGCAATCCCATCTCTCAAGTCACTGATAAAAATCCACATGTGGACAATTCAGTTATGACCTACTTACACATCCCACGATATGTGACAGCTGACATTCAACACTATAAAGGTCTATGGACTTCCCTAGGGGTCCAATGGTTGCTGCTGCTGCTGCTAAGTCACTTCAGTCGTGGCTGACTCTGGGCAACCTCACAGACAGCAGGCCACCAGGCTCCCCCATCCCTGGGATTCTCCAGGCAAGAACACTGGAGTGGGTTGCCATTTCCTTCTCCAGTGCGTGAAAGTGAAAAGTGAAAGGGAAGTCACTCAGTCATGTCCAACTTTTAGGGACCCCATGGACGGCAGCCTACTAGGCTCCTCCGTCCATGGGATTTTCCAGGCAAGAGTACTGGAGTGGGGTGCCATTGCCTTCTCTGGTCCAATAGTTAAGACTCCACAATTTCAATGCAGGGTACATGGGTTCGATCCCTGGTCAGGGAACTAAGATCCTGCTTACCCTTAAATGAAGTGAACATCGTTTAGTCGTGTCCAATTCTTTGTGACCCCATGGACCGTACAGCCCACGGAATTCTCCAGGCCAGAATACTGGAGTGGGTAGCAGTTCCCTTCTCCAGGGGATCTTCCCAACCCAGGAATCAAACCTAGATCTCCTGAATTTCAGGCAGATTCTCTACCAGCTGAGTCACAAGGGAAGCCCAAGAACACTGGAGTGGGTAGCCTATCCTTCTCCAGCAGATTTTCCCAACCCAGGAATCAAACCAGGGTCTCCTGTATTGCAGGCTGATTCTTTACCAGCTAAGCCACCAGGGAAGCCCAACTTACAGTAAGGAGGGGGTCCAGGAAAAATTAAAATAACAGTCTAAAGGTATAAACAAGGAGTGTTTTGATACAGATATCTCACTAATATTCTCCATTGAATAAATCATTGTGTTTGGTGGAACATGGTAAAGCTATTTCTGCTAACATAAAATTATCTTCTTCATAAACAATGTGATTGAAGTAAGCAACTTGAGTAAAAATTAAGGCCAGTATGACAATATTTATGAAAATGTTGAAAATATTTTTATGGTCATATCCACAAAACAGAATATGTTATACATTCATTTTTATACCAATTGGGATATAATATCAGGTTTACTCCTATAAAGGGCTTCCCTGATGGCTCAGTGGTAAAAATCCACCTGCCAAGCAGAAGATGTGGGTTTGAACCCTGGGTTGGGAAGATTGCCTGGAGGAGGAAATGGCAACCCACTCCAGTATTCTTCCTTGGGAAATCCCATGGACAGAGGAGCCTGGCAGCCTACAATCCATGGGATCACAAAGAGTTGATAATGACCTAGCAACTAAACAATGACATATAAAACCGAATTAAAAAAAATGAAAAACTGAAAAACTATGCTACAGTTGAATATCAAAATGGCATCAGTTGTGAGAATAAACGGGAATTTTAGCTAATTTTTAAAAAACCTTTATCTTTTAAATTTATTTATTTTAATTGGAGGATAATTGCTTTACAATATTCTGTTGGCTTCTGCCATAAATAAAGATGAATCAGCCATAGATATACATATGTCCTCTCCCTCTTGAACCTCTCTCCCACTACCCACCCCATCCCACCACTCTAGTTTGTCACAGAGCACCAGGTTTAAGCTAATTTTATTGTTTATTATTCTGTTTCTATTGCTGCTATAACAAACTTCCATGAAACTAGCACCTGAAACAACACTCATTTATTTTATAACAGGCCAATTAGTCAGAAGGCCAGAATCAAGTGGTCTGCTCTCCCGGGCACTTAACTGGACCCTCTCGAGGAGAATTACTTACAGGCTGATTTTTGTCTTTGCAAGAATTCTCCACATCTCTTCTACATGGCTTCCTCTATCTGGAAAGTCAGCATCAACAAACTGACACCCTCCCCCTCCTGTTTTCAATCTCTTCCTTTTCAGTTGCATCTAACTGGCCTTTCTGTTCTTTAAGGTCATGTAACTACAAACAATCTACCCAAATTATGAAGAATATATCCCGATTTTAAAGTCACATGACTAATAACCTTAGGCGTATCTGCAAAGGCCCTTTTGCCTGTAATCTTCCATGAACCACCAACAGATAATGCCAGGGGATAAAGATCTGCCTACAGTTCTAAGACAACAGTAGATTTTGTTCAATGAAATACATTTTTGTGATTATATCCAAACAACCATTGCAAGTGGTTACTTGGTATAGCTTCACACAAAAACAAACATTACTAATAATTTTTTTTCAATACTGTATAGTTACATTTTATGTCTTATGCAAAGCAGATGTTAAAGTTTAAAAACACTACAATAAGTAAGGGGAGTTTCATCAAATCAGTTTGGGGCATAAAAGTTGATGAATCATAGTATGGGGTCTATGTTGCCAACAGTCACAACAGGACAGGTCTCCTGTTGCCAACACTGAGGGCCCGGGACCAGTAAAGAGATGCTCTTGGCAGGTCCACACTAGTCACTTTCATGCCTGAAATTTCCATAGAGTAAAGTCCTGATGCTGTGGTATCATTCACCTTTTAGCAAGGGACCTACTGTATATTAAAACATTAAGGAGGTTTGGGTGTGGTCATGCTGTGAGGCTTGCAAGATCTTAGTTCCTTAACTAGGGACCAAACCCATGCCCCCTGCAGTGGAAGCATGTAGTCTTAACCACTGGACCATCGAGGAAGTCCCAGGAGTATTTGGTATCAGCAGAATTTTCGTTTCATGGGCCAAATGAAAAAAATGACCCACAAGTGACTTGTGACTCAACTGAAAATGAGGGTGTTAATTATGGGGGATGAATTAGAGACCCCCAACCTGCCCTAATACCCCCATCCCTTTATCTCTATGTGCTCTTTCTCTACCTTTATCACCCAAAGACTTTCACCCCAGGACTTTGCTGGTCTTTATCCATCTTTTAGCACCTGTCCCATCACCCTGCAAGGCCATGACCTAAATTTCCCCCTCTAACCTCCACCTGACCCTTCTATTTCCTCACCCCACCTGCACTCTATCCCTCCTTGGAATCCTCTCCCTCTGACAACTCTATACCCCGACAGCATCACAGCTGGCTAATCCTTGCCTTGCATGACCTCCCTCTTCTTCATGGATCTATATTTTTTCACTATTTCACTCACTTCAACCCAATTCCCATTTCCTCTGTATACCTTCCTCTAGAAATCTTCCCTGTGAGTCAAATTTCTGGGGCCTTTCTCTTAAAGAAGCAAGCTGTATGTTTAGAAAAATTATTTTTCCAAAATCATTATAATCATGGAAATTTTCTCCCTTTATCCTGCTTCTCTTGGTGCCAGTGTACATGATCACCAAATTCCCAGACATCATTTATAAAAATAAAATGAGGAAACCATCCTATATGACCATGTAGGAAAGCATAAATTCGCAAACCTCACTTGCTCAAACTCTAATATTTGAAAGAAAGACCTGTCTTCAGCATTGCCTCACTCCTGGGACATAGCCTCTGAACTCTGGAATATTTTCCTGGTAAGAGTGTTTTGATATACTTGAGGCACTGGGCCATATAAGACCAGTGGGACCAGAGAAGTTAATCCTAACAATGCTATTTATGGTGAAGAGCTATTTCTGCTCTGGAGGGCTGGGGTCTGAGTAGCTGACATTAGTCACATGGGGCCACAGGGCTGCATGACCCCCAGCACAAAACCCTGCAACCAAGGCTCAGGTGAACTGCCTAGGTTGATGACACTTCACGTGTACTGTCTGTCACATCTTGTTCAAGGCAAACTCACAACATCCCCATGTTACTCCCCTGGGAAAGGACATGTGAAATCTTAAGCCTGGTTTCTTGCGGACTTTGCCCCATGCATGTTTTTCCTTTGCTTATTCAAGTAATAAAGAGTAACCTTGAGTGTAACCACTCCTGAATCTTGAGAGTCCTTCTATGATTCATTAACCTTGAGGATGGCCTTGGAGATCCCTGATGAATCATGTTAAAGAATATAACAAAGAATTCCTTGATGGTCCAGTGGTTCAGATTTGGCACTTTTACTTTAGGGTCCTGGGTTCCAACTCTGATTGGGAACTGAGATCCCATCAGCCCTGTAGGATAGTCAAAAAAATCACTACTACTATTAAATAAAACATTTTTAGAAATACCATCCTGTGGTAATAAGCTGTATTATTATGTCTAGGAGTATAGGCTAAGGAAATCCAACAGTGAATGTATTCTACCCGAAAGGGGCTTTAAAAATACACAAGAGAGAGAGAGATAAAGTTAGGATACTCATGGCCCTTGATTTATGGTTTTCTTTGAGGCACATGCCAAGATAAATGGCATAAGGTGTCCAAACTCTGTGTCAGCACCAATTTCATGTGACTCTGAGTATTAAATAAGTACTGTTCCTGTCAAGTCCTTAGGAGGGATCTGCCTGTCAGGCATCCTCTTAGAACCAGGTCTGCTATGAGGCCCTGCTGGAGCTCCTGAATATGTGCTCAAGCCTGTGCATGAAGTAAAGATTCAGCAAATGCCCCCTAGAGGAGAAACAGGGATGTGGATGGATACCATCACCTAGACACACTTGCCAGTCCTGCCTATCTCAGCCTCCAGAAAGAGACAATAAGACATGTCAGGGTCAGTGTTTTCAATGACCATGACTTATGAAGAACAAGGTTCTGATTCAGAGCACCTTGTCCTCACAGCATTGCTGGTTTTAAGGAAGCTTATCCACAATACAGGAGAGAGTAGAGGGAGGGAAAAGTCTGAGGACCAGGGAAAGTCAGCTTGTTGCAGCCTAAGGATGCTACTGCACATACACAAAATTCACAAAATAAAAGAATACACTTAAATAATCTTTCATCATGGAAGCTGCGATACAGTAAGAAATATACGTTTGGACTTTGTCACTAGATTCTGACACAGTGCTACTAAAACCTCTGAAAGTGGTTGAGTGGTACAGATGAAAGGAGCCACTTTTGTTATCCATAACAAGCCCTTTTCAACCATATCTATTTGCTGCTGTTGTTGTTCAGTGCCTAGGTCAGGTCCAACTCTTTGTGACTCTATGCACTGCAGCACGCCAGACTCCACTGTGCTTCACTATCTCCCTGAGCTTGCTCAAACCCATGTCCATTGAGTCGGTGATGATATCCAACCATCTCTTTCTCTGTCGCCCCCTTCCCCTGCTGCCAGGAATGTCTCCCAACATCAGGGTCTTTTCCAATGGGTCAGCTCTTGGCATCAGGTGGTCAAAGTATTGGAACTTCAGGTTCAACATCATTCCTTCCAATGAATTCTCAGGGTTGATTTCCTTTAGGATTGACCAGTTTGATCTCTTTGTTCTCCAAGGGACTCTCAAGAGTCTTCTGTAGCACCACAATTGGAATGCATCAGTTCTTCGGTGCTCAGCCTTCTTTATGGTTCAACTCTCACATCGTACATGACTACTGGAAAAAGCATAGTTTTGACTATACTTTGTTGGCAAAGTGATGTCTCTGGTTTTTAATATACTGTCAAGATTTGTCATAGCTTTCCTTCAAAGGAGCAAGTGTCTTGCCATTTCATGGCTGCAGTCACTGTCTGCAGTGATTTTTGCAGCCCAAGAAAATAAAATCTGTCACTGTTTCCACTTTTTCCCCTTCTATTTGCCATGAAGTGATGGGACCAGATGCCATGTTCTTAATTTTTGGAATGTTGAGTTTTAAGCCAACTTTTCACTCTCCTCTTTCACTTTCATCAGGAGGCTCTTTAGACCCTCTTTGCTTTCTGCCATTAGAGTGGTATCATCTGCATTTCTGAGGTTGTTGATATATCCCCTGGCAATTTCAATGAATCCATCAAGCCCAGTATTTTGCATGATGTAATCTCCACAGAAGTTAAATAAGTAAGGTTTCAATCTACAGCCTTGACATACTCCTTTACCAATTTTGAACCAGTCTGTTGTTCCATGTCCAATTCTAACTGTTACTTCTTGACCTGCATACCGGTTTCTCAGAAGATGGGTAAAGTGTTTTGTTATTCTCATCTCATTAAAAATTTTCCACAGTTTGTTATGACCCACACAGTCAAAGGCTTTAGCATAGTCAATGAAGCAGAAGTCCATGTTTTTCTGCCCCTTGCTTTCTCTATGATCCAACAACTGTTGGCAATTTGATCTCTGGTACCTCTGCCTCTTCATAACCCAGCTTGTACCTCTGGAAGATTTTGGTTCATGTACTAAAGGTCCATCTACTCAAGGCTATGGTTTTTCCAGTGGTCATGTATGGATGTGAGAGTTGGACTGTGAAGAAAGCTGAGCGCTGAAGAATTGATGCTTTTGAACTGTGGTGTTGGAGAAGACTCTTGAGAGTCCCTTGGATTGCAAGGGACTGCAAGGAGATCCAACCAGTCCATCCTAAAGGAGATCAGTCCTGGGTGTTCATTGGAAGGACTAATGCTGAAGCTGAAACTCCAATACTTTGGCCACCTCATGCAAAGAGTATACTCACTGGAAAAGACCCTGATGCTTGGAGGGTTTGAGGGCAGGAGGAGAAGGGGATGACAGAGGATGAGATGGCTGGATGGCATCACCGACTCGATGGACATGAATTTGAGTGAACTCCAGGAGTTGGTGATGGACAGGGAGGCCTGGCGTGCTATGATTCATGGGGTTGCAAAGAGTTGGACGTGACTGAGCGACTGAACTGACAGACTGAACTGACTAAATTAAAGGATTTGGGGCATTACCCTCCTAGCATGTGGAATGAAGAGTCATTGTATAATAGTTTGAATATTCTTTGTCATTTCCCTTCTTTAGGATTGGAATGAAAACTGACCTTTTCCAGTCCTGTGGCTACTACTGAGTTTTCCAACTTTGCTGATATATTGAGTGCAGCACTTTAACAGCATCATACTTTAGGATTTTAACTAGCTCAGCTGGAATTCCATCACCTCCACTAGCTTCGTTCATACTAATGTCTTTAAGGCCCACTTGACTTCAAACTGTAGGGTGTCTCTCTCCAGGTGAGTGACCATACCATTGTGGTTATCCGGGTCATTAAGACTTTTTTTGTATAGTTCATCCCTGTATTCTTGCTACCTCTTCCTAATATCTTCTGCTCCTCTTAGGTCCTTTCCATTTGTGTCTTTTATTGTGCTCATCCTTGCATAAATATTCCCTTGATATCTGCAACTTTCCTAAGGAGATCTCTAGTCTTTCCCATTCTACTGTCTTTCTCTATTTCTTTGCATTGTTCACTTAAAAAGGCTTTCTTAGATCTCCTTGCTATTCTCTGAAACTCTGCATTCAGTTGGGTTGATCTTTCCCTTTCTCCCTAGCCGTTTCAAAGCTTTATTTTAATTGGAGGATAATTACTTTACAACACTGTGATGGTTTTTGCCATACATCAACATGAATCGGCCACAGGGATACATGTGTCCCCACTCCATCTAGAACCCCCCTCCCATCTTCCCCACCCTCTCTCTCTGGGTTGTCCCTGAGCACTGGCTTCGGGTGCCCTGCTTCGTGCACTGAATTTGCACTGGTCATCTATTTTATATATGGTAATGTACACGTTTCATTGCTATTCTCCCTTGCCTTTCTCTTCTTATCTCAGATATTTGTAATGCCTCCTCAGACAACCACTTTGCCTTCTTGCATTTCTTTTTATTGGGGATGGTTTTGGTCACTGCCCTCTGTACAAACTTTAGTTCATAGTCCTTCAGGCACTCTCTCTACTAGATCTAACCCCTTGAAACTGTTCATTACCTCCACTGTATAATCATAAGGGATTTGATTCAGGTCATGTCTCAATGGCCCAGTGGTTTTCCCTACTTTCTTCCATTTAAACCTGAATCTTGCAATAAGGAGCTCATCATATGAGCCACAGTCTGCTCCAGATCCTGTTTTTGTTGACTGTATAAAGCCTCTACCTCTTCAATAGCAAAGAATATAATCAACTTGATTTCTGTACCTACCTTCTGAGGGTATCCATGTGTAGAGTTGTCTCTTTTGTTGCTGGAAGAGGGTGTTTGCTATGACCAGTGTGTTGACAAAGGTCATAGCAAAGGTCTCTTGACAAAACTCTTGTTAGTCTTTGCCCTGCTTCACTTTGTACTCAAGGCCAAACCTGCCTGTTACTCCAGGTATATCTTGATTTTCTACTTTTGAATTCTAGTCCTCTATGATGAAAATGATATCTTTTGGGGATGTTAGTTCTAGAAGTTTTCATAGGTCTCCATAGAACCGTTCGACTTCAGCTTCTTTGGCATTCCTGGTTGTGGCACAGGTTTTATGACTGTGATGTTGAATAATTTGCCTGGAAATGAATCGAAATCATTCTGTCATTTTTGAGACTGTACCCAAGTCATGCATTACAGACTCTTTTGTTGAAGCTGAGGGCTACTCCATTTCTTTTAAGGGATTCTTGCCACAGGAAGATATAAGGTCATATGAATTAAATTCGCCCATTGCCATCCATTTTTGTTCACTGATTCTTAAGATGTCTATGTTCACTCTTGCCATCTCCTGCTTGACCACGTCCAATTTACCTTGATTTATGGACGTAACATTCCAGGTTCCTATGCAATAATGTTTTTACAGCATTGGACTTTACTTTCACCACCAGACACATCCATAACAGCATCATTTCCTCTTTGGCACAACTGCTTCATTCTTTCTGGAACTATTTCTGCACTCTTCCCCAGCAGCGTAATGGACACCTTCCAGCCTTGGGGGCTCATCTTCTGGTGTCATATCTTTTTGCCTTTTCATACTGTTTCTGGGGTTCTGGAAGCAAGTCTACTGGAGTGGTTTGCATTCCCTCTTCCAGTGGACCATGTTTTGTCAGTTAGTTAGATCTGAGTTCCTGTTAATGAGGTGATCTTGGTGGGCTCATGAGAGCTCCAATATAGGAAACTGGCTGTCAGATGAACCAATGGTTCAGTTGGAAGTTTCAGGCTTACCACCCCACCACGAGATCCAGACGGAGAGGAGGGACTTGAGGTTAGGCTTACTCATCAATTACCAAGATTTAATCAATGATGAAACCTCCATAAAAATCCCTTTAAAAATGGGCACAGAGAGCTTCAGAGTTGGACAACACATCAAACTGCAGGGATGGTGGTGATACCCAACTCTATGGGGACAAAAGCTCCTGTGCTTGGGCTCCTTCCAGGACTCACCCAATATACTTGTTCCTCTGTCCATTCCTCTGTATCCTTTATAATAAACTGTGGTAGTAAGTTAAAAGGTTACCCATAGTTTTGTGAATATTCCAGCCAATTTTTCATCTTGAACTGGAGGAGGACTGAGTATGGGATGCCTGATATTATAGTCAAGTCAGACAGAAGTATAGGTATCCTGGGCCCCCAGTATTGGGACGTGCAGCTGAACTGGGGAGAGTCTTGTAGAGTCTGAACTAGGTAGTTAATGTCATAGTTGAAGTGAGTTATAGAACACACAGTGGGGGTCCAGAGAGTTGAACAATTTATTTGCAGAGTGGAGAAAACCAACTCATATCTGGTGTCAGCATTGTTGGGAATAAACACAAGTCACTAAAACAGTGATAGGAAAATAACACAACAAAACAGACTGATAATTACAAAGATGAATTGCAAAATGGAGACAGCAGGTGAAAAACAAAGTACATTATAGTGACACAAAGAAGGTAGGTAACACCTCAACAAGCATTGGAAAAATTAATCCATTCCTTCCATAAAATATATTGGACATATTTTACCTGCTGTGTCAAGCACTTGATCTGCTGGCAGTGGACAGAACTCCATGAAGAAGGCACACATTTCCTACCCTTGTACAGCTTTATATTTTTGTGGGCAAAGAGAATGAATAGAAATGAAAAAACCCGCCTGAAGACAACATAGGAAGAATACTCTCTGATATTAATTACATTTACTTTTTTTTGGATCTGTCTGCTAAGGGGAAAAAAACAAAAGCAATGATAAACTAATAAGATACCTAATTAAACCCAAAGGCCATTTCACAGCAAAGACAAGCACTGACAAAATGGAAAGACAACTTACAAAATGGGAGAAAATACTTGCAAATGATATGACTGATGAGGGGTTAACATCTAAAAGATATGAATAACTCAAAAAACTCAATATGGCAGAGGAATAGGACAGGGAGACCACTTTCTCTCCCACAAATTCATCAAGAGATCATTTGAATGCTGAGCAACTTCCACAAAACAATTTCTGAACACTGGTGGAGGACACCAGGCACCCAGAAAGGCAGCCCATTCTCTACAAAAGGAGGTAGGACAAAATATAAAAGACAAAAAGAGAGACAAAAGAGTTAGGGACAGAGGGAAGACACAATGGTGAAAATCAATGAAGCAGAGAGGAAAAACGAAAAAAGAATTAAAAGAAATGAGGACAACCTCAGAGACCACTGGGAAAATGTCAAACACCCCAACATTTGAATCATAGGAGTCCCAGAAGAAGGCAAAAAGAAGGCCATGAGAAAATACTTGAGGAGAGAATAGTTGAAAACTTCCCTAAAGGGGATGGAAATAGCCACCCAAGTCCAAGAAACCCAGAGAGTCCCAAACAGGATAAACCCAAGGCAAAACACCCCAGTTCAGTTCAGTTCAGTTCAGTGGCTAGGTCGTGTCCAACTCTCTGCGACCCCATGAATCGCAGCATGCCAGGCCTCCCTGTCCATCACCAACTCCTGGAGTTCACTCAAACTCACATCCATCGAGTCAGTGATACCATCCAGCCATCTCATCCTCTGTCGTTCCCTTCTCCTCTTTCCCCCAATCCCTCCCAGCATCAGAATCTTTTCCAATGAGTCAACTCTTCGCATGAGGTGGCCAAAGTATTGGAGTTTCAGCTTTAGCATCAGTCCTTCCAAAAAACACCCAGACTGATCTCCTTTAGAATGGACTGGTTGGATCTCCTTGCAGTCCAAGGGACTCTCAAGAGTCTTCTCCAACACCACAGTTCAAAAGCATCAATTCTTCAGCACTCAGCTTTCTTCATAGTCCAACTCTCACATCCATACATGACCACAGAAAAACCAAAGCCTTGACTAGACAGACATTTGTTGGCAAAGTAATGTCTCTGCTTTTCAATATGCTATCTAGGTTGGTCATAACTTTTCTTCCAAGGAGTAAGCATCTTTTAATTTCATGGCTGCAGTCACCATCTACAGTGATTTTAGAGCCCAGAAAAATAAAGTCTGACACTGTTTCCACTGTTTCCCCATCTATTTGCCATGAAGTGATGGGACTGGATGCCATGATCTTCGTTTTCTGAATGTTGAGCTTTAGGCCAGCTTTTTCACTCTCCTCTTTCACTTTCATCAAGAGGCTTTTTAGTTTCTCTTCACTTTCTGCCGTAAGGGTGGTGTCATCTGCATATCTGTGGTTATTGATATTTCTCCCAGCAATCTTGATTCCAGCTTGTGCTTCTTCCAGCCCAGTGTTTCTCATGATGTACTCTGCATATAAGTTAAATAAACAGGGTGAAAATATACAGCCTTGACGTACTCCTTTTCCTATTTAGAACCAGTCTGTTGTTCCATGTCCAGTTCTAACTGTTGCATCCAGACTTGCATACAGGTTTCTCAAGAGGCAGGTCAGGTGGTCTGGTATTCCCATCTCTTTCAGAATTGTCCACAGTTTACTGTGATCCACACAGTCAAAGGCTTTGGCATAGTCAATAAAGCAGAAATAGATCTTTTTCTGGAACTCTCTTGCTTTTTCTATGATCCAGCAGATGTGGGCAATTTGATCTCTGGTTCCTCTGCCTTTTCTAAAACCAGCTTGAACATCTGGAAGTTCACAGTTCACATATTGCTGAAGCCTGGCTTGGAGAATTTTGAGCATTACTTTACTAGCATGTGAGATGAGTGCAATTGTGTGGTAGTTTGAGCATTCTTTGGCATTGCCTTTTTTTGGGATTGGAACGAAAACTGACCTTTTCCAGTCCTGTGGTCACTGCTGAGTTTTCCAAATTTGCTGGCAAAACCCCCAAGACACATATTAATCAAATTGACGAAGATCAACCACAAAGAGCAAATATTAAAACCAGCAAGGGTAAAGCAGCAAATAACAGAAAAGGGGATTCACATAAGGATAATAGCTGATCTTTCCATAGAAACTCTTCAGACCAGAAGGGAATGGCAGGACTTACTTAAAGTGATGAAAGAGAAAAACTTAAAACCCAGATTACTATACCCAGCTAGGATCTCATTCAAATTTGAAGAAGAATCAAAAGCTTTACAGACAAGCAAAAGCTGAGAAAATTCAACACCACCAAACCAGCTCTTTAACAAATGCTAAAGGATCTTCTCTAGACAGGAAACACAGAAAAGGTGTATGAACTCGAACCCAAAACAACAAAGTAAGTGGCAATGGGATCGTACTTATCAGTAATTACCTTAAATGTAAATGGGTTGCGTGCCCAACCAAAAGACAAAGACTGGCTGAATGGATACAAAAACAAGACCCCTATATATGCTGTCTACAAGAGACCCACCTCAAAACAAGGGACACATACAGACTGAAAGTGAAGGGCTGGAAAAAGATATTTCATGCAAATAGAGACCAAAAGAAAGCAGAAGTAGCAATACTCATACCAGATAAAATAGACTTTGAAATAAAGGCCATGAAAAGAGACAAAGAAGGACACATAATGATCAAAGGATCAATCCAAGAAGAAGATATAACAATTATAAATATATATGCGTCCAACACAGGAGCACCACAATATGTAAGGCAAATGCTAACAAGTATGAAAGGGGAAATTAATAGTAACACAATAATAGTGGGAGACTTAATACCCCATTCACTCCTAGGGATAGATCAACTAAACAGAAAATTGGCAAGAAAAAATTTAAATGATACAATGGATCAATTAGACCTAATTGATATCTATAGGATATTTCACCCCAAAACAATGAATTTCACCTTTTCCTCAAGTGCACATGGAACCTTCTCCAGGATAGATCACATCCTGCACCAT
Organism: Bos indicus x Bos taurus; assembly: GCF_003369695.1. Lineage (NCBI taxonomy): Eukaryota > Metazoa > Chordata > Mammalia > Artiodactyla > Bovidae > Bos > Bos indicus x Bos taurus. The sequence continues at coordinate 7,804,858 of NC_040093.1, forward strand.
AAATCTAGCCTTGGAAAATTCAAAAAAATTGAAATCATTTCAAGTCTCTTTTCTTTCTTTTTTTTTTTTTTTTCAAGCCTCTTTTCTGATCACAATGCTGTAAGATTAGATGTCAACTACAGGAAAAAACTATTAAAAAGAAAAAAAATATGGAGGCTAAACAACACGCTTCTGAATAACCAACAAATCACAGAAGAAATCAAAAAAGAAATAAAAATATGCATAGAAATGAATGAAAATGAAAACACAGCAGCCCAAAACCTATGGGATTCAGTAAAAGCAGTGCTAGGGGGAAGGTTCATAGCAATACAAGCTTACCTCAAGAAACAAGAGAAAAATCAAATAAATAACCTAACTCTATACCTAAAGCAAACAGAAAAAGAAGAAATGAAGAACCCCAGGGTTCGTAGAAGGAAAGAAATCATAAAAATTTGGGCAGAAATAAATGAAAAACAAGAAATGAGACTATAACAAAAATCAATAAAACTAAAAGCTGGTTCTTTAGGAAGATAAATAAAATACACAAACTATTAGCCAGACTTATCCAGGAAAAAAGGGAGAAGAATCAAATGGACAAAATTAGACATGAAAATGGAGAAATCACAACAGACAGCACAAAAATACAAAGGCTCATAAGAGACTACTATCAGCAACTATATGCCAATAAAATGGACAACTTGGGCGAAATGGATAAATTCTTAGAAAAGTATAACCTTCCAAAACTGAACTAGGAAGAAATAGAAAATCTTAACAGACCCATCACAAGCACGGAAACTGAAACTGTAATTTAAAATCTTCCAACAAACAAAAGTCCAGGACCAGATGGCTTCACAGGTGAATTCCACCAAAAATTTAGAGAATAGCTAACACTTATCCTACTCAACTCTGATGTTGGGAGGGACTGGGGGCAGGAGGAGAAGGGGAAAACAGAGGATGAGATGGCTGGATGGCATCACCAACTCGATGGACATGAGTCTGAGTGAACTCTGGGAGTTGGTGATGGACAGGGAGGCCTGGCATGCTCAATTCATGGGGTCGCAAAGAGTTGGACATCACTGAACAACTGAACTGAACTGATCCTACTCAAACTCTTCCAGAAAATTGCAGAGGAAGGTAAACTTCCAAACTCATTCTATGAGGCCACCATCACCCTAATACCAAAACCTGACAAAGATGCCACACAAAAAAGAAAACTACAGTCCAATATCACTGATGAACATAGATGCAAAAATCCTTAACAAAATTCTAGCAAACAGAATCCAACAACATGTGAAAAAGATCATACATCATGATCAAGCAGGCTTTATCCCAGGGATGCAAGGATTCTTCAATATTCGCAAATCAATCAATGTGATACACCACATTAACAAATTGAAAGATAAAAACCATATGATTATCTCAATAGATGCAGAGAAAGCCTTTGACAAAATTCAACATCCACTGTGATAAAAAACCTTCCAGAAAGCAGGCATAAAAGGAACATATCTCAACATAATAAAAGCCATATATGATAAATGCACAGCAAACATTATCCTCAATGGGGAAAAACTGAAAGCATTTCCCCTAAAGTCAGGAACAAGACAAGGGAGCCCACTCTCACCACTACTATTCAACATAGTTTTGAAAGTTTTGGCCACAGCAATCAGAGAAGAAAAAGAAATAAAAGGAATCCAGCTTGGAAAAGAAGTAAAACTCTCACTGTTTGCAGATGACATGATCCTCTCCATAGAAAACCCAAAAGACACTACCAGAAAATTACTAGAGCTAATCAATGAATATAGTAAAGTTGTAGGATATAAAATTAACACACAGAAATCCCTTGCAATCCTATACACTAACAATGAGAAAATAGAAAGAGAAGGAAACAATTCCTTTCACCATTGCAATGAAAAGAATAAAATATTTAGGAATAAATCTACCTCAGGAAACAAAAAGCCTGGCCTATACATAGAAAACTATAAAACACTGATGAAAGAAATCAAAGAGGACATAAATAGATGGAGAAATATACCATGTTCATGGATTGGAAGAATCAATATAGTGAAAATGAGTATACTACCCAAAGCAATCTATAGATTCAGGGCAATCCCTATCAAGCTACCAATGGTATTTTTCAGAGAACTAAAACAAATAATTTCACAATTTATATGGAAATAAAAAACCTTGAACAGCCAAAGCAATCTTGAGAAAGAAGAATGGAACTGGAGGAATCAACCTGCCTGACTTCAGACTATACTACAAAGGTACAGTCATCAAGACAATATGGCACTAGCACAAAGACAGAAATATAGATCAATGGAACAAAATAGAAAGCCCAGACATAAATCCACGCACCTGTGAACACCTTATCTTTGACAAAGGAGACAAGAATATACAATGGAGAAAAGACAATCTCTTTAACAAGTGGTCCTGGGAAAATTGGTCAACCTCTTGTAAAAGAATGAAACTAGAACACTTTCTAACACCATACACAAAAACAAACTCAAAATGGATTAAAGATCTAAGTATAAGACCAGAAAGTATAAAACTCCCAGAGGAAAACATAGGCAAAACACTCTCCGACATACATCACAGCAGGATCCTCTATGACCCACCTACCAGAGTAATGGAAATAGAAGCAAAAATAAACAAATGGGACCTAATTAAACTTAAAAGCTTTTGCACAATGAAACTATAAGCAAGGTGAAAAGACAGCCTTCGGAATGGGAGAAAATAATAGTAAACAAAGAAACTGACAAAGAATTAATCTCAAAAATATACAAGCAACTTCTGCAGCTCAATTCCAGAAAAATAAGCAATCCAATCAAAAAATGGGCCAAAGAACTAAACAGACATTTCTCCAAAGAAGACATACAGATGACTAATAAACACATGAAAAGATGCTCAACATCACTCATTATCAGAGAAATGCAAATCAAAACCACAATGAGGTACCATCTCTTGCCAGTCAGAATGGCTGCTATCAAAAAGTCTACAAACAGTAAATGCTGGAGAGTTTGTGGAGAAAAGAGAACCCTTTTATACTGTTGGTGGGAATGCAAACTAGTACAGCCACTATGAAGAACAGTGTGGCAATTCCTTATAAAACTGGAAATAGAACTGCCATACTACCCAGCATTGCCACTGCTGGGTATACACACAGAGGAAACCAGAAGTGAAAGAGATATGTGTACCCCAATGTTCATTGCAGCACTGTTTACAATAGCTAGGACATGGAAACAACCTAGATGTCTTTTGGCAGATGAATGGATAAGAAAGCTGTGGTACATATATACAATGGAGTATTACTCAGCCATTAAAATGAATAAATTTGAATCAGTTTAATGAGGTGGATGAAAGTGGAGCCTATTATACAGAGTGAAGTAAGTCAGAAAGAAAAATACCAATACAGTATACTAATGCATATATATGGAATTTAGAAAGATGGTAATGATGACCTTATATGCGAGACAGCAAAACAGACACAGATGTAAAGAACATACTTTTGGACTCTGGGGGAGAAGGTGAAGGTGAGATGATTTGAGAGAATAGCATTGAAATATGTATATTACCATATGTGAAATAGATCGCCAGTCCAGGTTTGATGCATGAGACAGGGTACTCAGGGCTGGTGCACTGGGATGACCCTGAGGGATGGTATGGGGAGGGAGTTGGTGGGGGTTGTTCAGGATGGGGGACACAGGTACACCCATAGCTGATTCATGTCAATGTATGGCAAAACCACTACAATACTGTAATGTAATTAGCCTCCAATTAAAATAAATTAATTAATTAAAAGGAAAATTCAATATCAAAAACCAAAAATTCCAAATAAAAAATCAATGAATGACCTGAATAGATATTTTTCTAAAGAAGACATACAAATGGATAACAAGCCTGTGAAAAGATATGCAACACTGCTCATCATCAAAAATGCAAATCAGGGACGTCCTTGGTGGTTCAGAGGTTAGAATTTGCCTGCCAAAGCAGGAGACAGAGGTTTATCCCTGGTTCGAAAAGATCTCACATGCCACAGGGCAACGAAGCCCATGGGCCACAACTACTGAGCCTGTGCTCTAGACCCTGCAACCCACAATTACTGAAGCCCTTGTGCCCCAGAACCTCTGCTAGGCAGCAATAGAATCCATCACAATGAGAAGCCTGTGCACTGCAACAAAGAGTAATCCCTGCTCCTCAAAGGTAGAGAAAAGCCAGTGCAGCAACAAAGACCCAGCTTAGCCAAAAATAAATAAAAGTGAAACAAAAAATGCAAATCAAAACAATGAGGTATCCCCTCATACCTGTCAGAATGGCTAGCATCAAGAAAACTGACAAACAGAAACGTCAGCCAGTTTGTATAGAAAAGAAAACCCTTGTACATTGTTAACATGAATGTAAATTAGTGCAGCGGCTAAGGAAAACAGTATGGAAGTTTCTCAGAAACACTCAAATTGAACTAGTATATGATCCAGCAACTCCACACCTGACGATACATGTAAAAGAAACAACACTAATTCAAAAGTAACATGCAGGACTCTCCTGGGGGTCTAGTGGTTAAGACTTGGTGCTGCCACTGCAGAAGGGGCATGGGTTTGATTTCTGGTCAGGGAAATACATGGAATGTGCTATGGGGGGAAAAAAGTAACATGCACTGCAATGTTCAAAGGGGCATTTTTAAAATACAATAACCATGATGACCTTTTGGGGGGGGAAATGAGGTACAATAAAGATTATTATTTCAATGTCCTTACAGCATTAGATAAAATGACACTGAATGTCATTTTTTACCTTTTATTCCACTTTTAAAATTTTTACTAGAGTATAGTTGATTTACAAGTATATGCAGGTCAAAAAACCTGTATGCAGGTGAAGAAGTAACAGTTAGAACCGGACATGGAACAACTGACTGGTCCAAATTGGGAAAGGAGTACATCAAGGCTGTATGTTTTCACCTTGATTATTTAACTTATATGCAGAGTACTTCATGCAAAATGATGGGCTGGATGAAGCTGGAATCAAGATTGCCAGGAGAAATATCAATAACCTCGGATATGCAGATGACACCACCCTTATGGCAGAAACCAAAGAGGAACTGAAGAGCCTCTTAATGTAGGTGAAGGAGGAGAGTGAAAAAACTGGCTTAAAACTCAATATTCAAAAAATGAAGATCATGGCATTCAGTCCCATCACTTCATGGCAAATAGATAAGGAAACAATGAAAACAGTGACGGATTTTATTTTCTTGGGCTCCAAAATCACTGCAGACAGTGACTGCAGCCATTCAATGAAAAGACGCTTTCTCTATGGAAGAAAAGCTGTGACAAACCTAGACAGCATATTAAAAGCAATGACTTTGCCAACAAAGATTTGTATAGTCAAAGCTATGGTTTCTCAAGTGGTCATGTATGGATGTGAGAGATGGACCATAAAGAAGGCTGAGCATGAAAGAATTGATGCTTTTGAACTGTGGTGTTGGAGAAGACTCTTGAGAGTCCCTTGTACTGTAAAGAGATCAAACCAGTCAACTCTAAAGGAATCAGTCCTGAGTATTCATTGGAAGGACTGATGCTGAAGCTCCAGTAATTTGACCATCTGATGCAAAGGGCCAACTCATTAGAAAAGACCCTCAAGCTGGGAAAGATTGAAGGCAGGAGGAGGACGGGATGACAGAGGATGTGATGGTTGGATGGCACCACTGACTCTATGGACATGAGTTTGAGTAGGCTCCAGGAGATAGTGAAGGACAGGAAAGCCTGGCATGTTGCAGTCCATTGGGTCAAAAAGAGTAGGACATGACTGAGCGACTGAACAATAACAACAAGTTGATTTATAATGTTGTGTTAGTTTCAGGTTAGAGCAAAGTGAATCGTCTATACATATACATATATCTTTGCTTTTAAATTTATGCTAAATTTCTCAGTAAAAGCTAACACATACTGAAAATACATCTTTCAAAGAGAAGATCAAAGTTATAAGGTAGAATTATATTTGAAAATTCATTGAAACAAAGTTAACAGAGATAAAATAAGAAAATAAACTATCAATACACAAAAGTATCAATTATTATACTAAATGTAAGTAAAGTAATTACTCAAAATTTTGTTACTACATTCATTAGCTGTTTTCCCAAGAGATAATGGTCAAATAATAGGATTAAAATACAAAAATGAAAAATACACTTTATGCAACTCAAAGAGAGAGAGAGAGATACATATACTCGTAGGTATGGCCATGTCTGTATTTTCTTCTTCTTGTTTTGTGATCCAGTTTGTGATTAATAATGAAGTGATATTCAGTCTGTATATCCATTGGGTCAAAATTATTTTGTTTTTCAAGTGGTTGAATTCTCAATACTTTTATTGCCTGCAGGTTGTCAATACAAAGACAACCATAGAAAAATCTTTCCTAAAACCAAGGTAATGCTCAATTTGCCCTTGAAAATCAAGGAACCACAAACTCTATATACATAGAATAGATTCATGTTTTTCTTTTTTAAATGGCTCTTTCTACAGTGCTCCAAACTTAATGAACCTTTCCACTGCAAATTAATTTCATAGATTTGAAGATATGAGTATGCACCTTCAAGTCTCTTCCTTCCCAGTATGTTCAAGTCATTTTCACAAAAGAATGAAAATTCTGTCTTTTACAGATCCCACTCCCATGCAATTCATATCTTTTTCCATTTTCACAATGACCTGATGTTGCTCAAAACTATGGTAAAATGTATTTTTATCTTCTACTTTGCCCTTCTTCAGGTCAGTCGGGATGTTTCTACATGAAAATGTTGAAACATGCTCATCTCCCCACAAAACACCATATTTCATGTAAATGACTGTCTTCATTCTAAGAATATAATGGACAAAATTCATGACTAGCTTCCAAAAGCTTTGTGGAAGGACTAAATTTCCCCTCCAGCACCACTGCCTTCAGTTTCAGCAATGACCTGCCACATTCTCTTCCATTTTCACCCATTTCCTAGTATTCCATGCCTGCTCCATTTCTAGGAAATTTACAGTGATCCATTTAAGTTACACAGTCGTATACTTTATAACAATGAGAGTGTTTGTGGACCTGGTGTTTATTATTGCATAAATTCTGAACTCAATGCAAGCACTAGCAATACACCCATTACAGAAATATTGAGAAGATAATTACATAATACTTCTTTATCAACACTCCCATACCATTGTTTACTTTGAAAAAGATGCTCACCACTCCTGTTTAACATCCTCTGGTAAACCACTCACAATTTGACCTAGGACTCTGAGGGAAGCACCGAACAAGCCAAATGAATAAAAGCCAAACACATACCATTTACATCTTTCTCGTAAGGGTAGGGGCGTTTGTATTCCTCTTCCCAGCAAAGCAGAGCCTGGATATTGTGGAGTCACGACTCATGAGCAGAAAGGGACTTACAGTTGGGAAATATGAAGTGATTATTGAAGACATGGTCGAAATGAACAAACTAGGATTGTTCAAAAGACCCAAAACAATATAAGAGATGGAGGAAAGAGTGTTAAAAATAACAAAGATGCCCACCAGGAGAAGAATGGTTTTGGTGGCTCTGGACTCAGCAGAGGATATGGAGGACACACTGATCCTATGAAAGTTTTGGACCCTCTGCTTGTGCCTGTACAGGATGAAAACTGTGGAGCCACTTGTCCAGATCATGAGCAGAAAGCACAACACAACAGGGAAGAACATCATTGCTGTAAATATGTCTCCGGAACGATCATGATGAATAGCAGTACAATGTCTGAAACTTTTTCTGTTAGTGACACTTTTGTTGTTCATTATTCGAGTCACAAAAATGGGATAATTTAGATTTACCAGCAGGTTCAGGATCCAGCACAGGAAAATTGAAGGGACAATGAACTTGAGAGCTTGCACTTTAAGCTTTGCCCACCTGGAGTTCCTGGGACTGATCGTGATGGCCTGGAAGACACTCAAGATGCAGGTGATGCCAATGGATGTTCCCCTGCCCACTCCACGAACATATGCAAAAAATCTACATGCAGATCCACTGTTGAGATGATTCCACCCAAAATTTGTCATTGTACTGTGGAATCCAGCAGAGAACAGAACCAAGATGTTACCTACGATCAGGTTCTTCACAATCAAATCGACGGTCCTTAGCCTATATCCAGTGCAATACAGGAAAAGATAATGGTAAAGAAGAGAGAAATTCCCCAGCATTCCAAATACTGTCTGTGATAATAAGATGAATCCTGCTGCCAAATCACCTGCAGCCATGCTGTCAGGTCTGAGTAACTGATGGTTGTCTTCTGAGCTAGAGGGTCCTGAATGGGAATATGAGTTGTGGACCACAGGTACCAGGTCAACGGAAATCCAACATTCTCCACGTACCAATACTTCCTATTTTGAAAAAATTTGTTTTCATGTCATATCAGTGCTTCCAACAGTTGAATGTATAATCATTAAAGAACACTTGTAGTGTATGAATCAGTGCAATGGAAGACACACATGTAGTAGCCTCTTTATTCCTCACAAATTTATGAGGCAGACAGTATTATCTTCCTTATAAAGATGAAGCAAATACCAACACAAAGAAGTTAAGTGTTAGGTCTAAATTCAGTCCCTGATTGGGGGCAGATGATTACTTTGATTTGACCCTGGATTGGCTGATAACAATAGTGCATTTAATCCAGAATGTACTCAAATCCTAGTTGCCTGTGTTCTTCAATAAACCAGGTCTAGATTTAGTTTTGGTTTTGAACCCTGTCATTTCCATTTAGATTTGTAGAATTTTATTTTAAAATTTAGGTAGTGACAATTTCCCACTGATTTATGAAGAGTCATTCTATGGGCAAGAACAAAGTTTAAATAAAAAAAGAAATCTTAATTAAATGTAAATGTGCTGCTGCTGCTGCTGCTGAATCACTTCAGTTGTGTCTGACTCTGTGCGACCCCACAGACGGCAACCCACCAGGCTCCGCTGTCCCTGGGATTCTCCAGGCAAGAACACTGGAGTGGGTTGCCATTTCCTTCTCCAATGCATGAAAGTAAAAAGTTAAAGTGAAGTCGCTCAGTCGTGTCTGACTCTTTGAGACCCCATGGACTGCAACCCACCAGGCTCCTCTGTCCATGGGATTTTCCAGGCAAGAGTACTGGAGTGGGGTGCCATTGCCTTCTCCATCACACAGCTAGAAGGCTTTAAAAATCTCATTAACACCATATTTTTTTAAAGCTGTGTTCTTGGGAGGAGGATGAAAAGGGAAAGCATTCCCTTGTGAATTTGATTTAGTGGGAAATGTATTGCCTCACTACAAAACTGCAGGTACCTGCCCCATGACAAGGTGGATTTAACGAATACAAAAATGGCTCAGTATTAAGACGGCAATAGAAAGACTCATTTATTCTCACATGAGGACAAAAGCACAATGGCATAAATCATGGAAACAATGGTACAGGAAACACTGCTGCCTGATTAATACTGCATGGTAGAATCAAAATTAGTACCAATTTCAGTTCATATGGGGCTTCCCTGACAGCTCAGTAGGTAAAGAATCCGCCTGCAATGCAGGAGACCCCAGTTCAATTCCTGGGTTGGGAAGATCTGCTGGAGAAGGGACAGGCTACCCACTCCAGTATTGTTGAGCTTCCCTTGTGGCTCAGCTGGTAAAGAACACACCTGCAATGTGGGAGACCTGGGTTTGATTCCTGGGTTGGAAAGATCTCCTGGAGAAGGGAAAGGCTACCCACTCCAGTATCCTGGCCTGGAGAATTCCATGGACTCTGTAGTCCGTGAGGTCGCAAAGAGTCAGACACAACTGAGCAACTTGCACATTCAGTTCATATATGTATATATCAATTTATTAATACTGGAGTCAAATAAAGTATTAGCAGGAAGGAAAGATTTGTGAAAGATATGAAAATATAAGACACGTGAAAAATCAAATGTTAAGGCAAGCAAATTGTATACTGTAAAAAAGGCACATGTCTTCTGAATGGATATTTTAACATGTAAAAGCAATAGAAATATCACAAGATACATTTGAGCCTAAAAATGGTATCTGAAAAGTATAAAGTTCAATTTTTCTTAAATTCTGCTTTACTAAATGGGAAAATCCTCTACATATTCAATAGAGATGCAGTTATTAAATGTACTAAGTACTTCATACACCCATTCTATTGCAGCAACCGCTGCGAGACACAGTATTTCTGCACAGGATCAGATGATTCCTATAGATTTGTCCTACTCTTTCTTACAAGTATGGAGTATTATGGCTTCATTCTTAATCCTAAAAATTATGTCCATGACTCTTATAAAGTAAACTGCACGGCATACTTACTTGTTCATAAGAACACAAAATATTAGATTTCATTATTCACTGCAATAAACCACAAGAATCACAATCAGTCAGGATTACACACATCACATTAGGAGCATCAGGGATTGGTGAAAGGTCTAGGACCCCATCTTCCTTTTCTATCTCGGTCCAGACTCAGGATTTATCCCACCCTCCTGCAGGACTTTGGCGCTGGAACAAGTTCACACATGGGAGATTCCCTTTGTCCAGTATGTCCACTTACCAGATTCCTGATACAAATCCTTCCTTGATAGATTTTACCTCCCTGATGAATACTGAAAAAAATGCAATTTCTTTTTCCTGCTGCCTGGATGGTGGGCTCAGTGTAAAGGTCAAAGCAATCAGTACGTGTGCAGGAGGGGTAGCTCAACCCTGAGATATAAGTTTGTGATACTGTGACCTCACCTCCCCTCAGAACTGCAATTATCATGTCATCTGTAGCAGAGCTGGGAAGAATAGGTTTGGGAACTGGGATTATTTTTGAAAACAGTTTCCAAGTTGCTAATCGTCAAGAGTAATTATAAGTTTCCAGCTAATATGTCATAAGGCACTATTGGAGTTTTTGTGACTGAGGCTCATTTTTCCATGATCCCAGGAGGCAGACAAGGCTTACATGCACGGAGCAGGAAGAACTTAAAATTGACATATAAGGGATTGGCTGCAAGGATGAGTCTCCATGGAGGTTCTGCCTCACTGAAAACTTGTTCCCAGGACAAATTTTTCCTAATTTCATATACTGATCAGGATCATCAATTAAGTTAAGAGCAAAGAAGTGGAATTTGTCCAAATATCTGAGGTTTTCAAAACAGATAAAAGTAACAAGAAGGATGTGGTGTCAATAATCCACATTAGATATCAGTGTGCCCATTTGTAAAATTCAATATCAATAAATAAGTAAACTATTAGGAAACTAAACTGTACTGATATTGATCCTAACTAGGGTGATAGGTGAGCTTCCCTGGTAGCTCAGCTGGTAAAGAATCTGCCCGCAGTGCAGGAGAGCCGGGTTCGATTCCTGAGTTGGGAAGATCACCTGGAGAAAGGATAGGCTACCCACTTCAGTATTCCTGGGCTTCCCTGGTGGCTCAGATGATAAAGAATCAAACTGCAACGTGGGAGACCTGGGTTTGATCCCCGGGTTGGGAAGATCCCCTGGAGGAGGACATGGCAACCCACTACAGTATTCTTGCCTCGAGAATCCCCATGGACAGAAGAGCCTGGCAGGCTACAGTCCATGGGGTTGCAAAAAGTCAGACATGACTGAGTGACTAAGCAGATAGGAAGTGATGGTGACTAAGTGGTAGGAAGCAGAAGCAGACTGATATTGACAGAAAAGAGAAGGTTCTAAAAAGTCCCTCAAAAATAAAAGAACCAGGAGCAGATAGTTTAAAAAGAAGATTCTACTATTCTTGTAACTTTCAGATAAGCCAGTGCTACTCACTCAATTCAAGACCAACAAATGGGAATTCCCTGATAGTCCAGTGTTTATTTAGGACTTGGTGCTTCAACAATTGAGGCCCAAGTTTGAGCCCTGTCAGGGAAATCAGATCCCACCACTCATGAGACGTGGCCTTCCCCTCCAAAACAGACCAACGAGGTCAACAGAGGCCTCCACACTTCTTTTTATGCAAAATTTTGAGTAACCACACTTGCTTTTTAAATTAAGGAATATATATATACATTATATGTAATAGTTAAATTCAATTCTTAAGGTTTCCTGACACACAAATCTACTCTTTGAACTAGGTTCACTATGCAATAATTCTATAATGTCAAATCAGTTGCTCGAGCCATAATAGTGGACAACCCATCCTACACACACACCAACATGCTTACACACAGATGCAAACAAGCATGCATGTAAACTGACATACACAAACACACAGTCACACACATTCACATATTCACGGACATACACAATTACATGTTCATACAATGTCAACCACACAGTTAAGAGTATCAGTGCAAACTCTGAACACATAAAAATTCTCATGTATAAATACTCAAAAATGCACACATGCACAGAAACTCAGAATTATCAGTTCAGTTCAGTAGCTCAGTTGTGTCTGACTCTTTGTGACCCCATGGACTGCAGCACACCAGGCTTCCCTGTCCATCACCAACTACTGGAGTTTGCTCAAACTCATGTCCATTGAGTCAGCAATGCCATCCAACCAGTTCATCCTCTATCATCCCCTTCTCCTGCCTTCAGTATTTCCCAGCATCAGGTTCTTTTACATTCTTTCATAAAAATCAGTCACCATATTCTCTGTGTGTGTTATGACATGATCTTTCCAAAAAAAACAGTTTTCTATTTAGACTTCTGGATGCCTGAAAGCGGGAGCCTTCCCACACTCTCCAGGCCTTTAACCCTGCAAAAATCCCAAGGACAGTATTTACTACAATGCACAGCACCTCAAATGTATGGTAAATACTGCCATCTGATGTTAACACACACTCTGAGAAACTTGGCATGTTTGGGAGAGAGACTGTATGATGTGTGAATAGAGTAGAGTAGGAA